>NC_134571.1:108609171-109209171 GCF_050947875.1 Dermacentor variabilis
GTAGCACATTTTGTACGCGCCCGCAGCACGTAACCACGCGCGTGCGGACTGACGTGGAAAGATTGAACGCCGCCTGCAGGACGAGGCAGAGGTCAAAAAATAGAAAGTGTGCAACGGGGGGCCTCCCTTTCGAACTGGCATCTCGTGCGTCTATCCGTCTCTTTAACTTTGCACTGGACGGCTTCAGCGACAGAAACCGCGATCCGGACACACGAGCCCTTTTCTTAGGGACCAAACGGCACGCTCGAAAAAAAAAAGGGGGGGGGGGGGTGAGCACTCCACTGGATACAACACGGGTTGGCGACTTCTTTCCTCCTTGTCTCTCAATCTGTCCGCTTTGCACTTGCTGGAGGTCGAGCGAGACGAACTCGAAAGGCGGAGAAAGACTCCCGGCATATAGTAAGTAGTACAACGGCAATGCGTCGTTTGAGCCACAACGAACACGCGCACGCGCCTCTAATGTGACTTGATGAGGCGTGATGTGACGGGGCAGCGCGGTATACGACGCGAGGGGTTAGAGGTCGGAAGGGGGGGTTACACGTCATTTTACCTGAAGGGAAACGTCTTTCTCTGCCGAGAAGCCGCGCCGCGGAAACAAATGCGAAGCGGGGCATCCAGCTGGCTTCCTCGATTTGAAGACTTTTCATTCATGTGTGGGGCCTATGTAGGAACGTGGTCTGAATCTGGTGTCTGAATAGTTTAACAACGTTTCGTTGAACGCTTTCTTTGATTGGCGTTTCTCTCTTCATTGTCCTTTCTCTTTCTGTGAAGCGCCAAAAAGTGTGAAAAGGTAGTCAGAAATCGAGAAATCGACATTCTTCAATTGTAGCGAAGGCGCCGCTTCAATAGGTTTGCCGTTTTCTTCTTTCCTTTTCTTTTCCATTCATATTTGAAGTGGGCTCACAATGTGAAGGCTCAGTGATATATTTTTTGTTCTGTGTAGTACAGTTCTGCAATAGTGTAATGAAATAATTGCAAAAAATAATTTAGGAGCAGTTGGACCAATAAAAAGTAGGCGATTTGGCAAGTTTTCGTCAGAATTTGGGACTCCTAAGGAACCTAGCTTTCCCTGCCGCGGTTGCCTGCAAACGCTATAACTGCAAATTGGAGACCAATCTTTCTGTAAGTTCTACAGGCAAGGTTGTGCAGCCCTGCAGGTCAAAATAACTGGCTGTATTGTTTTCTTGCGGAACCACGTTGCACGTACTTACATCGATCAGGAAACTGTGAGAGCGCATCGCGAAAAGAAAAAAAAAAGTTTTTCTCGTAAATGTATCTAAGGAAGAGACCCTTATTCGCAAGACAGGAAATAGTGACGATTTATAAGCAGAAACTCGGGGATGGTTGTGCGACACGTTTGCGACACTTTGCGCAGAATAGACGACCCATTTCCAGTGTTTGAAGACATGGTGATTGATAAAAGAGCAATCCGTGCAGCATAAGCTTTACTGTATCATTGGAGTTATAACGAGTGCCTGCTATATACTAGAAGACTCACTAGCTACAAATCAACAGCTTCCCCGTCACTTGCTTTTTACCGATCTGTTTTAATTTTCAGCCGGCGGTGTCGACTGTCGTGGCCACAGCAGTTTTGAGATGTCATTGCGATATTTGACTGTGTCCGCCGTCTGAGGGCGGGCTGTTATTGACAATTGTGAGTGGTTATGCTGTGCCCGGCGAATAATAAGCGTGCAGTATGGACAGTGATTGTTCTCGGACAAAGTGAACCGAAACGCGCCCGCGAACAATGCGGTCTTTGGTCTTTCTGTCTGGCGTAGGCCAGTCGGAAGCCTTTGTAGAATAGAAACTGCCAGCACACAAGAGGTCATTGAGACGCGGTAGCCCTTTCACTCATACAGCATTCAATGAACTGCGCCTGTATAATTCGGTTTATATTTGTTAACTAAAGTTGTGTTTATTTAATGCAATATAATCTACATGGTCGCCTTCAAAGGCTACGTTGACAACTTGCCCGTGGCGACAACCTTAGCCACGAAAAATCTTTATATCTACTGCTGCACGAACGGAAACACCATTCTGCACCTTACAGGAACGAATCCTTTGGTGCAACTGTGTTCCATTGGTCTGGAGTGCGGTTCCCATTTTTCCGAGTTCGAAATCGGATTATTTTATCGATAGCGTGGCGGAGACACCCGCCGTATCGGCAATCAAAGACTTACCCTACATATATGGGCGGGACACTGCGGTATATAGGGTGTTTGTCTCAGCACGCGCGTAATTTGGGTCGTAATCGGGCCACTGGCTTCGGTGCACAAATTGAGTTTGTTATGCAAGCGACGGCGCATAGGCCTTGAAGCGTTAGCGAAAGCAAAATGGATACGCGGGAAGTGTGCATGCATGGGATGTGTGCGAGGAGGTGGTGAGGGGGAGAGGGTTGTTGCCGCGTGCCGGAAGGTACAGGCAGCCGCAGGCACGAGCCTTCTCGCTTCTGTTTTTTTTTTTTTTTTTTTTGACAAAACGCTCCGTAACCCGCGCCTTGCGAATTGCCCGCTGGCCAGCAAGTGCTTGCAGTAGGAGGCGGGCGCAAAAGCTACTGACAAGATAGGAAAAAAAAAAAGAGGAATGTATAGAGAGAGGTATACAGGAAAGGGAAGGTGAAGCAGGGGCGCTTCCGGTGTTGGCAGCACCGTGGTTCCGTGCCACTTGAGCGGGGAGGGAGAGGTTGACCCGCGGTGGTGCCGCGGGCCTGAATAGACCCGGTCGTCGTCGTCGACGGTCGGGTTGCTGCTGCGGAGATAACGACGGGGCTAACTCGCAGCGTGGTTGAGGCATGCGCGCCGGTGCCTGTGCCGCATAGCGGTTTCTTTCTTTCTTTTTTTTTCTTCTTTTTTTTTTTTTCGGAGAGCGCGGGCGAAAGCAGGCGGGAAGGCACGGGAACGGGGAGGTCGCCCTATACCCGCGCCGCCGACGATTGGGGTCCGACTCGAGGAGAGATGGAGATGGAGATCAGGTTCTGCCGGATTCCGCTCACTCTCGCTCGCAGTGCGCGAGGAAATTCGCCGGCGCGCTCTCCTCCGGGAAGGAGCTTCGGCCGCACTGTTGCAGGCAGGACACGACTCTCTCCTTCGCGGAGGATCAGTGCGGAAAGAGATAGCCGCGGCGCCGGGGTTTATTCGTGCACCGCTCGTGCGTTATCGAGCAGTGCTGCTGCTTAACGCGAGCGCGGGCACGTGTGGCGACGTGACCCGTTGCAGCAAGTTCGTACCAAGGAGGCTTGAACTTACATGCACTTGTCGCTGGTCTGTAAGCCGGTGGAGTGTGTGTGTGTGTCCCGCGCCTAAGTACATGCAATCTTCCACAAACGCTTACGGCCAATGGGTTCTGCGAAAAAGAAAAAGAAAACGCTGAATTCTCGCCAACCCTAGCTAGCCTCGATTCCGAACCTCGATTATATATATAGCCTCGATTCCGAACTTTGAGTCTAGTAGTTTTCGCGAATTGCAACGCGGTCCATTAAATCAGAAGCGTCATGCCTTAAGTTAATAGGGCATAAATTCCAATTTGTGGAGGCACCCGTGTGTAGGGTCAATTATTTTGGCGGACTGATACATGCCACATGTTGTCTTTTTACAGCTGATAAAAGACAGCTGATACATACAGCTGTCTTTTTGGGCCCCGTGAAGCTGTTTCCTTGCGGCTTCTGGCCACTTACGACGGCCGGTATATTTTCTGGCTGATGGAACGAATGACATGAAATGGGAATGCAACGCTGAGTTTTGTCGATCCATTATAATGACTGACATGCGGGACACATGCTCTGCGATTTTCGGAGACTGCGCTTGCCCTTGCGAACGTCGGTGCGACGTCGTCCCGTATGTACGAGTACGCATATGCTGTGTTTGCACCCAGTGTTCGCAGCGCAGATCAGACATGAAAGTCGGAGGAGTCGATGCGACAACGATATGTATACATTACAGCGATACGTGCGCTTTGATCTTCAACGCCCCTCTCCCCCACACACCTCCTCCCCCTCCTTCCTCCCCAGCCCATTAACCTGCTAGAGCTACGGAATGGCTTGGTTAATGTTATGGCGTGTTGCACACACGTGTCCAGAGGAACACTAAGTGCTTCCTTTGTCTCTCAGTCTATCTGTCCATCCGCGTATGTAGGGTACGTATATATAGGCGGCCAGCGAGATGCGAAAGTGATGGATAAGGCCCACCCGCGATCTCCCGACTGCGTGCTCCCATTTCTCCGACGGCACAAATAAGCGGGCACGCTCGCGGCCCGCAATGTATACTCCATCGAAGACGAGTCTGCAACCAACGGGTCAGCACGGCCGCGCGTCGATCTCGATGCGTCGTCGCCCTGCATCGCCGTCGGAGGCTGGCGGCTGCGCGTGGCGATAATATGCAAACGCAGGAGGTCCGTCACGGCTCGCTGGCGAGAGACTGAAGAGTCGCGTCCGAGCCGGTTCGCGAGCGAACTGCAACGAGAGGAGCGATCCGACGAGACCGGTGCTCTTCGGGAGACAATGCGCACTTCCTCGGGCCGCTCTGACGAGCACAGTTACAATAACGTCGTATGACGGAGCTGGCTGTTATTGATTGCTTCTTGCAGAGCAATCGACGGCCGGGATTCGTTCTTTTCCTCTGGCGTGTTTTTCACCGTGGTTGTATACTCACCTGAATATGTATATTCCTGCATTGTGTCTCCCTTTTGATCTTGGGTATGCATGCGTTTTTTCCTCTGTGTGTGTTTTTTTTTTAATAGTCGATGCGTTTCAATTCCCTTTCCTGTCGAGAATGTACAGTGTGACAGATGCGGATGTTTACGTCATTATTATAGAAGCGAGCTCGTCGGTCAGATCATCGCCGTCAGACAGCTCATTCAGTTCTCTCGCCTGTAAGATGGCGCGCGCTGCGTGGTAGTGTGTTAGCCGGTGGTCTCATTACCGCGCATTTTGAGAGCACTGTCCTCAACCCTTGCCGATCGTTTTTCAAGCGCTAACCAGAGAAGAAAAAGAAAGGCGCTGTTATGTATGTAACGGACTGCGTCTCAGCAGCCATGATAGGTGACGTGAAGGACGTCAAAGAAGTGGACGGCGTGTCACCGTGAGAACGCCTTTACTTAATAAAGTAATTTTTTTGTACATTATCTCGGTAAAGTATGCATGTAGTAACGACATTGTTGGTTAGCTGACAATAGTTTAACCAAACCACTACTCCAGCCCCTGCATTATACCCGTCTACGCAATTTTATTTATTTAAATTTTTACCTGCCTCGTATGTGTCGTGGCAGATCTCGTGTATTAAGAAAAAAAAAAAAGGAGAACGAAGACTCAATCTCGCGTACGGTATGCGTGAAATGATGTCCCGACAGATGGTCGACTACACTTTGCGTTTGGAGTATCCACAACCGTGAGATGGAGGTGGGGCTTAATGACGCATTCCCCAAACTTTCGTTTCTTTAATATTGCCTTGAAAAGCTAATGACACTAACTGCTGCCTGCGGCAATTTCTTTTATTTGCTTTTCCGTGTTGAAGGACACGGGCATTAATGAAAGCTGGACACGGCCAACACTGCTATATAGCTGCAAGGCTTGCCATACTGCGATAAACGAGGCAGCGTGAAAAAAAAAGGCACTGTCCGCGGCCTTTTAAGACATTCACTACGTCATTTTACATTCGACTCCCAGTCGGAACGCGAAATGTTGCCCATGAGATGCTAGCTAACCGTCGACGTAACGCGAAGAGCTAGCGGACCAGCGGACCCGGCGGGCCTGACTCGGTGACTGTCATCATGATCTCCGCCTCCTTGCCAAAAAGTGCGCCGTGCTTCGTGAAAGAGAAAACCTTTCAACACGCGGAAGTCCTGCCTGGAAAGGGCCCGCCTTGCAGCAGCCTCGTTAGGACCTGGATAGCCTCACGTCAGGCGGCTTCGTCAAATATCAAGCTTCGCGAAATGAAGCCCACCAGGCAGCTAAATTTCTCGTTCTCCCTCAGACTGCGTGTATCCGAGATACTCGATCCGACGCGCCAAACGACAGCGGCAACAGCAGCAACACAAACCGTGATGTGTATAAGACGCGTAAAAATACAAGAGTGAAAGACGGGAAATGTCTACAGGGGCGCCGTAAATAATGATAGCGCGCCAAGGATCACAAAGCGCGGCGCGGCGGAGTTTTTCGATGGCCGTTGTCAGGCTGCCGCGTTGAGTGCCTGTAGGAAGGAAGCACCGTGTTTCTTCTACGTACCACGTCGATTTGGAGGTGATTGCCGTGTAGGGGCAAAAAAAAAAAAAAATGGGGGGGGGGGAGCGGAGTGGGAGCGACGACTTTATTACCAGTGGACGTTGCGGAAGTGGACAAGCCGTCACGTCCGGGCATGTGTGCGCATACATAGTGATCGTAAACCTGCAGAGCGTCGCGTGTACGTATACACGCCACCGCGCGCTTGCGTGCGCGTGCGCGCACGATATGTATATATAGTGTTCGTGCACGAGCCGGGCGTGAAGCGGCGCGCAGGCTCACACGTACAGCTATATAGTAACCGGCACGGCCAAGTTACGCAGCGACCGAGGTGCGGCCGATGATGCGCGCCTCCCGTGGACGGCTCAAGTTCTTGGGTTCCGCACGCGTCTTCGCCGCGAGCGAGTCGGCCTTTAACGAGCGAGGAGCTGTTGACCGCTGCACCCGGTGTGGAGGCCCGCGCCTGTGGGGTGGGGAGGTCACTTTCGCAGCAACGCTGTTGTGTACGGCAGTGCCCCTCGTAAGTGATTCGATCGTGCGAGCCCGCGAGGTTGTAGCGGAGGATCGAACTGCGTCGTGTCATGCGTGACGACTGAGGTTTGCGCGGCAGATCCGGGAACGTCCGGCACGCAGGCGGTGTGCCGGTCGTTGCGGATTTGGATCCACCGCGCATGGGCGGTTCCGTAAAGTCCGCACCGCGAGGACCTCTGTGTAAACATATACACATGCGCCACCTCTCGCTCTCTCTCTTCTGCGCGCGTATCGAATTCCACGTGATACCTATCCAGGCTGTGTAGAAAATTCATGTTCTTACATTGCCCAAATATATATCTTCCCGAGATTCCTTCCAGATTATATTGCGCACTGCCTTCAATCCTTCTAAAAGATTGACTCGGAAGCGCAGTTGCATAAAGTATTAATCCAGAATTGTATGGGAGTGACTTAACCGATGTTCTTGCCGTCAGTCTTCGAGAGAAGTTACACAATGAATAAATCTACAGATTCGTTTTGTCATCGTGCATGAAGAAAGGAAAAGGTGAAGTGTATTTTCAATACCGCGATATGACGAGAAAATCGGGGATGTATGCATTGACTTGGCCAAAGCCCGACGCATGTGCCACACAGGATGTTGCATTTCAATATCTCTGTGCTTTGGCAAAGGAAAAGCTGCTTTTACTGTGAGCGAACGTGCGAACACGGTTACATTGTCCGCCTATATATACATGCATGGAGATGCTGCCTTCAGCACCCGACTTTCAGCGCTTAAGAGAAACCGAGCTGCTTTAGAGGCGAATCTTTCTTTGCCTCTTCCTGCCACTCTGCGGGTGCCGTCATCTGTTGTCTTTCTGGTTATACAACAACCTGGGTCCACTGGGTATGTTCCACTGGGTACGTGAACACTCTTCCCCTAGAACGCGCATGCATGGGTCAACGGGTAAGCGTCCGAATATAGGCAAGCAGGACAAGAGGCAACAAGTGAAGACGTCGGCGACGGAGAATCGAAGGAGTCGGGCACTGAGAAGCTGGCATCAAAAGGAGCCAAATGTATTAGAATTAAGTTCAGGAAACAAGATGGCACCATGGGCGTGTATTTAACAAGTAACGTTAAGATACTCAGGTGTCAATGAGTGAAAAGCCTGGGAATCGGTCGATTATCATTAATTTCCGTGACATACACAGTAGATATAACAAGAACCAGCTTAATATGCGATTAAGTCCGTGCAGATGACCTCAGGACTCGGGATGACAAACGTGAGTGCCATGGAACAGTCTCTTTAATACGACGCAGTCGGTTCAATTACGTGATGGACACGACTGGAGTAAAGCTTCTTTAAGTGCGCAAGGGAACAACTTAGCGTTCCTTTGTTGATTCGTTCAGCTCTTTCCTAGTGTGCACTGCAGGCAGTTAGTGACGTGAGACGAGCCTTAACCGAACGCTGGAAGAATAGAGTGGTGGACTTGTTGGAAAATGTCTATTTGCCTTTAACAGTGACCAGCCCCGAATTGAAACAGTATATTAGTTGTAAAACAGGTGTGCCATATAGATGGCGTGCGCAGCATGGCATGTGTGGAGGAAGAAAGATTGGTGGAAGAAAAGTAGGGAAACGACAAAAAGCGGAGACGTACAAAAAGTTCACAATATAGGGAGTCAGATAATTTGGTTATGGGAATTGATCGTGGTTTTCTTTCTTTCCCTTTTCTTTTTTAACCTAGGTAGGACATTAGGCAGTATAATAGCAATAGCTTGGTGCCACAACCCACTGCCTCGTTCCAAAGGGGACGCTCATAACATCCATCCGTCCATCCATCCATGTCGTAGAAACAAGCTCAACAGCAGCCGCACATTTCCAGCTATTCAATAAAACGAGAGAATAGGTGTTCTTTTTTTTTTCTTGAGCGCTCTACACCCTTAGGCTAGCGTATATTGGCGCACTATTTTGAGAAAGCAACAAATTGTTTTTAGTACATCCTCATTACATATATCGGTATGTTACATCAAATTCCGAAATAAACATTTGTTGCAGTCTGCCTGTCATTTTGTCTGTCATTTTGAGGTCCCTTTATTCACCATATTGGTGCCACAGTATAGCATGTTTATCTGAAACTGTGCACTATAACCGACTGACACGAATTGCAGCGTTACTAGCGTTTAGCGGGAAGTTATTTGACATGCGTAAGCACCCGCTTGTCAGGTCGTATCCTAGGCTTTCTCCTGTGCTCCAAAGCTTGGCATATAATTAAGTCGCAACACTTTATTGTTGTTGTTCGCTTCGCGGCGTCTCTATTTGCCTCGACATTGAAGGCGGTGAAAGCGGCCGCCTGCGCTGCTTTTAGAACCGTTCTTGCTTCTTTTTCTCTGCTATTCAGTTTCTTTTCTTTTTTTTTTCGCACTATGCGTTTGCGTCCTTGTGCTCATGCGTTCTGTTATTTATACACATTCTTGTTTATAGCTATCAAGTTCTAAATCTGGTGCACCGTATTCACACCCCCCCCTTGCCAACTCTTGCCAACAGCACAGGCTGTCTCATCCTATAGCCGACTTAGTGCACGCGTTAACCATTGTGCGCCCACGGCTGGTTACCGCCCTCCGCGCTTCCATCAATCGCCTCGCGAGTCACCCCTCCCACGTGTCACGCGTTGCCCGTTCTCGCCGAGAAACGAGGCTCCGTCTCGCGCAACGGATTTCCTCGTGACGCCGTCGTTGGCCCACGCTCGGTCCGTTCCTTTTCTCCGCGCACCGCTCGCTGTACTCCGCGAGGGGGCAATCTCACACCAAGGGCCAGGAAGTGACCGACGAAATGATCGAATAGGGGTCCCCCCCCCCCCCCTCCATCGGCCGACGAGGGGCAGCGCGCGGGCGCCCTTAACGGCCCCCTCCACTGCCGCCACCTCGGGAAAACGCGTATACGCGCTCACGCGGCCTCGCCGTTCCGCAAGCGCCGCTCACTCACACCCTGTGTAACGGCCGAGAGCCCGAGTCGAGCCGAGCGAGTCGTCGTCGCTTCCTTCCACGGGAAGGGCCTACGCCGTTGACGACGAGGACGTTTTGCAACGCGGAAATGGGTGCTTATGGAAGCGTCGTGCGGGGTGCTATAGAGAAGAGGGATGGGGGTGTCGGCTGGTCGTCGATCGTGCGCGCGCGCGCGCGGTCGTCGTGAGAACGGCGCCGGCGGCGATGGGAGATTCGGACTCTGGAGGACGTCGATCACCGCGGCCGAGCTTTCCGCGAAAGGTCGTTGGGTCTCGGGTTTCACGACGCTTCGCAAGTGCCTATACCTGAACTGCGACGTAATTAGTCGCACAGAGAGCGTGTTTACCTTATCTGTGCTTTGATGCGCTTTATTTCGCAAGGACACTTCGTAGACAGCGGAAAGACTGCGCGATTTTTAGCAGGGACGTCGCGAGGGAAGGCCGACAGCTCGCACGTTTCAACGTCGAACGTGTGCAGTGCTTAGGCCAATGGTAGTTTTCTTCTGCTTCCTTCTTCTCTCGCTTTTTTTAATCTTTTTTTTCACAGCATGCTTTCAAATTAGGGCGTCAACCTTCGGGCCAGAAGATGCCAGAACGCCCGAACCTTTCCCACCTAGAGATACCAACACGCCTGCTTAGACCTCAGGGTTAACAACAACAACAACAACAACAACAACAAAGAAAAGAAGCCAGGGTGCACTTTCGGCTGCAAACGTCACGCCGAGGCCGTCTAAACCTTTCTCGGCAGTCGAGCAGATAGGTTCAGGAGCGTCACGAGCGAGGTAGTGCAGGTATTTATTGCCAGCCGTCTAACTCTGCACGTGGCATGCACCATCAACGAACCGAATGTTGCAGAATCGCTCATCCCTGAAAACGGCCCGTGCTTGGCCGCCTTGCGATAGACGCGTACATCGGCCAAGGCTTGCGCCCGAAGGAGTTTTGCTGCGCATTTTGGCGGCGGCTGCAGCGCAGTTTTGCTGCATCTTCGTCGTGACCCAATCGACGCCCCTCTTCTCTACAGGCGCGCGTAACGGAGCAGTGCGGCGATAAAACGTGCGGCGCTTCAAGTGAGTGAGAGGCCCGCTTTGTGCGTTGCCTGCCATCGCACTTAAGGCGCTACTATACAGTGGCGTAGGCAGGTCTTTCAACTCTTTCTTTCTTTCTTTCTTTCTTTCTTTCTTTCTTTCTTTCTTTCTTTCTTTTCGGCCAACAGAGATGCGCCTGGCCTTCAGTGAGGGAGAGCGTAAGGCGGGAGGTCAGAACTGTCTGGCTTGCACAGGGTCGACAGCATTTCGCAGAAGAAGGCTGTGTGGTGAGCCAGGTTATGCCCACCCTTTTCCTATCATCTCAGCGTCTATCTCGTAAGTTGAAGGGTATAGCGAGGCGATGACTGTTTATCCAGCGCTATACAGAGCGAGTTGCCTGCGTCCTGTTCGCGCGTGGTCAAGGTGTGTAATGGAGCTTCGCGCTATGCGTCGACAGTCGAGGCGTGCATGCATCTAACACTCGCCTATTGCAGATTAACGCGTCCATCGCCCTTCGTCGTCTGCAGCGGATTCGCTTCCAGTACGGACTCCTCGTAAGAAAACGCGAGGCAGCGTTACGCCTTGTCATGTTTTTCTTGCTCGTGCACTTATGCAGTGCGCGCTCTCGAAAATGGATGCCTGTAAACGTGATGCATGCATGCAGCGCTTGTCGATTCGCTTGGCTAAGCATGCTGCGCTCGTTGATAAACGCGGGAGCAACATCGTGCCCTAATTTCGGACCGTGCATTAGGTACCGTTGTGCGTAGACTGACCGCTCCTGATCACGACGGGTAATCGCTCGTTCTGCGCTACAGATATGCCGACACGCTTATTGACTGAGTCGTCGAAAGCTCCGTATTACGCTCGATCACGATAGCGAGCCGCTATGCCTTCGAGTCAAGACGTGGAAAGAACAAAAGGATTGAAATGCGTGCAGGACGAGAATAGCCTGACGATCAATCACCGTGTACTGTATACATAGAGTAAGGAGGCCGGTGGTGTTCCTAGCATTGCAGTACGCAAAGCCATTGTCTGGCTCGAGCGTATAGTTAGCTCGTTTTCTTTCACTGATGACGGAGGGGAAAAAAAGTGAAATGTACGAGCGTTGTCGTCTGCTGCGTATACGGGCCTTCATTCACAATCAGTGTTATTCTTATTAGCTTTCCCCAGCCCTGAAGAACGTGTGTGTCATTTGCACTGAATAGCGCGTTGAATATGAACAAAACGCTACAATGGCATGTGCCATACGAGGAGGAAATAGACCTGAACAGTGGAGCGCGGACACTCTAAGCCGAGGTCAGAGGCCTTTTGGACGAGAAAAAGTTGCAAGCAAGTTGGGCTGATGCGACGAGAACTTGTCACTGGTACTGCCTTAAAAGCAAACAAAAGGACCTCAGCTCACTCTGATAGACAGTGATCTATACACATCATTTTAATCTGAATAGCATTCATTGCCTACTTCAGCTGTTTTGAATCCATCTATCTATCTATCTATCTATCTATCTATCTATCTATCTATCTATCTATCTATCTATCTATCTATCTATCTATCTATCTATCTATCTATCTCATCTTCTTACTGATCCATGGAGCAGTGGCCCAAGTTATCTATTTGCTTGGGCCACTGTGTGCCCCTGGTCGTGTTGCCGTCGTGGTCGTTTCATTCTCGTCATTCCAGCTTCGTGGCATTTTAGCCTCGTCCTGTCGCCGTCGTCGCGCCATCTATACCCCGACCCAGTGACTCAAGTTGTTTAATAGCTGGGGCCACTAGGTATGGGCTCGGGTTACCGATGGCGTTGTAATCCTTGCATCACCGTCATTCCAGCTTTGTCATTCGGCACTCGTCATGCCGTTGTCGTCGCGCCATCGTTGTCATACAGTAGCCATGCATTCGTTGTCACACCGCCAGTAATGCTGACGTGTTCGTTCAATGGTCATCATTCCAACTTCGTGATTTGACTTTCGTCATGTCCTCCCCACGCCTTCTGCTCCGACCCAGTAGTCTTAAGCTGCAGCTTGGGCCACTAGGTATGTATTTAGGGTGGTGGTGCCGTCGTGGCCGTTGCATCGTTGGCATTCCAACGTGGTCATCTGACTCTCGCCATTTCGTCGTCGTCATCACGCCATCCTTTTACCAGTTTCCCCGCTTCAGTAACGTCATTTCATTGTCCTCATGCCGTCGTGTTCATGCCACTTTCGTCGTTCTACCGACCACAACCTTTCTTCGTCATTGTATTGTAACCACACTGTCGTCATTCACTCGTGATTATTCCGCCCGTGTCATGTCCTCATCGTCAGGCAGTCGCTGTCACGTCTTCAATGTCTGACCGTCGTCGTAATGCGGTCGTAGTCAAGTCATCATCGTCACTGCAGCTTCGTCATTCGACTTATGCGTGCTATAACGTAATTAGTTAAAAAAACTAAATGAGTGTGTTTTGTCAATTAGTCGATAATGCACTTCAATGTACCGTGCAAGTAATGTCCACCTCTTCGAGTCGACCAACTCATGGATTAGAATTGTGCTATCTGCCACAGGCAGTATAAAATTTTTTTTGAAAATGTTAGCTAGGATCAGAGAGAGATCGCATGGTCAGTTACCAGGAAATAACTCAGCACTACAGGTTAGCCAGGGCAGTGTACCCGCCAGCACACAAATCGCTTAACAAGCGACAAGAAGTAGCTTGGAGACGACTTCAGACGAGCACCTACCCCAACCTCGTAGCCTATCACTACTACTACCCGGACCAATACCCTAATACATGGAACCGTTGTAATAAAAAATCGGATCTGTTCCATATTATGTGGACGCGTGCCCAGCGGAAAATCACACAAATCACGAAATAAGTAATACTGAGCAGTGGGAGGCTTTGTTTCTCAGCTCCGACCCTGACCTGCAGGCTAAGGCCATCAAGAGTGCTGAAGAAGCCGCCCGGGCCCAGGGACTCGCGGCTGCCCGTCAATACCTTGTTTTCAAATGAAGTCCTCACTCACTCACTCAAGTTCTGTGGCGACAGCTGCAGACTCGCACCTTTCCCTCCCCTTACCGCCTCCACCGCATTCATCCCGCCATTTACCTTTCTCCCTCTTGTAAATTCTGTCTCTCTCCCAAAGCAGACTTAAACCACATCATGTGGGGGTGGGCACCCCCTTTCCTCAAGCACTTAATATCTAGTGAGGAGCAGTGGGAGGCTGCCTTGCGCAGCTCGAGGCCCGATCTTCAGGAGGCCATCCTGGAGTGGGCTGAGAGGATAAAGGAGGCCTACTTCAAGTAGTTCCTCCCCCCACCCTCTATTCCACTGCTCCCTTCCCTTAAAAGAGGGATAAATAAACTTTTTCATCATCATCATCATCATCTGCCCATTTGGGTCCTCTCTGCGCTTTTATGCTTGGAAAATGGGCCCAACACTCGGATGCCGGATCTTTCAAGGCATTGTTTAGCTCATGGTTATATTGCGCTCAGTTTTACAAACACGATATTAAGGAAGGACAGGACGTGGACGGACGAAGCGCAACAGCTTTCCACGTCCTGTCCTTCCTTAATATCGTGTTTGTAAAACTGAGCGCAATATAACCATGAACGTTCACCAACTAGCCCCCTTCATTGCTTTACTAAATTGTTTAGCTATTGGCCAAGCTTTTTTGTGACGCACGTCGCGATCGGTCATACTGTCCGCGCGCTCAGCGACTATAGAAATTACCGCTTGCCGATCACGTATATATAGTAAGCACCTGTTTCCCAACAGCTTTGCTTTATGTGTTTTAGAGCGTAACTCCTAGGCGCTTGTCGAGCGTCGGCGTTGTCCCTCGTAACCGAGCGAACGAAAACATCGAAGGATGAAAGCGAACACAGAGCGCAGCCGCAGATGAAAGGCGGCTATATCGAAGAGAGCGCGAGGAGGAAAGCGGAGGAGGAGAGTGCAGCGGAACCATGAAACCGAAAGCCGAGGAGGAGGGTATGGCGAAAGCGTCAGAAGAAAAAAAAAACATAGTGCCGCGCAAGAGGGGCTTTGAGGAGGCGGTGGATACGAGGTGGCGCCAGAGTAGCGCGCGTCGTCTGTATGGAAACAAAGCGCTGCGTAAGCAAAGGTCTGTCTGTGGCGGCTGCTGTGAATCGCGCCCACGCGTCGCCCACGCGCCACCGCTCGCGATCTCCCGATTAGCGAGGCAGTCGTGCCACACACCACTCCGTTTGCAACGTGCCTCATGCATGAGATAGAATGTCCGCGCCAGCCAAATATATGGGGAAATGAAAACACGTGTACAGCTGCGCTCAAATTTCGCATTAGGAAGTACCGTAATCGTCGGTGAATTTTTTTTTAATGGCTAGGCATCAAAATCGTCACGTGATGCTGCCTCCTAGTCGCTGTGATATGCACTATACTATGGCACGCACGAATATGTGCGTGACGACGCCTTTGCTTAAAAACATGCAGCTTGTCTATGCCATACAGAGTGGACCCGAGTGAACCGTGCACGACGTTCCTCTTGCTATACTTCTCTGTTCCTCATCGCGTCGTGTTTGTCCACTGTCAGGTGGCGCTCGAGCTCAGCGGCTCTGACACGGAGCGCTTCGCGGATCGGTGTCGGTCGAGCGACCTCGTCTGTGTGTGCGAGTGGCGCCGGGCCCCTATCCGACAAATGAGCACGGCTTGTCGCGGTGTCGTTTGAACGCTTGCGTCGGGAGTTGTCCGGAGAGAGCAGAAGCATGTAGGTGATCGTTTTCAATCCTTGTCGCGGCGTCGTTCTCATTATACGGAGGCCATTTGTGCTCGGTGTAAGAATGACAGGAGATACGATGGCTGAGGCTGACCATAAACTTTAGCTTACGATTTTTAGTGCCAGAGAGAAAGATTCGAAAAGAAAGAAAGAAAAAGCAAGACGCATATATGCTTGCGTGTGCCGCTATATATATATAATGTAATGCTTTCTTGAGGAAAAAAAAAGTAGTTGTGCCATAGGTGCTCTTCTAGTGGGAATAGTTTCACTGGCCTTTGAGGGTCATTCGTCTGCGCCCGCTGAAAGAGCAGATAAGTCCGCCGCGGTAGGTTAATCGCACTTCTCTCATAATAATCCATGCATAGTAATACTCCATGTTTACGGACACGGTTTCTTTTGTCACAGATGGAATTGGATCTCCGTGTTCCATAGAAGGTACTATTAAGTCGTCAATTGTTAATGACTATCCGTGACATTGCATGGCTGAGGGTCATGCAGCAGCTCTCGGTAGACTCCGTCCACACTTAAGACTTAATTAAAAAAAAAAAGATGAAAAAGAGGCACCTCTGTGGATTAATTCTTGTCTACAAAACAACTTCGTAAAGTTCTAGCTCGCCAGTTGACTATATGCCGCGGACTTACGCGTACGGGAACTGGTCTTGTACTTCCCTATATAATAACCGTCATAATTAAACGTCAGCGATCAAGCCGACACTGATTGCACGGATCCTCGCACTACTAGAAATCCGTTACAAGGCGGGGTCACAAGGCGTTTCCTAGAGTGCCACAGCATTTCCGGTCGCAAACTGTGTTGTCGAGGAAACGGCGCACGCCGTTTCCATGACACGCGCGCAGTTATGTATAGGAGTGAAGCCAGTCTCCGCACGTCAGCGCGCTTGTCAGAGACACGCTTTATTACTGCGTATCCCAAAGCCGCGGGGCGGCCTCCCTCGTGGCGTCGTTTCTTGCGCCAGGAAGCCATCAGCATACAGCCGGAAGACATTCGCAGGAAGCCGTGAGCTTTTCATATATGCGCACGACGACTATATGAGCTGTCATATGTGTATATATATTTTTTGTGCACCGTCGCGTCGCGTGACCTGTTTAGGCCCTGCATGTGGCGTGTATAATGCGACAGCCCATTTCGCGCTGCTCTGAGTATGTCTGTCATATTGGAAACGGAATCTGATTAGCGCATACGTCTGTGCGGCCGTCTGCTCTGAATGTAGCATTTTCATCCGCGAATTGCTTGTAACTCTTCTCTTCTCTTCTCTTCTCTTCTCTTTCTTTCTTTCTTTCTTACTCGGGCAACGTTTCGCATGAATGTGATGTTAAAAAAAAATTAAATTATGGGGTTTTACGTGCCAAAACCACTTTCTGATTACGAGGCACACCGTAGTGGAGGACTCCGGAAATTTTGACCACCTGGGGTTCTTTAACGTGCACCTAAATCTAAGTACACGGGTGTTTACGAATTTCGCCCCCATCGAAATGCGGCCGCCATGGCCGAGATTCGATCCCGCGACTTCGTGCTCAGCAGCCCAACACCATAGCCACTGAGCAACCACGGCGGGTAATGTGATGTTAAGCTGAAAAAAGAAAGTTAAAGTGGGCAAAGTTGAAAACGTCATACCATTTTACTTCTTAAAGCCATAAAGGGCAGCGTCATCTGTGTTACTTTGTGCGAGGGGACAATGACGCGAAAACGCACCACGGAAGCTCCATTGTGACAAAGTTATGCCGGGGCTTTAGTGCGGTCTGTGATTGTAAATTGGCTGCACGCCTATTTGCTCACTTACAAATTAAAATATATGCGAAATAGCCTCCACGGAGGCTTTGGAGATTCTGAAACGTGTTTATCCGGATCAGCTGTTAAAGGAAGCGTGATCTGCATAGGGTAGCTTTGCTGTCACGGAAGTTCTTGGACACTGCATGGTGCCTTGATTCAGCGGCGTTCTGCGTTCCATATGTCGAACAAAAATCTGTTTCAGCGTCTGGCGTCGGTAGCCTATAAGTACCACGTATTTATGTATAATACCGGAGACACATATTTATTTACAATCCTGCTACTCTCATTCAAGGGCTAGGCGGTTGGACAACACCATATAAGTCCATATTCAATCAGTCCCCATTAGCAGTACCACTGTAGGTATTTCGTGTCAGTATAATACGAGTACTGTCTGATACTAAATTATTGTTGAAAACAGGTTCTTTCCCCGATTATACGGTCTCGAGAGCTGCCGTTGCACCGGATTTGGCTCTTACGCCTATCTTGTATGGAGAGAGAGAGAGAGAGAGAGAGAGAGAGAGAGAGAGAGAGAGGACGAAGAGGGAAAGGTAGGGAGGTTAACCAAGGACGCGCCCGGTTGGCTACCCTAACATTCAGGGAAGAGGAAATTGGAATAATAGATAAGGAGAGAAAAGAAAAACAACATAGTCAGTAATCCACAGAGTCAGTCGGAGAGGAATTTCCGCTGTCACAAGTGTTCGTGCAATCCAGCATCCTTCACGAAGTGCAGAAGGGCATTTGTGGCCCTTTGCATGCAAGAATGCATAGGCCATGGCCCACGGATCTTTTCTTCCGAGAGCGCTCTACAATGTAGCAGGCTGAGTTTATACAGCTTGTAGAGTACGTCGTTGAGTATCAAAGGATGGGCATTGACACAGAAGGTGCTCTATAGAGTCTAATCGCACCCGCACAATTTGCATGCCGCACTGTACGTCATCCATATTAGGAATAAATAGGCATTGGTAAATGCGACGCCCAACCACACGCGGCACAGTAAAGTTATTTCGCGAAAGGAGAGCCCAGGTGGCATTCGAAGCCGCAAGTTAGGGTCGAGTGAGTGCAAGCGCGAGTTGGTGAAACCCGGTGAATTCCATCGTAGAAGCGTGATGTGGGGAGCGAGTGATTGAAGCTGCCGCGCTGCATCCGTTCATGAGAGTGGTGTAGGAACCCGCTGATGTTTTTGATGAGCCGAACGCGCAGCTTCAGCTTCTTCAATTGTCGTTGTTGACAATTCCGCAATGGCTCGGCAACCAATGAAATATACTGTCGTGGCTTTTCTTGAGCGCGCGGGGAGGAGCGTGCCTTATTTCGCACACTACAGCTGCTCGCGTAATCCATGACGTACTGCACATTTCGGAGTTTCTAGGACTGCTTTGGAATCGCAGAAGATGACCCAACGATTTGGTGGCTGCTGGAGCACGTAATTGAGTGCACCTTGAAGAGCCGCGAGTTCTGCTGCTGTTGACGCGCAATTTAAGTATTCGCACAATACCACGTCTTGTATGGAAATTTGGCACTGCGTCTAGCGACTCAAACTGTGAGAGTCAACGACCGTTGAGTTCGTTCTTGCGAAATGTCTAACATATGCAGTATCACAACCATCTTAATCCAGATCTTGGCAACTGGCAGCTTTAGTTATGGAGACTAAATCTACTGCACTCAAGTGCTTGTACAGATACTATATCGTATACATGAACAAGGTAGTAGGTCAGGCCGAAAGTACATTCTCTCAAACAAACAAACAAACAAACAAACAAACAAACAAACAAACAAACAAACAAACAAACAAACAAACAAACAAACAAACAAACAAACAAACAAACAAACAAACAAATCTAATTCGTAATGATTTTAAGAACAGCTTCTTGATACATCGAAAGGATTCGATGGCAATAACGGCGTCATAATGACAAAAATATATCGCCAGAAGCGCACCTCAACTGCTACTTCCACGCACCACACTTCATTTAACGGTTCGCCATGTGGAAACTGCTCGCAAAACCCCGCATGCATCGGCATACACTCACTGTTTCGAGGCCGATCGGCGAAAGAGATTATTAATGCACCCGACATTCGGTGTCACGGTCGCTTTCACTGTCTCAAATCGCGGCGACATGACGCGGTTCTTCGAACTAATCGCGATATGTGATCGCTGTAGATATACTCGAAGTATTCCCAGACGCATGTACGATTTTGTGTTCTTGTTTGTTGCTGCACACGTGACGCCGCAGCGTTGGCTCGCGCTTCTGCATTTGACACAATATGAGCGCAACACATGAAGCAAAAGAAATTAGAAAAAATAAGTAAAGCGTGCTCTTCGAAGAGGCCCTCCGATTACAACTATGATGTATGACGACCTGAATTGCTCGCTAATGAGCGAGCACCGCCGATTACTGTCGGCTACGTGTAAGTTTCGGCATTCTTTATCATAAATCCGGGTCACAGCCACCACATGAGAGACCATGCCCCTGCATGCATGTAAACGAAAAAAAAAATGCGATTGCACATTGGCGCAAGCTTGTTCGCCAGTGTGTCGTTCAATTCCCGTTGCGAAACATCTTGCACGGGGTCGTGCTGAAGAAATGATTTGTCGTTAGCTGTTATTGTACGGCCTCGCGCTATTCGATAACATTTGGGCCTAACATCTGCGCCGCCGTATACGCACGTGGCAGCTGTCCGGTGACCCGTCACAATTTGGCTGGTTGGCTGGTGCACTCAGATGAAGGCATTTGCAGTAAACTAACATCGCGGTTGTGCCAAACGAGTAGTAACACATACCTTCTCCCTTCTTTGTTGTCTTGTCACGTTAGATATAAAAACAAAAACAAATTTTTGTTTCATGTAGGTCATGTAATGCGCAGATTAGATAACCGTTGGACCATTATAGTGTGGCAGAATGGGTACCGAGAGAAGGGAAGCGCAGCAGAGGACGGCAGAAGACTAGGTGGTGCGACGAAATTAGGAAATTTGCGGTTGCTATAGTTGGAATCGGTTGGCGCAGGACAGGGGCAATTGGAGATCGCAGCGAGGGGCCTTCGTCCTGCAGTGGACATAAAGATGATGATGATGATGATGATGATGGCTTCCTTTGTTCACATCGTCATGAAGCGACATATCAGCTGCTCTAGGAACAAGAAATGAATAAATAAAAAATCCGCAGGGGTAGAGGAAGTTTCATGAAAAGGAAAGTTTCCTATACGAACTCTAACAGGTGCTTTTCCCACCATATGCACTGCTGCTTTCCGGTAATAGATTAAACATATCTTTTTTCTTTTCCTGGAGTCAGTAGGCGCACCCACCTGCAGTGCTGAACACTGCATTTGCCAACCCGGAATCCAGAGTCCCATCTTTTCTTCTCTGTCCCGCCCGCTGTCGCCAAAGTGTCATTTGGCACATGGCGGAATTCGGATATACTGTAGACGACGTATCAAACGAACTCGGGTTTCCTCCGCAAGCTCGTTTGCCACGCCTGGACGGTCGCCTCCGTGCAATTCGCGTATATAAGCTCAGTTCTGGGGGAACGATTTCGTGCGTCCGTATACACGTATAGTTGCCTGGAGGCCGATTACTACGGCCGCTGCCACTCGTGCTCATTGCTCGAATGGGCACGCGCGTTCCTCTCGCCGCGCTGGAATCGTTCCTTCCGGCTGCCAACTTTAGGCAACGGATTTGTCCCACGTGTCGCTTGCGCGCCTCTCGTTCCAACGCCGAATTTGGCGTCCACTACTCTCAGTCATCGAAAGGCTGCGGAAGAAAGGGGGAAAAAAGATAACAAAAATACGAGAGAGAGAAAGAGAGAATATGGGGGTAAATGGCTGCTGCTGGAGTAGCCGGAGGCAGTTGGTGAAGCAGCCGAACAGCGCGTGCTTGCCACCTGTGGCGCGTTTGCGAGGCGACTTCGCGTTCCATGGAGGAAGCCAGCGGGTGCATGCGTTCTTCGGGGCCAGCTCGGCTAATGGTTGTCGCGGCGGTCAGCGAACAACTCGCACGTGTGGTCGGCTCCAGTCCCCATTGTCATTTTCTTCTTCATTTTTATTTTTTTTTTTACTTCTTCCGCGCTCCGTCTTGTCGGTCCAGTTGCGCCATAACGGTTCTGTGGCACGCTCCCGTACGCACGGTGGAACGCAACACCCTTCTCTCTCTCTCCCTCTCTCCCTCTCCAGCACTTCGCACCCCGCTGTATACTTCTGGAGGGGCGCGTGTGCCCCCGCAGCTCACTTGTAGACCAAAAGGGCCTCGTTTCTCAACCTTTTCTTCGGCTTTCTTTTCATTTCTTCTCGTCCCTGCGCGCATGCGCGCGCCCTGCATGTCCCGACCGCGTGTATATATACATCGCCTCTGCAGACAAGGACGCGCGCGCGCGCGCGCGGCGGTCGGTGGTCCATTGTGGGCCGCACGTGGTGGTCGCGCAATGTACCGCTGTCTGGTGGGTCGGCTTCCGTCTTTGGCTCTGTCTGTTAATCTCTCTCCATTCTTCGCTCTTTCTCAGCTTGCCCACGTTCTCCGTTCTCAACCTTGCGTCGCGAGTCACCGCTTGCACCGGACCCCACGCGCTGAGCGCCTTGCGTGACTCCGAACCGCCCTTGCATCGCTCGCTTCAGTGTTTATTATTTGTGGTGCGTTTCTTCCTTTCTTTCTTTCGTTTCCGACCCAGAACTGGCGCGCGCCAGGGATCTCCAGGCTTGCCTCTTTGCCATCGTCTTGGTCCGACACATGGTCCGCTAAGTTTCCACGCATACTTGAATATCATACGCTTATGCCTTCGCTAAGTTTATTTACCTTCTTTTTTTTTTTTTCATGTTCGCGATCTCTCGCCACGAACCGTGAGCAGCGTTAAGCCTGCGTGCTTGCGCGCGCGCGGGCCCCATGTGCTCCCGTTTGGGTGTGCACTCAGCTCGTCGAGCGCACAGCTGACTCGAAGAAGCTTCCTCAGTGCTGACGCCTTTGGATATATATATATATATATATATATATATATATATATATATATATATATATATATATATACTGCGTTCTCCTATTTGCGTCCTTGATTTGTTCCGTTATGCGTGACCAAACGGCGCGTGAAAGCACGCGACGAGCTCGCGCAGCTGTAGCGTTGGCTCGACACTTGCTGTTGTAAAACCTCGTCCGAGATATAGCAGTTGTTGGGGTGTGTATGTATGCAGTGAAGCCGTTTCTATAGCTCTTCACGTATGCGGCGTGGAACAACAGTTTCTGTTTTTTTGTTGTTCTCTCGGCGCGCGTGGCATGCGCGTGCGTGATTTCATTAACGCGCGCCTCTTGTTACTATTTTGCGCTCGCGCCTATATATGACGTTTTCGCCCCACTCCCTCCGTCGCTAAACCGCGTGAGACTTTTCGGGCGGTCGTTCGCGGTATGCAGGCCAGCTTCTGAATCCGCCTTTCTTGGAAGTGGGGCGTTATAGTATATAGCAGGGCTGGAGGAAATAGCCGGTCTATAGCGCCGATATGTGCTCATGTATATACAAAGCGAATGTTATTGAAATGAGTTGGTATACTGCGATGAGAATGTGCACCCGCCGTGGTGGCTTGTTGGCTATATGGCGCTGCGCTAGCTACAAGCACGAGGTTGCGGGTTCGGTTCCCGGCCGCGGCGGCCGCATTTTCATGGCGGCGAAGTTCAGAAACGCTAGTGGCACCGTGCAACCCCCGGGCCCCGGTGCCCGTTAAATTAAGAACTCCAGGTGATGGAAATTAATCCGGTGTACGCCGTTAGAGGGCGTGTCTCGTAATTAGTTTGCGAGTTTGGCACGCGAGACCCAAGAAATTAATTAACTTTAATTAGAAAACCGCGTTTGTCGTTGCCACCGAACTTTCAGGAAAAGAAAGAAAATAAGCAAGAAGTGGCTTCCTGGAATTTTATTTTCACGTATATCATTTTGCTGCAATCACGCTGTTTAAAAGCCTGTTACATTTTAGTATTTTCGTTTGAATTCCGTTGCGCTTCTGTTGTGACAATAACCGTACAGGCAGGCGCTAATTATAACCTGATCCGAACTCGGCGTCATCAATAAGTTTTACCGCGGGTCGCTCCTGTTGAATGGCTTTCGATAAGAATTCGCGTTATCTGAAGCATTTCCAGTATTTAGGCTTGCGAAAAGACGCTCGGTAAATGGCATTATACAGACGAGGTACAAATCAGCCAATGGAACATTTCTCACCTGCTCGGTGCCATTTAGATATCAGCGAAGGCAGGACCCACAAGCGCCCCTCATCTATTAGGCGACGGCAACACGGAAAATTGGGATAAAAATGAGACAGCGGCTATATAAAAAAGCACACAAATAAAAAAAAGGTAGCTACAACAAAAGAACCATCGCAGATGGAAGCCCATTCTATCAATTCATATGTCAAGGACAGTGAAGCGTTATAAGGGAGTTCTCATACTCGCCCGAAGTACGTACGGGCAGGTCTGTCTTGCTACTGTTCGACTAAAATTTGGTGAAACTGAAATCGATCTTAGCTGAAAGGCCCAGACGCGATATCCTTGAAACTTTTTGTCGATTCTGGCCCTTCCTAGCTGACTTCCCAAAGCCAATCCGGTTAAAAGAGACGTGAGAAATAAAAATGCCAAATTGCTGGCTGGGATAGAAAAGCAAATAATTAGTTGTCTATTCGAGCGAGGTATATACGTAAGGTACAACCTTTATTGTGTAACTTTTAATTGCTACGTTTCAAAGCGAGATCGGGGTTTTGATGCAGGCTGAGTTGCTGGCTCTTCTTTGATTTACATTTTATACCTAGCATGCCGCCGCACGCCGTTCGCTTTCAACATGCAAAAACGGTCGTGGAAGTCCCGTTATAACAGCTTCACTCTTAAAAGAGAGAGAGAACAAAAAAATGGCTGTGGCTTAGCTAAGGTTAAGCCCAGGATGCGAAGCTTACTAGCCTTTATTTTAGTTGTTGAACCACTGTTTAGCCTGGTGAACTGCTGTTGCTTGGCTATATTTGGTTCGGCTAGACGAAGAAACGACTCATGCGTTACTCTGCTTCGCCTTCAAGAGTGGAACGCGACAGCGTTCCCGTCGACCCGCCAAGGGGTGTAAGACAATGGGCTACGGCGCAGCGACTACGCGCCCCGGATTGGACGCGGTGAGCGTCGAGCAACGCAGCGTTCGGCGCGGCAACGAAATGTGCGCCTGAGCAAGCGACGCACGCCTGAGCCTTAGAAACAGCTCGTTTCTAAGGCAACACCGCATTCACGCTTTTGTACCGCTTTGAAGCATCGTACTCGTGGCTCAGTGGTAGCGTCTCCGTCTCACACTCCGGAGACCCTCGTTCGATTCCCACCCAGCCCACCTTGCAAGAGTTGAGCCAAAGCCACCTAGAAACAAGCGCAGCTGCTTCTATACCGCCGCGACGCCGCGAGCGACGGCGCGAGTTGGAGCCCCGTTTCTCCTCTGTCGTGACGTCACGGTGTCACGTGGTATTGAAGGCGACACCGCCGCGCCTGAGGAGCTGGGTTGAGCCCTAGTAATATGCTTCGCATAAAATCGCTTTTAATGGTGAAGGAGTCGCAATAGACTCGCATAAACACCATGAAACAGCAGGAATAAGTACGTCGAAGTAACCTTTCAGAAAGATGTGCATGTACACACACACACACACACACACACATACTTTTAAAGCGTACAGTTTATGTCAGGGCATGTAAGCCATGGCAAATTTGTCTTGTCAATGATCTCACGACATGTCATTCATGTTATGTATGCGTGCGTGCCATGCCGCCCCATGCCTGTTCCGATATATATATATCCAGTTGAAGCAACGGCCACGACGGCATCACGACGTAGGAGGCTAGCTAGATAGACAGACACACTCAATGAAACGCCTGAAGTTCGGAAACAATGCTTCACATTAAAAAATAAGAGAAAAAGAACACGTAAACAGTGATCCTACAGAAACGAGCAACTGCAGAAAATGTGCAAACCTTTACGGTTGCAGTTCGCATTTCTGTGTGTATTTTTTTTTCCTCCGTGAGACGTTTCCGTCTGTACAGTGCAGAGAACTTCAGTAGGTCCGTTGAGATGAGACACGAAGAAGAACGGCGAAAGGAGTGGTTCACGACTGGCACGAAGGAGATTTGCAAGCGCAACACGTATACGAGCAATCCGAGCAGTGGCAGCGAGTATATATACGCCCGCGAACCTATATAGTTCGGCGATTTCTCGCCGGCCTAGCTGGAAGCCAGGCGTGTTTTCGCTGACACGGAACAAGCCAGCGATAAAACAATCTCGGCACGAAACTAGCTCGATCTCGCGGCGAAGTCGCACTGGCCGCAGAGTATACGAAAGCATAACGATGAACCGAAGGGAGAGAAAAAGAAAAGACACGGGGGAGGAGAGAAGCCGGAAGATGGAGAAGCTTACGATGCGAGGTGTGATCTCGGAACACGCGAAGCGCACGATCGGGAGTATATCTCTGCGTTTACCCTCTCCACTCATTTTTCTTTTCTCTTTGTTCTGGCTCGCCGTGCGCCATCGCTGGCTGGAGCGCTTTGTCACGCGCTCTCGTGGGAAAAAAGACGGAGCGCTTGGTATATCACGTGGCGGGTTTTTAATGCGCCGTAAATCCGCGGTGTATACCGCCGCCAATTGACTCCTCGCCGCTTCGCGCGGCACCGGCGTGACCTGCGCGGTCTTTGTGGGGCCACCCGGAGGAGGAAGGAAAAAGCGGCAGGATAGCGCGGCTTAGCGCGCCTACAGGTATACGCTGGGACGGACGTACGATATAACGCTAGGGCCCGTGCTATATAGCACGCACACTCATGCACACTAAAGCGCGCTCACTAGCTTTGCAGGAACACAAACGCACACGAGGATACGCTGCATGGGAAACTGCTCTGCAAGCATACGCACGCACGTGCAGACACACAAAAGGAGTCAAGAGACATATGTCACTCTTAAAACGATTGCACCCTTTGGGGTGTGCGTTTGTCCCACAACGATAATCGTCATCTGCCTTGCTTGCGCTTCCTTTCTTGAAAAGTCGGCGCTCGCAACTTTCCTGTCGAGAATGCTGTGTCACACTGATAACGCGCAAGTCATTCGTGACTGCAGGAAGTACCGGGCTCGCAGCGTTAAAGAAAGGAAACGCGGGCAAGGCAGATGACGATTATTATTGTGGGGCAAGATAAGCCCCAAAGGGTGTAAATTTGTTAATCGTGATCGCCGTAAGCATATTGACACCCTTAAGGGTGCATAAGGTCGTAAATTGATCTATAACTTACACCCTGACACTGGTAAAGGGTGTGAGTTATAGACAGAGTTACACCCTTATGCACTCGTAGGAGGTGTAAATGAGCTTGCAGTACACACACACACACACACACACACACACACACACACACACACACACACACACACACACACACACACACACACACACACACACACAAACACGCGCGCGCGCGCGCGCAGTCGGCGACAAAAGTTTACGGAACAACGGCGTTTGCGAAAACGCTGAATTTCCTCGAATTCGCTTAATTATCTGAGCACATAAATTCTAGTTCAAAGTCTCAACCTCTGTAACGTAGCCTTTTGCAAGCCACACAGCGGCGTATTCATTAAATTATAAGCGTCGTGCCTTAATTCAGAACGGGAATTCGCATTCGTGGTTGAAACTCGGGTCCCTTACACTTCTTGTAACCAACTGATCGTGCACGCGCGCTAAAATATACGAAGCGCGCACGATATTGCAGGCACACGCGCGTTAACTGTGCCCTCTGCCACAGGCACACGTACACCCGTGGATAGAAGTATACGGACCAGCGATGGCGCATTAAAACTCATTTTCTCCCCTGTCTCCAAATACAGTTTGAAATTAAAAGAGTGCAGTCCAAACTTGACATTACGAATTCTCTAGTATACACCCGTCAGTTTCCGTTTATATGCACGTTAGTTACGAAGAAATTTCGTATTTTCGGCGACCCTGTGGTCCGTATACCTTTGCTCGCGGGTGTACACACGCGCACACCATAGTATATTATACACGGAGGCGCACGTTTGCACACTGACACGCATAGCGGCTCGCGCATGTAGGCGCAACCGCACGCGCTCAGCAGCGCGCGCGCAGTACACACTGGCGCGGGCGTCCGCTCACGTTTTCCCGCGGCGTTCCCGATTCCCCCCGCGTGATGAATAGATCCAGCAGCCGCGAGCGAGCTCACACAGCAGTGCGCGTATATGCATACGAGCATAACGCTGCATAGCGCGCGCGCGCGCTTCTACTTCGCAATCCGCGATCATGCGGCGAGTGATGCGAGACGAGGTGCCGACGACGAGAAGCCGTTCACGTGGAAAAAAAGGCTTCGCGGCGAACGACTCGGTGCGGCGTTACGGCGTTTCCGCCTTCTCTTGTGATCTCCGTCGGATACAGGGGGTCGAATAGGAGAGAGAGGAGGAGGAGGAGGAGCGCGCGGTGCGATGCATGCGCAGGGTGTTAAAAGAGGGCGCGTCTGCGATGTGTGGTATATATGTATTAAGAGAATGGCCGCTTTCTTCTTTTCACTTTTGGTCGTTGCGGTTATCTTTGTTCTCGAAATCTGGGTCTTCCCGCTTTCTTTTTCGCCCCCGATTTTTTTTTTGTTCGCTTTTCGTGACGAAACCGGCACAGCGGCTCCTACACGCACGAGTCTCCCGCCGTGTCGGAATACTTAATAGCTGAAGCACGAACTGGACTGATATGCAGTTCACCGGTCGGCAATTTGGCCGATGAGCCGCAACTGTCGTTACTGAATAAAAGAAAGAAAGAAAGAAAGAAAGAAAGAAAGAAAGAAAGAAACAAGACTTTCGTGGGGGGACTGTCATTTTTTTGTCATTCATGCGCATCGTAATGGAGACAGGAGTTGCGTAGCAGTGATTACTATTTCATTTTTGAGACATGCGCTTGTTATTTGTGAGCACCCGTTCGCATTAACTACACGCTAAGACGGTCTAATTCCATATTATAAACTTGATAAATAAAAAAAAGCACATTGCCACACGGAAGGTATTGTTCAGTGTCTACCCCCTTCGAAGACACCATTTTGGTAGGCCTTCCATTGATCGTGGTTATAATATGACTCTACTTCCCGACCAGACGAGATTTAGCCCAATTATTTATTTCACAGTCTAATTACATGTAAGAATTTGCGCCCTGCAGGAACTCAAGAGACGGCTTACGGCATAGTAGTTGCATGGTACGTTTCTTTTTCTTGCTGTTTTGAGAATGTCGTGGAAGGGATTATCAGGGTCGCATAGAAATAAGCGATCATCAACGCAGTTATCATTTTCATCCGCATCGTTACCGTAGTTTAAGGGCACGCATAGGAGTGAACGCATAGGAGTGAACACTCCACGTGTTAAGCTTCGGAGTGTTTGGCTAAGCTCGTCATTCAAACATTTACAATGGCATTGCCGTCAACGAAGTCCTTTGACAGCCCTACGCGATTCCCTTTCGGGGAGCAAGCTAATAATTTGATTCGATTCGTAGATTATTGGTAACTCTTCTTATATTGGGGGTGCTTCCTTTCAAAACTACTTGAACAGTGACACTCGTGTATGCGCGTATAGCAGTGTTATTGCACGGAGGACACGAACTTCTACAACTGAACGCGGGGACAGGTGGGACAAATTAATAACGGTTAGCTCTATATTTTGGGCTTCTCTACAGTTAGGCTTGTTTTTTGTAGTCTTAGTATGTGTGTCTTCGGTCTGTGAATGCTTATTATGTGGGAGAAAGGGGAAGAAATAAATTTTTTGCCTTGAACTTGGGACAGCCGGCTTTGATGTACAACAAACAACAGGCATCCGCCAAGCATTATTAAGGCGAAAGCCTTATAAGTGGCTTGTTGCAATTGCTCATACCCGAAAAAGGCGGCATCTAGTCCAGCGATGCAAAAAATATGATGCGAAAAATATAATTATCAGGAATGTCTCATACCCCTGCAAGCAAAGATTCAATGCCTGAATACGAATGAAGAAACAAAAGAAAGAAAGAAAGAAAGAAAGAAAGAAAGAAAGAAAGAAGGGAGGGAGGGAAGAAGCAACATCTAGGTAGTGCATTAGGTGCTCGCATGTGTCCTTGAGGAGGTCGACCTACAGCGCCACACGTGTACTTCGCACTGCGACTCGTTATGTCTTGCAAGAAGCCTGACCCCTCCGATCGTACAACTTAATGCATTTCCACGTGTGCAGAAGGCTTTCGCCTCCACTTGTTACAGGAGTTTAGCGTGCTGCCGGAATTTTATTTATTTATTTACCTAAGTACCCCAAAATATCCCTGTTCCGAGGTTTTATACTATAGGAATGGCCAAGCGGGGACACAGAAACAACTCAACAACAGGAAAGAAACGATAACTAAAAGAATTCAAAATACCTATGGATAACAAATACAAAGAAACAGCAGTTGCAACGCACGTAGCAGTAAAATAAATAAATATGGACATGTGTGATAGTATTTAGTCTAGTAAAGGCTTAGTTAAAGTCTTATCTGCCCTGCTTTTCTTTTTTCTCTCTGCGTTCGCAGGTCGGTGACCAGATCATCCGCATCAATGGCTATCCCATCGATCACTTCATCCACGAAGAAGTCCTGGCGCTGCTCAAGGCCAAACCCAACATCGTGCTCAAAGTCAAAAGTGAGTAGTCACCGCCCTCTGTCGGAAACGGACGATGTTCGTGGCGTGCTACGTGCTGAACACTGTTCTCCCCCGTCTCTCTCGCAGGTGTCGGGATGATTCCCATCAAAGAGTGAGTAGACTCACTTTCTTCCTCCCGCAGGAATTTATTTGTCCAGCTCAAACACACTTGCATTATTGATTCGTGATTGATTTTGTTGTTGAGTTTTCGTCATGTAAACGTTGATGAAAGACAACAGGAAAAATTTTCTTCGAACAACTTCACCGACCCTGCTGCCTTTCCTGAGTACAGCAGGTGATACAATAGTGAAATAACAATCGCTTAATGCGGGATCTTATTTATTTATTTATTTATTTATTTATTTATTTATTTAAAACGTGTTACCAAATAGAGATACATGCAATATAAAGAATTATAGGAAACAACAATAGCTAAGTTACATGACGAGCACAAAAGTGAATCCATCCTTGGTGTTCTAAAACAACATGATACAGGTAGCTAACATACATAGACAATACCAACAGAAACCTTCGTATTAGAGAAGCAAGGGTTCGGAAATAATTTTGACCGCCCTGTGGTAGTCTTAACATGCATTCAAGTCTTAGTACAGCATTCTCCGCTGTTAAAAGGACACCTAATTAATATGCCGTCGTGGATTCCTGCTGAGAAAGGTACTGAAAACATGTAGATTGCTTGGCGCGTCTGGACCTATATTATTATTATTATTATTATTATTATTATTATTATTATTATTATTATTATTATTATTATTATTATTATTATTTGGTTTGAATAAGTATATACATGCGGAAGATATAAAAAGAAACGCAAGAGCAGGCTCGCAACTGCCACCTCAAAAGGCTTGCGCTCTCTTCAGCAGAAAGGACGAAACACAGAAGTAAAAATGAAATAAAACATGAAAATTAATTTGATTTAATGATTTCTTTCTATCTGTTCACGCCACCAGGCTCTCTCGGATATAATACAGAGTTTGAAAAGATTGGGCAACAACGAACAAGAGGCTCCAATCCCTTGCCCAATGACTCTTTATATGCAGCGTTCAATACAACAGCCAGCGAAATTTTTTTTATTTACTATTTGCATTATTGAAGACTTCTTTTATCATTCCATTTGCTGCCATTCTCGGCGACGTACACAAAGTGGCGACGGGCAGAAAACGTCAAAGCTGGCGTAATAAATCTTACCAAACAAACGGATTTACCTGCGACGTGAAACTGGCTGGAGTGAAGAAAGCTTTAGTTTCATTAATCGCCCTTGACTAGGATTAGTTGGCTAAGATGAAGTGAGCTACTTGGCTCTGAACGAACTAAACGTGCCCGGGCGTGCACTCCACCAATTTACAGTCGCGATTAAATGTTTGGAGACCATGGCATCCGAAAGAGAGAGAGAGAGCAAGATAAAGTTAATTTCATTTGGCACAGCTCTGTAACGATGAATGGATCGTATCAGTGCTCTGAATTAATTTAACACACTCACGCCTATAGGATCTGCCAAGTGATTTCATCCAGAATGATCAGGCTGCGAAGAAAAAAAAAAAGTTCGCGGCACCGTTGGTCTCCAAACTTTTGCTCGCGATTGTATGAATTGCCTTGATCATATATCGACACGTAAGGATCCTTTATTATGCTTCAATGGTCACAAAGTTCATTTTGTTTTCTAATTTTCTTTCTTTCCCCTCGTGTAGCAACAAGCGCGACCCCATCACGTGGAAAATGGTGGAGCCCGATCCCTGTAGCAGCGGTTCCGACGGGACGGTAAGTTGCATCATCCCCTCTGATTGACACGTCGCCTTGACACGTCCGTTGTGTTCTTTTGTGCGTAGAACTTTATGGTGCACCCTACAGCGCTCATTTGTTTCTCTCTTTTTTCTTTCTTTTTTTATTGAAGCATTCCGTGAGTAGTGGTTCCAGCCTTGACGAGTTCGTCGAGACGAAGGTGTTCATCTCGGGCATCGGCGGTTCCAGTCTTGGCTGCAGGTGAGGACCGTGTAAAGTCTAAACGAAGTCAAAACGTTGTCTCAAAATGTGCAAACATCCGAAAGCTTGTACACTAATCGAATACTTCTGCTACGAATTGAAGTGGTCTCGTCGGTGCTATAACCATTGTTCTTGCCAGTACTGACCAGTCGGACCCATTCTTCTGAGTCCGACCACTGTTACTCGTTTCAAGTGTCTGTCGGCCTGTGAACCTCTGTCTTATTGTACAGTACTAACGTAGTGTAATTCACGGTACAGCAAGTGCTGAAAGTGCGAGTAACTAGAAGTACTGCTGCTGCTTGCTTTTACGTCACAAAATATGACGCGGTGGAATGTAGCGAGGCTATTTTCGGCATGCCGGGGTCGTCTTTACAGTCGATTATGCTTTCGAGGAAACAGAAGAGGAAACAAGATCGCCTTTTTGCGCTTCTCACAGCACGTTGTCGTGACCACCGTGAGGGTTAAACTAACGCGCCAGTACTGCTGGCTCGCGGAAACAACGCAGCCTTTCTTATTTGTCAAAGTGCATCCTTTCCGGTCATGCATGCTAGCAGACGGAAGAAGGGGCCCGGAATCCACTGCATGCCTTGGAAGCGGAAGCAGACTGAATAAGCTTCTTCTTAAAGTGATAATACCGTAATTTCCGAACTACAGCCCGCACCCAGTTTATCTAGACAACATGGGCCATTTCAGGCTAACAAAATATTTACATAAAGGAAAGATAGGTTTTGTTGGATTTCTCGCTTCCACTATGTACGACCTGCACGTAAGACGCCAGTGTTAATGTGCGAAATTTTCGCCAATATATGTGCAACTTAGTTGCTCTTTTCTATATAAGCCGTTATACCAAAAAATGTTCCATCGGTAACGAATCGTTCAGGGGCTCCTCATGGTCCAACTCGCTGCCTTTCTCGTCGTACCCGTCTTCTTCGGTGTCAGAGGTTCGTATCCTGAGTCTAAGGAAGCGATTGAAGACAAGTTTAGATGGACCCTCTTCCGAGATTATACCGGCACAGCAGGACAGAAGGAACCAGTACCAGCAACTAACCACTTTTGCAACGTACAGCAAAGAGTGCAACAAGAGTTGTGACTTGACATTTAAGCGTGCATAGTCAGCCGACTGTAGTTATTAAAAAAAACAAAAAAAAAAACGCGGTAACTTAGCCGTATGTTGCTGCTCGCGCTCGCTCTCTATGAAATTTAGCGGGGGAGATGAAAAATAAATAAAATAATAATAATAAAGCCACGAGAAGGAATCCAGAAGTACGAACAGGGACGAAATTTAAGCAAACAGAAAGACAGAAATAATGCTATTTGAGAAAGCAAACGGAAGCTTGCTTGAGTGAAACGTGAGGAGTAGGACAGTAACGTCATTAGGAAACGAAGTTCTACTTGGACCTCCTTATAGTATGTGTTGCTTTGAGGAAACGAAACAAGGAGTCATGTGCGGTGTTTTCGTCATCTTTTACTGTCACAGAGAAACGGTAATAGCTCTCTCTCTGACTCTCTCTCTCTCTATTTCTTTTTTTGAGACATCGAGGTGCTGCCGAACGTCTTCATTCCGTGACCCGTAGCTAGTTCTCTCTTATGTCCGTAGGTAATATATGTGCTGTCCATTCAACCGCAATGCGTCTTCTCGGTTCCACAGAATGGGGCTGCATCTTGTCGCCGCACTTGAGCTGTCTTCTATACACTTTTCTCCCGCACGTACTAGGAACATAAATTCTGTTGATTGCTTCACTGCCATGCACACAGGACACGGGCTACGCGATCATTGTTTGGAGATATTATATGGGAGAAAGAAAGAAAGAAAGAAAGAAAGGAAGAAAGAAAGAAAAAAAGAAAGAAAGAAAGAAAGAAAGAAAGAAAGAAAGAAACCGTGACTGTTCTCATTCGTCTTGTTGATTTCAGCGTGGTGAAGGGACCCCCCGAGCTGCCGGGCATCTTCGTACAAACCGTGAAACCGCATGGTCTCGCCGAAATTGCTGGTCTCGAAATCGGCGACCAGATCACCGAGGTCAACGGCCAGGGTTTCGTAAACGTCGAGTTCTCGGAGGTGATCAACCGTCTTTTTCTTTTTTTTTTTTTTCTTCTTCTCTGCCATTCCCGCTCCGGCGCCTATAGCGTTGTATATACCTATGACGCGCGTTCTCTTTACCGAACTGGAAACCGAACCCATTTCCTCTGAAAACCTTGTTTTTTTTTTCTTGCTCGCTGTACTTACGCAGGAAATGCCTGGCGCCGACTTGTATATGAGCTTCTTGTAGGCAAGGTAAAACACAGGGAAGGCGGGAGATGGAAATTCAAGACGATGAGCAAAACGAGAGCAAGGTGAAAGCAGGAGCCAACGTTTCGACAAGTGGACTTTTCTTCTTCTTTTTGTCTTGAAGAAGACAAGTCCACTTGTCGAAACGCTGGCTCCTGCTTTCACCTTGTTCTCCTTTTGCTCATCATCTTGTAGGCAAACTTGGTTTTCTCCTGATGAGGCAAGAAATAGCTTGTGTTCCAGAACACCTAGCTTTTTTTTTATTGTTTAGCTCTCTGTACTTAGCGTTAAGTGCCTAATGAGAAAAAGAAAGTTCATACCACGGGACTCTTCTTTTCTGAAATTCCGATTTTCCTTCTTTTTCCTTCGGTCGTTTGTTCGTTATTTCTCGTGTTTGCATATGTAATCTGCATTTGTGTACTCGATTTAAGAACGCATAATCTCTCATTTATTTCCCTCGTGTGTTTGCGAAGTGATGTATATATGGAGCTAAAAAGCATTTTCGAAACTGTCGACAGCACTTGCTCACGCGGCTGTACTGCATGCGTATGTGCGCGCGCGATCGCATATCGGTGCCGTCACAGCGACCACCTAATCCCCCCCCCCACACCCCCGCCTCCCCCCGCTCTCTATTCCCCAACGTGGTGGGGCGGTGGTCTTCAAGCGCCGCCACTGTGATGACACGCGCCCACCGCGCGTCCTCGCAGGCGATCGCCATGCTCAAGTCTTTCAAGGAGATGGCCCTGACGGTCAGGAAAGGTGCCGGCCTCGAGCTCTTCCCCGAGGAGAGGCTGCGGAGGATAAACGCGCGCCTCTGCAACCGCAACGCCAAGGGGCGCAACGGCCACGCCACCAACGGAAACCACACGATGCGCAACAGGTTGGCTGAGGCGATTTCCGTGGCTGGATGATGTCGCCCGAAGGCTTCCAAATACTTTGATCAGTTACACAACGCACTTAAAAAAAAAAAAAAAAACCTGGTAGCTAGCGGTATTTGAAGTGTAACGTCTGGAACAATGATAATAAAATCCTGGCCTCCGAGACCGCGCCGGTGCACTCGCAATCTCGGAGGCCACGATAAAGCGTGTGCGAGTCCAACGCACGTGCAGGCATCCATGGATACTCGTCGACAAACCGACCGCGCGGCGTGCCAACGCCGGGAAGGAAAGCACAGAAAGCTTCGCTTTAATAAATGAACTGTGCCCTTGAAAGCGCCTATTTGCCGTTTGCTGTTCACCTGCGAAATTTCGTATAGTGAACAGAACCGGACACCGGCACACCTGAAGGGGGCAGTACAGATAGGGCTAAACGTAAGTCGATTCGTTTTACAAGCGCTGTCCTGTGCGTAAGCTACTCGGCGAGAGCGCAGTATAAGCCACAGTCTGCAAAGTCCAGGAAGGTTCGCGAGGAAAGCTTCCCATTAAAATAGAGTTTCAGTCTATACTCATATGCCTATTTCGGCTTACGAAGTACAGCGGCATACCGGAGACGTGAGCAGCTCGTGGCGCACCTCTCACCCAAAGCACAAAACACTATCCCTGCAATGACCGGTTATCTTTTAGTTAGCTATGCTTGTGTAATGACGTATGTAGCAACATAATCGGCACGCGCGTATATTCGTTATTAATGCGAAATCATTATATGTTCCATGAGGCAGAAAAGCCGGCATTGTAGGCAACAAGTGGCACCAAGAATCATCATCGGTGACGTCATTAACGTCTTGTATGACGTCAGTAGTAATACTGAAATAAAGTTAGAGTACGGTGACTCAAGGTGGAGTAAAGTTCCTTAAGGTGAAGTAAAGTGAATGAAGGTGAATTAAAGTGAGTTAAGGTGGATTAAAGCTGATTAAGGTTGGTACAAATTAGAGAAAGGTGGATTAAGGCGGAGTTGTGAAGGACACGTGACAATGTGTGACGTCACGTATCATGGACCTAACCAATTAGATAAGTCATAATGCTTTCGCATTAAAATCACGTAAGAATACCAAAGTGACTAAATTTTTTAAAAGTTGTAATTGGACGAGAGCGCTCATGCAAGACAAGAGTGTTTCTAGCGCGTTGTCGTCGGAGTCCGTGTCACACGACGTTGCAAACGACGCTGCTGCCTCCCGTCTGCGTCTCGAATATCGCGTGTTACTCCACAAGTGGTAACATACGCATACGAACGGGGTTCCATCGCAAACCTTAAAGCAAAATTTAATAAAACATTTAAAGCGTATACACAGATGCCTCAGCAACTTGCTCCTTCCACAGAACACGTTCGTAAGAAACCCAGACGCCCGAGCTTCCCATGTCAGTGACAAGAGCACGATAATGTTTGCAGGGAACAGAACGAGGTGAATTAAAAACCTGTTCGTAGCTTCTTATCGCGCACGTTTTGAAAATCACGTACCCAGCTCGAACGTCTTGTTTGTTTAGACCTGTTCGCGTCCTCGCAGGACCCTGTACACGAACGGCACCAACGGCAAAGGCTCGCCCGAGTCTTTCCACGACACGCTGACCAACGGCTCGCTATCTGAGATGTCCGACCGGAGCACGTCGCTGTCGAGCTCGCAGTCCACTAGTCCCGTCACCAACGGACACACCAACGGCACCAACGGCCTCGTCGAGTACGGCCAGAAGCTCAGGTACGTGCGTTGGCGGCATTGTGTGACCTTGGAGTGCAGCACATGCGCTTCTTCAAGGTCACTTGTACGGGCCACTACTGCTATTTCATCGAATATATACGGTGACGAACAAAAGATGCCGGATATCACGGTTTTGCAATTTTAACTTTTCCTAAATTAAAGTATAATAAAGGTAATAAAGCTGGCTGCAATAAGGCGCAGAATCATTTTAAAAAAAAGTAAAGAACGAAGCCACTTTGGTGGCCGGAAGGTCTTTCCGTGTATGGCAAGGTCCAAGAAGAAAAATAAATATCTCGTTATCCTTTTAACCTTGGATAAAATTTCCGTCGTTACAATGCTGCGTTTCGTGAAAAATGAAAGAAAAAACACTGAAAAAGAAACTTTTTTTATCTGTAAGTAGCATATGGGGGGAGGGGGGGGAGTGTTTTATTTTTGGTTGTCGTGCACACTCATCCGTTTCCTGATCGCAACTACGCTCTCTCGCGAGAAGAGACTGGGCATCTTAAGAAATATATCCGAGTCGTACGCCGAGCGGGCCGCAAGTATAATGGCAATGAGTGTGTAACCATCATCCTAAATGGGGCCGTCGTTACCCATCCGAGTGTCTGTCTATTCATGCGGAGTAAATCGACGGCGTCTAAGGAGGTTTTCTTTTCTCCCTCTTAAATTCGTATCCACCAAATTTAGACAGTCGCTTAGAATAAGCTAAGTGTACATCACGACGCGGTTGAGTAATTTTTTTCCTCTTCGTCTCGCGCCCACGAGCATACCGCATGCAGGTATACAGGGACGCACACACGCACAACGTTGGGGGCCACCCCATTCAGAGCCAACTTGCTCGCCGCATCAGCTGCGCTGTCTTCTCGCGGCTGCTCGCACGACTGCGTATATCGCCCGCATAGTATAACGTGCCCGCGCACGCGATGCCCGGATCGCTGTATAAATACAGAGGGCGCTGCGAGCACCAGTTCGCGTGACCGCGCGCTGTTACGCCTAAGTGTTTCTCATCACGCGTGGACTGCTTCTGGGCCAGATAGGCAGAGAAGAGAATTGAAGTTCACTTTGCCTGGTTGCGGACGCCGCGCCGCGTTGAAGCGTGGCTCAGTATCGCGTGGACGGGTATGCAGCTGTCGGTATTGTGGTGTGTAGTCCTTGCGAAAAGTTAGTGGGCCACTCTAGAGGGCTAGTGGAGTAGTTTTGCCGAGCCTCGCAGTACGGTTGCTGTGAGCAGTTCTATACTGCCGATGCTTCAAAGCTGTATAAACAGTTGAAAACGCGAACATGTGTGCTTCGTTAAAAAAAAAAAAAAAAACACGCAGCTGGGTTTCTTGAGGTTGTCCGCGGGAAGTGTCTACTCTGCTCCTAAGAGCATTGTGAATGCGACAATCGGAGAAGAGCAAAAAAGCAGCGAACATTAGTTCACCTCACGACGACCAAGCCAGCAAAATACGTTATCGGCACGGATGAAGTAAAAACGATTGATCATTATACGTCAGGCAGCTAGCCTCGGCTATTGGCAACCTCATCTGTCCCTCGGGGGCCTATCTGCGCGCTTACTCTTGGGAAATATGCCCGATGTCGGTGCCGGACCTCTTTTTGGTTCGTGGTAACACTTAGTGACGCCCTCGCCTCCCGCTCTCCGGTTTACTCTCCCCCATGCTCTCCGCAGGCTCGACGGCTAGAGATTACCGCTTGCACATCAAGTGGTTGGAGTTCTCGCTTCAAGTGCGACACATGTGGTTGTGAAAAAAACTTGAAGAACATGTTATGCGAACTTCGAACATTATTCCGCATCAAGTAACAGCTTACATGGCGCGGGAGACCCAACAGAAACAGCTGCCATAACTGACAGCTTGATGGGGCTGCGGGCCCCCCTTTGCTAGCAGTGTTAATGGCAGAAAGTGGCGGCCCTTCCTTTGACCATCAAATTTAGACTTACCCCTTGCACACCGCTTTGAGGCGGGCGATGTGATAAAGCTTATGACCTTAGCGTTGCGTCTTCAATGCAAAAGACCACAGCAGCGCTGCTGCAATGTCTTCCCTCCCCGTTTTCTCCCTCACTCTCTTTCATCTCGGTTCTGCTGGCCTATGTGACGGCTTAATTTACTTCTTTCATATCCCGTTCTACCCTTCCCCTGCGTGGGGTAGCCAACCTGGCCCTTGCCTGTAGTTAACCTCCTCACCTTTTCCGTTTTTCACTTATCTCTGTGTGTATACTACGCGCGCCCGCCGATGAACGCAGGTCCCCCGAGAACGGCACGCACCACCACCACCACCACCTGTACGGCACCAACGGCCAGCACCTGCTGCTGGTGCCCAAGCTCAGCCTGGTGGGCGCCGAGGAGAGGCAGCGGCTCGAGGAAGAGAAGCGGCGCCTGCTCGAGAAGGAGCAGCTGCTCCAACTCGAGGCCGAGAAGCTCGCCGAGGAGCGCCGGCAGCTCGAGGCACAGAAGCAGCTGCAGCAACAGCAGCAGCTCCAGCAGGAGCACCAGCAGCAGCAGCAGCAGCCGCAGCACCCGCGGCCCGCGACCATGCCCGCCGCGCCGCCGGCTCCGCCGCAGATGCACGTGTTCGCCGAGCTGCACAGCGTGGCACAGCAGAGGCGCCTGCTGCGCGAGAAGGCCGCCCTGAACGGAGACGCCGCCGTGGCCAGGAAACCGGGGGGCATCAGGCCCGGTGAGCGCATGGAGCCACACTCTTCGCTTTGTATATACGCGACACCGCTCGTGTCGCATCCAGGGCGTCGCGACTTGACGGACTGTTGTTTGTGCAATGTACACCTGCAAAGGTAGAGCGCCTATACTTGTTGCTCGTCCCCGGATTAATATTACTGTGAACGGCAGGCACTGGCCTCTTCGTTAGCGCCAGTTAACTATAGACCGCTGAGCGAAAAAAGTGTTGCTGGGCCCTTTCGTGGACATAAGATCAACAAAGCGAGTTTCACATTTCTCTTAGAATCGTTACTTAGCACCGATTTATATTCAAGGCTGTGCAGTTCGAACACGAACTTGTTTATAATCGCAGCCTATACCGTTTATCTTCATCGTCACTTCTCATACCTGTCTCTTGATCCACTTCGCTCTGAGCAGAGCAGGAAGCTAGATGGCTTACTACATCAGGCCGATCTCTCTGCGTTTTTTTTTTTTTCGATAAGCTATCTTGTCTCCCGTTTACGTGAACTCGACGCGAGCGACTTGATGAGTTGAGTTGAGCTGACGCAACCCGACCCGGTCTATGTTCAAATGCTTGCCAAGCGGGTTGGGCGAGTCGGCCCACCCGTTGCAGGCGAGTTGAGCGAACTCGCCTCGACGCTCGCTCGGTCCGACCCGCTAGCGTTCACATGAAGCCGACGACCGACTTTCGACCCGACGAGCCGACTCTACCCGACTTTATCGGATTCCTGTAAACGTTTCTACTATTTGTCGTGTTGCAGGGCACTAAAAGACAACATTAAATCTCGATATGGGGAAGTGCGTTATGACGAAAACGCTTTGTATCGAAACGAACGAAGCCGGGTAAATTGTCTCAGATAGGTTGGCCGCCGTTTCGATTAGTGAAACAGATTTTCGTCAAAGGCGGCTATGTGGCACAGTTCACTGAGTACAGGCACGCGCTCGTGACCACAACAATGGCCTTGCGGACCGCGACGCTCACTCTTCCGCGGCACCTGTTAACTTTTTCCTGTTTCTCCTCCCCCTTGGCGCCCTCTCCGTCGGAATTGATTGAAAAAATACCCTCCGACGGAACGCACGTGACTTCGCCCCCCCCCCCCCCCTACGTGTCTGCTCCATTACCCACAGCCTCTCTCGGATGTAACAAGTTAACTTTCTGTAGAGCTCGGGCTGGAACAGTCCTTACACCAGCCATCGCTTGATCCCGAGGTCTTCTATATCTGAAGACGATGCCCAGTGTCTGAAGTGTTCCGCTTCGGCGTCTGCAGCGGATACCCGGGATCTACTTTGGACATGCACGCTGTGCGACAAACGCGGTCCCCTAAATGCACTACGAATATGAGCGTCGGCTCGTGGAAAACGCATCTCGCAAGACGATGTTGGAGTATTTGTATGGAACGAGGCTCCATGCTTATTTATAACCTTACTTACACATTATATACCGCGTGGCAACTGTGCAAAAAAAAGAAGAGGGGGGGGGGGGTGATCCTTGGCGGGCTAGCCTTGTGTGCTTAGTGCCGTCTCGCGATGACGTTATTCTACGCGGTAATATCTTAAAGCAGAGACTGAGAAAGCGAGCCAATGCTGGCTTGTCGTGTTTCCTGCTGCGGTCATTCGCCCTGGAAACAGACATCCACTAGGAGATGTAGAGTGCCACACCTATTGCCCCTTCCCAAAACGTCCCTTATAAAAAATATACACTAATTCTTCCATCCATCTCCGCTACTCCGCTAATTTCGTATAAACATATCCTGCGCCCAAGCCACTCCCCTTCTCTAGTAACTCAAACATCGTGTCTCCGTGGCAACAGCAAGCACCGTACGCGCCTACCGTAGATCATCGGGTAGAAGGTGCAGAGTCGGCCGAAGATGAAGAGGATGACGGCGTTCCACAATGCGCGCGCGCTGCGGGAGGGCCCCGAGCCGTTGTGTTCGCGCAGGCCGGCCGCCGCCCGGCTGATCGGCGTTCTCCGGCCCAAAATTGACCCTTCTGTCTCCCTGTTTCTTGCCTCGTTTCGCCAGGGCTCAGGCCGGACGCCAAGCCTTCGCCAGACGTCCTCATCAAGCAGAAGCAGCATGGTACGTAGTACACATCTGCCTCAAACCTTGAGTACATCTCGGGCACATGCGTAATCGTTTCTTAAAGTCGGTTCTTTTACAGATTGGCATGTTAGCAAGGTGAAAAAAAATTCTTGTTTTGTTTAAATGCCATATTGGACGCGAAAGGCAGCATTTCCGCGTATACGTGGAGAAAGTAGCCCCCTCCTCGTGTTTTCCTGACGTAAAAAAAAAAATAATAATTCGTTTGTTTGTAAACAGAGATGAACGCGTAAGATTGTGTGGTAGATTGGCACCTAGATATAGTACATCCTGGATTATCACGTCAACTCGCGATTTTCAAAACGCACTTCGATCGCGGGCGCTTTTTTCGTCGTCTGTGACGACACAACGTGGTTATAGACCGAGCCAAGTGTGAATTTTCGCGAAAGTTGACGGCAAGAATATGTTGAAACCGCTTGACGCGTACAGTTGGGCATGCGTCCGACTTTATATTCGTGATAAATATTTTACGTAATCGCTTCCCAATTAATGTTGAATAGGATTGCAGTGAACGTGTGTTATAATATAAGGTCCTTTGTTTCCGGGTTTTATATTTTGCTAAAATCGGCGAGCAAAAAATTTGGTCTTATTATATAAGAGGAAAACCAAGGAGAAATCGTGGATTTTTGTTTGTCCGGCAGCCGAAGTTCAGATTTTTTTTTTGGGGGGGGGGGGGGGCGGCAGGCTTGTTCTTCAAACAATTAACACTAGCAATGGTCTCCTTTTGGACACAAACTTTCAACTTAAACAATCGAAATCACTCGCAGAAACACGTAATGGCAAAGAGAGGTGCTCGCCAATCATATGACCAAATTATCTGACATCCCTATGACAAATCCCCGTTGTTATGCATTATTAATACATTCAAAAGAAATCACGTTAATAAAGACAACAAATGGAGATGGCTTTGGCGATACCTTCGTTACAATTTTCTCTTCATTTTTTAACAAAGCAAAATAAAGTACAAAAAGTAGCGCATGGGGGCATGCTTCGTAGGAAGTGTGATGCTTTACCTTTTATCTCAGCAGACCTCGTTGACGTGCATTATTGGTGTATGCATTGAGAACATTTCTTTGTACATCCCAGCTGGACCTGTCGGGCCTTTCGTTCTTCTCAAACTGTATCCCTGTTGTACTTGTTGCACATAGGCGCTCTTGCAACATAATTAATACACGAGTAAGTCACCTTTCTTTGAACGTAACGTAGTTCGGTAAGCGTCCTTTCGATAACGTCAAAGCTACCGTTCGCAATGCATAGTTACGTCAGCTACGCGCTCCGTTAATTAAGTTCCTAGCGAATTATCACCGTTCACATGTGTGCGACGTGCGGGAAGTGCGGTGCGATGAGCCATTGTCGCATTCATATATGAGCGGCTATACCAAAAAAAGGCTACATGTTTTCGTTCACCCGAGGCATATGTACCATATTCGCGTATTAATATCACTGTAGTACGATACATATTGACTACCTGCTCACAAAAAGTGGGCAGGGTTCATTGGTTTTAAACACCCCAATTTATTAAAATATTTTACGAAGTGGCAAATATTCGGGGAGAAATGCGATTTAACCCGATTTTCATAAATTTTGTTCGGTGTCCAAAAATCGGGTTTCCTTTTTTTTTTAACCCGGCATGAAGGACCCTAATCGTAATGTATTACGGACAGAAGAACGAGGATACACGTGATTCACGTTCATCACGTGCTGTCGCTGTGTGCGTCGGTCGCCTGCCGCCGCCGCTGCTTGTCGCGCTTGCCCCCAAGGACATCGTGATATCGTGTACGCACACGCACGCATGCATCGAACCCTTGGGGGGAGGTCGTCGCTTGCCGATTAAAAACCCGCGCGCACCTCCGGCACCACGGACCTGCGCCGGCAGTTCGCGGCGCCAGGAAACTTGTTTCTCGCGATACTGCGGTGTGGCGCGGACGTCGAAAATTATAGAGGTGCGCTCTTGGCCGCTAGCTGTGCGTACTCTTAAATGACGCTGCAGCGAACCAGCCCGCTCGATCTACTTGGCGCTACCGCTCGATTCAAGTGTACGTGTACGGTTGCAAAGTAGGTCGATCAGCCGGAATGTGTGTACACCCTGTGGTGGTATCGTGCGGCATGCAACGCACCGTCAAGCGCGCGGCTGCACCGCGCGGCCAAAAGAGCGAAATTCCTACAGTCCACGCGGGCGGGCTATATGTCGCGGCTGTTCGGGCGTCGAAATAGCCCTGCGTGTATAGAGTAATGCTGCGGCGGAAGCTTCTGCGAGATAAGCGTACTGCGCGCTGTAGAAACACACACACGTTCGCAGTGTCAGTCCGCATAATTCGTGACCTCGCTCTGCGAGTGCAATTTGAAAGTCCTGCGCCTCTCGCAGCCTTGATGCGTGGTGCACGCATATATATATATATATATACAAACGCACACGTATGGGCTGACGTACATCCCGTATACATTTCAAAGCGGAATACCGACGACAAGCGCTCGCGTTCGTGCGAAGTGCGTGCTTTTGTAATTGGGAGTCTTTCAGTCTATCTATCAAGGGGACGATGTCGAATCGGGAGCGCGCGGGTGTTGAAGGTACTCAACACCCGCGCCGTCCGGCATGGTTTGAGACCCTTCTGTGTGAAACAATGCCCGCATCTGCAGCAGTTCCTGTTTCGATCACGGCCGCCTACATGGGAGTCGATCGGCACGACGGCTCAGGGGCTATGGACTTTTAATGCCGAGCACGAGGTTTTAATGCCGAGCACGCTATACAGGTATAGTTGAAACTTATCCGGAGACCCCCACTACGGCGTCCCTTGTGATTTGTTGTTTCGGGACCTTAAACGCCCGAAATTTGATATTTTGAGTTGGTTTGTATCATTCGGAGGTTCGAAAGGAAATGTAAACACGGTTTGCCCCTTCCACTGCGCCACGTGAGGGAGCCATCCAAAAAAAAAAAAAAGGGAAAAAAAGAAAAACTAGCAACATCCTAGTCCGCCAGGATACCGACGGTGCGTTGCTCGGCGCCAGCCGTTTTGGATTCGAGTTGCGTATGCCCGCCCGTATGCCATACGCCACATGGGCAACGGTGCGCCGTGTACATTCATACCCTTCGCTACCGGATTTGCATCACAACGCGGTGGTGCGGCGTCGAGTCCCGGAAGACGCGAAGAATGCACGTGCGGGCGGCGCTTCCGGTCTTCGGGCCCTTTTGTCTGGCGCACCCGGCGCGGATTCGGTTTGCGGCGCCAAACGAAAGCTTTTCCGGCGCGCGTGCGTGTGCGTTCGTGTGGGTGGCTGACCGCGGTGCTTTCTAACCACGGAACAACCGCGGCTGTCCTCATTACGAGGAGGCAATGCCGTTCTGCTGAGCGCGTTTCAGGGGGACTAAATGGCCTTCGCTGGGCAACCACGTTTATGATTGCTAATATATATTTTTTAAAGAAACAGAGAGAGAGAGAGAGAGAGAGAGAGAGAGAGAGAGAGAGAGAGAAAGCGAGGCTGCGCTCGTTTTGTGCCTTTGTGTGGTTCATGTCTGCGGAATTAGGGGGGCGTGCTTTTAGTCAAACATTGTGCAGGCCGCGACGCAACGCTTGGCACTTGGTGCAGATGACGTTGCGAGTAAATGCGCTGATGGGGTCGGTACGTACCGGCGCTCGTTACTAGCGAGAATTGCCGATACCGGTGACCGTTACCGATAGAGGTCGCCACGACTGCGCGTGCGCGGAGTTTACCGTGATCCGGTAAGTTCACACCGGAACGGTTCCCGTCGGTAACTGTTATAGATATCAACGAAACAAGATAGAGATGTGAAATCCTCACCAAATACAACGAAAACTCTCCCAAGTTTCGTACCTGTTCAGTGCAGTTCGCTGTGGCTTCCATTTGTTGCGCTATACACATCTGAACGATATTCACGTTCTTCCCACACATGGTTAAGGGCGTCTGGTGCCACAGAGTGAATAGCCTCTGTGATTCTCCGTTTTAAGTGATCAACGTCGTTGATACGTTCACTGTACACACTTTGCTTCACATAACCCCACAAGTAAAAGTCTAATGGCGCCAGGTCCGGGGATTGTGGTGGCCATGGCTTGACAGAACCCCTGCTTATCCACTGCTAGGGGTATGTTATACGCAGTTCGCGGTGCTGCGTCATCGCCTGTTTGCGCACGCCCTCACACATCGTACTATGGGAAATTGGAGAGCTTTCCTTTTATTTTGTGAAGATTTCACATTTCTATCTCTTGTTTCGTTGATTTCCTGTGACCGGTCAAAAGTGCACCATGACTTTACGGACACACTATTTATATATATATATATATATATATATATATATATATATATATATATATATATATATATATATATATATATACTTCGCTTATATTACTCCCTCTCCTTCATCACAGCAAGAAATAAATAGTACTCGTACAATCAGGCATTGCTTAGTCTAACTTCTCGCTGAGGGCAAAGTATAAGCGTTGTTTCGTTGTTTGTTTCTTTTGACACTGCTAGCATAGGCCTGGAGAGACGTACGGCATCGAAGAGGGAAAGTGTGTCTATGTCCACCTTACAGATGGCGCCATATCATTGGACAGGGCACACAGAGTTACTGTACATGCTAGCATATGCAGTAACACTAGCACGGGGTAAAGCACAGGGTCATATACAGTAACTCTAGCACAGCCTTGGTTGCAGCGCCGCCGTCCAAAACTGGACTGGGCCTTGGTACCGCGGAACCGTATATAGCACAGCGTTGATCAACGCTGAATTTGCGGTTGAGATTTTTGTTCCGTACTCGCCGGTGGTATTGGACATTCTGCTTCTCAGCACGAGGTGGCGGGTTCAATCCCTGACCGGAACGACCACATATCGTGACTGTTCGTATGCAACAAAGCGTTCGTGTACCAGTCGCGCTTTTTGTCCATGCCTAAAGAATAAATAAATAAAATAAAAACCCAGGCGTGGTCATTTCGGAGCGCTGGATTAAAGCATCTCTCATATGAAACCCATGTTAGAGCGCAACCAGTGTGCGCACTAAGGCATAGGCACGTCAAAACATGTTCGGCCTGTAGGTCTCAACGCAATATAGTTGTAGGATATCTGGATGCATCTGGTGAGACGATAAATTTCCGCACAGCTATAGGCGAACTTAATTATGCATGATGTGCTCCGGAATAATGCGGCAATTAATTGGAGCGAAAGCTCTATGTCTCGCATTAGGCAACCGCGACGACCGATGGTGCGAATGCAAGCCCGGCGCGCCGCACATGTGGTCAGTCTCGGGCACTGTAGACCACGCCTCTCAGCTCGCGGTTAGTGCAGCATATTTCTTATTTTTTTTTACTGCAGCGAAGGAAACCTTGTTCGGGCCATAACTGCGGCGGTGCATGTGTTTTGCAGTGCTCACAGTCAGAGCTTCACACCAAATTACGGGGCTTAACGTGCCGAAACCACCTCCTGGTTATGAGGCACGCCTTAGTGGACTCCGGAATTTTGGACAAACTGGGGTTCTTTAACGTGCACCTAAATCTAAGTACACGGGTGTTTTCACATCTCGCCCCCAGCGAAATGCGGCCGCCCCGGCCGCGATTCGATCCCGCGATCTCGTGCTCAGCAGCCCAACCCCATATAGCGACTGAGCAACCACGGCGGGTAGCTACACACCAAGGGGGCAGGGACACCAGGGGTGTGGGGGGCGCAGAGAAGGACTGCGTGCATATGCGTTAACGCACTGTTCTTGTTCCTCTTCGCCACGTTTCTGCAGAGCAACTGATGGTAGAATTCCGGGAGGTCCACAAGAAGATGTTCGGTGCAACGAACGCCGCTGTGGCCCCTTCGGAGCGCTCTGGGTCCCAGCAGTCGCAAGTCGACGCTGAACTTCGCAAATCGGCGGCCTTGATCAACGCCCAAGAGGTAGGCATACATGTTTCTGTACCATGCCACGGGCTTGTGGTTAGCGCGCGTTATATTATATAAAATGAGGCTGCGTGACAATGCGCGGTTTATATGCAGGGACGAACGTTGTTCACGTGGTATTCGTTGAAAATATTTTAGGCGTGCTGAGCGACCGCTTATCTGCTTGTTTAGATGTTTTGTACAGTCGGCCACAAGAGTTTACTGGACAAGATTGTCACGACAAATGTTAATATGTGTACCATTAAGGCATGACGATTCTGATTTAGTGGAGCGCTACACATGTAGGTAGCGAAGGCTACTGCAGTCTGCAACTTTGAATCCAAGGCCCAGACTTCCTATATGTGTCCAGGCTTTCTATAGGGATGTTTTTTTTTTTTTTTGCATATACTGTGTGCCGTAAACTTTTGTGGCCGACTGCACGCACATTTTGCTTTGACACTAGATAGCCTCCCGAGATGCCATAGAACCCGGCGACGCGAGTATTCATTGCAGGCTGCGATGATACGAACAAGAGAGGCATCTTGTTTACTCGGTACATCAAGTTTATCTACATGAACAATGTGACCGTCTCCTGAAGTTTTTACGCGCATAAACCGCATTTGTTCCCCTAAACACCTTGGTGAAGGCGTATCATTGCGTGGTATATATTTATGTTCGGGCTGCATCGTGAATTTTATGTGTGACCAGTCATACAAGTGCCTCCATGCAGTTGTGACGGCGTGCTAAATTTTTCATCCCAGTTTCGTCTGCCAAAGGTGTTGCACAACTGCTGGCGCAGCTGCACTAACCTTCACTAACCCTGAAGCTTGCACACGCGTGTTCCGCGCGCGCGCTTCACGCGTCGAGATGTTCACTCGTTTTTTTATCGCTAAGAAAGCTATTATAAAACCACATATGCGGGTTCACTATATACTATAGCTTTTAGCTTCGGCAGCTGAACTAGCAGTCTTGTGTTTCGTATGCGAATAAGAGCTCTGCCGGTTAATACGTTTTCTCTTCTCATGATAGAGCTTTATCATAGCGGAGGCATATATTAGTCCATGCATCGTAGTTCTTATAGATCTCGCGGTGCCGTCATCGACCATGACGCGTAACGGCGTCTTGGGTTGCACGAACGACTCTTCTCCTTAGTAAAAGAAAGGAAAAAAATAAAGATCGACTTCAAGATAATTGTGTTGTTGCTTGCACATTTACGCCAGCAGGTAATACACAGTCGCTCGTAGCAATAAAATTGCTCTGAGCTTGATTCGCAACGCTGTCGCAAGACGTCGCCTCCGGTCGTACGCCTGTGCTATGCTAAACCTTTCTAAAGAAGGGTTTCTATAAAGGTCCCTGCATCTTCAGTGGACAAGTTTAGCCTGTAGAGCGCTCAGTCGTGATTATCTAGCCGCGAAAAAATTATGGGTAGCCCAATGCTCGTTCTGCGAATCTTTAATTGTTTGCCATCGCTGGGCTGCCTATGGTACTACATGGCGGCCGCATTCAAACGTGAAGGATGTATGTCCAGCGGCTCGGCGAACACAGTGGCGTTTCTTAGAGCGCGAAGCGAATATCGCGTCGCCTGTGCACACTAATACCGCACTAACCAATGGACAACGGCTGGCTGCTGCTCCCCGGAACGGCGCAGGCGCAACAGGCGAAGGAGACAATGGAGCAGGCTCGTGGAGAGCAGGCTAAGACGGTCAAGGACGATAAGGCTGCGCCGGACGCAGCGGTAGGGAAGGACGTTGAGGATAAGGACAAGGCTCAGGGCGAGGACGAGTCTAAGAGGCAGGCCACTGCGGTTCCACCTGCCGACAAGTCCAGCGTGGATGGGATACCGCCAGAATACCACTCGACCGTGTCAGCAAGCCCCACCGGACCGGGCTACGTCACTGACTACGCCACGATCAGTCTACTCAGCGTAAGCACTGGACTACTGGATGGAATGCTGTCGACAGGCGCGCTGAATGTCTGCATGCACATGTGCTCTAGGTTGTGGTAGCCGTGGTTTGTTTTCTCTGTCAAAGGGTTGCATGTTGTGTCTGGCCAGGTGACGACATGCGACCGGGTGTTCACGCAGAAGTATGTGCATGAACGCGTGAGAGAGGGATATGGAATAGTGAAACCATTTCGACTTGCTAGCCCATTCGTTGCTACATAGAAGCGACTAGGCTTAAGAGTGTGTTCAGTGGCCGCATTAACGGAGTGCTGGTGTAAAAAAGCCCGACGAAAGGGTGACGACCTTGAGCCACGCAATCACGATGTCTAAGGGCCCCATATACTGACGGTAGCAGCAAATGATGACGCGTTCATGTCGCGGAGGAAGTTGGAGCAGTGAGTTCTGCTTTTTTTTTCATTTTGTTCGATTGCAGACGGTCTTGTGATGACGTTACGAGCCTGTGGGCTGGGTAGTCGTGTTTTGCAAAGCCCATTAGTGCCCTCAATTAGCAAAAATTAGTGCCCTCAATTAGCACCGAGCTAGAGGAACCTTATAGCCGTAGGTACCGGAAGTTGGTGCGAGTGACTCCGTGAATATGACCTCTGATTGGCTGCCGACTACTTGACACCGGTATATGGCTAATTTTCGTGATCGATCAGTCTCTCGTTAGCCTCGGGTGACAGAAATACGCACGCATGATTTTCTCGGAGAAAAAAAAAAAAAAGATTGCAGCCTGGAAAAATGTAACGAGGCTGAAGGGATCGTACGTTCGATCTTAATTGAATATGTTCGAACTTTACGTGTGACCGTGCCCAGTGCTCTGAGGACTGGCGTTCCCACGATACACGTTTCATAGAACAATGCTACGCTTTTAAGATATCGCATGTTTTCACGGAAACAGGAGAGTGCGCGGCTGCATGTTATTTTTTTTATATATATATATGCATACAGCGGAGAGGGAGGCTCGCTCTTGACGAGCGTATGTGTGTGTGTCCAGTGGCGGTCACTAACGACCGGTGTCGTGTGCGTTGGGCTGCTTGTCTTGCTTGCTCCAGGAGGTCTCGTCATCGGTCGAACCGTCCAGCGAGCTCGGCGGCATCGGCGGCGGCAATCGCAAGCGCCACTGGCCGGCCTACGTGCCGCCCACGCATCCTAACCCGCACATGTTTATTCAGCCGGCCAACGCGGACAAGGGCCCTAACGGCTTGGTAAATGGACGCCTATGCTTGCCCCTTCTCCTGTCCTTCCTGATTAACCCGCCTGCTTTGCCTCTGTTCGCTTGGTGGCTGCACATGGCCGTGACTCGTTTTCGAGGAAAAGGGGGGGGGGGGTGCTCGACTTCTGTGCGATGAGTACTTAGCTGAGAACTACGACTAAACATTGCGGGGACACTGAAATTGTACGACCATTTAATTTTGTCCCTCTAAGTTCGCGAAGATTCAAAGGTGGTATAGCTGCAACACCGGTGCGCGAGCGGAAGGTGTTCTAGAGTCACGCATGCATGGAGAATCGGGGTGTGCCAGGCTAAGCATATCGCATGCTGTGCTAAAAAAACGTTCCATATATCGTAAGTGGTTCCGTCGCTTGTGTTGCTTGTGCTGGCGTCGCACTGCCTTCAAGGGATTTTGCCTTTTAACACAAGTATTGCAGTAATCAATATCCGTGACAGTATGGATACGTACCACTTCACATCCGCTAAAGATTCCGTTCCACGTGCGATGATGGTGCAATGGCTGAACTAACGAGTGATATGCTGTTGTCGAGTTCATGGGCGAATATTCACTTCGGATTTAATCAAAAGTAGCTGCCAGGTTGCATCAACGGGCACCGCCGATGGCAGAAGCTTTGCCATGACCGAGCCGCGTGAATCTGTAAATGGATAGATGGTACCTGAATGTAACTCCTCTTGTGAGAACGCCAGCTGCACGCATGCTCGATACTTTGGTGGCGCGTAGACTGTAACCAAGTGTTTCCATTAAATCCTCAAAATTGCCTGGGAAATACACTCACATGTCAGTGCACATACTACGCAGGACACATACGTGCTTGTAATAGTTTGCACAGGGCATGGCCACTGTACTGAGTTGCTACATGACGCCGGTCGATAAGCTGTGCGGTTCATGGTTTTCCTTGCGGTAATGACCTCTAAATTATGAACGCGCCGTTCGGTGTAACTGCAAGATAATTTGCCAATTTGGTATCTATTGAGCCCTTGTGACGTCACTGCCGTCGCGACGTGTTTCTCGTGATAAATGTAGTCGCTTTACCGTTCTACGATTTTATGAGTCCATCATGACTGCAGGGAAGCAAGACAGGATATTCTTATTGGGTGCTTGCGTTAACACGTGCTGGAATTGCTTTTTAACGCACGGGGCTTGCGCCACAACACATGCTGAGCCATTGTTAAATCACAACAGAAAACTGTTATCTGCTAATTAATGTTGGCAACCGGTAGATTTACATACGTGGTGAACGAGACATGTTCACGGCGACAGATGGATGGTGGCAACAACGACGCTCTAACGCTTGCTATGCGCCACTGCCGCTGCATTTCGCGTTGCTACGCTTTGCGCATGGCTGGGGAGCACAGACGACAAGTAAAAACAAAAATTTACTAGGCTAGTTTGTTCACGCAAAAATGCTAAAGGGAAGTCTCTGGCTGTCTGCGGCGCCATTTTGATTCAAAATGTTCCGGTACGAAGATAACGCTATACTTAGTCTGGGTGCAGCAAAGCTGTTCGATAAACAAGCATTCAGGCAACCTAAATGTGTCTTAGCATAGGGCAAGAATAATGCATCGAATGGATGCAATTTAAACGTTTGTTATCGTCTTCCCATGTATTCCCCATTTCACTGCACGGGTCTTCTCTGCTTCCTCATAATTTATTGTCATTGCGTAATTGCAGGGGGAAAAAGAAAGAAATTACGATCAAAGTTCAAGTGCCCGACTCAATATTGCAATCCGGCTCGCGTAAAAATGAAGCGTGGTCGTCTGCCACATTGCAACGACGGTGACGGCGCCACTGTCAAGGTGGGGGCGTGGGAGAGTTGCAAGCGAGCAGGATATGGGGGAGGGCAGTGGAGTTGTCGTTACTCTTGTTTCTCATCGTGATATTCTACGCTGCCCGTTGCCGGGAAATGGCGCCACAGGTGGCGCCCTGCTGGCTTGCCAGAAGAACCAGGGCCCGAGAGCCGAAACATGTTTCCTCTGAACCATATGGAAGACGGGTACACAGGTTATGCGGCTACCATGGTACACGCTTGTGCACGGGCCACGGTAATGGCGTGGCCATAGCCAAGACATCGCCGACTTCTGGCGACGCAACACCGCAAATGCCTTGGAAATGCGTTTCAAGAGGTTACCGTTCTGATCTCTATCGTCTTTTCAGACAAGTCACACCTGCAGGGCTTGTTTTCAGTTTCTTCTGCCTATACTGAAACTGATGGCATCGCAGCTGTACATTCTTTACGTTGCGAGCAGATTGCCTGCATGCGCCAATGCACGTAATGTGGAATTGAGTTCACGCTTGTAATTTTGACATGAAAACGAACTCTCTTAGCATGTTTTTTTTTTCCTTCCGGCAAAGTTCCCGACTCTGATAGTTTGACCTAAACAATGCCTTCCGTTGTACATTCTCAAAATGGTTAGACCTTTTGGTCTGTACCCAGTAAACAACACCCACAAGGATAAGGGAAATAAATGGATATTTTTTTAAATCTACACTCCAAAACCAGTTTACACCCTCTGAGGCGTATCTTTGTTCCACAACAATACACTCTAAAAAGTTTGCACCCTTTGGGGTGTATATTTGCCACACTACAATAATCGTCATCTGTCTTGCCCGCATTTCCTTTCCTGAAAACGCCGCGCTCGTTACTTTCCTGTCGAGAATGCTCTGTCATGCTGATAACGCGCATGCCGTTCGTGACTTGGAAGTACCGGACTATAGCAGCGTTAAAGAAATAAAATGCGGGCAAGACAGATGACGATTGTTGTTGTGTGGCAAATATACACCCCAAAAGGTGTAATTGTTTCTAGAGTCTAATCGTTATCTACTATGCGTGCTTTTTATGTCTTGAACGCTGCGCGCCCGGTATCTGCAGGTCACGAATGGCACGCGCGTTATCAGCGTGTGACATAGCATTCTTGACAGGAAAGTTGCGAGCGCAGATTTTTCGAGGAAGGAAACGCAAGCAAGCCAGCGCCGCTATTTTGTAGCGATGCCTTATGCCTTATTTTATGCTATTCTTATCATCTACCACACACGGCCGCCTGATCCCGTTGATAATGTGGACAGACCGTCGCTCTGACCACTGGCCAAGCGCGAAAAGCCTGAAAAAGCATAGAATCGGAAAAGGCATCGCTACAAAACACCGACCCAGATTAGGATTAATATTGTGAGACAACGATACGCTCCAATGGGTGTAAACTCTAAATTTTTAGAGTGTACACCTGCTGCTGCGCCCTCCACGTACACTCTTACAGAAGTTTGCACCTGTTGGGGGGGCTTGTCCGTTCCCACAACAATGATCGTCGTAGCCTATCCTGCCCGCATTTCTTTTCCTGAACGCTGCCGCCCGTGCACTCCCAGGTCACGAATGGCGTGCGCGTTATCAGCGTGACAGCATCCTTCACGGGAAAGCAGCGAGCGCAGAGCTTTCAAGGAAGGAAACGTAAGCAATACAGATAGAGGAGATTATTGCTTCGGGTCTACGTATGTCTCAGAGGGTGCAAGCCTTTATTTTAAATAGTAGTTTGTATCACAGACAAAAATTGTATTCCGGAATATTTTTGCGTTGTATAAGTTAATTTGTTGGAATGCTGTTGCCCACGTCAGAGCTTCCTTGTCGGCATTTCGGTTGTCTGTACCCTGTAATTCTGTGCTGCCGTCAGCAAGCATAGCATTCCTGGCAGGAAAATTCACGTCTGACAGCGCATTGTTATATATAAACAGTTATATATAAAATATGGTTACGTCCAATGCATGCAACGAAATTAAATGCGAATACTCATTGATGCCTGTGCGGCAAAAACACACCCCGAAAGGTGCAAGATTTTCTCAGGTACGTGCAATTCTATACTGTTTTGCCGGGTCTACGAGTATGCGTGCAGCTGGAACATACTGATCATGCATCGCAAATCAAGCTTCATGCAAGTTAATTATGTGGTTTGCATTGAGCACGACGATCCTCGCGCTCGAATAGCGTTAGCCATATGCTTTATGGCTATCAGCGATACGCTCTACCAAGCAAACTAATGCTACGCAACTTTACTGCTCTTTGCGAAAGCCTAAATTGTCTTGCTCTGGGTGGGACACCTGGACGAAACGGCTCAAGAAAATATGCCATCAGCGCTCAGAATTCTGAGGTGGTCTTCCTCGATTCGGCACGGCTTGGCTTTGGTGGTCTGACGAAGGCCGGCATATTCAGCATGATATAGCCAGTGGCCAGCACAGAGGACAGCTCTGCAGGGGCGGCGATAAGGCGGCGATGGGGGCAACTTCCACCTGCCCCCCCTCCCCCCCATCGCCTCCCTCCTATACTTCTCTCACCTTCCACCACGGAGTGCCCAGTGTGCCTTCCTGCACCCCCCAAGAAAATGCAGAATCATGCACTCCCCCCCCCCCCCCCTCTCCTTACAGAAAAATCCTGGTGCCACCCCTGTCATTTAACACACACTATAAGTAACTGCTATGGTGTATTTGCATGCAGACTTCGAAGAAGGAGCGGCCGATAGCCAGAGCCACGCATGTGGCAAAGGGACCCGCACCAAAACCTCCCGTGCCGGGACCAGGAGCAGCTAAGGATGTGCCCATCACGGACAGCCGGGGTCCCGAGGCCAGGCCTCCCAAGAGCTTCTTCGGTGCCAAGCCACTGGTAACCATCGGCAGTTACCCAGATGGCAGCAACCCAAGGCCTAACCGGTTCGCCCGACCTGCTAATATTGAGATCATCGACGCCGACAAGGGGCAAGTGCCTGTTTTGCTAAATACACCACAAAGGCAAGGTTAAGCTAAAGAAGCCTGTCAACATTTCTAAAGCTGAAAAGTATTTCTGGTAATAAGTATAAAAGATAGCAGCTGAGAGCAACAACTTCCTTAATTGCTTTTATTACCAAACCATGACAGCGGCGACACCACTACATACTATGTCACGTGTTTCTCAGTCTCATTAACATAAGGTGCTCTCATTCCCGCTCAAATTAAATGCGCGCCTGTTAAAATTTAAACTAATATGTAGACTTTAATTTTCCAACGCAATATAATAAATTTCTTTATTAACAAAAACAGCCAAGCTTTTGGCTAGAACTTGTTGCTACAATCTCAAAGAATGACAAAGTACTATTGCTTGTGTATTTGGAGCTTGAGATATTGTTTAAAACATCGTTTTCTGTGACACACAGATTCGCTTGACATAGAAGTGACATATAGTTAAACCTTGATATAACGAAGTATTTATATAGCTTTCTACAACTTCATGTCCATAGAAAGCCATGTATTTTGAGTCTCAATATAACAAAGTGCGCTGACACGCCTTTTCGATTTAACTAAATTTGGTTGCCGCCGCGAAGGAATACCCATTCAATAAATGTAAACTGTCACGGACGCACATAGTCAATTGGTTGAATTACACGCACTTGCTCGCGAGCGCACCTCATGTCGCGTGCTGTGTGATAGAGCGGCCGCCGGAGTGAAGCAGCGTTTAAAAACATGTGATAGTGGTACTAGTACTAAATGCAAGACCCTCTCGCCGTACATGTCCAAGTGCGATAACTTGCGCAGTAGGTGCGAGGCAAAGTGTGCGAGAGTGAGCCGGAAAGGATGGTGGCTTGATGCCCTTGTCATCACGCATGCGCAGGCGGGAGGGGGGAGAGTAGGGGGGGGGGGCAGGCGGTAACGTGTTCAAGCACGCGTTTGTGGAACGGCGCCTCCTTTAGCAACGTTCGATACCGGGCTAGTGTACCATGTTACTGAGCGCACACCGGAACAAGGACAGGAAGTGACGAAGGCAAGCGCTGACTTGCTTTTTTTTTTAATTTCCCGCCATTAACATATGCACGCACACAAATTTACAGTAATAAAAATGATACAATCGAATTATCCTTTAGCCCGGCTGTGGCTGTGCATGACACGGCGCGGCTGAGCGCATGCGCGGAGTGTGCGCCCGTTCTTGAAAGTTAACCTGCGGCGGGTGCAACGATTGCGCAAGCCGAGATGGCTGGTGGCTTCATGCACGCTGTCTTTCCGCGCGCCTATAGTGCTGGAAGTCGTGTAATCTCAAGTTCCGCAGGCTCGTTGAAATAACAGGCAGAGGAAGCGTTTTTTTTTGTCTCTTAATTATTAGATAATTTGGAAATCTTTACAGACCCTTCTGTGTAAGAAAAAAATCTGTTGGCGACTACTTATTTGCATAAACGGTTGAACTTCAATATAGCAAAATTTTGATATAGCGAAATAAAGTGCAGATTTTACCGAATTACTTGTAACGAGGTTTAACTATTGTTGCTATTTCAAAACAACTACAGTCAACCTGTTACCTGTTAACAACCCGTTCACTTAAACTTTAAAAAAAACTTTATTTTGTGTCCTTTGTAGGCAGTAATAATGTGCCAATTGCCATTTGTCTAAGCATAGACAGTTGCAGAGGACTCCGGATTAATTTTGACTATCTAGGATTCTTTAATGTGCACCTGAGTTTAAGTAGATGGGCATTTTTGCATTTTGCCTGTTGAACTGCTGGTACCTGAACCCGTGACTTCAGCAGCAGAACGCCATAACAACTGAGCCACTGTGGAGTGTGCATAGAAGTGAACTTGTGGTGGGCTGTATTTATGCAACACACGTACCTCTACCTTCTTTTTCAGATACCACCTTTACAAACTGAGGTAATACTCTTCTGCTGGAAATTAGCTTACAGGTTTTATTATATACTGAAGTGGCCTAATTCCGCGAGGGGTGCAATGAGCTCCAACTTCACTGCGTATAAAAAATATCTGTTGATTGATAGATTTATGGAATTTAACATCTCAAAGCAGCGTTGGGGCTATGAAAGGCATTGTAGTGAAAGGCTACGGAATAATTTTGACCGCCTGACGTTCTTGTACGTAAAAAAAAATATTTCGGTCACGAATTCATATCCCGCCACTATAAGATCCCCCACCTCCCAGGTGTAGTTCCAGGATGTAAAAGCAAATCAATTGATCAATCAAGCTAACTGAAATTGGCACTCCATGTCCTCACTTCAGGACGACGACCCTAGACTCAGCAGGAAAGCCCAGTGCTGCACGGACGCCATCCCCTGCACGGACACAGTCACCAGATGCCCCCAAGATGACTGTCAGTATCAACTGCAAGGCACCCAACAGACCCAGCCTGAGCACAAGATTCACTACCAATGCGTGAGATATGACATTTGGACTTATCTGTTGTCTTCATTGCCCCCTTCCAATTGCTGCAATCATAGCCACAGCTGATTCCAGGCCGTCAGCAATCGACGGTTCATACTAGTTAAAGCAACTATCAATAATGAGGCATTAGGCTGCAGTAAACTGTTTCATTCAGATTACACCTTTGAGTGCTGCAAAAAGTTTCTGTGGAACACTACAGCGTGTAGATGTGTCTGTGTTGTGTTTGTGTTTTTGAAGCAATGTTTGCAATGGGATTTTGTGGATGGAACAACATTGTCTAGTTCTGATATGCAATCCTGATACGCTAGAAACCCTCATGTGTAGAAAAGGTGCACAGAAAGCAAATTTAAATAACTAATTTCGAAGTGAAATGCCCAGTATATTTGAGTAGTAAACAAAATGTATAGCTGCTTCCTTTTTCTTGTCATTTCAGCAGTCCAACACAGCCTACGCTGGCAAATCTTGTGGTAAGTTCAATTTTTCCAAATACAGAAAGAAGGTAGACTTAACATTCTTTGGGGCATAAAGTGTGCTACAAGAATTTGTACTGATGCATACACTACAAGTGTTTCGATAAAACAATTTAGTTTGTCTGTACCCTACAATACTAGTGTTTCTGAATTGTTAAATGTCTCTTACTACAAAACTCCAGCACTTATGTAAGCTTTATTTTCACTGTTGCGCATCCATTGGCTGGGAAATCGGAAAGCAAGTTCACTGAATCTTAATGTTGAATTTTGCAATGTGAATTATACTGTATACTTAAAGGGGATTATAACATAAAATGGGCCCATCTTGTATGATTGCCATGATGGTGAAATTTACAAGTACCTTGCGTCATATTTAGTGCTCAGTTTCCTTTATTATGTACTCATTGCTGCAAAGTAAGCCAAAGTTTCACTCCCCTTGATACGCATGTACAGTCAGCCAGAAAAGGCGCTATGAGAAAACAAAATAAAGGCAAACTATATTAAAGCATGTAGCTCTTCATTGTGAATGTCTCATTCTTGATAAAGAGGCGGTGCCATTTGACTGTAAGTCACAACCTACCATTGCACCACCCGATTCAAGGGCATGTGGATCCAGATGCTTGTAGATGATTGTGCATAGAGCACAATGCAGGGGTTCTCTAAAGGTGGGCAGGAAGGGGTGGCCAAGTCCCTAATATTTCCTTCTGAAATTTTCTCTGCCATTGACAAACATGAAAAACTTGTCACGTGAGTTGTGTCACATACTGTGTGATTACCTAAAGTTTCACAGCTGTTTTCTTTGTGTCCGTAGCTGTAAAGACAGTGTGTTTAAACCTTTAGTGATGAGTATTGCCTGCACGCAACTTATGATAATTTTTTACAGCTCACCTCATAGGTGGCCGTTCCCGCTGCGAACATCGGCATCGGCATCGGCGTAATTGAGCAAATGAGCATAGCAAAGGATGAAAGAGCGAATGCGGAGCGCAGCGGGGGATGAAACACGGCGATAGCGAAGAGAGCGCGAGGAGAAAAGTGGAGGAGGACGGTATAGCGAAAGAAGAAAACCGTAGTGCTGCTCAAGACAGGCTTTGCAGCGATGATGGCTATGAGATGATGCCAGGGTGGCCTATGTAATCTGTTCACCAATGACGCCGCCGATGCCATATATAGTATGGAAACAAAGCGCTACATGAGCGGATGTCTGTGTGCGGTGGCTGCTGTGGATTGCACCCACGCGCCACCCACGCGCTGCGTCTCGCAATCTCCCGATTAGTGAGACAGTCGCGCCATACTTCGCTCCATTTGCAACGTGCCGCATGAGTCAGATTGTCCGAGCCAGCCAATATATAGCTAAATAAAAAGACGTATAGACCTGCACTCAAATTTTGCATTAGGGAGTATCATAATCGTCGGTGAATCTTTTTTCTTGCCTAGTTTCGGTATAGAGTATGAAGTTGCTGGCTTTATGTCTTCGCCCAATCCTGAATGACAGGCAGCAAATGTAATTTGTTGGTTTGGAGCAGGAACACTGTATGAGGAAGATGAAGTTTGGCATGGGGGGCGACTTGCTCTCTTTTGAAAGCAAGCATCACATGTGCTGTTGCACGTGATGTATAGCAAATGAAATGTACACCTATGGGTCACATTTGACGAGAGCTGTCTGTACAAATTCCGAACGAAGCCATGGGCAGCTTGGGGTGAAGCCTACTTCTAATTTTCTGTGTAGTGTTTTCTTCCTATTGCTGAAAAAGTTACTATAAAATATATTTTATGTTCATTAATTATGCTTATTCTCAATGTGTTTTGTGCAATTAGATAAAAAACAAAAATTTTTACGAGCCATTTGAGTGCCATCATTAAAAAAACAAAAAGGGTTAATCTGCGTTATGTTCACTATACGAGAGCTGATTTCAAGCAGTCTTTGTCTTCAAACAGTGTTTATCTGTTTATCAGTGCACCATCTTGTGGCACAGATGTCTAGGAACCAAGTTTGTATTAATACAATCATTCCTGTCACACGTCAGACTGAATTTTCCTTTTTTTGCTTTCCAGAATGATGTTACAGAAGGGGCTGTTGTGAAGACGCTAACATTTAAAAAGGTACCATATATATCTCTTCAATTTTTTTTTTCAGATTCAGCTTGATCAAGAACAAGCTTTTATATGACAGCGTGTTTGAGCAAAGCCCCAATGTACACCTCATGTTGTTTTTCTCAAGCATTCAATTTTCCCAGAGAAGGCACTTTTGCATGTTCAGCAGACTTTTAAATGTCCATGCCATCATTAGGTCTATGCTTGTGCTTTACCATAAATTGCAATTCAAAGCTACTCTCTTCTTAATGCCTAAACGGACACTGGAAGGATATGTATATAATGGGATTAATTTGCCATGCTTTTAATGGCAAATAAGTTGCTTTTACTGAGAGTGGAGGTGTGCATAGAACAACAACCTACACAACAGTTAAGGACAGGCTGCAGCGCTTGCTTCCTGCTCCCGGATCAAATATCTATCTGACATCCCAAGCAGCAGCAAGAACTCGATAGGATTAGTTATTGGCCAACTGTTAAAGAACCTAGCAATTTACTTGGGAATATAAATTACTGTAATCAGTGAAGCAACCCCTGCGGGTTTATCCCTCAAGTAAGGGCCCAAGTCTGCAAGATACAAGATAATGTGGGTCATTACCGGTATTCAACTTGCTCCAAATTGAACCAGTAAGCCATACTTGTCAGTGAATGAACCCCAATCAAATGCATATGAATCTGATTTGTCGTTCACTTTTGGTTTCCCCTTTAAGCAATTTAGTCAAACTACAATGCGTATAGTTCAGCTTCATCCATAGGATACAGTGTAATGCGAGACAACAACAAACTATGGGAGTTTTCTTGAGTCAAAGTTCTGCCAACTAGGCATAACTTCTGGTATTGTTGTCCGCAGGACGGCCCACTGAACCTGATTCTGGATGGGGGCCTCAACTCTGCGCACGACGGGCGCATCGTGGTGGCCGAGGTGCGCGAGGGCGGCATGATCCCCGTAGATGGAGAGATTAGCACTGGAGACCAGATCCTCATGGTGGACAACACCCGCCTGGTGAACACGTCGCTCACTGCTGCCAGGGTGGCCATCCAGAATGCCATGGCAAGCGCCGACGTGAGTGTGCTCCCACATTGGCTACTTGATTGACTTGCATTGACATTATTTCCCATTCTCACTTGGGGGGGAGCACCAAGGAAAAAAACTGCTTGAGTAGCATCACAAGCCAGCTGTCACCTACACTCCATGGCTGCAGTCGGCAACAGTACATGATGAAAATCAAACAAAGATCCCATGAACAGATGCCAAATTGAAACAAATTTTAACACGACAGGACTAAGGAACATTTTAAAAATGTAATGTGAAGCATGTAGGCCAAGGGAAAGTATACTGCAGTACTAATATGGTAGTTGGGTAATGGATGCAAAATCTTGCGCAGTAAGATGCTAACGTGACGAAGCCATATGGTATAAGTAAAATAAACTGTAGCAAATTAATGTAGGTACGATAGCACAAGCAACTTATTTCAGAGCAAGAAATAATGCATAACTAGTAGGACATATCAGGAACCATTTGGAATAGCGTGTCCCTAGAAATGTCACGTACATCAACATTCATAAACTTGTATTTTATCAACACTTAACATCCCATATTGTTGGAATGCAGCAGAGCACTTTGTGTGAACATAACCAAGAATGTGCTGCTGGTGCTTCTTTTCTTTACTAATCTTCAGTGTGCTTTTCACTGTTTGTAATTTTGTTTACGGGAAACTGTAGAGAGAAACAGTGTCAGCCTCGAGTGGCATAATATTTGTTCAAGACCATTATCTGTATTTCTTTGGAGGAGAAATCGTGGTTGTTAGTGGAGAAAGAAGTCCAAACATCAATGCAGTTCATTAACCTTGAGCCCAAAATGTGGCGCCATGGACATCAGCCTGCCTTTGTTTTCAAGGTATTTTCATATAACTTGGCCCGTTTTTGTGCAGGTATATTTCCAGAAAGTTGGTGGATTTAATCTCTGCTTTCTCGTGAATGCAAATGTAAACCTTTCTTTATCAAAAAACAGTTGACTAGCACTGAGAAGATGCTGCCAAAGTCTGTGATATCACAGGAAGTTTGAGGGATTTGTTTCCGTATATTTTTCAGTTTTACATCCTTCCTGGCTTACCATGCCTCCTTTGCTCATGGCAAGCCCAACCTATTTTTAATTCTCGAAGCATTAGCCGTCAATCCAGGCCAATACATTTCTCTTTGAGAAACAACACTAGGACAAGATAGCATGTGATAAGGTTTTTCTTAGGAAGGTAGTCAGGGGTATGGTATTAGTTTGGTATTAGTTTCAATTTTTAAGCAATTTTTAAGTGAGAAAGATTCTACACCATCAGTGAAAATGGACAGGCCAAAATGAATCGCACCAATTCTTACGCATGATTGCTTCAGAAGCCAAGGTGGTAGTTGCTCAATACATAGTGCAAAAATATACCCCTCATCGGTGTCTGAATCGTGATCCCGCGTACCTTACCAAAAGTTGAAATGCGAAGGATTTTTCCAAGTGCTGTAGTATTTTAACCTGTTTGCATTTCATTTTATGCCAATAAATGCACCATGGGCATACCATTGGGCGACATTAGGTAGCAACATTAAATAACTGACGCTCTTATGGTGTTACTTTCACCAAGTAGTAATACGCAACTGCTGGTTTTATTAAGTCAGCCTGGCTTGACTGCAATGACATATGCCATGCTAGGAGCCAGAAGCAGCCTGTGCATGCATTTATCCTTCTGTATATTCAGTGCAAATAATAGTAAAGTAAGACAAAGAATACTGTCTCACAGAAACCTGCTTCCACCTTCACATTTTGGTGGGAAGAGTGTTGGTAATAGCCATCACATGACTAGGCCATACAAGCTTACCATGATTTTGACTGTCATTTGTAGGCTTTGTAGGTAGGCTTTGTTACTCTGCAATATAATTCGAGTAAAGACAGAAGTTGCATTCTATGCTTCTACTTGCTGTTATTTCAGAATGACCTCCGGTTGACCATCGCCAAGATGCCGTAACGTGCCCTAACCGCATTGCTCTACACAGCGTCCTGCCTCAGAAAGCCATAAAACAATGTTCAGTTGTTTTTGTTTTTATGTATGTAACCCTATCAGGACACAAACTGCAACAGTTTTAGTTCTGTGAATTGTTCTGATGACCATATGCAGACCTGGCCATTTGAAACAATGGCAGATGTGGAGAACAAAATAGATATGCAGCACTTGTCGGAGAATACTCTTAGATGAAAACTTTTTGAAATTCTTGTACATACAGATAAACCAAGCTTGCTGAAGTATTTTGTTTGTTGTTGTACCATAAGCAGACCCAGTGTTGTCCAGAGTATGTAAATAAAGGAAAGATGAAAGTTCTGAGTTGTTGTCTTGCTGGCATGCGGTGAATCGACTGTGTTCCACTGTGACATAAACCCTCAACATTTGCACCAATAAATGTGTTCCCTGGAGCACTTGTATAAAGGTGTCATTTATCTCGTAGCATATTCCATGCCTAGAGGATTTAGCAAATGTTCCACGCTTGCGAGTAAATATGAAAGCCAACTTAAAACAGAAAAAGCAAAAACTTAATGAAAGAATAAGTGTAGACAGTAGCACAACGCCATTTTCACCATAATGCCCAGGAAATTATGAGATTGTTTTTAGTAATAATTTATGTAAGGCAAATGGCTCTGGGTGTTTAAGTTGTGCTTAAAATAGTCGATCTTGTTCCTGTAGCTGAGACGGTTTTTGGAGTGCAGGCATGAAGTCTTCATTTGCGAAAACAACTAAACTTTGCAAATGATTCAAAATTTTCGGCCTGTTATGGTGTAGTCTACTTCAATTGACCCTAAAAAAAAAAAAAAAAGAGAGGCAAAAATCATTTTTCTGCAAATAGAATTAGTATACCTGATTTCTTGTCTCACATTAGCACAACTCAGTTTGAGTATGAAGGGACACCTGTCCCTGTCCTTCATACTTGCCGAGCTGCGCTAAAGCGAGACGAGAATATGATGCACAAACTCGCCCATTCAGCAATACTAGCGTGCCTAAAAATTTGGTGAACTGAGCATTGTTCCAAATTTCAGTTTGCCACTGACAGACGAGTGCCTGACTCAGGTGCCAAAACATCACCCAGGTTCAAACACTCCTCCACTTGTTTCACGCAATTACATTTGTGGTTTTAATGTTCGACATATGTTTCTATACAATTCTGTTCACCCTGAAATTCTAGAGCCTCTCAAGAACTTGCTTGTTATTGTGCTATTGCACGCCTAACTCTCACAGAATGAAAGTGGTTAGTTGTTGGAGGTTAGAAGCTAGGGGAGAGAAGAAAAGGCGAATGCAGGCATGTCCACCAGAAAAGCATCTGGTTGGTTGCCCTACGCTGGGGGAAGGGAAAAGGGGAATAAAAGAGAATGAGAGAAAAAAAAAAGGCGCAGTTTCGTCCGAAAGGCAAAGCATAGATTGCGACAGCAAATTAGCAGAGAACCATATGAAAGTACTTTTATCGGCCACATCAAATTGTAAACATTAGTTTGCTAAGTAAATTAACAAGCACGATGTAATGCGCACACAGTAATAATAATAATAAGTGGGGTTTTACGTGCCAAAACCACTTTCTGATTATGAGGCACGCCGTAGTGGAGGACTCCGGAAATTTTGACCACCTGGGGTTCTTTAACGTGCACCTAAATCTAAGCACACGGGTGTTTTCGCATTTCGCCCCCATCGAAATGCGGCCGCCGTAATGCGCACACAGGTAAACATGAATACATCTCGCTTGATGACCGCGGAAACTCGCTGTCAAAACGCTGGAATGAGGAATCGCGGCAGCAGCAGCGAGCAAATTGTCCTTCGTGCATCTCTCGCTTCAATGCGAACGAAACGTCGAAAGCACGGCCCATACAAAGCCACCGGCACTACGCACACACTGCAAACATCGCAGATTGCTTTGAAGATAAGCATTTGCGGGTGCGCACTTTGGCCACGTTGCAGATGGCTTTCAAGATACGGCGCCCGCACGGCTGCGCCGGAAGCAGCAGCAGCATTTTTGCATTTTATTCTTACAGCAGGGGTGTAAGAAGTCGTGACAAGAGACGAATTTGCGATGCAAAGTTCCTCTGAGTAGCAAGCACGACATGCACTGCATGTCACATGACGTAACATTTGAGCTCCTATGGAAGAAAAATGCCATGAAAGCCTATGTTGAGTGCCAAATGGTTCAGCTTCTATGCGGTATCAACATAACTTTTGCATCATTTGAGCCGTAGACGCCAGGCACCAAGCTTCAATTTCCAATAGCATGTATTCTCCCCATGTTCAAGTGAACATGACATCTATAGCAGTTACTCTTGGGGATGAGACTACAGTCGACTTCTGTTAGATCCTGACGGGACTTATGAAAGTGGTCAAATTATCCGCGGAGTCGAATTAAAGTGGCAGAAGAAGCGCCGAAACACGCTTTTGATGCACTTCGCAGTACGTTTTTAAAGTTAGCTCCGCCGCAGTACAGTCCTGTTATGCGGTGAAGCATACGAAGCGGGAGGAAAGGTGCCACTGTTAAAGCGAAATATTTAATTAACCGGATTCAAATTAATGGAAGTGAACTGTACACACAGGCACAGCATTGAACTAGAACTCAAGCGTGCTTGGCCCACATCTATATTTTTTCCCTCTACAAAGCGCTGGGTACACTGCCTTCAAAAGCAGTACATTTTATCCTTTCTTTGAAAACTATGTCAATTTAGGAGTATTGACTGCACAGCACTGCATTATAGTGATCATTCTTTTGTGTCTGCATGACATGCACTCTGTTCTGTTTTGACTTTTTCATGACATACTTTCACTCGTGTGTCCCAATGCCTCAATTTCAGAAAGCATTTCCTTGCTGCAATATTGCAATTTTATCTTTAAATTATTCAATTGATTATGATTATCCATCAGCACCACACAGCAAGAAAGTTATTCAGTCAGTCAAGGATTGTCATTTTGGGAAACAAGGAAGACTGGTTCGGCAATGTTCACATTCACCAATATTCAAAGCCAGTATATCCAGTCTCATGAACTCCATAAATGTTTGGGGCAGTACACAGAACAGAAATAGCCCTCATTTTTAAATGTCTTTCAAACTGCCCAGGAGTTGACAGATTGGACACCCTGCGAAGTGTTCACTGGCTATGCTGTACTTCCATTCCTTGGCATAAAACCGCGTGCAACATCCTATGGTAGTTTCAATTTAGCTTTCACCGCGAGAATGCAAAAGCAGGCTAGAGAAGTGAGAAATAAGCTTGCCAGCAGCTGCTGCTTTAATTAGAGAGGTTCTTTACCAACATTGATCAATCCCTTTTTTGAAGTCCTCCTAGAGCTTACTGTTTAGTCTCATCCTATCAAGGAACAGTTCCAGAGAAGTTGCTTGTTGCCCTTGACTTTCAATTCTGACAGTTTCCGATGGCAGGCGCTCTGGCTGCTCAACGTTGAATTGAAAGACTGCTAGAATGAATATTTAAATATGATTGTGCAGAAGTTATTTATTTACTACAGACTTGGATCTCATACGGACACTTTCAACATCTTGCAACGTGCAACTGCAAGCAGAACGCTGTCATTCAACACAAATAAGCTCGCCCAGACATTCGATTTGGTCATCCCCATAGTAAACCCACATTTGAAACTGACGACATAGTAACATGCAGTGCATTTGCACAAACTGCTCCAAGAAACTTGGTGCAGCAAGCCTCAACGCAGCCTTCAAGCCTCTCTTCCAAACATATGTTTCATGGTTAGATCAAAATTTTGAAAGTTTTGCCATAATCAATGGAAACACCTCTTTCCAACGACCATTCAGAATAGTGGCTAGTCGGGTTTGTTGGTACGAATACATTCTTTAGCAAACAGCATGAATAACGGGACACAGAAAATAGGCACACAACAGTCGATGTGTCGCGTGCCTAGTTATTCGCGCCGTTTCATAAAGCAAGGACCATTGCTTTTAGGTTTTGTTAAGCTATCTAATAATGTTCTACGGTACTTTTCAGACATTTCTAATGCTTCCAGAAAATAGTTCTTTTGCATTTTTTTCTTCACGGTGAAAATTTCAGGAAATTTTCCGTGCAGAAGGGCAAGCCATAAGGACAGCGGTTTGAATCATGCTGGCAGAGAAATTATGAGAAAAATTATGAGAGAAAGAAGTAGTGGCGATGAACACCAGGTTTCTTGGGGAAAAATATGGATACACAAGAAGGAGGTCACAAATAAAAATTGTATGTGCAGTATTGTCAACGCATTAGCATGTCTCTGAGGTAAGAGGGGGGGGGGGGGGGGGTTCCCTCTGGAGCTATTGGTGTCTGTTGACTCTTTACCAAATTTTGCATATAGCACATTCAACCTCAGACTTTCACAAAATCAATCAAATATACAAGCATTTCTTTCCAAAGCACACACAATTAATTAAAAACTGACCACCAGACTTTCTATTAACTATTCATTGAGGATCAGATTACAGCACACATCATCATGTTCCTTTAAGCTGAGCATTTATTTGGTCAGAAAGCAGCAACAAGGTTGGGTGGCTTGTACATAAGAAATGGTATACAGCCACATGTTAAGCTAGTTATTTAATAAAGCTTACAGGTTCAGGTATGGATTTCTCAATTGCCATGTATGTTTTCATTGGCTGGCTATTAAAAATAAACAGATATGGCAACTTTCACTCAGTAACTTGTCACCAAGATACCTTACAAAGGGAGGGCAAACAAAACGTACAAGCTGCCCAGTTGCAAATGGCACCAAAATTTGTTGTTACGTAAAAATGTCGGTGAATCGAATGCAGCTGTCTCGCAGTCAAAATTTTCCGTGTCGATGTTACGACGCAACTGCCTCTGTTAAAACATGCAGTTTGCTGAAGAAATTACTACCTTCACGACAATTTCCTGTTTTTACAGAAATGCAAATTGGTGTCAAAATGCACAAAAATTTCAAATGCTGAAACACAAAACTTCCTTGCTGCCTTCTACATCTGGAAATGTGGAACAAGCTATGAAAGATAAAGCAACATGGGAAGCAAATGTGGGAACAAAGAATTCAATGCCATGCATACAACTTGGAGTAAAATGCACAAGAGTGTCAACTTCCTTGATGCTATAGACCTGGCAAAATCAGGTTCCTGGTGAGAGCATACCTGTGAATGTACTCCACCTCGCATGATGACAAAAGTGCTGTCAATGCATTTATGACACAACCACATGGTGAGGTGCAAATGTAATGTTAACGGCTACTATAGAGGGTAAGGGAGGAAGAAAGTGCACCACAAAAGTACAATGAATAGGGGTAGATCAATGAAGAAATGTGGTAAGCTAGGCACATTCTGTGACATAGTCTCAGTAAAGAGATAGAGAGATAAACAGGGTGGGAAAGGCAGGAAGGTTACCCAAGAAGACTCTGATTTGCTATTCTGCACCGGGGGAAGGGTAAGGGGAAATGAAAGACTGAAAGATGAGCAGAGAAAAAGCAAAGACAAGAAAATTAAACAGAGGAGGTTGGGGACTTCTGTGAGAACGAGCCTCTATAATAGGCCACTCGAACACAAAAACTAAACGGGTGCCTTGAGTGTCTTGTGGTGCGATGACTGTATAGTTTGGCGTTCCATGACTGTCTGCTTCGAAAGCAACCGGTCGTCAAGACGCACCAGTGCGGTCGGTAATTTACCAAATGCACTGCAAGACGACAGAGTTGACAATCTCGTATGTCTTACTCCAGGATGTGCAGTCTTCAACACCAGGCACACTGCTACTAAATCCAGGAAGTGCAGTTCTTGCCGATCACTGATCACTTGCAACCAGTTGACTGCACAGGCAGCTAGGCACAAGAGGACACTCAATTATGGTGCACTGACAAGGCAGAATGAGGCTCCCTTGTTTGGTGGTGGTGCACGCCGTGGTAGCAGCAACGGAGATGGCGGAGAGGAATCGAGTTGCTTTCTTCATGATGGTGCCGTGCTGAAGGTTGCCCGTCTCTTGTGGCAAGAGGCTTTATGGAAGCACGATTAGCTCTCACTAACAATTTTAATGGTTGGAACAAATTATGTGAGAGCATGAACAAATAAATGTGACATGACACCGAGCCACCTTAACTGCCGGAAGCATAGATGTTTGTTTTCCATTACCACTCGGTGTGGCAATTAATTCCACCTCATTCCGCATGTTAGGCCAGCTTGCAGTTTGCTCAAAGAGATTAGTATAAGATACCTTCCTGCTTTAGAAAAAAACAAGAAAAAATACACACACACACACACACACACTCTATTATACCTGTCTGCCCTCCGATCCTCCAGAATTTCTCCAGAACGGAAAGCGAAAAAAAAAAAAAGAATACAAAGAAAAGGAAAAGCGATGAACATCTAAAGGCCATAAGAGTGGCTTGTTGAGCTTGTTGGTACATCGTTATAGTACTACGAAAATGCCAGAAAACTTGAAACGCGAACTTTCGTGATGAATTTTGCTTGACGAACATTTCAGCATGAAGTGCTGCAGCGCATTCATAACCCCACATTCCAAAGAAGCAAGAGTGGGTGAACGCCGCCTATCGTGCCACCATCCCAGCCCACGAGGAGTCGTTGTGACCAGATGAACTCGACCTGGGCGACCAACGGAAGCGAACAGCTCTGCTATGATCTCATTGGTCCAAGCTCTCCAGCGTGCGCAACCGATTCCAATGCCGGCGTTCGCTGGGTAGCAAACATCTGGAGAGAGTAGCTAGTTTTTAGACGTCGGGTGACAGACATAGAACATTTGTTGCTTATTTGCTCCATGGAGATTGGCCTTAAGAGGAATGCACTTCTATTCGTAGCTAAAGCAGCTGTTGATGTGCATTTATCACCCCTTAGAAAAAAAAAAAAGACACTTAAGTTTCCTCATACCTAAAATGTTCATGCTTTATATAGTGCACTTACAACGCATGCAGATGTAGATAATCTCTGGAGAGGACATAAAGAAGGGAAGAAAGGAAGTGCCATGCATCTGCACAAAAGTATTGAAGTCGTTACAACCATTGTTTTCCTGACTAGACCACACCTTATATTTAGGAGCAGGAGCGTTATCACAGGCATTGCTACCAGTGACATTAACATGTGCTATGTGCAAAAGTTGAGAAATGCTGGAAGATGTTTGGTCCTGCTCACTCACGGAAGCACATTACAAGCATGGTGATAAAACAGGGACTGCGTTTCTGTAGAAATCAACACAAGCACAAGAAAAGATAATCTAACGTACAGTATACTGTCACGAATATAACACAAATTGCCGAAAAATGCATCTTATGAAAATGTACATAAAATACGCAAATTCAGCCCTAAACTAGCAGCAACTGCACAATTTATAGATTATTGCTTTAATTCTACATAGTTGGTTGCTTCCCACCAAAATTTAACCATAAGAACAATTAGATGGTCCAACATTGAGAACGGATCAGCGGGTTTAATAAAGTAGTTGCGATTAATCATGACTTCATCTTAATGCACAGTGACAAAACAAACATACAAAATACGAATCGTGGCACCTAGTTGACTGCCACAAACCAGCAGCATGTGAAAGCATGACAGCATGCATGCGTAAAAAATGCGCAACTTCGGCATTTCCTAAAACGCACTAAAACGAGATTATTCACTTGCCATTACAGCCTCACGTTATGCATATGAATTGCTGTACAACAGGAGAGAAAAGCTATTAAAAACAATTCTCCAAGAACTGGAAAGCACAATACACTGCACACGTGATTAATTTCACGAGATGAAACTCGGGATCATTACGCATCTGTCACATAAGGGGCCAGCGGCTGTGAAAACTGAAAAACTGAAAACATTTTTTTTTTCCTTTTGCACAAGCCATTCGTAACACCATTGCAGTGTTCCAATTAGCACTGAACAACACATTCAATGATACTCACAATTTGCCTGTGCAAGACACAACCTCTTACTTGGTTTTGTTTCCACACTATAAGTAATTTAAGAAATGTCTTTTTTGTTGCCAGCTGAGTCCACAAAACAGACATGAGGAGTGCAGATGTGGTACAACAGTGACCGTAAACACAGGAAATATAAGAACAAAAAATAAAATTACATATATATATATCTATAAAAAACAGAAACATGAGAAGGGTGTCTCTTCAGAAGCCATCCACTGTCTCCAGTCTGTTCTCTCATAGCTAACGCATCCAATAGTTCCAGTGGGAAACTTTATCCGAGAAAGTATGTAACCACGGCTTGCACTGTTCAATTTGATGCCCTAGGTCACTCGATTTCTATGCCCCAGCTGTGTGGCACGACTCCGTACTGAAAAACAAAAACAGAGAATACAATCTTAGCAGAGCATATTGCAGCAAAATGAAGTACTGTGCATTAGCATAAATGCAGAGTTTGAACTGGCACATATACCGTATTTACACGATTGTAAGTCGACCACTTTTTAAAAATTTGAAAATCTGAAGTGGGGGATTGACTTACAATCGAAACCAAAATATAGCACCGCCGAAAAAGCGAGACCAATGGGAGCTACAACATAGTTAAAATTTTACGTTAGCTCTATGGCCCTACCCGTAGCTTTTCACTATCCCGCGTGTTTCTTCACTTTTCAGAAGAGTTTTTCAAAATTTTTGGGAGTTTTACAATGCACACAGCACTCATGAGGGGGTGTTGATAGTTGATGGAAGTGCCGCTGTTCCATTCACGGCGGCACCCTCAGAATGGCGGCACTTGCGGGAAGCATCAGTAGTTCATGAAAGAGCAGACACTGCTTGCGGGTTTCTCTTTGCCTGTGGCGCTTAGCTTTCTCTACAGTTTGACGAAAGGCATTGGTTTGACGTGTTCCACTTGACAGCCGGCTACGTGCTGCTTCTATGCTTCCTCAGTCATCATGAGTGCTCCAGGCCCACTAATCATTCGGCACTCGTTCACAGCAGCGTTCAAGAGGGCTGCCATCCTTTACGCCAATGAAAGAAATCACTGCGCAGAGGGCCGCAAGTTTGATGTTTCTGAACGGGTGGTGCGAGAGTGGCGACTGCAGCGAAGCGAAATTTTCACTTGTGACGGCAAGTGAGAAATTTCCCACGTGCCAAAGTCTGGATGCTTTCCGGAGCTGTAGGCTAAGCTTGTGGCGTACTTCGCTGAAATGCGGGATCGGTCCCTGCCAGTGAAGTGCGACATGGTCATGAAATAAGCCTGGATCTTCGCTTATTAAGGACCTGCTCCACCGTGAGTATGAGTGGCTGGCGGCAGAAGACCGCGAAATTATGCCAACCGGACCTGTCAAAAGAGCCTCCCTGACGGCTGCGTGTCTTTGGGTGCATTCGGCGTGGGCTGCTGTTCCACAAGATGTCGTGGTGCGGTCGTTTGCCAAATGTGAAATTTCGCGGGATGACGACGCGTTGTGGGACCGTAGCAACGATGACGATGGCAGCACTAGTGAAGATGAGTAGTCCAGTGACTATGTCAGCTACTAATAAATTTTCGCTATCAAATGCGCCCTCAGGCATGCTCTCCTTTTTTTTTTCTTGTCACGCGATATGGGCAGGTAGACTTACATTCGAGTCGACTTACAATTGTGTAAATAGGGTAAGCATGCAGGCACTATATCAAAGCTGAAGGAGGAGCAGAAATTACTTTGTTATAGCATCCATTACTGCAATGTAACAATCGTCTGCTCTCATGGCCAACACTGTCACTTGAGAAGGGCAGGGTCATCACAGCGAATTAAAAATTTGTGGTATGAAGTCGGAAAATGCACAACAGGTTACATCAAATCCTCGGGAAAGGAGGATAAGGACATAGGAGTACACTGATGCTTATAATTACGTGGTAGTGGTGGTGATGTGAGCAGGAATGAATGGCACCAATTGCGAGACATTTTGGTGTAGAAATGGTGGTCGCACTTGTCGGCGTGAACAACGGTCGCTACAAGTTGCTTTTTGGTCACTAGATGCGATAGGTTACGCGACGTTTGTCAACTTCTAGTGCGAATGGGCCTTGAGGGAAACATCCTTACACTGTTCCAAAGCTGTCAAATTGCAGTTAGGAAGAGGTCTTCGGTGGTTCCATATGTAACTACAACAGGGAATTATGCCAACGTTGCCTGTCGATATCATAATTTGGTATGTTTGGGGCAAGGCTTTCTACACAGATTCATGCAGTCTTGGGCGGTGAGAAGGATCTCCCTGCTTCTTCATTCACATGAATAACTTGAATACACAAGGGTCATTATTTGCCAGCTAAATTCAACACTGCCTCATCTGAACACCACAGTTCATTAAATGCATTCAATGGCGTTCCTGCATAGGATTCTGCATGCTAATTGCATTCAAAATTGAACGGTGTGAAAACAATAAAACGTGGAGCCATAGAAGAGAACGCGGCAAGGTTTTTGAACCATTCTATCTTTATGCTCAATTGCTCTTGCACTGTTAAATGTGACCTGGACAGCTTTATGAAATTCTGCCAAGCCACAAGATTGCAGGCTTTGAAATGAAAGACAAGTTTCTAACAATAAGTTTCTAATAATAACACAGCTGCTCTTATGCAAATATCAATCTAAATGGTACAAATGTTTTCTGCAGGGGGCAAACGCTGCCACGTTTGTGTCTGCACCAGCCTGTTTCGGACACACTCCACACAGAGAGAAGCCACATAGGTCGAAAGCTCGCGTCATAAATACTACATATTTATCCCAGCTTTAAGGTGCTGTACCTAACCTCCATACAAAGTATGTCATCACTGGTCACCAGACATGAACCAGAGCTGCGAGTGACAGGATGGCTTGTAACATTGTCATGCTACCTCAAAATGTTGCCAACATCCTGCCTCCTCTCCCATGCATCCCCTCCCATGAGTGCAACCCACCTGAATGTCTGTGATGGCCTTCAGCACTCGGTTGGCCAGCGGACTGCTCTGCTCCATGGTGGGAATGTGCAGGTTCTCGCCTCTGTGGTACAGCCGCTCTATCGGGCAGATGACGCAGGCTGTCCCACAGCCAAACATCTCCAGCAACTGTAATGTAGCAATGGGCAATCAATCACTGCCTCGATTGCTCTCTGCCATACATATGGCGATGGCAAGGCTTCTCTTTACTGCCTGCTAATTACTCTGCCCTTGACAAGTTCAAAGATTCACGGACAACAGGTCCACAAACACTGCACATCCACTGGTATGGTTACAACAGACCTCACTTAAAGAAGTACTAACACAAAAAAATTTTGGATCTCGTCTTTTCTGTTGTAACAAGCAGCTAATGACCAAGGAATCATGACATGGCCCATCGGTTGCTTCAGCGCATGACAGGTAATTATTTGGAGCCTGGTTTACAGCGACCAGTCCAAGTTTCGATTTTGGAGGGCAATGAGAGGTGCGTAACTTTATGCGAGGCTTTGTAAACACTGCTGGTCATGTGATCACACAGAAGTGTGACGTGCACACAGGTGCGCGCGATTCGTGTTGCTATAGTTCTGCTCCGTATATGTATACATGTGCCATGCACGATGTCCTCATTCTCATTTCGTTGTCCAGCAGCGACAATTTTCTGGAGACAGGAGATGCCACCATATTAGATGTATCTGACCACTTTCAAACTCGTAGGCATTTTCAAACTAACCACCCCCCCATGTGGAAACCTTGCCGAAACGGCTACTTTGCTTTTCCCAGTTGCCAATAGGCGGTGACAAGTCTATTCTAGGGCAGTCTTGGCAGCACCACGGGTTCCCCATAGCTAAGGAATCTTTGCATCCCCCTCCTCTGCCCCCATTAAAGAAACAGGCAAGTAGGAGAGCTAAATGTTATATTGAACCACCCAGACAATAATAATGTGATCTTATTGCAAAATTTCAGTAAGTAAGCGTAATTTTTCCTCCCCCCCCCCCTACACTATTTGAAGTGAAAAAAGCACTAGCAGGATACAGACAGCATTCTGCGATGAGTGCCAGGTGACAAAGACTGGCATCACAGCCCGCGTAGCGGCATAGCACCCCTGGATGAGCAACGGCGCAAGCAGCATGGCTTGCTCAGTGCACGGTAGGCATAATTGCAACAAAAGCTTGTGACATAATGTCGTTTTGGCCTCAAATGTTTAAAAGATATCTCACAGTGATGTCAACGTTGCCAGGTGCTGCACACTGCCATTGACTGCCTGCACATACTTTAAAATTGAATTTTCAAGCTATTGATATGTTTTAGAGGTTGTAGGCGTCTTTCCGCAGACATTGATCTTGCCAGTTATTTCAACTACAAGATTATGCGCCAGTACTACTCCTTTTAAGGTCATGAAACGCTACAAATACAAGGAATGAGAGTTAAGGGGGGACCTGAGCCTAGATCAATGTACAGTCACGTGCAATATGACTTGATTGCAACACTCTTGTTCATGGTTGAATGTCTGCGATGGCCTTCAGCACTCGGTTGGCCAGCTAATATAGCTTCAGGGCTATGCGGGGTCTCTCACATGTGAAATAGCGCCTTAATAAATACCGCTAATTGAAGCTGTGTTCAGGCCTGGAGCTTACCCTGTGTCTGCTCAGCCGTACAGTCTTAGAGCCCCGTCGACCATGGGCATTGGTGTTGCATGTCATATTGCACATGACTACTATTATTTCTATTGCTACTAGAGGGATGAAATTTATGGGTAATGTGTAATTTAAAGGGGCCCTGAACCTATCTTTATTGAAGTCAGGAAATGCATTTGAAGCTGAAATGGACTATTTGAGAAATACTTTGCCGCAAAAAGTATGTCGATGCGTTCAGCAGAAGCGGAGTTCCTGGCAACTATGATCACTTTCACAGTGCTTCCACTCCTTTAATGCTTTGCACTGGGAAGGCTACAGTGGAGCGAGGAGGAGGAGGAGGAGGAAAAACATTTTATATATATAAAAAAAAAAGTACAAGCAGGTGTCTTTCTGCTTGTGCGGGAGGCGCCCTTAGTCCAGGGCTCCTGCGGCTCTTGCTGTCTCCCGGGCCAGTTGCTGCTGCTTACGAGGGTCCGAACTAGTCAGCACAGCCTCCCACTGCTCGGGTGTGGGGTTGGGTATTTGTGGGGCTGCCTTCACGTTGGGGCACGTCCATGTGGTGTGATATAGGGAGGCATAGTTGTTACAAAGGGGACATTTGTATGAGTATGGTGTAGGGTGTATTGCGTGTAGTCTGCTTAAATGGGGGTATGTATTGGTTTGTAGTTGTCGCCATGTTACGGCGTCTTCACGTGAGAGGGTCTTGTGTGGAGGTGGGTATTGTCGTCTGTTCAATCCGTGGTGTTGTAGTATGGCATTGTATTGTAAAAGTACGGGCCCCATAGATGCGGCCACATCCTTCTCTTGTGGCGCCCGGGAGACATGAGCTCGGGCTACAGCGGGCGCACGCTGATTTCCATGGAGAGACTTGTGTCCTGGAGCCCACACTACTTCCATGTCCGGGAATTGGGAGGCTTGTTTGAGGAGTCGGTGGGCGATTGAAGATATTCTGCCTCTCGCATAGCTACGGCAAGCTGCCTGGGAGTCAGTAATAATTGTGACGTACTCGTTGGCAAGACTAGAGGTGATGGCCAAGGCGATGGCTGTCTCCTCCGCTACAAGGGCGCTGGCAGTGCGGACCGTCATCGAGACCACCTCTTGAAGGTTATGGTCGACTACGCTGGCCATCATGGCTGCTTTTTGGGGGTACTGTGCGGCATCTGCGTATAGTGTGGTGGAGAGACTGCCATATTTTGTCTGTAAAGTCTTTGCGTGAGCTTGGCGAAGACCGGTATGATGCTCCGAGTGCATGCTTCTGGGGATAGGGGCTACTTTGATGTGCTCCCGGAAGTTGGGGACCAGATGGATTGCTTGTCCGTGGCCTTTGCCATGTGTGGGGTAGCCTAGGCACGCTAGCACTGTTCTTCCTGTTGGTGCGAGGGCTAGGCGTTCTCGTTGGCTTGTGAGGTGGGCATCTATAATTTCTCTTATTGTATTATGGACTCCTAGGGCTTCAAGTTTGAGTGTCTCTGTTCCCGGTGGTAGGCCGAGCGCTTGCTTGTATGCTTTCCGAAGTATGTCTAATTGATCTATCTCCTTGGGAGTGAGGGGTAAGTACGGGGCCGCGTAGGCAATGAGGCTGATTATCAGGTCCTGGACAAGCTGTGTTATGTCGTCTTCCTTCAGTCCATATTGTTTGGTGGTGATGCGGCTGACCATTCGCATGATTTGGACGGTGGTCTGCTCGAGACGTTGGATGGTGTGTTCGCCTCCGCTGTCCTGTTGTATGTGGAGGCCGAGAATGTGGACGCGGTTTACTGTGGGTTTTTATTTGCCATAGAGGGTGTGCATGATGTGGGTTATTTCACTTCTTGGGGGAGAACAGTGGAGCAAAGCACGGCCACAACACTCCACCTACTAAACGCTGCCGGAGTGTAGTGTCTGAACGTAGGCAGAATATTATAGATTTACTGCACTGCTTGGAGAGCAACTATGCCTCTCAGAAAATTGTTGACCACCCAAAGAATTGTTTTCAGAAAGGAGGAAAAGCTAATCACCATGTGAAGAAAGCATTTTATTCTCCTGAATGCAGGAAATCGTCATAGCCAATGGCTCAGAAGGCTTCAGGGGAGCAATCTGGATGGGGCTTTCCTCGCTGCCTCCACTTTGCAGCTGCTTGAAAAGCTGCTGAGGACACTCGCTTTCTCTCCGCACCAACAGTGCGACGGCATTCAGTTTCAGTGGTCCTCAGACTAACTTTAGAGGTCTGTTCTAACTGCAACTTTCCCAATATGCTTGAGCTGGTCTCATGGGTGCCATAACTGAAGTGCATCACAGTCTCTGCAACTGCTGCCTCAACTGCAAACAATGATGCCTTTTTTCTTTAGGAGCAGGTCTCCAAATCAATGAGTGCAGTGTCTCATTGGTATTCTGTGCCTGCCCTCATTGGCACCGTTGTAGCCACGGTTTCTTGTCAGCCAGATGCTTCAAAGATTGGACGCAGTGCACTGCTGACTGCTTCTGCTTCTGCACCTGTTTTTTGATGATGGCTCATTCCTTGCTGTGGCCGACTTATACTTGCACCACGAGTTGGGACCATGCGGGCAGAAGTTGTAATTGGACTGCTCATCTGTCGACGTAATGCGCTAAAATGTGGCTCATACTGCACCATACATTTTGCCCACGTTTCCAGCAAGGCTTGATTGTCCATCGATAATATTCGGAGATCTTCGTGATGAGGTCTCCGGTCAGCTGCCCTTCTCCACTGATGCACTGTCCATGTTCATCAGACTTGCGCTTTTGCACAAGGTTAAGAAGTGGCGTGCCCATGCACTTCTGTACGTGATTTGTGCAGTCTTCTTTTTTAACTGGAATAGGGCCATAAACATTGCCTTCATCAATGGAATCAAATGACTTGCTGTCCCCATCACAGAGCATGGTAGTACGCCTGAGGCCATGCAACGAGAGTGAACCTTGAAACAATATCTTTGCTGCTTCAAGTTCTATTTGGCCTGCCTTGCAGCCTGTGTTTTAATTGGCACGAATGTTTTGCCTTCCATTCATCACAGCCTGGGCTGTCTGGTTGCGGTCCACCCTCACAGCAGAGGCAAAAATTGGAGAGGACCACATAATCAAGCATATACCTCGAAAACAGCTCAATTACAGTAGCCATCCTAAGGTGAGAAGAGTGGCGTCTGTTGTGCCATGTGCCATCAAAACAAATGGCAATGCTTCCCGGGTTTCCAAAAGTTAGTTCTTTGTAAAGATCTTTTACGGTAGCAGCACATATTTCCAAGTTCTCAACGCATGCTCTGGTTGCTGCTGGGCTAAGCTCGCTTTTCAATTCCGGTATGTCTTGTTATGCATACCTCTGTGGGAAACTCGACTTGCGGAAAAAAATGTCCTCTAGGGCAGTCTGCCCGTTTCCTATGCACCACCAGAAGGTTCATTTTACATGTGTTGCAGTTCGCCAAAACTGCAACTTGTCGAGAACTCCACTGCCAACAATGTTCACCACAATTGCTGCATAACACTTTCAGTTTCATGGCTATGCCATACTCACACATGTCCCTTTCAAGAGGCAGCGCGCCACTGCACACCCAACAAGCAGCAACCTCCAGCAAGCTGTTCACGGCATCCAGGCCTATAACCGTACATGTCGTGGGCAAACTTGGGGCACCGCACTCACTCATGAGGCACTTTGCTGTTCCTTCCATTGCCGAAACCAGTTCCGAAATTCTCAGCTGGGCTTGCTGCTCACAGACTGCACCAGTTAAAAAAAGTATAATCAGAGATTGTGCGCTAGGGCCACATGGCTGGCATGACTTCGTTGTTCTGCCGGGCTGCTATCGCAACTGTCGGGGCAACGCTCATGGGGTCCGCGTCACTTGGCGGCACACATTCCCTCGATGTCGATATCTCTGCCGATGTTCTGGCGCTCACTATCATCTCCATTGATGGAGCGATGCCTCTTTTCGCTTCACAGTGGATTTTCTATGCTGTTGCAAAACGTGCAGCGAAATTTCTGATATGCATTGGGCATAGTGTTTGACGGTGTTCAACGACAGTCTATGGCAAGATGGCAGCAGCCTTGTTTGTGCCAGAAGCCATCGAAACAGCTAACAGCCAATGAGATAGCAAGTTTTAGTTATTTTTTTCATTTGACAGCCCATAGGCAGCATAGATTTGAATGTTTGTGTTTGGTGGGTAAGAAAGCCAGAAGGACACACTGTCAGAGGAGATCAATATTTTCACGCTGTGGTGAATGGCTGCGAAGTTGCAAACAGCGGCAAATTGGCTATCTTGGGGGCATTTCTCAGGCATAAAATTCACGTGTTTGCATAGTAAATATTACTTTATAGTAAAGCTATGCATTTTCCAGCACCAAATTTTTGTGAGTAGGTGCAAATTGAAGCACTGAATACAATTATAGCAAAATTTAAAAATCCAACTTCTTCACTATTTTTCTCTTCGAGACCTGTGTTCCTCCTTAATTGAATACTATAGGCAACTTCTTTAGAAGAACAGGTAATAATCTTTATTTACCCTTTCATAATTTTTAACAATTGAATCAATACCACATGCCACCTAAGCATACCCAACAACAATTTTTAATGCTTATATAAGCACTGCCCTGTTCCATCAGTCAATGCTTAGCAAACATCCATGCTGTGCTGTGCTTCATGGACAGACCTTTTCAACAAATGCTGTTTTGTTTCCAGCCAGCCGATTACCTAACACATGGTACTTGCATAAAGAAGGTAGTACTTTCAGTACCAAATCCTTAACTGCCAGGGGGAAAAAGAAGCTTGGAAATAAATATGTTCTTGTACTTTGGTAGTGACACAGAAGAACATTAATGAAGGGCATTTTCTTTCACAACAATGAAGGCTTGTTGGCAGAGTTAGGCTTGCACAACACAGCAATCATGCAGGCAACTTCTTTGTAACATTTTTTGCATTCCCCATATACTCAAAATTATCTTCACTGTTAAGGTGTTTATTTGATCGGACTAGGAACAAGCAGTGCCGCGGCAACAGTCTAAGTGGGGCATGAACTCCGAGCGCAAGCGGCATTCCCGAGCAAAAGCACAGAAGAGGATGACCAACTAGAAGTCAATGGGGAGGATGAGCCACTATACTGCTGCAATTCCCGTTCATACCACCAAGTTCCATGAACTGACGAATAGAGTATTGATGCATATATGTACTGTCCCTATAAATCACCCCAGCGCAACAGGTCGATGAAAAGGCATCCAGGCTAGGGGGAGTGAGAGAATTTGGCATATGAACAAAGGCAAACAGGCTGGTCTGAGCCCAGTCTAGTCTACTACGTAACTCTGAATTAAGGAAAACAGTAAGTAATGAAGGGACGAGAGATGATGAAAACAACAAGGGGTGTATCCACAGCTTTTCTAAATGTGCCACACCACTTAAATATTGTGTTAAGAGTTTCTGTACCTTAACAAGCATGAACCAACCAGCACAGTGACAAGTAGTTGTACTGTGTGGTCCACACTTGAAGAGAACCACTAATCAGTATTTGAACCAACAGAACTTAAATGTACAGTCGAAACCTGCAATAACGAAATCCCGCAACTACAGAATTCTCGCAACAAGAAAATATTTTCGTATCCCCGGTGAATGCCCATAGGATTCAATGCATTTCGTACTTCTCTATAACGAAATGGCGCTGTGCTACAATCCTGCATCAACAAAATTTGCTGGAACATAACCCCCCTGGCCCAAAAAATATAAAAAAAATTAACTTCTTGTAAAATTTTTTTTAGCAATCTAGACGTCCTAGAGAAGCTATTGCTGCAATAATAACGCGTTCTGATGAGTACTTATTTTGTTATTGCACTCTAAAGTCAGCTTCATCACCACTTTCGCTCGCAAACGCCCCTCAAAAGGAGGTGAATTCAATGCCTTTGTCTACGCCAACCGTTTCCCGCAGCGCGGCCAATTTAGAATCATTCGACAGCTGGATTCTTCTACATTCCATTTTTAGTGGGAAAAGGGCACCAAGTCTAGCTACTATGAAGGTACATGCTTTCGAAAACAGGGGAATACTCGCACGGCATTGGCACCTTTGTACCATTTGGGGAAAATCGTGATCTCTGATTTGACGACCGGGAGTTTCGTTTCTCTGACAATGCGAGACGCCATGTTAGACGTGGTTTGGACGCAGTCTATTGCGCCGTAGCAACGCGACGATGGCTGGCGGTTGACGGAGGTTCGCGACGGCATCACAGAAGCCAAACAAGTGGCAATTGAATGTTGCGCGGAGGAGGAACGACAGAAACTGTCTTCGTTATCAGCACCCGCCGAAAGCAGTCACTTATCGGAGATTCCCCGCAAGCGACGGGCTAGCGGGACCGCGTTTACAATTCTAAGCCTCTTAATAGCTTGCTTTGGTGCGCGAAATGCGAATTCTGCCGTGGCCCTTTGGACGTGTTAAAGGGCGAGGCGACCGGGAATATGGAGTGGCCGTGAAACTAGTGGTGGACTGTGCCATTTGCGGCGACATAAGCACCGGATGGAGCTTGCCAAGAACAGGTGGGAATACAGGCTGAAAAAGACCAGCACCGGCTAGTGGCGTCTGACGAGAAACACGCCAGAGCAGAAAAGTTCATGTGTGTCATGAAGAAGAGGCGCATGAAAGAGAACGATGGTGATTATGTGCCTGCTGGCTTCTAGTGCAAGGTGGACTCGAATTTCTTGCTTTCACTGCTAAGAATAAATCTAGATCATGTCCTGGAACTTCGTTTTGCGTTTTCTCAAAAGCTGCATTTCTCCTATGACACTTGATGTTGCCCTCAGTATCTTTTGATCTAATAGTCCGATTTCAATCATTCTTATTGCATTCAAAAGCTTATGAGTTTCTATGCAAAATAAAACTAATAAAATATGATATCCCTTATGCTGGAATTTTTTATGTGGCAATACAACAGATAAGAATTTTGAGCTTCATAACCCCCACATTAGATATGGCAATAGCTTTTATAACAATAGAGCTAAAATTACAGTGATGGTCTAATTGTGATCTCTGATTGTTCTAGAATGGTTACTTATAAATTTTTCTCTTCATATTCAGTGGTAAAGTTGTTGAAAATTTGGGCAAATTGATTTTCAAAAGGTATTCATTATCTCAAAAACGACTTAAAATAAGAAAAAATAGATTGCATATATGCTTTTAGCAGGCTAAAGTATACCTTGCCTGAAAATTTTATTTGTATATGACAAAAATCTTAAAATAAAATCGAACACCAGTGTCTCCCCTTAAGTACCAGCTACAATGCTGTTTATAGGGCCGTTGGTTTAGTCAGTCTAGTCTCTGCAAGTTATCTATGGCCTAATTCTTGAAAAGGACCACTGGTATATAAACGTAACGATGGCAGGCTTCCTGCAATGGCTCTCCGTTCACTGGTGGCAAATTTTTGTCACTGCCATACATCCCAGTGCCCACTGGCACTCAGAAAAGCTAACATATCCCCGCACCAATGAGAGTAAAAGTACAGGCAAGGAATGCCGATAGCTTTGTTCGCAGCCAATGCGTGTGCTATATCACATGGGCGGTTCATGTCTGAAAAATCAGCTGGGACAGTGCACAGCATAGAAAATTATGGTTGCTGTTAGACATGTTGGCTTTATGAAAAAGGTCGAGCAGCTGCGGCTAACTGAAATACTCAAGGAAGTCCAACAAAGATTAGCTGTCTGAAACAATTGGTCAGTGACTGTAAAGGTACGATGAACAAGAGAGAGCAAATGCCTGAACACTCACCCTGTTTTCTTTAATGGCCTCCCTTATTTCTGCCATGGTAATTTTACGCTCGGAGACCTTGAATTCATTCTGCAAGGAGAGCGAAGACAGGGCAAGAGCTTTCAATTCAGGACTGCTTCTAAATAACTGGATACACAATCAAATCAAATCATCGTCATGGCCAGCCAATGCTTGACCACTATACTTTTTTTTCCAATGGTGTGACAACTTGCAAGGCCAAGATTGCAGTAATGTGGTCTACAATAATGTCACACCATGACGGTGCCTAGACACACAATTTATAAGCTGAGTGGCATTTTCTTGTTCTGCTGACTTACCACTAGCACATTTTGAAGCATATATGTGAGACCATGACCACAAATAGGGCATGTCTAAAGCAGTTTCTGAATCGCCACAACAGACGACAAGGCAGTGGTGCATTCTGTTCACTGCTTGACGGTTGCTGCTTTTCACTGCTCACTAGCCATATTGCATGCAAATGATGAAGTCACTGTTGAGTGATGCTATTCTTTCCTTTTGCTTGTCACAAAGGCTACATACATGAGATGTGCACATACTTCATTAAATCAAAACTAAAAGTAGATGATTACTTCATTAAACTACAAATCAAAGAACACAATATCAAAAATGTTTGTCATATCATGAGCTTCACTAAACTGAAGTTCACGATAATGAAGTTTGACCGTAACGATAAAAGAATTACTGTTACAGCTGTACACAACTTGCCGGAAATTTATGATAGGATACTCTTTCATGGGGCTAATACTCTAACACAGGACTGTGTGGAGCAGGCACCTTTTAGGTTGAGGTTCCTTAAGATGAATTTGACCATAAGCTTATATATAGCGTATTTACTCGCATAATTATCGAAAAAAAAAAAAATACAAATTCGGCAGTGTGATAATTATGCGGGTTAAATTTCCTGCGAAAATATATATATTTTTTCATCCCGCGTTTGCTGCGGGATGACAACAGGTCAAGAAGCAGGCTGCTGCAGCTGTAACAGTGCAGGACACCAAAACAGATATGGCGGTTGGCGGAGCAAGCCGAATGCGCCGATCGCGATTTTTGTTCTTCTCGCGAGTACATTACGTGCATTGAAACAGTTTCTTCCGTATCAGTAATGAATAATATCGTTAATTTTGGCAAGTTTGTGACAATAATGTAGCCATGTCCACTTTGAGGGGACAGAAACAGAGATGGGCACGCGCAGCTGCCAGTGACATAGAAACACATGGCGGGCATGCTGCGGAAACTGCGGCATTTGTCTTCACTACTATTCTAATATGGCACGTTTCCGCTAAGGGTGGGCGAATATCTTAGCTGTGTTACAAGTGTCGGCGTATGAATAGGGTACATTTCTAACGCATTAGTGTAAATGTGGCCACTACAGTTGCCGCTCGCAATTTGTTGCATGCTGACGAGTGCAGACGAGAAGAATCGAAAGGCTACTTTTTTGTTATTGGCCAAAACCATTATGAAGCCTACAAGTAATAAAGCCAAGGCAAATTTGGTTGTAGATTTTTTTTTTTTTATGGGAGTGAGGAAAGTGATTAAAGGATTGAAATTGCTTAAGAATGTTTGGTGCATGCAGACTGCTTGGTATGTCTTCAAGAGTCGTTCGCGTAGCATTCGACAGCATACGATAGATGGTAAGAGCGATCATCATTCGCTAGACTTGGCACACGGCAGATCGCTACGACAAGTTCGGGGTGCGATCATTACACGGGAAAGAAAAAAAATCAAACTTTGACAACAAAATACAGGGGTGCGATCATTATGCGAGTAAATACGGTGAGTATAACTTTGCATCACTGTATAACAAACAGGTTCTTTAAATTTTAGTTACTAGTCTTCAAAGGCAGACTTCTGAAGTAATGAATATACTAACTCGCTACACAACAAATTCATTTGTTATGTAACAAGTTAGTGTACTCCTATAGTTTTAGAATCAATGGCGCACAATTTTTTTACAGCAAAGCTCTTAAAGGGAGTTCTGCAATTGATCATGTGTGGCGGTGTGCGATGAAGTGGTTGATAACAAATGTAAATGCAATGCAACGTGTGTCGAAGGCCGAAATTTGCTTTGAAATGTAATGATAAATGATTTTACAATAAAATTTATCTTGTGTCAGCCAGGACGGCTGTGGTGGTGAAAGCGGATGCCGTCATGCTGCAATGCAGCCTGTGTGCGAGTCGTCAAAAACAGCCAGCCAAAAATTCGCTCGAATGCAGCAGCAGTTACTGCATCCGAGTGAAGCTATGAGCCAGCAAATAGACTCTCAGTATTACCAAAGGGTGTCATGGCTCGCTAACAGAGCTTCATTGTCTTTTATGTATCAGTTGTCAGATTCGCATACATCTGTGAGGCGTTTTCTTTCCCTCTTCTTCTGCACACTTACCCATTCTCTTGTGAGGTCAAGAACGCTCTGGCGTGTGACACCAGGCAGAATGATTCCAGACAGCGGCGGCGTCACCAGCTCAGTGCCTGCATCAAGACATTGAGTTAAACGAAGAATTTAAAACACAGTCACTCCTGTAAAACAGTACCCCCCCCCCCCCCAGCAGCTACACAGAACATCTTTCCAACATATATTCAACTGCAGCACTGATAGTTTTATTTCATGCTGATGATGCCGACTGCAGCATGGGCACTATGCAATGTAAAAATGTAACTGCTGCATAACAAATCTGCATAGCTAGAACAAGCATCTGTACTTCCATTTGTAGTCAAACTACACAGTATAATAAACAGCCATGTATACTTATAGCAAGTTGGTCTTATATAGGTAAAAATTACAAAAATGTATGTTGAAAACCGATCGGAGTTGCTCAACCAACAAAACTATGAGGACTGCCACTGCAACCTTTCATTACTTGCCAGATGAACCAAAACGTGAGTGACAGCTACAAACAAACATAACAAACAGTCAGCTTGGTGTGCAGGGCACTGCCATTTCATGCTCTGACACTTGTGGTTAGTAAAAACCCTGGCAGGTGTACATTTATCGTCCTAATGTGATCATGAGCAGGGTACTGCCAGAAGCTACTCCATGACTGCCCAGGTTGCTGAAATGAATCAAGCGGTATGAGGGATTCAGAGGGCACATACTTCACATCCTGCTTTGTACTAAAATTAAACACTCTTTAAGTTGTTGCCACACCAATGTAATGCTAAGTGCCAGAATGGGAAAATCTTTTTCATGGTTGTCAAATATAGTGCCAAGACCCCAGAAACAAGCACAATATTACATTCAGAGAATTAAAAAGGAAACATTGAAGTAGAACATCCCATATCCACAATTAGTCGAAAGTGTGATGTCACGTTGCTACGAATCTGGTCACTAAAGGTGATGCAGGATCTGATCAGAGTGCACAAGCAAAAATTACGCTGATGTCACAAACTAGAGACAGCATACACCAAAATACAGGTATTAGTTAACCCTAAATTGACAAGATTCATTCCGTGAGTATAGTACATCAGAGCTGCCATGGCATAGTTTTTACAACCGTTACTAGCCAATCAGCACATTGTGCTGTGCCTACAGAGGACAAGGTGTGCTCCGACCAGTTCACTGCATGAAGGAGGAGCAATGGTGTACCACTTATATTGTTGTGACTGTTACATACATGGACTGGCAGTGTCTGTGAAAGGAATGTGCATCAGTTGGTGGCAAAAGACGGACAGAGTTTATTTTCTACAAAAACATAGGTGATAGCTGCATGTGTTTGAAGGGGCAAACTCTCTCTCTCTTCCGGTGGCTGAGATGCTGGGGGCGGTGGAGGATTCTCGGAAGTCGACTCGGGGTAGGGTCGCTTCCTGTTTCTGCCACACTGGTGCTTCGTCTAGCGGAGAAGTTATGGTGTGCCACTTGTACAACCTTTTCTCGCTTCTCAGATGGAGTTGCTGCAGAGACCTGGAGGGCATCGTTACCGCTGCGGTCATGACTCTGCAGTCCAGTTTGGCTTTGTCTCCACAATTGTGGGATTAGGAGCAGTGTAGATCTCCAGTTCGGTCACTGGTGAATGTGAAGATTCCGGCGTTCCTGACAGAGTAGCCGACGATGATGTGAGATTATCTGCTTGTATCCTGAGCATAAATGGGAGCTGGACACTGCTCACGGTTCGCTTACAGCTGTTATCCAGTGTCGCCGAATCTTCTATGTTGTGTCTAAAAGCGCCAGGCTTGATGTGATTGCAATGTCATACTAACCCATTAGCGCCTTTAATGAGCCCCAATCTGTGCCCTAGCTTTTCCAAAACCGCCCTCTGTCCAGATTGGGTCCCTTCCGAATTTTTGAAATAAAACAGCTTGCCCGACAGTGAGTGCTCTCGACACTGTGTCCCTGTTGCAGTTAATATAGGTTTTGTTCGCTTTTGCTTGGGGCTGAAAGCACGCAAGCGCTGTATCCAGCTCGCACCTGAACATAAATGCAGCTGGTGTTTTGCCAGTTGATCTGGAGATGGTGGTGCATTGCTTCAGCAAGAACCGGGCCAGCCTACACACGAACGTTCCATCCTTGTTTTTGGCTAATGCTTGTTTCATTTCAGTAACCATCCTTTCTGCTTGATTGCAGGACGATATGCTGCACTTGTTACGTGGGTCACCCCATTCTTCTTTAGGAAGCTCTAAACTGCTACTGAAATGAAGGAAGGTCCATTATCAGTCACAAGTTTTTTGGGGAGCCCAAAAGTTCCAAAAAGGTTCTGGAGTTCTTCAATCAATGTGGCAGACTTTACTGTGCATGCAGCGCACTTCGAACCATTTGCTGTATGCGTCCACAACAATTAACAGCATTCTGCCTTCTGCAGGACTAGTGAAGGCTGCGTCAGCTATGTCCTAAGGCATTGTTGCATGTTTGCATTTGGGAACCGGTGCACTGGCTGGTGCCCTTTGGTGTTGACAACAAGTTGCACAGCTTTTAGTGAGCCTTTTGAGATCTGTGTCAACGCCTGGCCACCAAAATAACTTCGTGCACATGCCTTCATGGCCACAATTACGCGGTGGTTTGCACATGCGAATTCAAGAAGGTCATTTGTCGCCTTTGTTGGAATTACCAGTTGGGAGCCTCGGCACCCGTCCTGCACTGAAAGCTCTGTCCCAAGTTTCCTGTACTATGAAAACTGTTCCTTTGGCAGCTTATGCACTTTGCCCTTTGAGACAGCCTGCAGCACTTGGGACAAAACCGAGTCCTGTTGAGTCATTCGAGCAAGTTAATGCAGTGAGAGCTTAAAGCTGGGTGTGGAAGCCAACATGAGCATGTCTCGCAGAGGATAAAGTTAATCAACTTGTGCCGGTAGCGGTAGTCTGCTGAGAGCGTCTGCATTTTGGTGTGATTGGCCAGGCCAGTACACCAACTTGTAAATGTATGTTCCTAGTTTAAGGCACCGTCGCATCATCCTTAGTGAAAGAACCCGAGGTACTTGCTTTGTTTCACCCATGATTCCAACCAGCAGCTGGTGATTCATTATTATGGTCAAGTGCCGGCCCACGATGTACTTATGAAGATGACTGAGGATGTAGATTACTGCTAAACCTTTGCCGAGCTGAGAGTAGTTCTTTTCAGTGCTTCCCACTGTTTGCGAAGCGAATGCGATGGGTGTCTCTTGGCCAAGCGCATCTCCTGAGCGAGGACGACATTGACATTGTACGGCGATGTGTCCATGGACAAAAGAAGGGGCTTCGTCTCGTCATAGTGAGTGAGTACTGTAGATGTGCGGATCATTTTTTTAAGCACCTCGAAGGTGTGTTATTCGTTAGGAGCCTATGCAATTCCACTGCGACCATCGCTCTGTTCTCTAAAAAACAGCAGTAAAATAAAATAAGGCCCAGGAAAACCTGGGCCTTAGGAATGTCTGAGTTAGGGATGTCTTGTCAGGTGGTTTGGATGCTTGAAGTATAGCCTCAACCTTCTTCTCGGTGGTATGAACACCACTGGTCTCAATTTGATGTCCCAGAAACTCAACGGACGTGATTCCAAAGCTGCACTTTTCTTTCTTAAGGCATAGGCCTTTCTCACTTAGCCTCGACAGAACCTGATTCAGACACTGTGCGTGAAATAGTTTGATGCTGTGCGTGCTCATTTGTGCCATTCCCACTGACAATGATGGCGTGAAGGCAAACAATCACTCCTGTAATTCCAGTCCACATTGTCACCATCATGTGCTGGAAGATAGCTGGTGTGGCAGAAATTTTAAACGGGAGGCATTCCACCTTGAATGGTCTTTTTGTGGTGTTCACTGTGAGCAGTGCTGCTGTTTTGTTGAGAAGAGGGTTCCCCCATGTAGGTTTGTGAATACTTCATCTGTAGTTGGTAGTGGGTACAATCCCTTCTTCCCTGCAGCATTAACAGCACCCCTGTAGTAACCGCAGATACGGAGTGTACCGTCGTTCTTCTGAACAAGGACCAATGGGGTAGCCCATTCAGTATGCTGCATTGGTTTTAGGATGCCCTGGCACTGCAGACGATCAAGCTCGTCCTCCACCAGCCCTTGCAGCACCAGCGGAACCAGACGAGCCTTGCAAAACTTCGCCGTCACGCAGTCTTCAAGTTCCAGGTGAACCAAAGGACCCATATAGTTGCTCATGTCTTCCTTGAAGACATCTGGGTGTCGTCCGACGACCTCTGTAATCTTTGGTAATGGCTCTCCAATGTGGTTGATTCTCTTCACCTAAATGTGAAGTGCCAAGAAACAATCTCTTCGTAGGAAATTGCACCCAGTGCCCTTCATAACCAAAAACGGCAGCGCCTAGTCCTTTGATCTGAACCTCGCACGAACTTGTGTGGAGCCCAGGATGCACAGCTCTTCGCCTGACCATGTGTGCAAGCCGAGCGGCTTGCTTGAAAGCCAGGGAGCATTTTTCTCCCACATTCTGTAGTATGTATCCTCGCTTATCAGGGAGCAAGCCGCCGCTATGTCCACATCAAACTGGAGCGACTTCCCCACCATTCTCAAGTCCACGAGCAACTTGAGGCATGTGTTCGTACACTCACTGCGTGCAGCTCATAGCAGGACTCACTGGCAGGTAGTGGGTTGCCACTGTGCGCCTGTTGCTGCTTGTTGTCGGAGCGTGGTTCCTTTTCTTTTTCTTTGAGATGCATGCATGCTCGATGTGACCTTTCTTGGAGCGGAAGCAGCACTCGACTGTCTAGAATTTGTATGTTTCAGGGTCGTGCAAGCTGTCATATTGATAGCAATGTCTTGCCGATGAATGCTTGTTTTCTTGCTTGATTTGCGATGTCCAGTTAATTTCCGCTGAGTATGCCAGTCCCTTGATTCCTTGCTGATGCCTTGACTAACTTTCCGTGACAGGGCTAAGTTCAGATAACGTCGGAATGTCAGGTCTTTCTCCGCAAACAGTCTCTGCTGAAAAAGTTTGTCCCGGATGCCGCAGCTGGGTTCTTTCCCAAAGCGGTTGTTTGGCTGTCAGGTGACGTCGTCGATGTTGCAACCGAATGCAGCACAAGTTGCAGTCAGCTGCCAAGCTTCTGAGGGCTGCAATGTAGCTGCTGATCAACTCGTCTGGCTGTTGGTCGCATCTTTGTAAAATATACTGGCTGTAAAGCTTGTATGGTCTAGGGTCGAAGTGCTGCCGGAGAAGTGTGACTAAACCGTAGAAGCTTACTTCTCCCGGGGTCTTCGGCCCGACCAGCACGCACACAGTCTTGAAAGTAACACCACCACAAAGCGGAGGAGAAGCATCCGCTTCTTCACTTCATCGCCGACGTCATCAGCCAGAAGTAAACGTCGGGACACTGGATCCACGATGCCCACGATTTTGTTGAGAAAGGCTTCTGTAGCCATGGCCTTAACGTCGAAAACTTATCTGCTTCGCAACCCCTGCCTCGTCGCCAGTGTTACGCACGGGCATGGCCCTGTCCGTGGAAAGGACTGTGCATTCGTTGGCAGCAGAAGACAGACTGAGTTTATTTTCTACAAAAGACGCAGGCGAGAGCCGCATGTGTTCAAGGCGGCAAACTGTTGGTCTCGGTCTGGTGGCCGAGATGCAGGGGGCCACGGAGGATTCTTGCAACTTCACTTGGGGTGGGGTCGCTTCCTTTTCCTGCTGCGCCGGTGCTTCGTCCAGCCAGAGCGGTGGTGTATTTATTGCTTGTGAACAACAGTGCCCTACAATTGAGCCATTGCCTCTAAATGGTGTAATCTCGGAGGCCATGGCTGAGCAGTCAAGCCATCCTACTATGCTGCTATGTTCACCGTGGTGATTGCAACAGACTGAATTTCGTGGATTGGATTTCAATGGATTTCACGAGCCCATAGCATTCACGCATGGGAGAGGCGCAAATGTCTGCTGTATCACAGCTGCCTCCCCAATTCCCAGTACAACTTCACAAGAGTTTGGTATAGCTAATGATTCAATATATTTGCACTTGCCTGATAAGGTTTGTTTGTAAAACAGTCACCACTGAAACACTTATGGTATGTGTAGAGAAGTAGTTGACTGAGAAAGGAGAAGAGTTACTAACTGGTTGATAAGCATTATTGTAGGAGCAAAATCTTTTTCTGCAAAAAGAAAGGCAGCACAGTACAACAAAAACTTTCTTCTTCTCTTTTTTAAAGGCTGAGACTACAATCAATATTACACTTCATAACATTTCTTACATGTGACGAAATCAGTGCATTTTGGCAGCACTGCCTTGCAGGACAGAAACTCGGCGGATAACAAAGAAACTTGTAAAGAAGCCAAGGACAGAAACTGAAAGGCTCATTATTAACAGACAGAAAGATGGGGTCCTGAAACAGTATGGGTCCTGAAACATTTTTCATTTGCACAAAATTCGAATAAGCAAGATTTTACTATATCTTATGTTCCAGCCAATATTAGGAAGAAACAGCTGGGCAGATCATATGCACGGAACAAATAACCAGCACTTGAGGGCAGTAGAGGATTTGTTAGATCAATGAAATAAGGAAACATGCAGGCACAAAACAGTCACTTGATCTAGGACAAGTTCAGGGTCATTGCGGTATCAACGCCAAACGACATTCCACTGAGCCAACGTGGGCACAGAGATGCTGATAAATTCGGCACTTCTACAAGAGGGCGGTGGTCTCTGTTCTACCCAAATGACTTGCCCGTGATATCCCTGTGAAGTAGTCTTCCCAGGCTACATACTAATTAAGGCGTGGTCTAATTGCTGTTGCAACATGTTGGGCTTCATGCCAATTTATTCACCCAGTCAAGGAGTGCTTGGGCATGTTGCGGAGTGGATTTCCTTTTTGTGGGCTCGTGCAGTTGACCTTTCCCTTCTCATCACTGGAACAATGTGACTGGTGCACAGTAGACTTCTATTAATTCAACTCTGTTTAATTAGACTTTTCGGTTTATTTGATCCTGGCCAGTGACCATGCATTTCTATGGGACCAAACTTCTTTTATTTCAATCCTAAAATTGGCATTTGCCAGATAATTTGAACTTAACCAGTCTGCATGCAAGCACATGGTGACCCCAACAACGACCCTTTTAGTGGCAGCATCTGTCTCAATGGAGCTCATAGGACAGTGAATTCGTTGAACACACGTCATCTCCCATCAAAAGCGCTTATTTTCAGCCTGCCATAGGAAAATTTCCAAGCAGTAATAGTAGCTCACAATGTCCGATTATAGTATTTACTAGATTTTAATGGGCGCCTTTTGTTTCTCAAGGTAATGTGGCCAAAAATTGCCTGCATGGTGCAATCAAATGCAAAACTAAAACCGTTTTTGCAGTCTTTTTATGTTTTACCTCATAGCATTGCTGTATTGGGGTGAAGCTGACTTTAGGAAACCGGCCACCATATTAAAAAATTCAGTGTGCATTGGCTTTCTACATTGGTTAGGAGCTTTAAGTCATTTATACGTTAGTTTTCTACTTTGGACACATAGGAAGTTAGTGTGCATTTGATTCGGAAGCATGCTAAACTGGAACAAATAGTGCCAAATGAATCAAGCAGTGCGTTTTGGCATTTTTTTCCTCTGAATCTTGTTTAATTCTATCCGCCAGATAATTCAATCAATTTCGTCGGTCCTGTCATGGTTGAGTTAATGGAAGTAGCCTGTACTTGCTTTTTCCCTTTCCACTATCATCTTAGGGGTGGTGCATGTGTTTTGTGTGGTACTCTTTTTCCTCAGCACCGCTTTGCTACATCTAAAGGCCACCGGATTGGACAAATATGACATCATCTGTTTCCCTAGCAAGCAACTTAGGGAAGACAGACAGGTTTTACGGAGTCATTTTGTGTGGTAGCAGGGGTGCCCAGACAATGCAGTGTGCTACCAGAACGATGTAGCTGCATGCTACCAGTTAATATGTACTGTGCTCTGTGTTTCTGTCATTACAAGTATGCCTTTACTTGCAAATAAGTTTCCCTTAAATTCTGCTGTACCAATATGCATAAACTTCCAGTTTGTTCCTCCAACCCCGTGTCTTCACAACTCATCACCAAGCAAGCCACTCTCGTGGTGAAGGTACAGATGACTGCATGGGCCTGCTCAGCCTCTGTGCGATGCACCGCTACCCCCTTTTTGAGACGCACTGGTGGCGTAAGCTAAAGAGCATGACCCTCTGTGTGACGCAGGCTTCCAGAGCACGAAACCCCAATCCCAACAAAAGGTAAATACGTACATGTAACCTCATTTATATGATCCTGTTTCGTACTATTTTCCCAGCGTGTCATCTTGTACTGTAGCGATTCATACAATGTGGCGTGTTATGAAGATTTCAGCTACAATTCTGTCTGCCATATTTTTTAGTAATTTCAGATCGAACGTTTTCCTGGTAATAGGATTTCCCTCGAATATTTTTTTCCCAACACGTATGAACAAGGCTCTACTGTAATTGTAGATTACCTTCATCCTGCAGCTAGCTGACAATTTGTAACAATACTAGTAACTTGCCTAACATCACCAAAAACTAGTATTATTTGTTTAGCATGCACTCCAGGAAAAAAGAAATGTTTCTGATGTGCTGTAGTGTGCTATTACTATAGACTTACAAACTCAGAGGCAATACAGCAACCCACACGCACAGCATAATCATAGTTGCTAAGGTTGCCCATGCCCTACCTCCATCCTTGTTCTTGAGAAGCACCATGACGTTCATGGCACCCACTTCAGTGACCTGCTCATCCTCTCCGAAAAGCCAGAGGACTTGCTGAAGACCCAGTTTCTCAGCTTCGTTCTGCACCATGAGTGTTGGTGCATAGTTGCTGCAGAGAACGAAAAAAATTAATGACAAGATACTTTATTTCTGTCCCATCAAGTTTTCACGCCTTTTTTTTTGTCAATGACTAATTGACCAACTTGGTTGGTTACCCCAAAGTGACAACTCGGCTGTTATGACAGACACTGTAATTGCACCAATATTAATTGCCTGGGCTTTTTTTACAGGCACTTAAAGAGCACAGGGGCGCTTAGCATTTAGCATATCCCCCTCCCTCTCGAAATGCAGTCACAGTTGCAGGGGCTAAAACCCATGACCTTATGCTAAGAACCTGAACACTATAGCCATCACAGCAGGTCACTGCCATATTTAGTCACGTGTTCAGATAATGAGTCCTCCCGGATCATACTTAATCTTTATGTTTGTTGCTCTTTTACAAGGACGTCAGCGGAATTTAACAGCAAGGAAAAAATTAGCTGTTTCAGTCACAGCGAAGCACCCCACTTACCAGCCAAGCTTCTTGTCACCAGTGCCTCCTGGCCAAGCTCTGACATACTTGGGGTCGGCGAGCAGGGACACCGGCTTGATGCCCGTACGGAAGTAGGGACCAACAGGGCTCAAGATGACGAAGAAAAGAGCTTCGTTGGATCGTGCCACCCCCAGTGTGGGCTAGAGACCAATGGTGACAAAATATAGCGGAGGCAAAAATGGAAGGGTCAATAGGCGATGGGAAAGGCTTTCGGCTTCTGAGAACAGAGCAATGAGGATAAAGTGATCAATGAAAGAACACACGTAAGGCATGAGTAACCAAGATGTGTTTACATTATGTTATTCAGGCTTCTATACACATATGTTGATAACTGCAACTATGAAACTGCAGCACTCACCAAACCATCCATTCACGGCAGTGATATTCCAGATTTACATTGCCCGAGGATTCTCTCTCTAGTTACAGCCATGGAGTCCAGTGGTAGGCAGTTCCTCACTTTTCTGCTTTTCGCAAGATTGTTTTGCGAGTGTATTTGTTGGTATAACTCATGATTCTGCTATAGACTGTAATCACAAGAAGCCAGAAAAGGCTTAGGGAAAATTAACTGTTCCTTTTACTTAACCCTTAAACATAATAGCTGAAATAAAAATGGATGAAACAGACAACTTGCCCACGTACTGTGCATTATGCATGCAATGTGCAACTATTGAGCTACTGCCAGCGATTGTCCTCACATACGCTCTCTCGGTATTCGCGCATATGTACCACATCTAGCCCGGAAAGTGTTAGTGCCACTCATGGCAGCAGGATGGGGACATCTTTTTACCTGCAGGCGTTTCATAGTATGAGAGCTTACGAGCAGGCAACTAGCCAATGAGTCCTTGTATGCTACCTCATGGCATCAAGGCTGCCAAAGTTTACACCCTTGCTGCGCAATGAGCGAGAATAAGGGTGAACCCAGGGGCTTTATATTTTGTTGGTTACAATTACATAAAGCCAAGAGACAACGATGCCAAGAGAAGCACTGGGGAAATCAATGGCTGTTTTTAATTGTAATGTAGAAATGATAATGTAAGGAGAAATGAAAGTGGATATAAGGAGAATCTGCCGTAGATGGGAAGTCAAGCCACCTCTGGCAACCCACACTGAACTGCTGTGATAGCTTAGCTTTCACATTATGCATGCAATGCATAATGTGAAAGATGTTCACAGTGTGATACACTGTCTGCAAACACGTACACAGAGCTATAACTCCCTAGCTCGTCTATCTGTAGGTGTCACAGATAGAGATTTAATGGCTGGGAAAAAACCCGGAAAGATTGGCAAAAAAAAAAAAAGGGGGGGGGGGGGTCTTCCCTGTTTTTTCAGCACACAGCAAGTGAAAAAAAAAAAAACATTTAAATTTTCACGTATAGTTATACTTGTCATTGTCTGCTGTGCAGCATACATTTCTAGGAGTGACGATGACAACAAGAAAATGGCAGCACAGTTTTCAAGTGTCTTTATCGTATGCTTTCAGTCTCGTTTTGAAAACTTAGCAGAGTGCAGACCGCCCTCTTGGTTTCAGTCCAAGACTGGCACCTAGGACTCTGCGAAGCATGTGGAACTGTCAACATTGTGGCATGGCCTTTTCACTAATTAGCTGCTGATGCATTCACTATCTGCCAGTTGTGAACAAAACGGGTTTTTGTTTGGAAATGTACAGGCTCACAAGTAAACATGTTATAAACTCGTCTATGTACACCCAAATATGAATGTGGAAGCACCTGCGATCGATTCTAATACGAGTGTGTCCAACGAAAGTGGCTTGGACCCTTTTTCTCAGGTATCCGATTACCAATTTTTCATAGAAGACAACAAGACAAGACGTTCATTCCACTGTCTTTGCATTATCTGCATAATTCTTGCATGTATTTAAGTATTATTATGCTTTACTATACTTGAATAATAAATATAAGCTACATTTACTGGAGTGTCACTTTTTCTCAAAAATTTCCTCAGAGGAAAAATGTGGAAAATCTTTTTTTTTCAACTTGCTTAATATTTTCAGAAATTTTGCCTCCCTAGTCAGAGACTACCAGTGAAGCTTCCTATGTTACAGGATAAACAATGTGCTTTTCAAGCCTGCCAGAGAGATACAAAGAATATGAGAGCTGTACATGTGAAAATGTAAATTTGTGACAGACACTTAGGAACTTGTGTCAATGGCGCATGTGTGGTGCCCAGAGGCAGCACAATTCATTTAAATACACAAGTAGAAATGTGGTGGAAGTTGTTGCGCACGCTTCATACCTCAATGCCTATCAGTGTTGGCCTGATGTAGAGGGAGCTCATGGGGTAGTTGGGAACCCACTCTTTTTCAATGGACACAAGCCTTGAAAGACATTTCAAGAACTCGTCTGCATCGAATTTCTGGAAGGAAAGAAAGAAGAAGGTTCTGTGAGATGCAAGATGTTTGTCAAGCCTTATCATTCCAATGAATATATTTCAGTTTGCTGCTTGAGTGACAGCCTCTAACATTCTAACCTAACCACCCAAACCTAGATACCCAACACGATCAATAGGATAGAAGTTTGAAGTTATGACAGCAGTATTGTATAAATAAATAAATAAATAAATAAATAAATATAAGTGCACACCTGCCTTAACAGCATGTGGAAATGACAATCAGTGGGACTATGGAGGGTGTTGAAACTACTACGTACTTACGTACAATTGCAGCCCAGATACTTTGGGCTAGGCTATAGAACAGCAATAAGCTTAGTGGAGCTACTTGCCTCCCAGATAAAAAAAAAATATATATGAGTGAGGGCTCCCAAGACATGGGTGTTTAAAGCATCACTATCTAGAGAATGTTCATGCTTCTTACAAAACTTCCAAAGTCATCCCATAGTCAAGTGGAAAACAGTGACTATCGAACTGACGATTCATGAATGCAAATCGTGCGAAATTCTTCACTGTTGCCAACTGTTGCAAATGCTTTTTTATTAGTGTCATTGTCATGCGCCTACTCTTTGGTCAGGAATCCTGTCAAGTGTCTATGTTAGAGCTAAATCTTCACAAGCAAAGCCCTTAAAAAGGCTTTGCTTAGTAATTGTGCACTTGCCAACCTATTACTTTGTTGAGACAATGGAGAAGTGTACCAATGACAGGAGCCTTTCACGGATATAATTAAAGTGCCTGATGCACTTCGGTAGTTGAACTGTTACAAGAGAAAAAAATGTTAGATTACACTAAGTCTCTCGAGCACTTTCATATACTTGCATGAACGACAGCAATGAATAGTTATCATAAACTGCTAATGCACAAGCACAAGTTCCTCAAAGGTGCCAAGGGATCACATTAGTATTTACATAAATGGCATAGCTATAATACTGAGGTAATGTAAAACAGCACATACACATTACCGCACACTATTATGAAAACAAATTCTGAAGCAGATGGTTAGGTATAATGCAAATTCAGCGTTGATATCTCTAAAGTCTAAGATGTACAGCCCAGAATCAAACCAGGACAAATATTTTCACCTGTTTATAGTAGCACAATACCAGTGATGCACAGGAAATAGACAACATAGGCACATTAATATGGCATGAATTAGGTCCCAGTTCTTCAAGAGCGCAACAAATAAGTATTAATAATTACAGCATATTGTAGTACAATCACCACAATCACCAAGTGCAGCATGGCTTCTCACTTGAAGCAAGCTTTGTCGTTAAATGGCTGAAACCAGCAATTAACTTCACTGACGCATGCTGGCGGACTAGTAATCGGTTCGGATTCGTGATTAAATATGTGCAGCACGACTATAGATGATTGCGGAGAAAGAAGATGACACACACAAATACTGTGTGTTTGTCATCTTACTCTGTTTTCACTTGGTCGTGCTGCATCCATTTAATCGTGGGATCAGAAGTGGTAGTCACAAGGTACCACACACAATTGATGTGCAGCTCAGTCAGTCCGGTGCAATGGTTGCAAAGGCTGAGCATATGAGTCAGTCAACAGGATAAGAGGAGACGGAAGATAAAAGAAAGAATGAATTGAAAAGAGCACAAAGAAAGATGCGAGCAGGACAGGGAACAGCGCAAGTGGATAAAACTTTCAGTTTTCTTCTTACAGTGCTTGTGCTGCTTCCTGTCCTGTCCTTGTGTTTTATTGCACTTTTTGAAATTATTGTGTATCACAAATCAACTCACCCAACAGCATGTCTTGTCACCCCGTTCCCTACTACTGATGAGTATAGTTGTCATCAAAATTGGTACCAATGTAGCCGATAACAAGTATAGTTATAATGAAACCATGTTTTTGGAAATGTGAGAAAACAGGCACACATTTTTATTTCCTTTGGTATAAACAGGGTTAAGAATATAGTAAATTGAGCTTCTTGCTTCCTGAACCTCCCCAGGTCTTTGCTTGGAAAATATCGAGGCAAGTCCATTATACAGGGTGTTTTTTTACAGGTCCGGAGCCCGCCACCCAGAGTCCATAGGGGTATGTGCCATCGCGCTTGGACCCTTTTTGCACTATCATCAGGATAGGCCCACATTTTTGCTTACAAAGTTGAAAAATGCATGGAACCCTAGCCATAAACAGCTTGGCTGTAAAAGGCTACAAGCGCAGCGAATATGGCGTTTTTGCAGATGAGTTCCTAGGCAAGGCGGGCATACTTTGCTGCTAATAATGGCAGCTTCAGAAGACCAATAAGCAGCTGTTTAAATGGCAAAATTGAAGGCAGTCACATTTCATTGCACCCTCGTTTTTTTTTTTTTTAATCTTCAAAGTCCTACCTAATTCGAGATATTAACCATCGAATTTCAACTGTAAAACCAGGCAATAGTGAAACCAAGTGCTGTGAGAGTGCACGAAAGGCGTCCCAGCCATCATATCTGACTCAAACACCCCGTAACAGCAAGCACCAGGAAGGTTGGAAACCGAAAACTAGATGGCCCAGTGTCTACAATGGTCTGCTGCTGACCGACAGATCACAGAACTTAATCCTGGCGGTGGCAGTGACCAGGTGCTGATGACAGTACAAACGATCGTGCGTTTACACTTGGACACATGGTCAATAACCATAGGTGGTGAGAACTAACTGAAAGTACTCCACTACAAAGGCCCCGGCATGTTGCCCATAGTGTAGATTTTGTATATTAAACCAGAAAGATTATTGCAATGTAAACCACACACACACACACACACACACACACACACACACACACACACACACACACACACACACACACACACACACACACACACACACACACACACACACACACACACACACACACACACACACACACACACACACACACACACACACACACACACACACACACAAAAAAAAAAAAAAAACACACACGGAAAGTCGAGTCTCGCAGCAGAGTTGAGAAGTCGTCGCACGTTCATATCTGGCCTGAACAGTCGAATCTTGTCGTCGTGGCCACGGTACGCTTTCAAGCCTTCGAACAGCTGCGCACCAGAGAAAAGTTCACATCATTAGCCCAAGGCAAATTTGTTACAATTTTGTGTCTCCACATATATGTCAAAATAAGCACCTGTTTCCTACTAAAGAGAGATTACAATAGATGGCTGAAACGCACACACATTTTTCAAGCTAAACAGCAAATCACACAGACATTTTTATAAAATAGTGATAACAAAGGCTTTGCGCATATGTAACCAAATGTGCACACTTCAATCAGTAGCCTATTTTTGTAGACAGCATAATACAAGAGTCATAAAGCTAACATCTAATAACTCAATGACAGAGGTGTGAGAAAGTTGTGGGCAACACTGAGAAATTAGCGATGCAAAACTATTGTTAGTGTAAAACCAAGACGACCAGCATAATAAGGTAGTGTAAATGATAGTGTAAAAAAGACTATATTGATAAAGTGCTATGAATAGTATTACAATATTTTACTATGAAACTATAGATAGTGTAACAAAAATTATTGATAGTATTGTCGAAACATTGGTTCCAGGAATGTTCCATGTTCGACCACTATATCATCATTGAGATTAGTCATAAAAGGTGTGCCCATGTAGGGGGTTGTCAACTGTATTCCAGCACTGGTAAGAACTTAAATTTGAGAAAATCATAGTAGCCTGGGCTTAATTTGAAGCAGTGGCATTAAACTTTTGATTTTCTTTTTTGCTGCTGTTGTCTGTGTCTTGGGAATCAATCACAGAATGGTACCTCATTTCCTCCATTGCAATAAATTATTATCGATACCCTTAATCACGACCAATTCTGTCTAAGATTCAAAATGAACACTGCTACCAGCATAAGGTAAACGAGGTTTACATCAATGTAATGTATGCAGTGATCATGTGATAGGGGCATGTTAGTTTCTAAATTTGTTTGCAAGCCACACACATGCAGCACCTCGTTAAAACTATCCGAATCGCCATCACCATCATCATGCTGTAATGAAGTGAAGCTGATGTTTTTTGGCAGGTTGGAATCGTTGCTATTCTGGATGGGGTCAATTACATTCAATTTACTCTGCCACAAAGCAGCAGATCAGAAAGTTGATGCAAGTGTCAAACAGCGACAGGGTGGACAATTTAAAGGTTGGCAGAAGGATGAATGGCGACATATCCTGTACGTACATGACAGGTGTCAAGAGCTTTAATAGTATAATGTAGATGTACGTACTATGAAGGAGATAACATCGAAACACTGAAAGGCAGCGACTCCCACAGCAGGCCTGGTGGCAGCGTACTGAGATGCTGCATTCAACCAAACTGCTGAACACTTATTACCTGCTGGTATAATGTGCCAGTGGCTATACGAGTAAAATTATGCACAGCATTCTTGTATCTTTATGAACAGTTTGGCTGGGCCGCATAAAGCTTCTAACCCATTTTGGTTGAAGCTGTGTCCCCAGAAGTACTGTTCTGTACTGTACTAGGTATACTGTACTATGTATCTAATACCATTATCAAACGATACCTTTGCTTCCCTGCGCAAAGGAGCCAATCACAAACAATAAATTTGATCCGGATCAAGCTATACATATTGAGGATGTATTGGCTTGTTCACAAACAACCTTTAAACAGTGTTTTCCCTTTAATAGTGGACAGTTCTTTGCACTCCCTATGTGCATCACCAGAGCTGCACCAGGGCTATGTAGTTTAACGTAGAAGTTCTGCGGAAACCCGCAAGGTGGAGAGAAGTAATGAATAAAGGGAAAATCAGACATCCACCCGTTCGTAGCAATTGCTACAAAGGAAACCCATACGGGTTCCTCGAAAGAAAAGCCTCATAGTTGAAGTGAAGCTATGTAGTGGTGCCTCAAGGATGGCGCATAGGACAGGAATCCTGTTCACTCTACAGAGTTTTGCATGATTGAGGATAAAACAGCAGCCCTGCGCTGCACGGCTTGTAGTCAGTTCCGGTAACATGCTTACAGACGAGGGAGGTATTCAAAACAGATATACCACTGAACAAAACAAAAAAGAGATACCATTTTCTGCTGCTTCCCATTCTCATGCTGCTTTGAACTATGAAGTGCAGCTTGAATTTAGCCACAGGAACACTGTAGTGCATATGCCAGCATCAGGCAATACATTTAGGCTTGGGAAGAAATACAGGTGTGGGATCCATATAATTTCACTTATGGGTGCACTGTTTGGAAGAAACGTACAAGTTAGCATGGAAAGAAGAAGAATAAATCGGCCAAAGTACCTCTTGAGCATAATGAAGAACCTTGGCTGCAGGATGAAGTTCCAGATTGCGCAGAGGTGATATCTTCGGCTTGCCCCAGCCTTCAGCACTGGTCCACCTCACCGTCAACATGTGGTCACTCATCTCTTGGCCGAATAGCAGCTTTGAGGGGTCAGGCTTTGGTTTCCTGTTGGCAGCTGGCGCGAGCTCCACTTCAAGCTCATTGAACTGCAACAAAAATGGTTTCCCTTTGTGTAATATGGCCTATTTTTAACGCAAGATGTCAAATTTCTTTCTTCGCTGGGCATTAATTAATTAAATTATGGGGTTTTACGTGCCAAAACCACTTTCTGATTATGAGGCCACCGTAGTGGTGAACTCTGGAAATTTTGACCACCTGGGGTTCTTTAACGTGCACCTAAATCTAAGTACACAGGTGTTTCCGCATTTCGCCCCCATGGAAATGCGGCCGCCATCTTCTCTGGGCATGACATTTAAAGATAATCCTGGTTGCAGCTCACGTATCATACTCCGTGTTAGTATGTACGCTCTAACATGACAGGGAAACAAACTGCATCTTTATAAAATTGAAATGTAACATCAGCAGCTTCGACTCTCTTGCAACTAATAACTGCTATTTGTAAGCTACCAGAGAGAAAAACATTCTTACAACATGAAAAAAAAGAAAGAAGCAGGAACACAAACAAACTTGGCAAACGACAGTTATTAAAACAGAACACGCAAATGCAATTCTTGAAACACAGACATCCACAGTCATTATACCATTACAGGCTGTCTATTACTTCACATGACAATACACTGGATGAGCTCCGCAAGACACACAGTACCTGTACTAGTGTATCTTTGAGGTTCATGAGCAGCAGACGACTTCTCATAATGAGAGATCACCAAACAAGGTATGCCGCAATGTATGTTTTCATGCAGAGCTCGACATCTGTTCATCACATTATACAACCGCTGCACATGCAAAAGAAAGAAGCAAATAAAAACAAGCAAGGATCTTTACCATAAATGTAGACCTTGCTTTTTCGGCATCTTTCTTAGGCTGGTCGGCAGCGCTCCAAGAGTACCGCACCTGAATGTGGTTGAAGAAACAAACAGCATGGCATGGCATTAGACTACGCGTAATCAATGACCGAGTGCCTTTAATCTCACGTTATAATACTCCAAGCTGCCTTGTAGAAAGCTCAAGGTAATAGACCTTTGAACCATAACAAACCCCTGCCTTGGCAACCGCGCCAAAACATTGCTATCGCCTTCGTTATCTGCTTTATAACAAACTTGATAGCTGGAGGCCGTTTGCCGGGCGGAGACCGATTAGAAAGTTATCATTCAGTCTAGACAGTCGGCATGAATGCACGAGAGTAAACATAGCAATGTTAAACAGTCCGGCTCGTACGACTCTCACGCGGCACTCAGACGATAACGCACCTGGCACAAAAAAATTAGCACCATTATCAACTGTGGCACTTGAATTCAACACGGTATATTCAGACACACCAGTGGCACATATGTAACACTGTATACTCACACTCTCAACAGCGACAGGTTAACGTTTCTTTCGAGGAGCCTTGGCGCCGGCCTCGTGTAGTACATCACCACATCGCCCTTGCAATGTCGCAGCGAAGGTAGTCGTACTCGCGTACTGTAATCTTTTGTGGTTGTACTTTACACACGTAATCAGAACGATTTAAGTTACGACGACGGCTCTCGACACATTTTGCACAAGATTCACCATAGTGGCGACACGCTTCATCCTAACTGTATGTTAGAGGAACCTTGACTGCTGAAACGTGAGGAAACTTGCCCCATGCGCCTTTCGCACGTTGCTGCTGCTAGCGGGCCGGCTAGCTCGTTTGCTCCAAAGACAGTAAACGGAGCACACCGCATATTATTTTCTCACAAACTTACGTTGGTTCTGATGATTCGAAGAGACCGGGCAAGCATCTTCCAGCGGTACTACTAGCACGTTGACGCGGCGGGAGCGCAGAGCTTTCACACACACGCCACCGCAAGGCGAGATTGCCGAGGCCGGGAGAACCGGAGAGGCCGCCGGAGACACAGGCGAGCAAGCGAAAAAGAAAAAAAAAGAAAAGACCACGCGATAGTTTCTGCGCTAAAGTTGCAGGCGGCGCTAGGGTCGCCTTCCGCGTATTGTGAACGTTAAACCGCTTTGTGTGAAAACCAGCACACTGAAAACGTGATATATCTGTTGACAGCAGCGTGGCAAAGGCTCCGAATCGAGAGATAGCTGTGACACCGGTATTTTCAGTACAGGCGCGGATTCTTCGGCCACGACTCGCTTCGGGGAAATGCGCTACGTCGCGCGCGGCTGCAACGCAGCTGACGAACGTTGGAGGCTCGCCTTGACGTCGAAATGACGTACGCGGTTGCAGTCACAAGACTGTCTGCCGCCACCCATGAGGAAAGAATCGAGCGCCCAGGCACAAGCCAGTAAACACGCATGCGGCGCAATTCGCGTGGCAGTGTTCCAGATTGTGGTTAACAAATTGACGGGCAAAGTTGAGTAATACGTCTCCCACAGATAGGTACGCGTTCAAAGCGCACAATTATGCACGGCAACTGGTAAATCCACTGAATACGACGAATACACGAACGCAAGCTCAGTGGAACATTTATAATAATTGTAGTGTATAACGGCGAATTATCGGTCATTTTGAGTGAGACACTGAACTTAAAGCGTTCCTGGGATTGTGCGTTTCTGAATTTGTTCTGTGACGCACCATGCTTAATGCTTCTGAAATGCACCATACACGCTTCGTATAACAGGTATGCAAATTACGGGAAAATGTTTTCTTTGTTTAGACCATTTATCCGTCAGACCACCTGCACTATAACACCTTCCCCCCTTTTTAAAAAAAAATTTTGCTGTGTGCAAGTTGCGAGTGCCGACTGGAGTAGAAACGTGTGCTATGCCGACACGCTATTTTCGCTCGATCGTATCGCTCCGCAGTCGCTACTCTTAAATATTAATAGGGCAAATCTGTTCTGCTGAAGTCCGCAATGTGGAGGAAAGTGTGTGAAAGGAAGGAAATTGACGCTTACCCGGACTGTAGCACGAAGCTACTAAGGAAACCCACATGGGTTTCTGCCTCGCAGTTGAAGAAAAATTCCAGACCAATGCTGCCAAAACAAATACAGATATTGCAAGAATTTTGCATGCTGGTCTGATTGCACACCGTGTATACGTGTATGCGACCACGTGGGTGGTTCGATCTTCTCATGCTGAGAGCAAATTAAGTTTTTAGAGCCTTCTGACATGCACTCGAGTGCTCTTTGCAAGGTATGTCAGGAAACTAGAGCGACTCTCTCACACATTTTGTGCGAGTGTTATTGTGTTATATCGGCTACAATGGCAATAGCTCCGGAGGCTTTTGCGTTGAAGGGGGCCGCCGCTCTCCGCAGCTCTAACCTCAAGACCCAAAAGTGGGTCGTCCAGCAGGCCCGAGAAAAGGTAACGAGGCAAGGCCTCGAAGTCCCCTCATGGGAGGCCTGAGCCCGGGTCGTTAAACTTTGCCGGATTTAAAATAAAGGTGTTTCCATCCATCTATTCTGACAGGTGCCCGCGTGCGACACAGACTGACGGTGACAGATGTGTATCACCTTGCCATAAAAGAAAATTCCATGCCATGGAAGCCGGCGTACGGCCGATCGTGATTTCTGTATAGATAGTTGTATACCTGCATAAAATATTCACGAAGACATGTACCGTCCTTTCCCAGGCATACAAGCAGCGGCAAAGTCCTTTTTGTTTACGACTGCCATGATATCCATGACTTTTTCTCCTGAAGGTGCACACGAAAGGAAAGTGTCTCGCAGTGAATAAACAGACTCGTTGCAAGCAAATATTCAAATATTCATCACTGCAAGGTTACTTCATTTATTGTCAGCGCGCACGTAGGCGCAACTGTGTGTGTAAATTTAGTACCTGCTTGCAGATTTTATGCAAAAGGTAATTTATTGTCCACGTCCCAAGACGCCTCGTTTCTCGTTCCATAACTTCACCACAATATCCTTATACCTTACATGTTCTACAGAATTTCTCCGTATGTTTGTCACAATTTCTTAAACCTTTTAAAGTACCTGTGCATCGATCTGACAATGTACGTGCATACTTAGGACGAATGTGCAAATTGGGCTTAAACTTAGATCTGCAGTGTACAGGAACTTGCGTAGTTGTATTTACTGTAGTTTTCAGTTACTGCTATTCGAAGTAACATATAATGAAGACAGAGATGTTATGTTTAATTAAAATGTAGAGATAATAACCTTAAGAATAATGAATATGAACGAAAAAAAAAGATGACCTGTCGCAGGCGGGAACCAATTAAACCTCATCTGCCGCATTACGCGTGTGACGGTTTAATAGTTAAAGGGACACTAAAGGCAAATATTAACTCAAACTACAGTGATAGATTAGAGCTTGAAAATCTCTATTATCGCCAGCAGGGCCTTAATAATCTCGAAATTGAGGTAAATGTAGGTCATGATTAGAGACTCCACCGGGACATTCAAGCCAGTGCCCGATGACGAAAGCACTCCTCAGTTGAGTTCTGTCACTAGTACTCAACCACTCATCACAAAAAACACCCTTGTATTTTATTATACGACGAAATAAAATGCTACTTCCCCGGTTCTATTTCATGTTTAGAAGAAAAAAAAAAGAACTCGTTGAAATTACCCTTGGCAACGACGCGGGCAGTCGAAAGGTTTCGTTTTCGCTCGACTCCGCGCCGCCCACGCTTTCGCGTTTCAGTAGTTTCGTTATCGCGTAGTGCTGTGCTGGTTTCGCTGGCTCGCGAAACTCGCACAAACGGCAAGTAGCAGAGAATTCAACCCCCATGTGATGTCACGGGATGCCCGAGCGGTCTACGCCACTTGACCAAAAAAGCAGCTGCAGTGACCAGGGGCCGAATCTTACAACGGCTCGGTTGGGGAACCGTTCCTTTGGCCTCACCTGACCAAAATTTTGATTACGTCACAGGTCGTCAGAGGCAGCGGGGCAGTATCGCAATTTTTGAATACGTCACGCATCTGTCAATCATCTTCAAAGCGAACCGGTCGTAGGAACCCGCGAAGGGGTAGTCCGCTTTGGGTTCCGTTGCTGTGGCTTGGCTGTGGGCTTGCGACCCTGGCCGCGCGCGCCGGTCGCGCGACCCCGGAGACACGCGGGCGCAGCGCGCGCGTGCGTTGGTTGCTTCGGAGGCTATTACTTGCCTTCGTCGTCTGCTTCGCGTTGCGGCGTTGCTCTTTCAGTATCAACCACGGCTGGAAGTGCAATACGCGTTCGAAGAAATGAAGGATAATGAATTGCACCGCCCCTGCCGGCTTTCTAAGTAGACCTTTTGCAGGCTACGCTATCAAATGGAGGAGACGTAGACCTTTTGCAGGCTACGCTATTAAATGGAGGAGACTCGGGTGCAAGCGTACCAGTGGTCATTCCACGCAGAGGAAAGAATATTGCGCGCTGCGGTTCATCGCCACCGGCCTGCAGCTCCCAGAGGTCGGTCGGACGTGAAGCATTCATCGGAATTACCTAGATCTCTGCTGCCGACGATGTCCACAAAGTTGCTCTCGCACTTACTGTGTTGGCCGGTAGAAGAGCTGAGTCAGCTTTCCCATGACCTCCGCTTCAAGGCCACTGCCAAGGGGATATTTGCAAGGTGAGATCGAATTCCCCGTGCTATCGCCAGCGTGAATAGCTCGCAGATCACCGTTCAGCAATCAGAAGGGTTCAAACTAGGCTGGTTAAACGCTTCCTTCGTTCGGCTGATCAAACCATACAGTCAGGATAGGAAGATATATTGTGGAGATATCTTATTTGGCTGCCCTTCTTTTTCGAGTTCGGGAGTGCAACACTTTGTTCCTCAATTTCACGGCATAGCGCGCACCGTCAGCACCACACTCTTCGATTTTGCTTCGCGCAGGCAATGCAGGGCCCGTGTATCGTAATGTTCCATTACGAGTTCCGTTGCTTTTATCACGCGACGCGCCGTGGGGCACAGATCGCAGGGATAGCGGCAGTGCGGCGGCGAGCGAGTCATGTCCGAGCCGATGACGAAGGGCGAAAAAAGAAGGAAAATTGATATAGTCGGCAAGTAAAGGTGTCCCTGAGAACCAGTTCACGGTTTTGTCGCGCTAGCTACTTAAGAAGGGCTGGCAGTGCGTTCCTGTTGCGTGCATCGTGCGAGCTCCTGGTAGCAGACGAAATAGCGTTGCAAGCGTAATGTATTTACGCTTGCTATACCGCCTGTCGGCTGAGAGTGAAAAAGGATGACATTAAACGCCAGGCACCACTCGTTTGTAGTTCAGAACTTGGCATATAATATTTAATCTATATTTTACATTTATTTAGCAAGCAGAAACATTCTGCAATTCCTCGATTAGAGCGTCATATAATGACGTACACTTCATAGGTGGCACCCTCTCATATATTGGTCCCGTCCTCCCCTTCTTCCACCACCGGCTTGGGAGTGGCACATTTAGTGACGTAAGCGGCGAAGCGAATGGTTCGTATTCCGAACCGTTATAAGATTCGGCCCCAGTCCACCGCTCTGTCATTCTGTCATGGGTCGGTATACCGCCGTCTGTCGGGCGCCGTTTTACTCTCGGACGGAAGCAAACATGGAGTTCGTTATATTAACTTTGCGGCACCAAAGGGTGGTGATGGCGCATGCAACGCTATCACTCCTCCGGGTGGATGGCGGGAGATTTGAATTTCGAAAAAGGTATTCGAACCCTTTAGATGCAATTTTCTCGTAAACCAAGTCTTGTCACGAAACAAGCGTTGCGAGGTTTCTGGAATGGTATTTAAACAGTCCACGTCGGCTACGTATTTGCCTTTAATGTCCCTGTAAGCTACAGCGGCGGCCATATTCCTGCCATCTTTCTTGGGCATTTGTGTAAAACGTTAACCCCGAGTGTTAGCCACTCGGAGCTGCAGGTTCGGTCCCTAAGTGTGCTATGCTACTTTATGATTCGAGATGTAAATATTGCAATGTGCTGTAGAGCGGTATTTTATTGAACCCTCGATCACAACTACAATGATGTAATATGACTAATATTGTAATTGTTCTGAGCACATTTCGGTATTTCTTCTTGATTCACGAGAAACAAAGAAATTTTCTTGTTGTATTGAATGCCAGTGTTGTTGTATGGCAGTTTTCTCTTTCATATCTTTTTCTCCCCCCCCCCCCTTTTTATTCCCATGCTCATGTGTATTTGTACAATCGACTTCGTGTTTGGGCCTGTGCAAAGGCTCACAATATTGTTAAATAAATAAATAAATAAATAAATAAATAAATAAATAAATAAATAAATAAATAAATAAATAAATGCGACAAGTCATATTTCTGTCCACTTCCACTTCCCTTTATTCTATTAATTATCTCAACGTTTCAGTTAAACAACAATAAATAAATTCCTTGTGTTTTCTCCAACTTCATCGTTTGTTGCTTCGTATTTGTGAGTAACAAAAAAGTCGCAGTTTCACCCGAAAGGTGAAGCATTAACAGCGACAGCAATGTATTAAACAACTACAGGAATCAAGCTTCATAGTTTCATATACCGTATACTTGCAGTAAACATTCGCCTACTAATAAATTAGCAAGCACGGTGCCACGCGCTCACAGGCAAACATGGACAGATCTCACTGTCAACTGCCAACATGGATGACTGCCAACACTTGCTATCAGAACGAATGCTTCGGGCTGCACCTCGCTTCAACGCACCTCTGAAATTTGAGATTACGCGACCTCCAACACTATAGACGCGCGGGAGGACAGCATACTCGGCTCTATGGCCATCTCGGTTCGTCCAGTACTTGCACCCACCGCAGATTATCTCGGAGGTAGAGATAAAGAGGGAGCTTGCATAGAGGAGATAGGTGCTATTTATGCTTCCCTGAAGGGAGCACGGCTCAGCGCATATTATCATCAGCCTGGCTGCGCCCACTGCAGGGTAAAGGCCACCCCCATACTTCTCCCACTGCCCCGGTCACGTGCTAATTGTGGCCATGTTGTCCCTGCAAACTCCTTAATCTCATCCACCCACCTAACTTTTGGGCCACCCCCTGCTACGCTTCCCTTCTCTTGGAATTCAGTCCGTAACCCTTAATGACCATCGGTTATCTCCCTCCTCGTTACATGCCCTGCCCATGCCCATTTCTTTTTCTTGATTTTAACTAAGATGTCATTAACTCGTGTTTGTTCCCTCACCCAATCTGCTCTTTTCTTATCCCTTAACGTTACACTCATCATTCTTCTTTCCATAGCTCGTTGCGTTGTCCTCAATTTAAGTTGAACCCTTTTCGTAAGCCCCCAGGTTTCTGCCCCGTAGGTGAGTACTGGTATAAAGACACAGCTGTTATACACTTTTTTCTTGAGGGATAATGGAAACCTGGTGCTCATAATCTGAGAATGCCTGCCAAACGCACCCCAGCCCATTCTTATTCTTCTGATTATTTCCGTCTCATGATCCGGATCCGCGGTCACTACCTGCCCTAAGTAGATGTATTCCCTTACCACTTCCAGTGCCTCGCTACCTATCGTAAACTGCTGTTCTTTGCCGAGACTGTTAAACATTACTTTAGTTTTTTGCAGATTAATTTTTAGACCCACCCTCCTGCTTTGCCTCTCCAGGTCAGTGAGCATGCACTGCAGTTGGTCCCCTCTTTTACTAAACAAGGCAATATCATCAGCGAATCGCAAGTTACTAAGGTATTCTCCATTAACTCTTATTCCCAATTCTGCCCACTCCAGGTCTCTGAATACCTCCTTTAAACACGCTGTGAATAGCATTGGGGAGATCGTATCTCCCTGCCTGACGACCTTTTTTATTGGGATTTTGTTGCTTTCTTTATGGAGGACTACGGTGGCTGTGGAGCCGCTATAAATATATTTCAGTATTTTTACACATGGCTCGTCTACACCCTGATTCCGTAATGCCTGCATGACTGCTGAGGTTTCGACTGAATCAAACGCTCTCTCGTAATCAATGAAAGCTATATATAAGGGTTGGTTATATTCCGCACATTTCTCTATCACCTGATTGATAGCGTGAATATGGTCTATTGTTGAGTAGCCTTTACGAAAGCCTGCCTGGTCCTTTGGTTGACAGAAGTCTAATGTGTTCCTGATTCTATTTGCGGTTACCTCAGTAAATACTTTGTAGGCAACGGACAGTAAGCTGATCGGTCTATAATTTTTCAAGTCTTTGGCAGCCCCTTTCTTATGGATTAAGATTGTGTTGGCGTTATTCCAAGATTCCAGTACGCTGGAGGTCATAAGGCATTGCGCATACAGTGTGACCAGTTCTTCTAGAAAAGTGTCCCCACCATCCTTCAACAAGTCTGCTGTTAACCTGATCCTCCCCAGCTGCCTTCCCCCTTTGCGTAGCTCCCAAGGCTTTCTTTACTTCTTCCGGCGTTACTTGTGGGATGTCAAATTCTTCTAGACTATTCTCTCTTCCATTATCACCGTGGGTGCCACTGGTACTGTATAAATCTCCCCAGCTGCCTTCCCCCTTTGCGTACCTCCCAAGGCTTTCTTTACTTCTTCCGGCGTTACTTGTGGGATGTCAAATTCTTCTAGACTATTCTCTCTTCCATTATCACCGTGGGTGCCACTGGTACTGTATAAATCTCTATAGAACTCCTCGGCCACTTGAACTATATCATCCATATTAGTAATGATATTGCCGGCTTTGTCTCTTAACGCATACATCTGATTCTTGCCTATTCCTAGTTTCTTCTTCATTGCTTTTAAGCTTCCTCCGTTCTTGAGAGCATGTTCAATTCTATCCATATTATACTTCCTTATGTCAGCTGTCTTACGCTTGTTGATTAACTTGGAAAGTTCTGCCATTTCTATTCTAGCTGTAGGGTTAGAGGCTTTCATGCATTGGCGTTTCTTGATCAGATCTTTCGTCTCCTGCGACAGCTTACTGGTATCCTGTCTAACGAAGTTACCACCTACTTCTATTGCACAATCCTTAATGATGCCCATAAGGTTGTCGTTCATTGCCTCAACACTAAGGTCCTCTTCATGAGTTAAAGCCGAATGCCTGTTCTGTAGCATGTTCCGGAATTCCTCTACTTTCCCTCTTCCTGCTAACTCCTTGATCGGCTTCTTATGTACCAGTTTGTTCCGTTCCCTCCTCCAGTCTAGGCTAATTCTAGTTCTTACCATCCTATGGTCAGTGCAGCGCACCTTGCCGGGCACGTCCACATCTTGTATAATGCCAGGGCTAGCGCAGAGTATGAAGTATATTTCGTTTCTATGGGGATAAAGGGTGGAATGGGGGATAAAGGGAGAAAATAGAAGGACTGGTCGTTGGCAGCACCGTCCCGCGGGCAGTATATCAAAGCGGGCCCCTAGAGCGAGCCCGGCAGCCCGATTATCCCCATGGGGCTCTAGGAGAGCTCTGAAGAATATAGGCTGTGTTGACTTTTGGAGAAAAGTAGGTCCGCAGGAGAAGCAGCAAGCAGCTGGCCCAGGGCAAGAGCACAGGAGGTGCTCCAGCGTCTCTTATGTGCCGCACGCTGAGCAAGCGAGCATCCGAGATATATGGCGTGATAGAAGGAGACGCGCGGTCTCCTGTTCATGTGACATTGGCATGTGCCTTTTCTTGGCCAATCGTCCTTATTGACCTCCGAAGGAAGATTCACCTAAAACTCACGCACATCACTGTGCACGAACAAGGAAAGAAGGAAGCACAAATGACCCAGTCTCCGACGCGGACGTGGCAGTTTGGGCCTGAGGTCATGTGAAGGGATGTCCCCTTGCAAATTGCACAAGCCCGTCCTGGCAGTGTCCAACTCTTTGCCATGTATAATTGCAGCTTGAGATGGTTCTGACGAGGTCGTCGTCTAGTTCACCATTGTTGCGTTCTCCGTGAGCGACTGGTTTCGCGGAGTAAACGGCCGATCACAACAGCGGTAAACGAAACTGTTCAAACGCGGTGGCGCGGGTGGGGCAGACTCATGCGAAAACGAAACCTTTCGATCACCTGCGTCGTTGTCAAGGGTAACGTCAATGAGTTATTTTTCTAAAAATCGAACAGAACTGATCATTTAGCATCTACTTCAGTCTGATGATGTAAGACAAGGATATTTTTATTACGGGTTGTTGAGCACTAGTTACAGAATTATAATGAGGAGTGCATATGTCATATGGCTAGCGCTTGAATGTTTCGGGGGAGTTTCGCATGGCGTCCTGCATTTGCCACAATTTCTTGGTTGCTGAAGCGCTGTTCGCGATAATATTGACGCCTTAGACGTTCTCGAACAGTAAGCGATCACTATGTTCACTTAATGCTTGCCTTTAGTGTCCCTTTAAACGGCACAGAGCTGAGGCCGAACGTCGCCTCTTTGGCGCTAAAAAGGAGGCAGATCTTAAGAGGTATGTGCGGTTACGAGCGGCACAACAAAGCAAGCTATTGCTTTCAGAGATATCAACCCATAGTTGGTTTTGCCAGAATTTTTTAAGCATGTCCTTTGTTTTTGTCTGACGAGGTCATTAGCCTTGAATCATTTTACAGCTATTTCATCCAGGAAAGGAGAGCAACGTCATGCGATAAGGCGCACATGTACAAAATGTATAGGTAGTCATTATGCGGCTCACGCACAGCTAGTCGCGCCTGTTTGCCCGCAGTTATAGGAAAAAACGTGTATATAAAAACTCTTGTCCCCAGCAGGTTTCAAAATATCGGCTGTGAGTAAGACGTTATAAACGGGTTTTATTTATTATATTGAGTAAAGAGAAATGAGAAATTCTCTTTAAAACCGGCTATCTTAAAGGCTCAAACACTACTCAGAGAAAAAATTGAGTAAAGAAGATGAAAGTCAAAATAAATATATAATAAAACAAACAGTACATATAGTATAACACAAGACACAAGAACGTAAGCATGGTACTCACAGGCAATCAATCAATCAATCACTCTATCTATCTATCTATCTATCTATCTATCTATCTATCTATCTATCTATCTATCTATCTATCTATCTATCTATCTATCTATCTATCTATCTATCTATCTATCTATCTATCTATCTATCATCTTACGACGACACATGTGGCCCAAGTTGACTCGTCGTCGCGCAGTCACCATGCATTCGTTGTCACACAATTAACCGTCATGATGTCGTCGTAGTCATTCTGTCGTCACTCCAGCTTCATCATCCGACTATCGTAATGCCATCGTCGTCACGCCATTGTCGTAAGATAGGCTTCATGATACACTCATCGTCACGCCAGTGTCGTGACGCACCCCTCATCATTTCAATGTCCTCATATCGTTGTCATCCATCATCGTCATTGTGTTGTCGTCTTACATTCGTTGTCATATATCGTCGTGATAATGTCACGGTCGTTCCATTGTCGTCGTTTTAATTTCATTATCCGACTCTTTTCATGTCGTGAGTCACGTCATCGTCGTCGTACAGACGTTGTCATACAATTGTCATCATGCCGCCGTCGTCACGCTGTCGTTTTGCCATCGTCACCACTTCAGTAACCCATTGTCTTCATGCCGTCGTTATACCGTCATCATCGTTCCACAGACATCAACCCCTCTTTGTAATTATATCGTAATTATGCTGTCGCGATTCAACCGTGATTATTCCGCTGTTGTCATGCCATCGTCGTCATTGCATAGTCGTCTACAGTCGCTATCATGCACCGTTGTCATACCATTCTCATTGTGCCAACGAGGTCGTATCATTTCGTTACTCCAGCTTCGTCATCCGACTCTCATCATGCCGTCGTCGTCACGCCATTGTCATCGTACAGGCTTCATAAAACAGTCATGGTCACGCCATTATAGTGAACGCTCGCAGTCACTACTATCTCCTTATGTTGCGGTCATCCAGCATCGTCGTTGTGTCGTAGGCATACATTCATTGCCGTAGCGTCGTCGAGATGACGTCACGGTTGTTCCATTGTTATTATTCTATTTTCTGCATCCGACTATCGTCATACCGTCGTCACGCTGTCGGTCGTTTTACCATCATCATCACTTCACTTCAAACCGCCTTCGCCGATTTATCGATGTCATCTTCTCTCATCGTTAGGTCGCGGCTATGCCGCCATTGTCATGCCTTCGTCGTCATTGCGTCGTCGTCAAATGGTAGATATCATGCATCCAATCTCATACGTACTGTCGTCGTTATGCCGTCATAGGCATGTCATATATCGTCGTCACTCAGTATCGTCATCCAGTTGCCGTCATACTTTCGTCGTCATGCCATCTTTTTCATACACTCTTCGTCATCCTAGGTGTTATATAAGGCGTCGCTGCCTACCGCAGCGCCATTAGCAGGCGCGCGCTTGGAGCCGCCCAAGGGGGAGGAAGAGGAAGATGGAATAAACGCAGAGGATGAGTAATGTCTCCATTTCTGTCGTACTGAGTAATATGCACGATATAACACTAGGGTCCTCATATCGTGGTCCTAACGCTGTCGTCGTTATACCATCGTCATCATTTCAGACTCATCTCATTATCGTCATGCGACTGTCGTCATACCGCTTTGTCGTTCCATCTTTGTCATTCCATCATCGTTACTGAGTCGGCGTCATCCAGTCATCGCCATGCCGCCAAGCTCGTGGGTGACCTTGGCAAGCGAGTGACATAGCAAAGCGGGAAGACACCGGAGTATGTCGCATACACCCGAAGCAACGGAAGTCTCAGAATGACCACATGCATACGTTAAATAAACGAGACTTGAGAAATACGGTGTATCGCTACATTATTTGAATGCTAATCGCATTACCATCGACATTCATCGTGAGACGAGTTTTTCTGCCGTAATCTCGTGTGTGTCTAGGCGCCGCGCACACCCCACATGAAAAGGACTTAACATAGACATCGAATGGCACTCAGACAAGAGTTCTGACCTTTTCACCACGGCAGATATTCTCCTTCTTCTTCTTCTTCTTATTATTATTATTATCTTATATTATTGTTACAATTAGTAATTGTTGTAGTTGCAGTAGTTGTTGTGCAGTGCCGGAATAGTAAGGCCATGGTTATACTGCTCGACGAAGAGATGATCCACCTTGTACGTATTTAGCGGAGGCCTGCATAGAACGTGGCTCTGCAAGCACTTCGAGTGCTACGCACGGCGATGTGAAGGCTGCGGTGCATGCCCTTACAAAGGTTGACCCCATCTTAAAGGGGTACTGAGAGGAACACGAGGTTGAATTGTAATAGTAAATTACGCTTCTGCAATAGCAGAACCCACTGGTATATTCTGAGAGGGCGGCTTGACATATAAGCCATGAAATACGCAAACACGAAAGACGGCAGTGGCGACAAACCGCCTTCAAGTTCCCACACCAGGGATGCTATTCCTGACATTGGACACCATCAAATTCCACCGTATTGTCAAATTCGCTGTCTCGCCAGTTCTGGTTTGGTCACAGGGTCGCTAGCTACGCCCTCTCTGATTGGTACAAGAAGTGAACACGTCGGAAGTAGAGAACATCGCAAATTTTTTAGTGCCAATAATAGCCCTTTGGTTCACCGTGACGTCATGCATTTTAACAGCGTCTGCACCTGCACGGATATAGGCGATTTCGAATTGGTAACCCAACTCCGGGTACCCACTGGTTCAAATGGGCAAAAGTGAACCACGGCCTGTGCTGGCGTGCAAAAAAAAATAAATAAAAAGAAAAGAAAAAGAAAAATACATATGTTTGGACCACTCCCATGGCGGCAATTGTTTCCTAAAGGAAATAAACGCACAAGGTAGGAAGCTTCGAGAGCTAGCGACAAGATGACCCAAAGAGGAGTAGATATACTTTGACGTCACAAAGACGTGCCGACGCTGATGTCATTACGATCAATTCAAAAAAGGGGGAAGCTTTTCTTTCATCGTCTTTAACAATAAACAACCTTTTCCGCCAAATGAACTAAAATTGGGTTTCGAAAAATTATGTTACCAGTATAAACTCCTTTAGAATCCAGAACTATGCTCCGTAATGCCAAACACAATAGAACTTCTAAACATTGCGCAAATTCCCAAGCCCAGAGACCCGCGTAAACACGCAGACAAAGGGTTCAGGGCAGCCAGAACCACACCCAAAGAAACCAATGCTTTGCACACATATACACTGATGTTAGCGTCAGTGACGAGGCCCCGGTAATAGCTGACAGTAACATCACCCTTGTTAAAGGATGCGTGCCCACAATGGAAACTATAACGGGCCGAACTCGCAGCAGTTCTTTCAACATACGCCTAACCGAATCACCCGCACAACTATATGGATTTGCAAGCGCGTAAGATCCTGCAAAGAGGGCAAGTTCCCAAAGAACTATGCACGAGTGCTATCAAACACATCCGTATACTAACAGACGTTGTCTGAATATCTGAGCACGAGGGACCGTCAGGAAATTAAATAGCTAACTAGCTAACACGCCCTATACACCACACCGGGCGCTTGAAAACCCATGGAACAAACCAAGCAACCTCGCAACCGATATGTGACTCTTCTTACGCACTTGCCAAATGATAGAAGGATCTTTCCTAAGATCAGTGTCAAAGTAAGCCGAAGACAGGGTTCAATATTTCAACAAGCGCAAACAAACGATTTGCCAACACCGGCTCGATTCCATATGGTATGGGGCTTGATCAAAGCAACGGAGTCCAGCGAAACTCGCTTGTGTGGTAGGACCTTTTCAAGCACTAATGTCGACATGCCACCTGCCGTGGTTGCTTAGTGGCTTTGATGTTGCGCTGCTGAGCACGAGGTCGCGGGATCAAATCCCGGCCACGGCGGCCGCATTTAATTCGATGGAAGCGAAATGCAAGAACACCCATGTATTTAGATTTAGGTGAACGTTGAAGAATCCCAGTTGGTCAAAATTAATCCGGAGTCCCCCACGTCTACACCATTCCCCACTACGACATGCCTCATAATCAAGTCCTGTTTTGGGCACGTAACATTACATAATTTAATTAATAGCGTTGACTTAGCGAAAACAAAAAGGCGTTACATTTTTATTTCATCTGCTTTGTTCAGTCGCTGTATATTGCATATAGAAATTATTGTGTTCTGGAGGTTCAGCGCCATTGGTGTCTCAAACCCGTAACTGCCACATCGTATGCACAAAGTGTTGACTTTAATTTTGTGAGCTATGGCTGTAACCATACGGCACATTTGGACCTCTACTTGATCTCATCTTTGCATTAAATCGCAAGAAGATAAAGCGCAGAGACTGCAGATCGCCCGGACGCCATATTTTTGTTGTCCCTGTAGACCACAACACAGCAGAAGGAAAGAATCAACATATTGCAAGTTCTCGAGTGACATGAATTATAACTGCAAGGCAAAGGGATAGCTGGACACAGCAGCGTTTTGACAAACCGATCGAGGCTCCGGCTCCGTGAATTCCGGCGGAGAGATGGCGATGTGGCTGCAGCACACGGCATTCGTTTTTTCTGCATAACAATTAAAAAGAAGAACCTAAAAAATGAGCGAGTGTTTTCCAAGACAGCTCTCATACAAATTCTACTTGAAAAAGCACGTTATACTTATGTAGAAAGAGATCCGCGATCTCGATTTTTTGTCCATAACGTGCCCCCCCCCCCCAAAAAAAAAAAGAAAGAAAGAAAGATAAATAAAAATAAAAGAAACATTCGCCATCATGTCATAACGGTATAAAAATCCGCATGAAAGAAATAATTCTCAATTATCCCACTCCATTTCCTCCCTCCGCAGTTCGTTCCCCGTATACTAAACGATTTTTTGACCTTATTGGACATTAAACCCATTTTCATTTACTGCGTGTCAGTTGGATGTCAGCCACAGGTTCATTGTGGCAGCTTTACATAAGTTCATTGAAGCGCCCGGCTGGTTACGCTGCTAGGGGTGACGATCGGGGACCTCATATGTTTTCTTTTGATTTAAGATGTAAAAAAAAAAATACGATGGTAGGTCCTTTTTAGGGTCGGCTACTATGAAAGTAATAATGAAGAATACAATCAAGGAAAAATTCTAGACACGTATTAAGCACACTATCACAGCACGCACACAGACAGTATCACTATACGGCAGTAAAGGTATATAGTAAAGGGCCTCTCACCAGGTCTGGCCATGTTGAGCTGACAAGCGCAGAGCGCACAATGCGCGCTAACGTTCGTGTTTGCAAAGTGTCACATCGCTACGCGCCGCGGAAAGGTCTGAAATTTCAATCCGAACCCCGTTTTCCCTTACCCTCGCGGCGACCGCACTCCAACAACACCCTCTAGGGAACTTCAGGCCTTCTGGCTGTACCCTCTCCCTTTGAGCTACGTTCAGCCTGCTACGAAGCGGCGCACCTGTGTTCGCTAACCATTGAAGATCCTGGGGACGTACCAACTATCTCTGTGAACGGTGTTGTGTCTATGCTGCGTAAACTCGCAGATAAAAAATCCGCGGGTCCCGATGGGCTTCCAAATGCCTTTCTGAAGCGTTTTGCAGCACAGGTATCTGTTTTCTTAACGAGGATCTTTCAAGTCTCGTTACTTTCGGGAGATGTGCCGGAGGACTGGAGGATGGCCCGCGTTGTGCCAATTCTAAAAAAAGGGGACAAGCTAACCATTTCTAATTATCGACCAATCTCAATCACTTCCTCTTGTTGCAAGCTGCTTGAACACATAGTATCGGGTTATCTTAACTCCTATCTTGCTGAAAATAACATTTTATCACCTGCACAGCATGGCTTTCGGAAAGAAATGTCCACTGTGACACAGTTAGTTACAACAATTCATGATTTTTCTGTTGTGCTTGATAAATCAGGGCAGATTGATGTACTTATTTTAGATTTCCGCAAGGCATTTGACACAGTTCCCCACAGTAAACTTATTTATAAACTGGAAAGTATTGGCGCCCCTACTTACCTTGTTAATTGGATTAATGCTTATTTAAAACACAGGACACAGTATGTAGAGGTTAATGGTTGTAAATCTGAAGTGCTTACAGTTACGTCAGGTGTACCCCAAGGAAGCGTTTTAGGCCCGCTGCTCTTCTTAATTTATATTAATGATTTGCCGGCTGCTATTTCCGAAAATGTCTCTGTCAGGCTTTTTGCAGATGACTGCATTCTTTTCTAGAGCATAGCGAGCGTAATGATCATTACCTCTTACAAAACTGACTATTAGCTGTTCACCAATGGTGCCTTAAATGGAATATGCAACTTAACCTAGATAAAACTGTCCTCTTGCGAATTTCGCGCAAAAAACAGGTTTTTCCTTTCTCTTACAGCCTTCTAAATCATTCTATTATGGAGGTCACACATCATAAATACTTAGGGGTTACAATAACAAACGATTTAACCTGGTCTGCGCATATTGCAGACATTTGTTCCTCATCATTTTCCAAGCTGTACTTTCTGAGGCGAAAGCTTAGAGGCGCTCCAAGTAAGCTTAAACGTCTTGCATACATAACATTCATCAGATCAAAATTAGAGTACGCGTCGGTCTTATGGGACCCGTTCATAAAGAAGGACATTTACCAGCTTGAGATGGTGCAAAGGAAAGCGATTAGGTTCATTTATAACAAATACAGAAGGCTTGATTCACCTACGACACTAATGAAAACAAATAACATCCAACTACTTCAAGTACGTAGGAAAATGTCCCGTTTGTTGTTCCTGCATAACCTTTTAGCACATAAACTAAACATTTCGCATCCCGCAGAACTTAAACAGTTATCGTCTAGACGAACACACCACACAGGAAGTCATTTACTGGAACCAATTTTTGCAAGAACTGAAACATTCAAACACAGTTTTTTCCCGAGGACCGTTTCCGACTGGAACTGTCTTCCAGGGGCCATCTTCCAGTCCCCTAATTTTTTTAAAGCTCTAGAAGAGCATTTGTTTGAGTGAATGAGTGCTGTATATGTACGTATGCGTATATATATGAATGAATATGTACATGTTGTATATATATTTTTCTGCTTGTCTATTAGCGGCAATCTGTTAAAGTGCCGTTCTTTCTTTTTCTTTTTTCTTTTTTATGTCACAGTGTATTTACATGCCTTGTATAGCCCCTCCTGCATGGGCCATAACTGTTGGCCTGCAGTATTCTGAAATAAATAAATAAATAAAATAAATAAATAAAATGAGGCGTGGACGACGACGGCGATAACAATTCGATTAGTTCCGAGAACCCTGCCGTTCCTTGGATAACTTCGGGGTTAGAAAAGTCCTGGCATGGTGCGCGACGTGCTTCCCAGCGCACTTTTTTTCTAGACGTGAATCATGCATGTAGTTCTCTGCGCTTGTGTGTCCCGCAAGCATTCACTGCCGCGGAATGTGGATTACGTTCGTGCCAAGATATGCCTAATAAGTGCTGCGCGCCCAATTGCTGGAGCAATTACAAATCGGGGTCAGAAAATCATGTGTTCGTGTTTCCGCAAGATGCATGACAGAATATTAGATGCCAGTGCTAAGGCAAGGAAGAGAAAAACTGGAACTCTGCGGAATAAGGCAGCTGTTTCTTTGTAAATAGTTTCGCGAATATGTTTTGTATCTCCATTGCTAAACTCATTTGGGGTGTTGTAAGTATGTGGACTGCGGCACTGTATGTAATAATGCCTCGAAATCGAAATTATTCGTTTAAAGCCTAATCTAGAAAGGAATAAATACACGTGTCCCGAACGCGAAGAAGGACACAACAGTGAAGTTGTCATGAGATATGTGTTATGGGGCAGTGCTAACATTTTGTTGAAGAACTTCTGGGGTCACATGAACGGCAAGTCTTTGACGCCGACGGTACATCAAGGCAAATAAGCTACTCTGAAGAAGAGGGCAGCACCGTGAATTCTCAATATAAGCCATACTCCCTGTCATCGTGTACCCGGAATTCGTTCTCATTCCTGAGGTTGAGCCATTTCATGTTTTAATGGATGGGCTTTTTAATAAAGCAGCGCGAGAATAGCTTTGCATAAAGAAAATAATCTTGGAACACAATCTATGCTCTGCGGGCCATCTGTTCAACTGTGCCTGAAAAAGAAAACAATAGACAGTTTTAGTTTAGCGTACGTAACTATAGCGTACGCTATACGCTATTATATAGCGTACGCTAAGCAGCGCACGTTTTCTACAATAGAGAGTTTTAGAATAGGGTCCCCAAACGTTTTGGGGCCCCAAAGAAATAGCGTCGAAGCCACTGCGCATGCGCAAGACGCAAACTCCGTTTGGGTTTTGCGTTGGGAACGCTATTTCACCGATTTAGCGGGAGCCCAAATAGCGGCCCCAAAAACTTTGCGTCGGAAAACATGGCGGCACCCATCGAAGCGACGGCTCTAACCTAGCACAAAACTGGGTTCGATTCGCGGTAATGCGTGAAGTTCGCAAGCAAGGAGAAGTGAGTGCAGTTATCGCTTTCTCTCAACTAGCGTGTGTTATGAAGATTGACTCATTAGACGCCGTTGATTTTAAATTCGATTGTGGATTTTATGGCTCGTAGGCCTAACACGGCTAAGCTTGGCTGGTGAAGGCTAGTAAAGTTGGTTTGCTCAAAACTAAGCGCAACTAATTGTTTGCTGCTTACAGAGAATAAGCTCTAAATTGTAATTAAACGCGAATACACGCAAGTAAAAATTATTATTCCTATCATAAAATCGTATATTTTTTAAAATTATTTCTAACAGTTTTTCTTTGACGCCGTAGTGGCGCTGTCAGCGCAAGACGCTATCCGCAAACGTCAAACCGTATTCTAAAACTCTTCACTCCTACGTGCCCCAACGCTAACACCCGCAAAGCTCTTTGGGGCCCCAAACTATTGGGGCCCCTATTCTAAAACTCCCTAATGTTAGTTGGCCGGCAATATCTTCGAATCTCAGAGGCCATATGCCATCGTTGCGGCTATTTCGCGCCTGTAGCGATAGGTGGCGCTGACATCTCGAACGTTTCTTTCGTTAGGCTTCGACTCGTTCGAAACGAGAAGCGATCTTGAAAACACCACGAGGTTATCCATAATACTGTGTCGACGAAGCGGCCTGAGACTAAGTGAAAGCCGTTTACACAGTCATTTGCTACGAACGAAGTGCATTTTACAAAAGCAACGCCAAATTCAATTCGAAGCGGGCAGCCGGGACCGCCGCCATGTTTCCCGCAAACTCCGCAAAAACGCTAACGCTAACTCATTTGCGTTGCGTACGCCCGCTATACCCGCTATTTCGTTTAGCGTTCAGCGCATGCGCAGTGACGACCCGCTATTCTTTAGCGTACGCAATGGTATAGCGTACGCTATACTAAAACTGTCTGTTAACTGCGCTCCGGTTAACGTTGTACGCAGGTGCGCGATCCCTTCATTTAGTCCGTATCCCCAAGCGCGCCGTCGGCCTCTTCTCCGTGACGTCACTCGCCGAGTGCTCAGGCCTTCTCTTGTCTAGGTGGTGTTGGTTCCAAGCCGGGCAGGGACGTACTCTTGTGTAGAGTGTACTAGAATACGGTTGAGTGAGGCGAGCGGCTGTGGCGGTGTATGCTTTGCAGTGAGGCGCGCGGCGACGAAAAATACTGTGGCAGCGCTGCAATCGAAGTGGATTGGGCCGTTTCAAGGTCGCACCATTGGAAACTGCTGGCGATACTTCTCGTAAACGGTGTTTATATGACATGTGCTTATGCTTTAGTAATAGATGCATTTCTTTCTCTTCTTTATTTCATTTTATTCATTTTTTAATTGATGCTCGGTGACTGCGCGTGCATTGTGGTCGCAATGTCGACTTTCATTCTACTACGTTATTGTAGGATTCCCTCTGTAGAACAAATATTTTTCTTGATCTTCAAGCTGTATGTATCTCTCGTGTGTATTTTTGCGCATACAGTTTTCCATTGATAGGTCTTGCGAAAGGCAGGCGCAAAAACATATGAAACTCCCTGCCCTCGCCGCTTCAAACGAATAAAACATATCTGCCCATCCGGTGCCCTGTATTCGGATTTACGTAAAGTATTCTGATAGGAAAAGAAAAAGAGTTGCAGTGCAATGTTCCATTCATGTTTCCGTCTTCCTCGCGTAACAGAATGTGGAGTAATTAATACGGGTTATCTTATTGCGGTCGGACCTCGGGCGCCGAAAACATTTGCAGGTAGCCATTATATATATGCGAATCATTGGCCTGTAAGCCGTATGAAATTTTTGCCCAGTCCGTACTTAACAACAACAACGAAAACAAACAAACAAACAAACAAAAACAAGGTGACGTGGAAGCCTGATTAGTGGCCGTATAGTGATATGGCGTTGCGCTGCTAAACTCGAGCTCACGGGTTCAAACCAGTTCGCGGCATTCGATGGGAACGAAAGGAAAAAAAAACACTCGTGCAGGTGCACGTGCTTCAATCATATTGTCACGTGGTAGTAACGTATAAAGAACACAGTAGTAATACTGTGAAAGACGAAACTAACTTTTATTGGGCGAACGTGTGCCCACAAAAACAGGCTGCATTTAAAGAACGGCGAACACAGTCGGCGATCGTGAAAATCTGATCAGCGGGTCAAGCGCGTCGGCTTTTATACATCAGTCGTCGAATGTTCCAGTCTAATCGCTGGGACCCGCGTGTCTTCCACAAAGTTCTACACCATTCGCGTCACGCGATGAAATCAGATAACACAAGGCTATAGGTAAAAACAGACAGCGGATAGAACGATCGATAACTTTCGAGAAACTTCCGATACATGCAGGCGCGTCCTGTGCTGTGCGATAAGATTTGTTAGGCGGTGAAACGTGGTCGCCCGATAGAGATATAGGTACACGTGTCAATATCGCCAGACATAAAATGCCAGAATTTGTTTAATTAAAGAAATAAAAAAGTGGTAGCTACGTCCTTCGGCTTTTTATCAGGGGTGTAAACGAATGAAATTATTCTTAGAACGACAGAAAGCTGAGCTAGTTGGTAAGGATTCATTATGCAAGAAAGGTCAGGCGTGCAGACAGGACACAAGAGTAGAGAACTGGACAATGCGAACGCCAACTCTCAATTGAGGGGAGCACTGAGGCGAAGAAAAGAAATAAGACACAAAACTCATCTGCGCAAGCTCTGGAATGGTATCAAGATCTAAGCATACGTGGTATCATGGACATGTCCATGATACCACGTATGCTTGGATCTTGGAACTGTTCGGTAGCGAGGTCAGCGAAGCAGACAGCGAAAATACAGAAGCAGAAGGTGGCAGGAACATCAGTAGTATCGTCTGGGCGGTGGTACAAGCAGTTGGCATCTTGGTGTAAAGGCGTAAAAGCAACTGTTTACGAGCATTTTTGTACGCGTAGTGCCCAGTGACCCAGGCGATCGGTAGGTTCTTTGAGGGACGAAAGTCAGCAGAGCGCATGGTGGTTTGTGGTGAATGTAAAGGGCCGACCATATAGGTAAGGGCGAGATTCCGCCACTGCCTAGAGAAGTGCAAGGCACTCACGTTCAGTAATAAAATAATTCCGCTCAGCTGGAGAAAGCAGATGGCTGGCGTAGGCAATGATGCGGTGGTGGCGTCGTTACTTTGGCCAAAAACGGCACTGATTCCATGACCACTGGCATCAGTGCGGACTTCTGATGGAGCAGGCGGGTCGAAGTGCGCAAGGAGGAATGAAGATGTTCGGAGAGAGGTAAACTTCTAGAAGGCAGTTCAGGTCTCCAAGAAAATGAAACGTCTGCCTTCAGAAGAGCAGAGGGTGGGTGACTTCCGCAATATTGCGCATGAAGTGGCGGAAATACGAGCACAGGCCCACGAAGTTCCAGACATCTTTATGCACGATGGCACGGGAAACTTCTGTACGGCACGAGCTTTGCCCGAGTCTGGGCGCACACCAGATGAATCAACAAGCTCACCGAGGATAGTAATTTGGCGGCGTCCGAAGTGACATTTAGACGAATTAAGTTGAAGGTCAGCACTGCGAAATGCAGAAAGAACGAGCGAGAGGCACACCTGGTGCTTGGCAAATGTAGGCGTAAGAAGGACGGCGTCATCTAAGTGGCAAATACAGATGGGCCACTTGAAGTCATGAAGGAGTGTGTCCGCCATGCGTTCAAAAGTAGATGCAGAATGACATAAGTTGAAGGGCATAAATTTGAACGTGTATAAGCCATCGGGTGTTATAAAGGTGGTTTTCTCGCGGTCCATGCCGTCGACGGCAGTCTGCCAGTAACCGGAGCCAAGGTCCATGGAAGAAAGGTACTTTGCACCATGGAGGTACTTTGCGCCATGCAATTTGGCCATTGCAACAAGCGATGTATGGGACGGAGCATTGTCTTGGTGAAAGAGGAGTTTTTCCGTGCTGACCCGTGGTCGCTTAGAGCGCAATTATTTTTTCAGTTGACCTAGGAGTGTTACATAGCATGGTCCTGTTATCGTTTTGCTATTTTGTGAGTAGTCTACGAAGATATTTCCTCGTGAATCCCAAAATACAGTCGTCATCACCTTTACGGCTGAACAATTACAGTTTTAAATTTGCCCTTTTTGGAGCACCTTCATCAGGCCCAGTCCATTGATTTGACTGCTGTTTAGACTCTGGAGTGTAATGCTGCATCCACTTCTCATCAACTGTCACAAATAGGCGCCAAAATTCCTCTGGATTGCGATCAAGCATCGATAAACACTGCTTCAAGATGTCTGCCCTTATGCGCCTTTGGTCGATCGTCAGCCGTCGCGGCACCCCACGTGCACAGACCTTCTTCATCTGCAATTTCTCATGAAGAATATTGTGAACTCTCTCTGCCGAGATGCCTACAATTTCAGTTATCTCACGTTCTTTTCACTCGGCAGTCCTCCATGACAATTACATTAATTAATTTTCGATATCATTTCTGGCGTGGTGACTTCCACTGGACGACCAGGGCGTGCTTCATCTTGCGTCGAAGTTCGGCCACATTTGAATTCATTTACTCAGCAGTAAATGATCTTCAGTGATGGTCCAGAGTCTCCATGAACTTGTCTCAACACGGCTTTAATTTAGGCAGCCATCCAGTGTCTTAAATAAAAACGTTTGATCCACTTCTTTTTTCGAATTTGGCGGGAATCACCACACAGCTCAGTGCCAATGCCTGTCAGAAGCTTGCTAACTGCCAGTACCAGCGTAAACAAGTTCTGCCGTCATATGAAGGGTGCTTATCGCGTGCCACCTAGAAGAAAACAGCATTGTAGCGCTATCTCTTGTATATTTACCGCACTTATCAAATGACCCTCGTATAAGGCCAATCTCTATCTGTACGTATAAAATCCCGAGGAACTAAGTTTCTCTTTTTTTTTTCAGAATTAGAATCGTAACGGTTGCGCATAAATAAAACATTCCATACCCACGATAAGTGATAGAGGATGTTCCAAACTTAAACACTGGTGGGGCGTGCTCTTATGAGTTCTAGATTAAAGATATGTAATTAATACATTGTCAGTAGTAAAATAATACAAAGAACAATGTCGAAACACTAACGAGGCAATACATTTCCTTCAATTAGAAAAATTGCAAAAGAAAACTGAAAAAACAAAGAAACGCGAGGGTTCTTCTTGGATATTTTGATAAGGCGGGGTTTCCTAATGTTCAACGGTAATGATTTAAATAACCGAGAACTAAGTAGTGTGGAGATGCTGGACTTTCACGCGTCCCCCGATGTTGTTTTCCCCGCATGGCTCTCGCGTCTCCTGTATTCCGGCTTCTCCCCGTAGCTAAGCGCCGGTGGCGGTCGGTGTGGTGTCAGCATATTACGAGAGATGGCGCAAGTGTTGCGCTGCTAGCGCCACCTAACGGCGGGGTTAGTCCGGCGCGATAGGGATAGGGTGGTTAGAATGTCCATTCTAACAGGGAGTAGGACCTTCCTTTTGGCTTGGGAAGCTGGCTCTTTATTCTATGGCTTGTGTATAGTGAACTAGAAAGCTTTCTAGTTCACTGTAGCTTGGGGCCGGCGAGCCGCGTGGACCTTTCCGTGCGTGCGCCGATGCGCTTCGCGGGACCGTCTCGCGAAAGGCTTGGGAGCAGCTAAGACACCGAAATGGACTAACACGATCATTCGAACGCGCCACCGTGCGCATGACCCTATAGACACGAGCGATTAGGCGTTGGTGTATAGCATGCGGGCGAACATATTCGCTCGCTGTACGGTCGCGGTGAGTCGCGCTTTCCCAATTTGTTGCGCACCAATCGGCGTGTTCTGAGGATAGTAATTCGGCTAGCATGGCATTAGTCTACGAAAGGTGCAATGAACGTCCTGTGATCTTTTGCACTACTGTGTTGTGGTTCCTTTGTCCCAAGAGCATGCATGAGACCCCACAGTAGAAAAATTCCGGTAGTTACCTTTCTGTGTGGGAAGTAGTTAATTACCGAAAACAAGGCGGATGGACCTGGAAGCAATTATTGTTTTGTAATTGTCGTGAATTACTCGATAATTGTCTCCTTTTATGAACTGGCGCATTAAAATGTGTTTGTTGAATTCGGGACCATTATTTTCCTTGCCGTATGTATTTGTTTCCTTCCAGGCCCTTTTTTTTTTTTCTGGGTGATGTCGATGATGTGGAATGCGTGTCCTCAGGTGGTATTATCTTTCTGGCACGCGGGCCGCCGTCGCAGCTACGACACTCAGGCTTTTCTTATCAACACGTACGGTTGCTTTGTTGGCTGTCGGCGATCCCGTCGGAAAAGTGGCGTGGCCTCACGTGGTCGATCCTTGCGGCGAAATTCAGTGTCACGTGTTTGTTCGAGCGCATCGATTTCGTCTGCGTGGCGGAAGCAACGGGCTGAACATCCGTTGCAAACCGCGGTACACGTTCTTTCCACAGAGTTGCACGCGTAGAATGTTACAACTGTGCAGGGTCAACCTAGCACTATAGTGTTTACGCGCAAAGCAACTAGCCTATCACGGAGAAAGAAAAAAAAATGGTAGGAAGCTTATGACGGGATGAAATTGAATCTCCACCTTCCCCTAAAAATTTTAAAATATATTAATGGAAAGAAGTTCAGCACGGGACCACGTCGAAGTAGGCTTTAGTTTAATTTCAGTGTTGCCCACCACTGGGGTCTCTCAGCGCGCACACTTCCACTATTTGAGGCTCGAGCTGGTTGTGTAAGGACGAAAACATACCGGAGCAACCATTCGCAACAATGTGGGGCATGTGTCTGCCGCAGCGAAAATTCGGAGACCACTCAGCACATCCTAATGTAGTGCGAAGGAATTCGCCCAGTGAGACCCGTATATAGGTAACGTACACCTTCCAGAAGCGCTTGGATTTCAAGCGAATGGAAGCATCAACCGGCTAGCAGTCGAGGTAAGCAAAAAACATTTGGAGTATTGGTGTAAAAATAGTAGGGAAGAGATTGATACGACCGGATCCGTTACAGGCATAGAACGTGGTACAAGGTAGACAGACAAGTTTTGAGCAAGTGAAAAAAAAAGATTAAGGATATGTATACAAAATGCTAGAATGAAACGCATGTATAGCATACCTGATTAACTGAAACAGGATAGGTGACTATTTGTCACGGCCCCGTTTCAAAGGGGATGCAAAAGATCGTTGTCATCATCCGAAAAGACAATCAACGGTGCGAGATCAACGGGCGGCTGCCGCATTCGCACGCTGCGAAGAAGGCGATAAATGAGTACGTTGCAATATTAACGATTGAAGCTGTACAAGCGTATGGGGAGGAAACGTACAAAGAACATTTCACAAAGCACCGGAACAATTGCGCGTTGAATAAAACCTACCATGAACCAAACGCCCCGGGCGGAGCCTGATAAGAGCAGGTTCACGTTTTTGCGCCGAATTTCGGAAACCCGAGGAGGAGAAAAAGTGAAAGGGGCGTACGGCTTCACAGAGCGCTGGCTGCATGGTGTCAGGTTTTCTCCCATAATATAAAGTTAATTTCCTTCATCTGTGACCAGTATATTCTAGCGCAGTACACAGACATCATTGAGAGCTGAGTGAACATGGGAATGGTGGACAACACGCGGAGTTCAGGGAGGTGTCGGCGTGCACGGGCTAGTCGGTAACCTAGTGACGCTGCAAGAGAGAGAGAGAGAGTAAAACATATTTATTAATAATATTTGAATGGCGAGAGCAGTGTGGAAGGAACCCTCAGTCCAGGGCCCCTAAGATGATTCCGGCGATGTTTCGCTGCAAGAGGCGCTCAGTGGGAGAATCGTCATCCTCGATCGCAAGGCTAAACCGACCTGATCGGTCGTCAGACTTCTGACGACCGAACACCATATATGCGTTATAATTGTACCATGAACCGCGTCTCTATTTTTCGTTTTTCGTTGAGCAGCTTGGCTATATCGTTAGCTGGGACACACGGTACACCACGACCTGTACCAACGCTACAAGAGCACGTGCAAATGAACAGTCCTTTGTGAGCTTGTTGATCAATGACAGCATGGAATGAAAGCACACACCGACAGCCGCGGCGCTCCTTCCGATTTTTTTTTTTTGCCGCAACTTTACGACATTGGAGAACCTTTCATTGTGGTATTACACAATAACCAATAACAAGACGACAAAGCTCCGCCGACGAGTCGGACTGGTTTCAACGACTGAAACGATCGTACCTTCCAGCAGCCCTTGGATACTGGATGTGTTCCAGATTATTGGAATTCCGCCATAGTAATTCCTATATTTAAATCAGGTGATCACAATAATCCTAATAATTACAGGACCATCTCGCTCACGTCAACATGTTGTAAACTACTAGAGCACATAATATACACGCACGTAATGACCCGCATGAATAAAAGAAAGTTAACGTACGCTAAAGCGGATTAAGGCGCGCGTTCACGAGACATTCATTAAATTACTTGACATTTTCATTCGAATGCGTTGTTACTTCCTATTACTTGTTTTGTCCCACCAAAGGTTATGGGCTCGAGTGCTGTAATTATACATCATAGGTCGCAGGTACGACCATCAATGGCGGCACCATAAATTTTGTTGCCACCAAAGGTCATGGGTTCGAGTGCCTTAATCAGCTATATCTTAATTAACTGTGTCTTAATGAAATTCACCTTAACGCCAAAGGGCGTGGGTTCTACTCCCATTAATTTTGGTGCCATAACGCCTGACGGTAAATTTTTCGATAATGCCGGACATCGGATTTTTCGGTCCATGAGCCGCTTAAGGATTCCGCCTTCAATAACTTGCTTATTGAAAATCAACACGGCTTTCGGCATGTTTCAGACTCATACCAGAGGCAGCTGTTCGAGCCTTTGATCGCGTGCCTCACTACTACCTACAAATAAAAGATACGCGACGTTCAGCTCGATGACAGCACAACGCGACGAATAAAAGAATTTGTCACGAACCGAACTCAGCCAGTTAGAGTAGACCACTTAATTTTCAGAAGCAGACAAGGCATATCCGGAGAGACTCAAGGGTCAGTTCTAGGCACCTTATTGTCCCTAATTTATATTAACAGTATAGCAACTAACAACACTTCTCCTCTCCACTTGTTGGCCAATTAATGCGTAATATATAGAAAAATAGCTAACCAGGATGACGTAATTAACTTATGATCAGATATATCCGAACTCCAGAAATGATACTTGGCGAATAGAAATAAATGCCAGCAAGGCGAAGCAAGCTACGTTCAGAAATAGGCTCACCAATTCACCTAACCGCTATATAAAATAAATAACATAGAAATACAATTCGACCGTTCCCTTAAATACCTAGGCGTGTTTCTTAGCTCACTCGCCTGCAGGTTCGCGCACGGCTACAGAAAGCAGCAACACAGGCATCTGACTACCTTCACACACAAGGCCTTACTATCTCAACAGAAAAATGTGCGTTAGTCGCTTTTACGCGAAATGCGATGACTCCTTATCCAGTATGCATCAATGGTCAGCCTATCTCCTACAAGAGAAATCACTTGTTTTTGGGCGTCATTGTAGACCGGGACCTCACTTGGAGCTCTCATGTTGCCCACTTAAAGAAGAAGCTCACATCTATTGTTCACGTCTTCAAGTTCATCGCCGGCAAAACATGGGGATCGTCAGTGGGCTCCATGCTGCAGTTATATCGAGCACTGTTCATCGGATTCCTACGCTATAGCTCCCCCGTGCTTGCTAAAACATGCAAGTAAAATCTTCGAGAACTTCAGAGCGTGCAGGCGCAGGCACTTCGTGTTTGCCTAGGCATTCCGCGCAGCGCCTCAATAGCTGGAACCATTATAATGGCTCAAGACCATCCGATCACGACTTACATTAGCACCGAAACGCTTAGAGCCCATGTTCGTCATGTTTCACGGATGCAGTAAAGCTCTCTTGCGTGCCTGCCAGAACGACGACCACAGGCGTCCTTCTCCAACAAGGTCAGCATCCATCGTGCCTCCTTACCATCGGGTTTCACCCCCTCAGCACGTTCAACCTCAGCTTTGTGGTGTTTAAAACAACCTCAAGTGCATCTTACGGTTCCAGGCATAAGAAAGAAGACCGACCTGCCTATCTTGGCCTTGAAGCAAGCAGCTCTGGATTGTTTGCACACTTTCTACTTTGATCGAGTCCACATATATACGGATGGCTCTTCCACTCAGACCAGCTCCACCAGCGCAGTGGTTATACCATCACGATCACTAAGCATCCAATACAATATTTCTCACTTGAAAACATCGACCGGTTCGGAGCTTGTTGCCCTCCGAGGTGCCGTTGATTATATTAATAACAAACTGGCTAATCGGTGGGCTATATTCTGCGATTCGAAGACGGCCTTACAATGTCTTCTGGCATCTCTTCGTCGCGGGTCATGTGAACAACTCGTGTCGGAGATACGAGAAATGCACTATCACATGATCGCGAAAGGACACGACGTCGTGTTTCAGTGGCTGCCTGGTCATTGCGGTATCTCCGGCAACGACCTCGCTGACGAAGCTGCTAGAAAAGCACACGAAGGAGCAACCCTTGTTTCAATACCTTTATCGCGGACCGACGCAGCCCAACACTTAGGCAAGCTAGCACACTCATTTGACATTGGAGAAGTGGCACACACTTGAATTCACTCAACATCGCTTGCATTCCCTCGATCCCTCTATGCAACTGCGGCTGTTACCAGGTCTTCCGCGAAATGAGGAAACAGTGCTGTGCCGCTTACGTTTGGGCGTCGCATTCACCAATGCTTATGCATTTCTGATTGGAATGGCTGATAGCGCCGAGTGCAATGCCTGCGGTGTCGAGGAAACCATAGAACACCTACTGTGCTACTGCCCATCTTTTGAAAATGAAAGGCAAGACCTCTGCACAGCTCTCAACCAGCTAGATGGACAGCCGTTTACCTTGAACAAGATCTTGGGACCATGACCTCGCATGTCGCAGCTACAAAAGGCCACAAAAGCGCTGCTGCGATATTTGAAAGCGACCGGATTGAGTCAGCGTCTGTGATCCGGACTGAGTGACCGACTGATATCTCCAGTGGACTTTCTCTTCGTTTAATCTTTCCGTCCCCCTTTCCCTTTCCCCAGTGTAAGGTAGCCAACCGGGCTCAGTCCTGGTTAGCCTCCCTACCTTTCATTTATCATTTTCTCTCTCTCTCTCTTAGCTCAGATTTAAGTTGGTCTACTCATGTTGAATACATCACTGGCAAATCCCTGAAGAAACTCGGTCTCCTCGAACGACGCCTATACTTTGAAAATAGCTAAACCAGACTTCAAGCATAAGTCTTTAATCAGGCTATCACTGTAGTACGCATAGGTCATATGGCATCCTTACCATGATAACTTCACCCCCATGTTCGAATCAGTACAAAAAAAGGGCGGCAAAGTTCATCGCATCATGTTACTCGCAAATACAGTCGCTTGCAATGCGCAGAAAACCAATACCACCTAGAAGGCACAAGGCCTGTTCATTCCGATTCATGAAGTCATGCTACCTGGCCCGAAATTTCTTCTGCCAAGGCTGGCATGATTAAACCGTGATGTCAAAACCACCACGGCTTACTCGGATGGATGGATGGATGGATGCAAAACTTTAATGAAGGTCCTGAGGTACGCGACTCAGCGCGCTGCGGGCCGCTCCCACGTTGGGACAGTCAGGCCATGCCCGACCGCCGCATCGTGGGCCCTCTGGACAGCCCATAGTGGCGCCCCGGCATCGGGGCTCTTGATAGCGGAGAGCCACTTGTCCTCATTAATTTGTTCTGTGCCTCGTAACGAGGGGCAACGCCAGAGCATATGGTCTAGGCTAGCGATGTCATTACAGTGCCTGCAAGAATCAGTGGCATAGGTGTCGGGATAAAGCTTGTGGAATAAAGCTGGGCTGGGATACGAGTCTGTTTGCAATAATCTGAGGGTCAATGCCTGCGCTCTATTTAACTTCTTGTGTGGAATCGGAAAGTCTCTCCTGCCGAGATAAAAGTGCTGCGCAATTTTATTGTATGTGGTCGGTTGATCTCTGTTCTCCACCACTGCGGGCCGGCGTTGGAGTTCTCCATTGTCGCGGAAAGCGAGACCTCGCGCCTTGGAGTGGGCCAGCTCGTTATCCATGCCCATTATCCCCATTATCCCCATTAGACTCTATGGCAGTCGGACCAGCTAGCATGACGTCATGGATCGGAGTGAACAGGCCTTGTTCTGTCCATGTGGTCTTGAGAAAACGCGCCCGCTAATCATTCTTTCACACATTGTGTCAAAGCAAATCACCCTTTGCCGCGACCCACATTCAACAAGCTCATTATAATTCTGAGCGGATTGACTATAATCAGAAGTTAAAACCTATCTTTGCGCGAACAAATAAGTTCCAATACTGCCCTCTTCTTGAGCTGTCCATTAACGGACGGAATTCATTACCAGCAAATGTAGTTGCACTAACAGAGCCGTCGTCTTTTCAAAAGGCATTGCTAACCCATTTGGAAAGCGGCAGTGATTTTTGAGTAAATACCGGTATCACCACTCATTCTTTCTTTCTGTCTTTGTTCAGTTTCATTACAAAGACACGGCTCATTCATTGAACTAGCTTTTTCTCGTTTTCTTTTTAGTAAGCTTAGTGTTTGTATAATTTGTTAAATGTGTCACGCGTTGTATGATTGCTCAAGTGGGTTTTGTTGTTTTAGTACACTTATATTCTCGTATACATTTCTAGGTGTACTAGTTTGTGCATTATGACTTATTACTGATCAAGTGAATGTTTTTGCTAACCCTCCCCCCTATGTAATGTCCGGCAGGGCACTTAGGGTATCTAATAATAAATAAATAAATAAATAAATAAATAAATAAATAAATAAATAAATAAATAAAAATGGATGACGTACACAAACGCGGTAGTTAATCCAAGAGGAGGGCAAATATCTTTCCGAAGCCCGACACTAGAGCCAAGCTACCCGCAACTATACAACGGCTTTCAGATCCGTTATTACTTGAGCTTCAGGCCATACACGTACGATACGATTGAAACTACAGTCAAATTGCCTAACGCCAACGAAGCCCATATATCTATACTGACCGCCGCAGTGCAGTTTGGCAGCTCGAAGAAGCGACAAAGGTCTGCGTATTTGTGAACAGATTCATAGACTTTTAGCAACTTTTCACGTGTTGACATATCACTCTGTGCTGGAAACAGGCACATGGTCATGACCGCACCAATGAACTTGCCGACAGCAATGCTCCCTCTTTCTCGCCATTTGCGACTCCTTCTCTCCCCTTCAGAAGAGTATATATAGCTGGTTGGTAATACATAGTTATACTGGAAGCATAGCGCGGGAGGGACGATCGACAAAGACTAGACAGGACAAGCGCTAACTTTCAACACAGCGTTTATTGCGGCTTTTATGTCCTTCTTTCTATTAGCAGAATCAGTTGCATGCATATGCTCCTCTTCCGCAATAAACGCTGTGTTGAAAGTTAGCGCTTGTCCTGTCTAGTCTTTGTCGATCGTCCTTCCCGCGCTTTGCTTCCTGTATAACTCTTTCCTTTGTTAGTTGATTATTCATCATGGTCCCCAAGACCGGGCGGCGCGCGTGTTCGCGCCGCGCGATCTCGGAGGCAATGTGTTTGGGTTGCATAATTGAAAAATATTGATTGATTAATTAATTTTATTGGTGCAAGGGTCACATATATGGCGAAATAGCGCCAGGGACATGAAACCTTCAGGGCCATAACGGAAGACAGTGCAAAAGGCACGATCGTCACTGCCTGTCGCACCTGATTTTGTACTTTTACGTTTCGACATGCCACAATTTCCAGCTTTCGTGGGTGTGCTTGTGCCGTGCCGCCTCGCTGAAGCTGATGACTACCATCATTAATTGCTTCTTCCCTGTGCGCCTTTCACTGCGTCTGCAATTTCTGTCCCACTGTATATTTTAACGAGTGCAGGTTAAGGCCTTCATTTACCAGTCATGAACGTGCAGTCTTAAGTAAACTCGGCGTACGAGCATTTGATCTAATTCCAGCAAATTTTAACGACGACGGCAACCACCAGGAGAGCACATCACTGAAATTGAGAGCCTACAGCAGTGCTCGCATACAATAAACCCCCTCGTTTCTCTCCAGATGAAATAATGTTGTCTCTGTGCTCCTGAGCCTGTCTTTGAGAATGGGTGTCGCCACATGTGAAAAACGGGCTTAATTAACTAAAGGTCACTATCGCGCGGTGTGCGCGTCTCATGGTAATGATTTCTTTCGTCCACGGCTTTCGTCATAAGGCTTGCCCGCGTCAGCTCATACGATATATAAACCGACTGCGTGACAACAGTCACGTGAATCCTGCACCTATACCTCCGCGGTTATCCTGGAGGCACACAGGTGCTCATACACAACGCTCGCACCGAAGCGACCTATATACAGAGGACGTCCTCGCCAAATTCAAAATAAATGTCAGATATGTATAGTGGGCCGCCCGACCTATAAACTGCATCTATGACGAAAATGAGATGTTATACCGCCGGTACGTTCGACCTGCCACAATATATAGCGTCAGAGTGACAATTTACCACCCATTGTGGGAGTGTGTGGGCCTGCGTCAACCATGCAGCCAGTTTCTCACCACCGATATCAACTGCTTGATGAATTCAATAGTACCTCGAAATCTCGCTCGCCCCAAGGACACCCTGCTATCGCTATGTGGGCTTTCGCGCGCAACACAGGCGGTCGACCACGGAATTTTTATCCCCCTCCCCCTCGCCTTTAGAATAACTAGACCGAAGAGTCATTCTTATCGCCATTAAAGGAATACAAGCAATCAAAACTTACGAACAGGCTGGTAAATACTTCAGCATTCACGCACGCCGAACTTTATCTCCTGCGTTTGAAATGAAAAACAAAATCGAGATAAGAACTGCGTCTTTTAAACGCGGCCTTCTTTCGCACTTGCCTCGCACCGCGAAAATCACAGGCAACCGTGTTGACAGCCGTGTTGACAGCTTATGCCGCCCTGATAAGACCTTTATGCGATAAGGACGTGCGACGGTCCTCATCTCCCAAGGTTCCCGACTGTATGCGTATAGAGGGCTTTAGTTTTCACCGGCGAGGCTTAATGCACTGTGCACAATCTAAACCCATACGCGTTTCACGCAACGAAAGCTTAGCCGTTGAAGAAAAATATGCTAGCTCTCCCGTAGACTCGGCGATCAAGGATGCGTCCAGGTGGGAGGCTGCACTTCGCAGCCCGGACCTGGATGAACAATTCTGGGCTGTCCAGTAGGCTCACGACGTGGCCGTGAGGCTTGGCCTTCCGGTCCCGACGTGGGAGCGGCCCGCTTAGTGGTTAATTATCACTACTTGCAGGACCAAATAAAGTTTTCCTTCCTTCCTTCCCGTAATCGAGAGTAGATGTAAGCATGAAATAGCTATCAGCAAAGTAGATTGGTTGGAGCAATTACGACGATTACTCACAGCCATCTCAGAACCATTCGGTGCGCTGTATCTGCTTTTTGAACGTCGTTATTGGAAATGACAAATAAAACTTCAGCGTACTAGAAGTTACACGTTGAGTGGTATTGTGAACAAACATTAGAAAGAACTCGGAAGCAATATTTTTTTATGTTTTGGCAGTAACTAGCGTAAGTAATGCACGGTCCTGTGCAAAGGGTCGGGGGGCCAAAGACCGCATTTTCTTAAGCTTTGACTGGTTTCCCGGATGATCTCATTTTGTTCTCGCAACCGAGCTAACTGCCACGCCAGCTGTCTTTCCATTTGTTTCACCAGCTGAGCCGCCGGAAGTTTGTGACTCATCCATAGTCGAGGACGAACTCTTTTCGGCTTTGAAGTCTATGAAGCATATTCGCAGATACAGGATCCGATGGTTTGACAGCTGAATTTTATGTTTAGGTTCGGAAAATGTTATGAAAGCCGTTCACATCATTGGTGAACAGGCTACTCAGTGCGGGGACTTTGTCAGCGTCTCAAAGAAAGGGGCTAATCACTCTCCAGTGTAAGGATGAGCCGAGAAGCACCGATCTAAGAGCATGGCGTCCAATCACACTTCTGAACTGCGACTACGAGTTCATTGCAAAGTGTTTGTGTATGTGTCTCACTCTAGTGCTCAACATTGCTTTGGTCCCATACTAGGCATGTTGTATCCAGGGGCGTTTCACTCAACTTCACAGTTAAGCAGTAAGGGAATTCCTTCAGTGGGCGAATGCAAGGAAACGTCCGGTTGTTCTCTGCTCCTTCGACCAGAAGAAGGCTTTCGATATCATTAGCCACAGGTACCGTTTTCCGGTTCAAGTTGGAAGAGGCTGGCTTTAGCGTGGGTTTGCGGCGAATGGTCCAAGCTTTGTATTCTCGACCGACTTTTGCTGTTCTCACACAGGGTCGCGTCTCGGAAGCTTTAATTGTGGATTGTGGTGTGCGGCAGGGGGTTCCTCTCTCACTTGCACTCCACGTGCTCGCTTTTGAACCGCTTCTGCAGAGGCTATCCTGTGGCAGTAGAATTGGCAGGTTCCTACTTCAACCAGGTTCCCTTCCAGTTGCACTGTTTGCCTATGCGGACGACTTGTCTATTGGCGTCCCGGACGACTCATCAGCTTGCACCATCTCGAATGTCATGGACAGTTACTGCAGGGCGAGTGGTGCAAGGTTGAATAGGTCGAAAAGTGCAGCCATGTACTGGAATTCCACTCCATCCAGTCCGTAGCCCGTTCATCGTGTACCCGTGAAAAGGCGGTCGCGAGTTCTATGTTTCCAATTCGATCCATACGGTCTGTTTGCTGAAAACTGGCAGCAAGCTAAGGATAAGCTTGAAACCAGGACTCAGGAATTCAGCGCGTTGTCGTGTCCATTGACAGCTCGAGCGACAATTCTTCGGTCACTTCTCTTTTCCTTTCTCACGCACGTAGCATGTGTGTTTATTGTCCCAACCCGAACCAAACTTATCTTGGAGAGGGTTCTTTTTCGTTTTCTTCGGAAAGGGAGAACTGGCTGTGTAGCTCGGCAGGTGCTTAAGTTGCCCAAGGATAATGGAGGACTCGGAATTCCCGACCTGGGCATCGTGGCTACTGCACTATATACCTGGTGGACCTAGGTAGCTCTTAACTCGGATATGCTCCTGACACAAAGCTTTACTTCTTTTTTTAGCACTCAAGTCCGTTTGTTTTCACAAAGCACATTTTCTCACTGTGTGCCTCGCTCAAATTCCCCGTCCGCCACTTATGCGGCCGCCGCCAATTCTCTGGTACGCCTCCGCAAGATTCACCCTGGCATCAATGTAGTTTCAACTCCAATTCAAGAACTAGTCCATATCCTCACCCCAGACCTCCCCCGCATTGCCAAAGGTACGACCTGTCCTTCCACAGGCCAAGCTGGAAGGTCATTACCGCCAGCTTCCTTGACGCCAGGCGAGCTACGTTCATGTACCGTCTGGCACAGGGCTGTCTGCCGGTAAGCTGCATACGCTGCACAGCCATCCAGACGCAAGGGGTGTGCCCTGTTTGTGGTGGTCGTGAGGATATGGTCCATATTTTTTCGCAGTATTTGTTTGCCGCAGCTCTTCTTAAACGGATAGCTAGTATTTTTAGCAACCCAGATGTTCTGTTTATGACAGTTCGTTTTTCGCACCCTTTGCCTTAGCAGGCGATCAACCAGTTCGTGATTCTTGTCGAGTGCTCATACTGGTTTTGGTTAGCACGCTGCGATGCAGTTTACGGGGGGTGGGCGCGGGTCTTCCCGAAGTGCTTGCGAAGGCACGGAAGGAGGCCTGGTTCCATCTCACTCGGGAGCAGCATCCCTTAGGCGAGAAGTTTCTCGAAGTGTGGGCTCGCCCTGCCATAATTTTTGACGAGTCAAGTGGAAAGCTCTCCATTGAAGCTATGAAACATGCCTCTAAAGCCGCTCGAATTGGCAGTGCGAGCCAGGCGATCCACGTGTTTTTGTTCGCTTTAGTGCAACCCAGAGTCAGAACCGGTCGTGGCGCACCCTCGTGCTGTCGCGCTGCCTAGCGGACGGATTTGGTGGCCTCTATGGCTGTTTGCTTCGACCTCTTTTGTGTTAAGGCAAACCGAGGGACCGTCAGGCCAGAGTCCTGCAAGACCGACATGGCTGTTTTCGTGTGGAGCACAGTAGCTCAGTAGCACAGTAGCTCAGGACCGTTGACCCGAACCAAAGCCTCCCGCCCAGTCAACCCGGCTGGAAGGGGGTTGCCGGGGTCAGTGTACTGAATGATGCTGGGTTGATGAGCACATGTAAGCTCTGGGCTGTGGCACCGCCGGTTGCCAAGTCCTCTTCCCATCTGACAATGGCAACAGTGCGCGGATGGTCTCGTATAAAGGCTCTGGCTTTTGGCTCAAAGTAACTTGAAGGTTGCTGACAACGGGAGCTAAAAGCATTTCATGCTTAAAATTCATCCTGGTCTGGGCTTTCCTCTTCTCCGAACTTTGTTTCTCCAAGGGGGTCAAAATGGCTGTTTCGTGGCATCACGAAGTGAATCATTCTATATAGGAAGCAATAATAAACAATTACGGTATAAAACTGTGCTAAGCGCTATGTATAAATAACGGAAATTTTGTAGACATTTCCGTGTATCCAGCGGCTCGTTAAAATCGGGTTTTTACTAAGTATTTCATTACAGCCTGCAGATGTCACACTCGGTGCTTGCGAGAAGCAGCGAAGTACAGGGCGATGCAGAATCAAGCTCGTCGCTTCTGTCCGCCGCCAATCAGGTTGTCCAATATTGCACACACCTGGGGGTATGTAGTCGGAGCCTGTAAACAGCGTTCTTTAGCACTCGGTGAAGCGATGACGAAACAATGTGACGTCGAGACAATGCTCCGGCGAAACTGCCACAACAATATGACGTGCAGAAACTATTGTTGAAGGGAGCGAGGCAATTTCTCGGCCGTGCACTTGGCGTACCCAGGCATTTTGTCCCCAAAATTCATCGATGAATACATTACTGTTCATTTTTTGTCGCCCAGTGTGCAAGGAAGGCTTCGTTTCTATTATATATTGACATGCTTTGAAAAATAGGAGGTAGGTAGTTATGGGTATAGATCGATAATAAGAGTGAACAGGTACGCAGCGGTGGGCAGCACTTTGATGACAAAAATAGTGAACTGTGCGAGTTCACTGGGATTCAGGGTTAGGAAAACACGAAGAGACAAAGACGACAGAAAAAGCATGACGAGTGCTTTGTTCAGCAGCTCGCTTCGAGAGACACTTAGAATAAGCACCCCCACAGAGCGGCTTTTGCTCTTCTTATTATTGTGTGTGTACGTGCTCTTCTTATTTTGTGTGTGTTCATGTGCGCTGCCTTTCATTTTCATAACCGGCCCATCAGTGTACCTGTCAAGCGAACGGTGTAGGCAACATTATTTAGGGCACTCCAAGGCCTTCACTTACAGACCTCCGCTTCTAGCAAGTAACGAAAAGTAAAAAAAAAAAATTCAAGTCCACTGCACGCGATGAGCTTGACGATTAAGCTTCGGCCGTTTCCGAAGGGCAGCTTCTGTCTGCGACTGAGGCGCCATGCCGCGCAACGTTTTGCTCCCTCTAGACACCGTGCGCGGTCCAGCTTCGCTGAGCGCTGAGGCCACGGCTTGCTGCGCTATTCATGGCACGCACGCTCAGGAATAAACAAGCACAGACGCGCGCTGAGGGGCACGTTGTCGAAAGACGGAGGCCGCGAATAGGAATGCTGGAAGGGCAGTTATCTCTTAAGAGGCCAGTGGACTCGTCGCGCCGAAGGCATCACTAGTCGAGGCCGAGGAGAACGCTTTGATGGGAAGTACTATGTCGTTGTGGGACCGGACACGGAAATGCAGCGGGGCTTTTCCGTCCACCCCTCTCTTGCTTCGTGCACTACGCGCTCGTGAGCGCGTGTGTTTTCTTGAGCTCTACTTCAGTAAGGTGGGCGCGTTTCCCTCGGTTCCTCGTTTTTCACCGCCCCTTGAATGCGTAATGATTTAATTGGAACATACCCGCTACAGTTCTGCTTTCTACTGAGCTTCAATCGCCTGTTCGTTCCTACCCCCTCCCCCCATGTGTTTAAAATCCATGCTATGATTAATTACGCATAATGGGAAGTTTGGGAACCAACCGTTAAAGTACACTTAATATGAAATGAACGAGAAAAAAACAGGGGCAAGGGGGGGGGGGGATCCGAGGGGCTTGATTTTGTGTTGTCACACCCATATATTAAACCAACAGATAATGAAGACAACGAAAGTACGGGGGAAATCATTTGTTATTTTAATTGAAAAATAGAAGTGATAAGCTAAAGGGAAATTAATGAGGATGAGAAAACAACTTAATTGCCGCGTTAATATGAAGTGTGCAATATTGAGTAGGGGGCGTAAAGAACTCGCAACTTGTAAAGCCCCTCCAAGTTTGAGGGGCTTTTGGAACTTGCGTCCAGGAAATGCGCGAGCTGCTTCAACATTCTTGCATCGCGAAGAGAGTTGCAGGTGCCCATCGGTTTACTCACCACCGTTCGCTAACCACCTGCAAGGCCCCTGTTGCTAGAAATAGCGCTCTGAGGAACTTATCTCTGCAGAAAGGACGGGTATATTCAGTTCGGTGGCACCGAGTGCTTAAATTATTCTAAAGCGACTTTTACTGAAATCACAACATTGCACACTTGTTCAACATGCGACAATTTTTTTCCGCACAAAGAGGAGACTTTCGCTCTGAAAATCACACCTATTACTCATGAAACCAGATTTGCGAGTCTTCAATCGGTTGTAGAGTTTCGTACGGCTATTACGAAAACAAAATATTGCTTTTTATCCAGAACTTTCATAATTTTTTTGCTCATTTAGTGATCAACGAAATAAAGGAATGCTTAGTTTTGTACACATGTACACTGCCGTGGCATTATTTTGCGTCGATGGCCTCATGTTAGCTTAGTTTTATCCTGATCTAGTTTAGAGTGCAATTCAGCGTCGAAAAGTCAACTCTGAAGTTTCAAAAACCTTGACGAGTATCCTTACAAGGATGGTCATTCCTTTTTCGCAACAGCGAAAAAGACACAAAACGCAAATGGACTCTTGCACTCGACCCACGCAGACGAGTCGAAGCTCCAACACGATGAGGCAACTTTCGACAAAATGTGGAAACAGGAAAGAAAAGCGGCAAGAGAAGGGGAGAAAATTTCTACACCGGCCTTCTTCTCACACAACGAGAAGTCAATTTTATATGCGTAAGGTGATGGCGATGTTGATGCCAGACATTGACTCATACCCACAGCGGGGGATGTGCCAACAAGCAGGCGGTAAAAGGAAAGAAAAAAAAAGAAAGAGAAAAATAAGGCGCGGATAGTAGTTACAGTATAATAAAATATTAAAGCTAGATCTTATTACTAATAATATTTTAAGAAGAAAGTGTTGTTTAGCAGTCAGACGGAAGTCAGAACAGGGTAAAGAAGAGCAAAAAAGAAAGAAACGAAGGAAGAGAGAAAGAAAGGAGCATGGAACCCAGGATTACCTGAAAACGAATGATATATTTTTTCAACAGCGCAAAGGACAAGGACGACACGAGTGCACATACACAGCGCTGTGTATGTGCACTCGTCTCATCCTTGTCCTTCGCGCTCTTGAAAGAGAATCTCACACCAACTTGCCCAAGCTTCAACACAATGATATAATAGTCTGAATGTGAATGTGCAACTTCTTGTAAAGAAAAATAAAGACCTATGTTTTACTAACGCAGGATTTTTGATATTTATTTTTTACATATAAGTATATTTGAACATGAACGGAACACCTCCTCGTCTTCTACGTACTCCGTGACCAAGAAGAAAGAAGACACACGCTTGCGCAGCGAAGGCGACGGCGCGCGGTCGGAGGAGCAGCCGGCGTCATGGTCCGCTCAGAAGATTAGGCCAGTACGGGACGGTGAGGCACCCTTTCTTCCTTCAAAATTGGCGCCATGTCGTCGCACTACCTGCAGTTCCAGAAAGTGGCCATTGACCGCGTCGAGCGGGTCAAGGCCAAGCTGGGCCTCAAGGACCGGAAGCACCACACGTCGCAGGCGTCGGCCGCCTCATCGCAGCACGACAGGTCGCAGCTGCTGGCCACGCTCAAGACGGGCAAGTCGACGCCCTCGGACACCATCGAGCGGCTGCACGCCAAGGACCTGCCGCTGGACACGTTCCTGCGCAAGCACGACAAGCTATGCCGGCCCGTGGTCATCCAGGGTCTGCTGGACGAGTGGAAGGCGCTCGAGCGCTGGTCCCTCTACAACCTCGTCTCCAAACACAGCGACGACGAGTTCCTCGTGGGCCGCGACCAGAACCAGAATAGCGTGACGGTCAAGATGAAGTACTTCGCTTACTACCTCAAGGAGTACCGGGACCCGTCGCCCTTCCAGATTGTCGACGACCTGGCCTCCGGCGGCAAGAGGCGGCTTCGCGACGACTACGAGGTGCCGTCGTACTTCAAGGACGACATCTTCAAGTACGCCAGGGAGTCCGACCTGCCGCCGACGCGTACCTTCAGCCTGGGGCCCCCGCTGGCCGGGGACAGGATTCAGACGAACCCGCTGCACTGCAACCTGTGGAGCGCCCTGGTGCACGGCAGCCGCCGCTGGTGCCTCTTCCCGCACCATGTGCCGCAGGACCTGCTCTGCAACGACCACAGGGCGGCGCGCAAGGACCGCCGGCTCGAGACGGCCGTCGCGTGGTTCGAGCGCATCTACACGAAGACGCAGTCCTCCCGCTGGCCCCGCTACTTCAAGCCCCTGGAAATTCTGCAGGCCGCCGGCGAGGTTGTCTTCGTGCCCGCCGGATGGTGGTGAGTTCCTCGCTCCCATAACCTGCAACGAGGCTCTGGTTTCTCCTCGATCCGAGACTAAACACGTTCAGTGCTATTTAAACAGCAATGCATTGTACATTTGAGCTGTTAAACTACTGCATTATGCATACGGCTGTCTGTCAGTTTGCCGATCTGTTTGCGTTATCATAAATAAGAACGGTAACTTGTATGAAGTACTCGAAGAAACATTCAATAGCGCATTGCACTCAGCTTGAGGCTTGTAGCCCGTCACATGGGAATATAATGCGCTCAAGTTTGATATTATTCCGACCTATAGCGGCTAAGATGTTTGCACGACCCTGCTTAACTTGCTTACGCAACATTCTGCCAAGCGTGAGTTTAAGTACCCCCATCCTAAACACACACACGTGCACTCTTCTAAGACGACAGGTAAGTAGAGGAAAGATACCCAGTATATGTATATACCTCTGCTCAAAAGCCTTACCTGTGCACTATGATACACCGGTGCTCTATGGTATCCCTTGTCTCTATCGACCAAATGGGCAAGATAGGCAAGTTTTTCTTTCTTTAAATGAAATTCATCCGACAGCTTGGACACATAAGCCGATTAGCGAAGAACACCACTTTCTAGAGGCCTACATCAGCATGTATTGTATTTTCGCGATCTTGATTGTGAGATAATTATTATTAAAAATTCAGTTGGGGATGCAACATTGTATCGTGTTCTTTGTGCGTTTTTCACAGTATAGTCAGCCAGTTCCAGGACAGTAGGTGCGAACTAGCTCATTCAGTTAGAACAAACGTCACGTTTGTTCTAGTATCTTCGGGTACAAACATAATAGGGACATGGAGGATCGCTGTCTTGTCTGTTTCACGTTTCTTTTTTTTTTTGTTCTCTGAAAGTGCATTAGTGGAACCGCCAATATTAAATTTTTTTGTCTTTACCTCCAGTATATTATACGTGCCACAGTCTCTATAGCGATGTCTACCGGTTTACATGCGTAAACGACATTTTCTTCGCGGGCATAATAGTTGCAAGATAAACGTTTGGAATAATTTACAGGTAATGAATTTTACGAAACGGAAAAGCATAAGGCCACGCCCAATGCGAACTTCCGGACAGACACACACAGACAACACAGACAACACAGACAGACAGACAGACAGACAGACAGACAGACAGACAGACAGACAGACAGACAGACAGACAGACAGACAGACAGACAGACAGACAGACAGACAGACTGATTGATTGATTGATTGATTGGATTGATTGATTGATTGATTTGTGCGGAGAAGTATATGAGATGAAGATGTTGACGGATTACTGGAAAGGAAGAAAGAGCAAGAGAGAAACGGGCGTAAAACATGATTGCCCATTTGCAGTCACTTATGCTTCCATGTTTTGCCTACATTGTCGTGGTCAACCAACTTTTAGGTGTCGTATTGACCCACGTGTCATGATCACACGGCAGCATGCTGAAAGCCTCGATCACTTCCATGCTTCCTCCTGTGAGATTCATGCCAACACGTGCTTGACCCGTTCAAACAACACTTTACAAGAAGCAGACAAATTGTAGCATAGTATATCTTGGGTCTGTTGGTACATTATCGTCAATATGACTGACAATAAAAGGAGAGATATGCGCTCGTCTGGTCCAGGTCTTCGTCTCTGGAATGTGTTCGTGTTCGCGTAGCCAATTGCATGCCAACGCAAGACAATCATTTTCGTGTGCTCCAGGTACGTGGTGATCAACCTGGATGTGTGCGTGGTGATATCGCACCACCACTGCAGCGCGAGCAAGCTGGCCCAGGCGTGGCCCAAGCTAACGCGCTCCAACAAGAAGCTGGAGCGCGCCTGGTTCGAGGCTCTGCGCCGGCGACGCCCGGAGCTGGCCGCGCTGGTTCCGCGCAAGCAGAAGCGACGCTCGCGCGACAGCTATTCGGACGCCAAGACGGCCGACAGCAGCGCCACCTCGTGTTCGAGCGACGTCGACAAGGACGGCTCCGACGAAGTGGCCTCGGACAACTCCTGAGAAGCGCGGGCCGCAAGCGCAGCGAAATTCACGACGACTCGCCTCGACCGCTCCTCACGCTACGCGGCAACCATAAAATTCCCCTCGGATATTCGCTTTGTCTGTACGAGTGCATACCAATGATTGCTGCGCCGTTATCATTGAGTTGCGCTTGCACTTTGCCTCCGGCGTGACGCGCAGCAGGGCAAATCGGGCATACATAAGTGTTTAAGGTAGCTTCGAGTTCAGTGGTTATCATGAGAATGATCAATGATAGGACTTATACATAGATTTGCTTCTTTGTCCTTCTGGCTTCAAACGACCTTCTTATTTTGTTAATTGATCAACTTCAACAATATTTTGCGTTATAAAGGCAGTATTTGAAATATTTATGCACGTGCGCAAGAATTTAATGATAGGAAAGTGTGATTGCTTGGAAATTCAGAAAGGTAAAGCTTTATCAGTGCGGACACAAGAACGTCTGGAGCCATAAGCGCGTATGTTGGGCAAATATACGTATTATCCATTAAGATATTATGGGGTTTTACGTGCCAAAACACTTTCTGATTATGAGGCACGCCGTAGTAGGGGACTCCGGAAAGTTAGACCTCCTGGGCTTCTTTAACGTGCACCTAAATCTAAGTACACGGCTGCTTTCGCCCCCATCGAAATGCGGCCGCCATTGCCGGGATTCGATCCCGCGACCTCGTGCTTAGCAGCCCAACACCAGTACCACCCATCTTAGCTGTGGTAGTTGAACGATCACCTCGCCAATTTCACTCTAGCAATTTTAGTACGAAATTCTATGACCTCCAGAAGGCCATCCAAATTGTACCCCTATGAGTAGATCTTCGACCGAGCTGCTGCAAATAACCTGGAGTTAAGCGGATGGAGCGAGCTACTAGATAACTTGCTGATATGTGGTGGGTTCGAAACAGTTAATTGGCGGTCGCTAAGAGAGGCATAAGCGGAATGAATCTCTAGTGTTACTCTTCTATAGAAACCTGCAAACGTGGTTTTATGACAGATGACGGCTGCACAATTTTTTCCGCGATTGGAATCGTCCGTGGCGAACGGTCGATCGTTATGGTGATCTTCGAGGTCAGAGACCGCCGGGAATTAGTCTGCTTTGAGTCAAAAACTTGCACACAGAATTACCACACTGCCATAAATCGCCCTGCAGAGTGGTGTGAAGGAGTAGCACTAGCGAGTTCCTCAGTAGAAAAATGTAATAAAAAAATCGGAGTACACCTACGCACTGCTTACAAGTTGTGAACGCGGAAACATTAATGTCCACTTGAACGTGCGGTACGTGCCGTCCGAGCCAGCAGGCAGCAGCAGCCTGTGTGCCAACGCCGCATCCCGCCCAACGCGACAATGCCCCCTCCCCTCACTCAACACCTGGCGCACTATCGGGCAGCGATAGTGCGCCAGGTTTCCTTTCGCCCGCTCTGACTGGCTCTGCTCTGTCGAGAAGCGCTTGTGGCGAGAGCGAGAGCGAGTGTTACGTGGCGTCGCGGCGATTCCCTCTCCCCTGATGCAGCACCTGGCGCGTTAACGTTGCAACAGCTGTTCCCTTCTGCCCGCTGTGCTTTGTCGAGGCGCTGCTTGTGACGCGGCGACGCAGCCAATGGGAATGCGACTTTAGGCGCCTTTTCGCTGCTACAGATGACAGATGCCGGATTTTTCGTGGTGTGAAATTTTTTCGTGACATAAGATAAATTGTCGCAGTTTCGCCCGAAAGGAAGGAAGGAAATCAACTTTATTCAGGTCCTGCAGGCCACGAGAGCTGCAAGCTCTCATGGAGTGGGCGTCTCCCACGACGGAACCGGGAGGTTGAGTTTCCTGGCGGCGTCGTGGACCTGCTGGACGGCCCAGAGTTGGGGAGCGAGTTCTTCGCTCCGGATTGCCTCTTCAAACTTGCGCCCGAAAGGCGAACGATCGATTGCGTCAGAAAGTTATTAGACAGCTAATTGAAGTGAGGATAGCAGTTTTGTCGGCCGTATAAACCCGTAAACATCCACGGTACATCTTTGAGCAGCGCTCACAATTAGACGAAGGGCGAAACAGAATCACATAGGACAGACGCTGACGTTGAACTGACATTTATATTGAAAAACATGAAAAACCGTCTAGTTGTGAGCGCTGCACGAAAATACGCCACGAGCGCTGCACCAACTCGTTCAGTTTTCTATCGTAATGTTGTAAACATTCGCTTACTAACTGATGTGATGATGGTGATAACTGATTCGATGTGAAAAGAGAAGGCTGGCGCTATCCTCTGCAGCCCTTGAGGGAGCACGGCTCAGCGACCGCCGGCGTGGAAGGCAACTGCCGTTCTCCTCTCCCGCAGCCCACACAGGGGGCGAGGGGGACAGTGAGAGAGCACGGGTTGTTCTTGCGCTTCAGCAGCACGTAAACTTTCAGACGCCCCAAACTCTCGCGCGACAGCATGTGCGTGACCGGCCGTGGCGTATCAAAGCACGAACGCGCAGCGCACCTCGGTGGCGCGAGAGCACACGCCCTTTGCATAATTGCCTATGTATCAGCGGTGAAACTTCAGCCGTCGATCTAAAAAAAAATACGGGTGATAGAGCCAATAAAAACTTGTGACGTGCTTGAGACTACCTACTTAATTATAATCCACCTAGCTTTATGTCCACAGCAGAACGGTTTCTTCCAGCGATATCCAGTTACCTTGTCTTGTGCTTGCTGATTCTAACTTGGGCCTGCAAATTTCCTCATTTCATTATCCCACCCAATTTTCTGCCGTCCTCGACTGCGCTTCCTTTCCCTTGTCACCCGTTCTGTAAATATAATGGTCTACCGCGTATGTGCCCTGCGCATTAGAAGACCTGCCTAACTCCATTTAGGGAGGTAGGAACTTCTACTTCATACTTGTGGTCTAACCTGGATGAAGCGTTGGTGGGTGGAGCAAAAATAGCTTCTTTCAAAAGAGGGTTATAATGGTAAATTTCAAGGAAGAGGAAAAGGCATGAACACTTAAGACATACTGAAAGATCTAGCAGGTTTAAACTGGTCCTTATCTACGTCACGCTGGCATGAATGAATAATTAGAAAGAATGAAACGAACGGCTTTATTTTGAATACCTTCAAGTGCGTTAATAATAGTGAGCTGACCGCGGTCGCAAATCTCAGAGGCGTATTCCAGTTTCGATCTAACAAATGTTCTACAAAGAAAAAGTTTAAGAGAAGATAGAGCAGAGTTAAAAATTCCACGTGGATAGCCAAGCATGCGGTTAGCGTTGTTATAAATGTAGTCTACGTGGACGTACCAGGATAGATTGTTAGCAATTTGAGCTCCACCGTACTTGTAGCAGGTGACGTTGGCAAGGGATAACCGTTAAGAAAATAGTTGCGCGCCGGAATGGTGTTAGAAGATACGAGTCACATGCATGACTTTACTTTTTTCAGTATTTAATGTCATGCACCATTTAGTACACCGTTCTGACACATTATTGAGACCGTGTGGAAGTTTGCCAATGTCAGATGAGTCAGTAACTTTATGATAGGTCATCAGCAAACATTTTAATACATGAAAAGCTGACGCAGTCGGGAAGGTCGGTAATATAGATTAGAAAGATGAGTGTTCCAAGAACTGAATCCTGGGGAACGCCTGAAGTTACAAAGGCAGGACTTGAAGAGAAGTTATTTGCAAATAGATAATGGGCCATATTGGAAAGGAAACTCTTAATCCCAGTAGGATACTTCATTCATCTTAAGTTCAGCTATTGCTAAGAGGAATAAGTCGTGTGATGCAATATCAAAGGCTTTAGCGAAGTCTAAAAATATACATTCACTAGCAATTCCAAGATCATCATTTGCAGATAGGTCATTAGTGAAAGTTAAAGGTTGTGGTTCGCAATAAAAATGTTTTCTAAAGCCATGCTTGGAAGCGCGTTAAAAATCGAGTTAGCTTCTAGGAACTCTGCTAAGTTCGGATATATGATGTCGTCTAATAACTTGCATGCTATACTTGTTAATGAGATGTACCGGTACTTACTAGGAGAGGGCGTGTTACCTTATTTGTGGACTGGAACCACCTTGCCTACTTTCCAGTCGTCGGGCAGAACGAAGCACTGTAACGACTGAGTGAAAAGAGAAACAGAGAGAGAAATAGAAGAGAGGAAAGGCAGGGAGGTTTACCAGACGCACGTCCGGTTCGCTACCCTGCACTGGGGGAAGGGGGTATGGGGACTGTGTGAAAAGTTGAGAAAATATCGGAAGAAAACACTTCGGAGCACTTGAGTATTTTAGAATTTAAGGAATCAGCCCCACACGACGAGGAAACTTCTTTAATTTCTGAATTAGGCATTTAACACCGGCAGAATTCAGAAGAATTGGATCCCATGGCTAAAAAATTGAGGCTAGACGTATGCTGAACAGCGATTGGCGTAGGGCTGTCAAAATGGGAAGCAGTGGGACTTCTGTCTCTGAGGACAAGTTGCGCCGTGTATATACTTCATGGCCGTCACGTGACCTCGCGGACGCAATATTAGCAAGAAATGCATTCCCAGCAATAGACAGCTTCTGCTGCGTGGCTATAGATATAAGCCGAAAATGAGCCAATTCGAATAACGCGCGCAAGTTTTTTATTTTTTCAAACCACTAATTTTCAGTTCATTGCGGCTGTCGTACAGGCGATCCAATAGCAGGCTCAAAAGGCTGTGCTCACAGCTTTTATAGGGACAGCTTTTCGATGAAGCCAGTGCGAGCCGTCTATGCTTCGCTTCAGCAACACACTGTAGCGTAGAAATTGCTACGAATTGTGACAACCAATCAGGGACGAGAACCTGAGAACCGGCCGTGCATTTCATGTATGTTTTTTCTATAGTTCCTCCAATTGGCTCTGAAAGGCACCCGCATTTATTGTTGTACGCAAGTCTCACCTCTGGAAAGACCGGCGCTGCAGTATGTAGTTTTTGCTTAGAAAGTGACGGGTGCACATTGACTCCGCATCAAGGCCCGTATTCGTAAAAGGCTGTTACGCAAGAATCGTTCGTAAGAGGTAAGGTCAGCCAATCCTAGTGCTGGACATATTATTAGCGAAGAGGCCGACCAATGGCAAAGCTTACGAAAGAAAAGCTCTGTGAATTCAACTATATTTATTGACATTAGCGCTGTCAAAGCTACGAATTCAACTCAATTTGCGCTCTTCAACATAAGAATATAAAGTGTGTAACAAATGATTTTTTTTTTATCGTAGCTCTATACAGTCATTTCTCCTTAAAAGCATAGCCACGATAATAACTGCGCCGCCATGAATAAGGACTCAGAGTCCGTGGTGATAGTGCTCCCATTGCTCTTATCGTAAGTTTCTTTTCTTTTTTTTTAATAAATGTTTCTCCTCCTCCTCTTTAGTGCACAATAGAACGCCTGCAACTAACTTGTTGCGGCTTCCGGTGGATGTCGATGTGGGCTGCCGCTGCGATAAATTGAGCGTTGCTGAGCATTGAGACACTTAAACGAAACAATAGATTGCGGTATAGCAAGCAATAAGAAATTCACGAGAAAAACCTAGCACATTGTGACAGTGGCTGACATCATAAAAACGAAAGAAAAGAAAGGAAGAAGGGAGGGGAACATAATTTTCTTGAACGTTATTTTCTATAGAAAAAAGCTCGCGCAGCTGGGGCAGAATTCACAAAGCTTTTTCGTTCGTAAGAACTTAACGTGATATTGGCCGGCAGCCTTCGCTGTACATACCAATATGTTTCGCTATCAAGGCCCGTCGGCGCCTGCTCTTTGGAAAAGTTTTAGCGTAAGAAATTTTTCGTCAATACGCACCTGCAGTTTGCTACTCTTATAAGACTCAAGGGCACCCTTGAACTTATCAATTGTGCTGTTAATTCATAACATCTCTATCATTCACTGCCCTGCGCGCATGATTTCCCCAGGTTTCACTTGGGGGCCGCTCGTGCGTGAGTCAGTGAGTGAAAGCGCGCGCGAAGGAGGTGGGGAGGGAGAAATCAGCCTACTACAGGTGCCCGTTATTCTACAAGCCGGAAAGCCTGCTCAACTGGATTTTTCTACGCATCCAATACTTGCGGAGCTTGAAGAAGGTCCGAGCAGAGTTTGTTTACCCTGCCCTATAAATTGCGCTAAGTTATTTCTGCCTCGCTCGGCTGTATTAATTGTTTCATTTAATGAGCACCTTTCTTTTTCAGTCGCGATGCTGACTGTTGGCTACGTATGGTCGCGACCAATGAAAATCGGGTCCCTCAGTTACACTCATTCACTTTCATGCATGACGGTAACCAAGTATACGTACGCTCTAAACAAGGTAAATTGTAATTCCTTCCTTGCCCTGTTTAAGGTCTCGGATATGCTATTTAATCTATATATTGTCGGGACTTCACATAATACAGATGTTATAAAAGGGAAAATTGTCCGTTTGCAAGCTTGCGCACTTGCACTAGATTCGCCAAGTGGGATTGTGCGACTGAAGTATGTTTACTTCGTTTTCAATGGGCGCTTGTCGTCAGATCCTTGTATCTCGAAGTCCTCACGAATGAAACATCTATAATATAGGTAAAACCATAACCAGTGAACATTCAACCATGTCAAAAGTGAAATAATTGTGTGTTTTACGTGTAGTTTTAATCCTAGATGTGTTACTAAATGGAACGCCTTCCCCTTACTCTGTTAAAATAAATTATGGGGTTTTACGTGCCAAAACCACTTTATGAGGCACGCCGTAGTGGGGGACTCCGGAAATTTGGATTAACTGGGGTTCTTTAACGTGCACCTAAGTCTAAGTACCACGGGTGTTTTTGCCCCCATCGAAATTGGGCCGCCGTGGCCGGGATTCGATCCCGCGACCTCTTGTTCAGCAGCCCAACACCATAGCCACTGAGCAACCACGGCGGGCTCCCTTACTCTGTTATGCCAGCCACATGTATTGAAGGACTTTTGAAATGTGCGTTTCCGCGATGCGTAGGTGTCCGATGCTTTTATGTGCATTGCTTATATTACTGATTCGCTGCTCTGCTGAGACATTTGTGCTTTTCTTTCAGTTGTTTTGATGCTGTGTTCACATGTGTTAGTGCCTTCCGCTCCTGCAACGGTCGTTGACTACTATGACCTAATGACCTACTATGACCTATGACCTATGACCATGGAAGACTACTAATGTATCAATGAATACAGTGTACTTTTCATATTTAGAGCTGTCGTAATAATTCTGTAGCTTTTGAGCGAAGCTGTAACCAGCCAGTATGTATACTTGTCAGCCTTGAATAGGAACACATTCGAGAAATGCGCCCCAAGCATTCTCACATTTAAAATATTTTCAACGTTATATAAGTCGTTAGCGTGGTGTTAAAAAACGAAGCGAAACAACATTTCAGCACCTTCATGTTTGATTTCATGTCACTAATATTTCAATTCGCAGTCGGCTCGGCGTTTAAAAAAAAAAAAGGAAATTTCGAGGTAAGGCCCCTCCATCCACGCGCCACCGCCGACCAGGTTGGATGGAGTGGGCTTTAGTTCGAGGTAGAGGGTTCGATACTAACAGTGGCGGCGGCGTTTGAATGGGGCGAAATGCCAATTTTTCTTACGGACAGTTCTGGCTCAAAATGCCTTTGTGAATACGGGCCCAGTCTTCTTTTAAAAAGGCCACAAGCCCTGCCGCGACACAGCGCTTTTGCAGATCAGTTCCTAGGTGACGCGTACTTATTTTACCTCTACGAGTTTCAAAGGACTAACTAACAAAAACGTTTTAGTTATCTTTATTATTAGAGCATTCGTTGCAGTTGTTTATGTGGCAAACTTGGAGCATTCACAAAGGAAAAAAAGAAATTTGAAAATCGCACTAATTCTAGCAATTCGTCCTCGAATTTCAACGCTCAATTTAAGCCGCGCGCTCTCCGCTCTTGCGTCGTATACAGAAACGGCCCGTGACGAAATGTGTGACGAAGTGCGATAAAGCCGGATGACCCCTTTCCCTACGAGGCAGCTGTACGCAATAATGTGTGCCTTATACGGGTGACAAACGACGCCTCGCTTTGCACCAATGCTTGTAACTGAGTCAAACGTGTTGTCAGGATGGCCGAGCGGTCTAAGGCGCCAGACTCAAGGTTCGACCTTTCCTCTCATAGAGGACACGAGGCTTCTGGTCCACGAATGTGGGCGTGGGTTCGAATCCCACTTCTGACAAATATTTTTTTTGTTTCATCAAGAATATGCGCGTAAATTTTTTTTAACAAGAATGATTTCCCCGCGGCGGTGTGCACAAAACAACAATGGCAGAAGTTCGAATCCGGCTTTGAGCAATACGCGCAACATTTTGTGAACTCCTTTTTTATTAATTCAGCAACGTGAACTCCTAGAATGACCATTACTTTCTGAAAGCGTTCCGAGATGTACAAGCACATGTATCCTCACAGACGTATTGCGTATTTTCGACCTTCTCGTCTCTCTTCCCCTCAATCTCGTTCATCGGCCTTTCAAGTTTTAAGTGGCGTCGTTCCTATTCGCGTTTTATGTGAACACTTTGTTTGCGCACAATAAGTTTTAAGATGAACACTTCTTCTTTTTTTTTTTCACAGCGAAGCACAAGCTGGTGAACAATTTCTGGCACAGGTGTCTAGTCTACACGTCAAGTTTAGTGCCGCGTTTGTGCAACACACGCGCCAGCTTCCGAGCCGGCCGACGTCGGCTGCTCGCCGCTGCCTCGGTCAACCGCAGCGCCCGGAGTTTCCTTCGTGGAAGAAAGGTGGCGCCACCAACACGCTAGCTGGGGCGTCGGATCAAGTCAAGGTCGCGAAGCCGTTGAACAAGCGTACGAGATGAACGTCACCGTGTAGAGAAAGGTCACTGTGCGAACTACATGGCAGCTGCACAAGTTGGTTCTTTATTCTATGGCTGCACGCCGCAAATTAGCATGTGCCCATGTTATAGATCGCCCGTTTCCTCACTTTAACGAATACTCGAGCGCAGGCTGCGAGAATGACTTGAAAAATCAGCAGTGCAGCACCTCCGTTGCTCGTGACGTTCACGGTTTTTAAAGCGAACAGCTTTTTTTTTGCTTCTTTCACTCCGCTTTCGTGGTAGGCGATGGTTGATGGTCGGTGTTCGCATATGCGATTTGCGAAACAAGGGTGCCGAGGGGAAAGGGCGCGCAACCGAGTTGTGGGGAGGTGCAAGAGGGTACTGTACTGTGGCGCCGCGCGTGAGCTCTCGCGCTAGCAATGGAGTTTTACGAGGAAGGGCGGGAAGGATGGGGAGGGAAGCTTGTCGCTCGTTCGCTCAAAAAAAAAAAAAATAAAAAATAAAGAACAAAATTTGCCACTTATGTATAGCTACGTCTTTTGAATGCGCAAGCATTATGACTTGTCTAAGTTACCACGTTCAATTAAACCTTCACCTTAATCCACCTGCGTCTGTGTCTGTGCGTTTTGTGTGCCTCCTTCGTCTCCGTCGGTTGCAGCGCTGAAGCCTTCAACTATGTTCAACCAACAAGCCCAAGTGGTTACGCTAATCCACCTTGCTCTAATTTGTACCAGCCTTAATCCACTTTAATCAACATGCAACCACTGGGCCGATTTTAATGAAATTTGTGTCATTTGCGAGAGAAAGTAAAATTCTAGTGACTGTTTGAAGCTGGATTTCAATTTAGGAACTGAATGTTTTTAAAGAAATCTTCAAAAATTGGTAAGTTTGAAAACACAAATATGGAACCTCGAAGTTTACACTTCGCAGCTCTGCACCTAGAACAGGTATGGCAGTTCTGTAAACTGCATTCATTCGAGCAATCAAAGCGGAAAAATTTAATATATCAGTTTTTATCTTACATGAATTTGTTACAGTGCCTACAAGGGTTTTGCAAAAGTCCTACTCACATATTAGTGATAAATTTGAGAGCCATATGTAATAAATCAATTTTGTTCGCTTTGGATGTACTATTAGGTGCACTTCACCGAATTATTGTATCGTTTTTCATTGCTGAGTTACAGAGGTGTAAACCTTATAGTTTCGTTTCCTTAAAATTTTCGATCTTAACAATTTTTATTAAAACACGAGGCCACGAAATTCCAAGAAAGTAAAACTGACAAATAAGGATCGACTCGAATCGTCTCAGTGGAAATTCACACAGCCTTAACAGTGCTTGCACAGTACATATTTTAAACCTCATCTCTAAGGAAGGAAATCGATGGCACGCCGATTGCAACAAGCTTTGGTTGCTCTGAGCGGAGTGCTTCCCGTTCTAGCAGAATCAGCTAGAGCAGGCCTTATATAGGCGCCGGAGAACAAGCTACATCAAAACTTTGAGTACGCAGTAAAACTACAGCGCCTAGAATAGCCACTGCAGTAAAACTCTCCGCCCTGTTAGAACTCAGCAGTCTACGCTAAAAAAGTATTCAGTTAAACCCGAGATCGTGCCTTCTATCCGTATTTTACACTATCGCATGCCTTGGATATGCTGTACGTATATATTGTGGCATCGCACCTAAATTAATGATTTCTGCTCTCCGATCGACCCGACTGCGCCAGATTGACAGTCTAGGGCATACATATAATCTGAGAGTGCTTCGGTAATTCTCTTTCGGTCATAAATTTCTTCACACGTGCATGCAATACCCTTTCTATTAACAAAAGTTCAGGCTAAGGATACATAAACCGAATGCCGTCTATAGTAGGATACAATTAAAAAAAAACAGCAATTGGCAACCAAGGCGCACGGACCGCGCGGTGTTGTGTTACTCCTCTAGCCAATCACAGAAGTAAACGAAGTCGTCATCATGCGACGTTTTCAAAATGGCGTCGTACTTTGTACAAGTATTCTAGTGCACTGTACCTCCGGAGCGTATGCTGTTCTTGAAGAGCCTTTTCATCGGCGGAAGCGATGAGGTGTGCAACAGATATGGACAAAGTGTATGGAGTCTGAACATCTCACTCTTCAAAAGCCCGCGGTACAGTTCGTTTCACTGCTGACACCGTTGTACTCGTGAAACTTCACTGCCATGTGAAGTGGAACTTGACAGTAAATAGTTTCAGCGAAGCAAACGTTTTATTCCAGTTCAATAAAGAATTAGGCTTGCGCCGTTCCAATATAATAGACGAATGAGAACGTATAAAATTACGCGCTTATAATTTTACTTTTGTGGTTACTGCCTTATTTAGGTAGCAGGGAAAGGTCGAAGTACGAACTATTTGCGGCCTGGCGGAGGAACAGTGGCTGGCTGTTATGAGGGCGTGGGCGGGGCTTCACTGCGTACTTAAGTATCCGACTATAGCCCGTATACCCTTTGCTTTTAGTCTTTGAGCAGCGGGATCGCCCTTTCGATTCTCCGCACAAAAGGAATCCGCGCATTTTGCATAGAATAGTTAACAGCAGATAACAAAGCGTTAGAAGCGACTTCAAACAAAATGATCGACACCGTCACATAGTGGCACTAGATATACTGGCGAATTATTGTGTAAATACCATATGGACATAATAACACACCTAGTACACACACGGCGCTGCACATTGTCTTGCGCTATAACTCGCCTAGACAGAATGAACCAACAGGCCCCCATCGCAACCACGGTCGACTGCATCGGGAACTGATGCTGCAGTCACTAAGCACGAAACGACAGAGGATAATTGTGCCAGCGAAAACTGATCGAAAACATCTAAAGAGCCAAGCCTCCGAGGAGAGGGAGAAACACACAGCCTGGTAATATTTATGAGTTGTTCACCTTATGGACACTGTGTTCAAAGGTTGCGGAATGATTCTCTTTATCCTAAACACCGAAGGAACACACGCTTCTTATTCGTTCTTGAAAATTACTCAAAGTATTCAACACTGTAGTAATATTTTACTTCGAAAGCCGTCGGTTTAAATGTTCCTGCAAGAAATTCAGGCATAACCTCATCCATTGGGGATGTTTGTCTTTGCTAATGCGATCAGTATTCAACTGGTAGTGCACATGTAATTTGGTTGTGGAAGATTTATTATTGAGAGGATTGGTAAAAATTCGTTTATTGTAACGTATAATTATGAAATTTGGGCATACTGTAACTGGAGGTGTAAGGCTCATATATTATATAAGGTATTCCTCTTTTAGACAATATACATTTTTTATGGAAAATTATCAGAGGAGGCGGACATACTTTGCCGCTAATAAATTGAGCTTCAGAAAACTAATCAACAAACTTCAATAATTGGCTTTTTAATTAGTGCCTTGGGGGCAGTTGTCTAAATGCGAAATTTGGAGGCAGTGACATGTTTATGCACGCCCATCTTTCAAAAATCTTGAAAATCGCACTTAATACCGGATATCGATCATCAAATTCCAAAGCTCAATCGAGGCAATGCCGAAGCTGAGCGCGTACCGGAGCGCGTCAGACGGCCCCGTAAAGAAATGTGGGTTGACGTTTGAGTGATAGCGTGCTCCGTCAAATCCTGGCCCGACAAACAAAGCGGCACGTATGCTTGCCATCGGCAAAGCGTGAGTGAGTGAGTGAAACAACTTTATCTGGTCCACTATAGACGTAAGCAAACTCCACGTCACCTGGCTAGGCCCACTCGGGGACCATCAGGTGAAACCTGACGGCCCTCTCGCGAGCCCTCTGGACTGCCAGGATTTGAGAGGTCTGATCCTGGGCCCTAATTAGCCTCATCATTTCCTCTTGGGTGAAAGGGGGACCGGCAGAGGCGCAGCCCCACAGGACATGTTCGAAGTCCGCATAATCACCACACAAAGGGCAGTCCGGGCTTGGAAACCGTTCGGGGTACATTGTGTGCAGCGCCGCGGGGCTCGGGTAAGTGCTTGTTTGCAGAAGTCTGAGAGTGACTGCCTGGGCCCTGCACAGCGAGGAGTGCGGCGAAGGCAGGAGTCTTCTTGACAGATAATTATGTTTGCGTGCCATACGATTTGCTGGCGCGACTGATGATGATGATGATGATGACCTTGATGAGTTTGGCGCACACCCACTCACGGGGATTGGCCAAGAGTCGGGCAGACTTTAGTTATGTGTTCAGGTAATGAATTTATTGTGTATAATTTTGTTGCATAAATTGAAGCGAGGAAAGTTCAAAACGGTTCAGTAGACTGTCATTCAATCAGGCCGAGACGTTCGGTTTCCAACTTCCTCGCGCTTGTGGTTACGGGGCGTTTCGGTCTTTTATGATAGCGGGGTCGCCTTTTCTACGGTCCCATGGCTCTCGGTTTCAATATCTTCTGGAGTTACCGTTGAAATTCACTGGGTAATATCCCGAATTAGGTGTGGCTTTCAAGACATAAAAAAAAAGAAACTGTACATTAAAACGTGACTGCCTTCAGATTCGCCACATAAACAACTGGCTCCAAGGTAATAAAAAGTTTACTAATACATTTTTGTTAATTAGTATTCTGAAGCTCACGTTAATAGCGGCAACGTATGTCCACCTGACCTAGTAATTCTTACGCAAAAACGGCAAATTCCATCAGCGTGCGTCATAATCAAATCGCGGTTATGGCACGCAAAACACCGCAATGCAATTCAGTTCAAAGAATACAAACTTATTTTTAGAAAATTTGCAAGATTGTTACTGTTTGTAAATTATGAAACGGGAACATTTAATGTTTGTTAAGTTATGGAACATGCATACATTTACACAACCCTTCGTGACGTCAAACGCAATGGAAAGCGCAGGTGCGTGCATGATTGAGGAGAGCACGTGTGGGCGCGCGTTCAGAAACGCATCTTGGCGGTGTATCACTACTGCTTTCTTATCGCGCGATCTTGTTTAAAGGTCACTATAGAGAACTGAAGGAGTCGCCGCCGAAACACGTCACACATTCATGTGTGAGCCGTGTACTGCAGCCGTGGTCTTCTCTCTTGCGTTTCCTTCTGGACACGCTGCGACATCTGGCGATGCGTGCGCGAAGTCTCTCGTTTTTTGCGTGGCCTTCGAGGTTGCACTGGTGGCGCCCCGATGTGTGCTAACGACAGTGGCGTAGCAATAAGGGGGGCCGGGTGGCCGTGGGCCCCGGGTGCGAGGGGCCTGTGGAGGGGGGGGGGGTGTCATATACGTCTGACACCCCTCTTTCCTGCCGTCTACACCCGGTGGGCGGGGGGACAGAAGACCTATGGGCCCCGGGTGCCAGACGACCTAGCTGCGCCACTGACTAACGATGAGAATTGATCCTTCGTTGCCCATCTCGCGATAGGGGCCGAGCGGATACAGCATCAACTGCGCTGCTGTGCTCGGAGTCTCATGTCCGCTACCGACTGCTACCGATGTTCTTGAAGTCTTTCCTTTTATTAGAAAGACCACCGGAGTAAATAGGCTAAAAACACTATACAGGTGTGAAAACAGCAAAAGGGGGAAAGTGCGCTAAAAACGCTAAGCGCGCGTTAAAAACTAAGCATGCACTATAATTCTAGTTCCTGGGAGGCGCTGCTCAAGCATGAGTTTCTGCCATGGAGGAAGAAAACTGAGGAGAGGCCCTACCCCCTCCGCGCGCTAGGAGAAAAGTGTGGAGGAAATGACGTAGTAGGTTCTCCTTTGTTTTGCTGTTTTTTTTTATTTCTTTGCTGTAGCGGCCACGCCTTTCGGGCCACAATGGCGGCTTTGTTATTGTTCTGTGCGCTCACACATGTTGCTCCGTAGGTTTCGTATACCGTGGCAAAAGCGCCGTGCGGGCAGGTTTGCGTTAGTCTCCGTGTTTTGTTGCGCTGCGTTATCTGGACCGTGCTCTACCGGATGTTGCTTTGGCCAGATCGGACAGGAGGGACTAAAGTTGGTGGAACGAACGCGCATGCAACGTTGTACGCAATGTACCGCACCACGGCAATGGCAACGGACGAAGGAATATCCGCGGGAAATTTTGCCGTCTTTGGCGGAATCATGCTAACGTGCGAACGATTGTTTATTATTGCTGCGGAGCGCGCGGGTCCGAGCAGCACGGTTGCGCGCAGCGCGGCGTGGTTTCGCGAGAAATGTAAACAAGAGAGGAGAGCTGGCCCGATAGGCGGAGCAACGCCATGAGCAACGCCAACTTCCGGCTTCACTTTAGCTTCACAAAGAGTGACGTCAGGGCCTCTCCTCAGTTTCCTTCCTCCGTGGTTTCTGCGTAGTTTTCTGCCGCCTGTACAGTCCCGCGAGCTGTCATCATTCCGCAAATAACTAGAAATAGAGTGTTTACTTGCCTCCACTTCGAACTCAGATATTTTTTTTTTCAGTAGGTCTCTAAGGCAGAAAAGTTACGTCAGCTCACATTCATGATTCTGAATGAAGGCTGAAAATGGGCCAGCAACCGTTTTTCAAATCGATGGTAATCAACAAACAAACGTATCCGAGCTTGCTTAGAAGATCATGGTCAAAAAGTCACCCCAAAAACCACTAACTGGATCGTAAACGCTCTTTTAGTCCCATAATTCACCGCCTCCCAGGAGCATGTAGAAAGAGAAACCAGAAATATGATCCAGCGTATAGATCGAAGCAGTCCGGGAAGATATGTAACAGAACCCAAATTATGACCGAAAAAGTATTGTTGACTTTGTTCACATGTGTGGGATTTACGAACTCGGAAATAAGAATAGGGCACACACTCTCCTTCTTCCGGCGGCATCGTCATCATCGTTTCTCACGCGTGACCGGGCGCGACTCGTGCGCGAACGCGCTGCTCGTGGAGGTAAGAATAAGAAGGAAGAGAACAAGGACAAGAAGAATATCGCCATGCGCTAGTTCCTAGGGCCAACTACTACTACATGCCTGAAGCGCTAAGGACCCTTCAAGGACGCCGTCGCGGGCAACCTACCTTCCGGAAGGCGTTTGTTCCAGCCTTCTGTCAAGGGCAGTGCTTCTACCCGAAGCTCTCGAAGGCACTTTTCCGTTTTGGCCGCCGAGTCCGAAGCTGCTAAAGCGAAAGTCGTCCATAGCGGCGGTTTCCATTTACACAGAAGTATAGATCCGCGGTCACGTCTGCGGTACTCGCTAGTGCTCGCTCGGTGCCAGCCAAAACAGAGCCGAGTCCTGTTGCTGACAACTGCGCAGCCGCCGTGCCCCTTCGTAGGCAGCCTATGGAGCCCAAAGACTCGGCCAAGACAGCGGGAAGGCGCGCGTCGCGTTCTTCAACCGGCAGTGTTTCCAAGCGCAGCAGTCGACGTGTCTCCGACACGTCCTCGGCACCTGATGGACAGCAGGACGACGCCGCGGATCAGGGAGGGCCTGCCGCCCCGAAGAGGGTATCGTCGGATGCATCCGCCTCACACGGGACAGACAGGGTGGACCATCCTGCAGACCCTGAGGCAGCTACCTCTCGTCGAGAGTCCGTGAAGCCCGAAGGGGCCGTCAAGAACGCTGGCCTGGAAAAGAGGCGCAAGCCGACGTCTTCTCGCAGGAGCGCCTCGTCTCGAAAATCGTCGAGTAGGTCGTCCCGACGCTCGTCCCGGTCCGCACAGCTGGCGAACGACGGCGGTGCCGCGGAGAAGACTGCAGCCTCCCACTCTGCCATGCGCAAACAACGTAGAGAACGCAAATCTCGGAAGCAATCCAAGATGCTGGACGATGCGCCCGCCTTTGAAAGCGATAAGGCCGCCGAGAGAAGTGCTTCGCAGCCTTCCACGGTGCCTGGCAGCGGCGCTCCGTCGGCGTTGATGACCGGTCTACAGATGACAAACCTCTGCAGCGAGTTCTCCGCCACCAGAGAGCCTGGGACAGCAGGTACTTCCCCTCTTTCTTTACTTGCGATAGCAAGTTATGTTTATGTTATCGCACATGGCTCGTGAACCCTCGTGTCATAAATTGTGGGGTTTAAGGACCAGGAACTGCACAATGGATTATGAGGGACAACGAAGTGGAGCGCTCCGGATGAACTCTGACTTCCAGGTTTTTTCTAACGTGCACCCAAAGCATGGCACACAATCGTTCTTGCAGAAGCCTCTTTTGTATCATATGTGGCCCCGGGATTTCTAACCACGCAAACGTTTACTTGTCATAGCAAGTCTGCGCTAATTTGCCTGATCTTTTTGAAACCTTTTGTGTGACGTATGCTTAATAATACACACACACATTTCACAAGGCTGTCGGAACGAAATGTTGGTTGTAGTTTCGTTCCACTGAAAAAAGTTCCGTGCCGGTTCTGCTCCTGAACCAAAAAATAAAAATAACATAATCCTTAACGCTTCATAACGGTTTTGGGTCACATGCAACAATTTTCGAAGTAACGATAAAAATACGTTATTAATTTTTTTCTTCAATATGTGACTTATGGACTCTGAGATCATGCTCAGTGCCTTTAGTCAAGGCATTGGACATGGTCTCAGAAGCAGCACGTCATCGAGTGTACTCGCCGAAATACGAGACTGCTGTTCCAATAAAACGAACATAAACGAACGAGTAAACGTCCGTAACAAAGCGTTGTACCCTTAGAAAACAAAACGATAAGCTCTTCAGCGTGCAAGCCGTGGGTTTTGCTACGATGCCCATCAGCTGGTGCACCGAAGCTCCGAGCGACATGCTTTGATTAGTGGAGCGCTCGACCCGCACTATCCCTGCCTAAGATACGCGCCAATGCGGATTCCGTAGATGCGCACTTATGATGACGTTGCCTGACGTCGCTTGTTTCGGATTGCCGACTTCCCCTTGAACCGAAAACCTATAAAAATATTTTGGTTTCGCTCTAACAACAAAATAATAAATAACGTTTCGGTTACGTTGTCATTCCAGTCAAGAATATCGTTTGTTTTTCGTTTTCGTTCTGTTCCGACACAGTGCATGTTACACACACACACACACGCGCGCGCGCGCACACACACACACACACACACACACACACACACACACACACACACACACACACACACACACACACACACACACACACACACACACACACACACACACACACACACACAGAAACTCCTCTGTGAGTTGTCTTAGGTATGCGTAAGCATTGTGCTACTTGCTCACCTCCACGCAGCCCGATATCATTATCAATGTTATGAAACTTGATTCGTCCAGTACAAACGACGACACGAACTGGTGCGGATGGCGCCGCAAGGAGCATTTATGACGCAAGCAAAGTACTGCAGGTGGCGGCGCCAGGTGCTCCGATGACGTTCCCGTCATTATAATCGTTATCGCCCTTAAGCGCCTTATATATCCGCGTCGAACCATTATGAACCGTGATCAAACCTACTCGGCCGGCGGCATTGCCAAGCGGACCGTGCCTTGAAAGCGATCTGCGACGCCGACAAAGAGTGCCGGCTGCTGATAGGTTCGCGCGCTGTGTTCTCGCCGCTTACTTAGCGTTCAAGAGAGACGCGCTGGCCCGTATCTTGAAAGCGATCTGCGAAAGCGGCTGAGTGCGGCGCGTGCTGTGCAGCTCCGTGAGCGCTGTTCTCGCCGCTTCGTTGGCGTAGAGGCAGCACGAAGGTGAATTCGCTCGCTGCTGCGGAGGCTCTCATAAAAGCGGTCGTTTTACGAGACGGACGGGAGGACGGGGGGGCGGACAGTTATATCGTCGGGCAAGCATAGAAATGCTTAGGCATTTAAAAACAAAAAGGATGCGAATAAATACGGAATTGCGTGCGCCGAAATTTAGCAGACAACAGCTGTTCTTCGCCGAGTGCATGGTGGCGCCACACAACCACACCGCAGCAAACGCGGAGGCTATTTCAAAAAGGCCCGTAGTATATCTGCAACTTGGCGGCGAAAGTTGGTCAGCGCGCTTTGGCAAGTACTGTACACAAGCAGCATCGGGTGCGAGAGAAACATGAATTTAGTTGTCATTGCGAGTCCAATGAGTCGCAGTTCCGCACAGATAATCATTAGCTGATGGGGATTTTTTATTTATTATTATTATTTCGATTATTTCTTGTGATTTGTTTCGCCATACGCCTTCACTGAGAGAGTCTTTATTACAGACGGCTGTGCGGCCAGTACCTACGTGAATCCGACCCCGTTGTTGTCAACGGTGCCAGCCGGTGCAACAGAGGAGCCGACAGCTATGAAGGCATCGATGACGCAGGCGTCTCCGTTTGAAATCATTAAGTCCCCCCGCGATCCATACTCCTTCCTGGGCATCTCAATGCCGGTGAGCAGTGTGGCACCGGACTGCATGAAGCGCCTCTTATAATGCGTAGTATTACACACATGCGCACGAATACACGAATACGTGTGCTTCGCGGCTTCAAAGCCCTTCGCTCGCGAATGGCGCTAATTAGCTCGACTAAGCTCACATTCTTGCGCATCTATATTCTAACGTCGAATCACAGAGGCTTGCGGTGGTTCGCTTCTAAATAATAAGTATAGAGTCTTGGTTTTACGAGCGCAGGCACGAATAGGTACGTTTTTTAATTAAATTCTAGTGTTTTACGCTCCAGAACCACGACGATCTGACGTAGGCACGCCGTAGTGAGCGACTCCAGACTAAGTTTGACCACCTGGGGTTCTCCAGCGTTCATCCAGTGAACGGTACACGAGAGTTTCTTTAATTCCACCCCCATCGGGATGCGGCTGCCGTGGTCAGGATCGAACCCGTGACCTCGCGCTTGACAGCTCAATGTCACATCCACTGGGCTGTACCGTGGAGGGTAATAGGTGGTTTTATAGGACGCTAGGCTTGAAGTTAATAAAGCAACTAATTCGGAAAACCGTGGCGGCGTAGCATGGTTTCCTTTCGCTTGTTTATTTCACATTTTATTTCATATTCGTGGCATAAATAAGCCCATTCATCGCCGAAATCAGACAGCATACAGCGCACTTTCCTTTTTTATTTCGAACACTTAAAAAAAAGCCCCCTAATGGTTACTCGAATTACGTCACTACAGATGGATTGGCTGTCCACAGTGGACATCATTTGCAAGAGAAAGCAATGCAGTTAATTTACTAATTAAATGTGTCGATTACGGTCCTAGTTGCCAACCTTACGCCAGGTGTACACATGAGATAGTCGAACCGGAATCGTCACAAAAGTCCAGTTCCGCTTTCCGGCATTTCAAAACGGTCGCTTAAACCGAGAAAAAAAGAACTGGTGTCAAATTAGTCGCTTCGATTACATGATTCTACGCATGCGGGACCGCCAAGCGCAGCTCGCAGTGAAACCTCCCGGTTATGTATATATATGGCGGCGTCAAATAAAGCTCGGGGGTATAACGCGCGATAATGAGGTCCGTTCCGCCGCGCCTAAACTAAATGCATGCAGTCCGGAGATGAGCACCGCACCAGTCGGAATAAGATCGCAGTAAGAGGCAAGTGCGACAGCATGCAGCTTCACATTACATCGCACTTTTACGTCACACAGAGTTTAGAGAGAGAGCCGCGTTTCGCGGTGTCGGGTGCGCAATCAGGTAAATTTAATAAATAATTGGGCACCATTTATTTCGGTCTATATGGCCATATTGACATGTAGAAACACGGAACTAGACTACCTTCCTTCAGCTTTTCCATATAAACATGTGACTTGAAGTTGTCATCTACGAGGTGAATTAATGAAATTAATCTAATTAGAAAATTGATTGCTTTTTGCGTTTTCTTGCAAACGATGTCCTCATAATTCGCGAGTAACTTCGTAGGTTTTAGAGCGAAGTTGTATACCTCTACCGTCCAAGGAAATTTTCGTGTCGTAAGCAAAAAAAAAAAAAAAACTCCCCATACGTGGGCCGATACCGAAGATAGTGCAATGCCGGGCCCACCTGCGGCGGAGGTGAAGCAGGTGTGAAGCACTCACCGTACGTGGGCCGATCGCGAAGATAGTGCAATGCCGGGCCGACTCGCGGATGACAGCTTCGCTGGTCATCCTTCTTCACAGAGTTGAAAGGCACTGAGATTTTTTTTCTAGTTTTGATATCACGATGTCTACTTTTGCGAGCCCTTCGTAACGCATCTAATTGTATTCCAAACTATTTGGATCCCACCGATGGCATCGGTTGTTGGGAACTCGGCGCTGACGCCCGTGGTTGTACCTGGGTCGCAAGCCCCAAGGGTAGCGTTGGCCTGGCGGCCTGGGGTACAACTGGAAGCATCCGAAGGTCCCGGCAAAGCATGAGTCGACTGGTAACAACAAAACAACTTGTTTATTTTAACATCGCAAAGAGTTGGCGGTCAGGTTGACCGAATTAGAGAGACGGGAGAGCACTTTACTCAACAGAAGAAATCGGAGCCCTCCTTTTGGCGTCCGGGGGCAGCTGTTTTTATACTCTCGCGGTTGAGGGCAAGAAGGAACCCCTCAATAGACGAGCACGTGAATGTACAATGGGCTAATGGTGACGCACACTGTCGTAGCGCTGCCGGTCGGGCACAATGACTGGAATGAGAGGGTGATCCCTGCTGTCGCATCGCCTGGTTCGGGCACAATGACTGGAATGAGAGGGTGACCCCTGCTTTCGCATCGCCTGGTTCGGGCACAATGGCACATACACTCACACACGCACATGAAGACACGTGGCATCGGAACATGCCTGGAAACGCCTGGAAACGCCTGGCGGGGAGCGTTGCGGCGACGACGAACGGGCCAAAATGTCTGCCGCCCCGCCGCAGTCGCGCCGGCAAAACCGCGTGTCGCAGGCGAAACGCAACAGACCGCCCCGCCGGGGGAAGGAGATCCCGATGGACAGGGGACTGCATCCGCTGTCCGGAGGGATGTCGCTCGATGATGCTCATAACCGAAGTCGGGCGTCCCTCGACGTTTCTTGAGCGCAGCGCACAGAGAAGGCCTCGTTCTCTCGTTCAGGTTCGCACGGGACACTGCAAAGTGACTTCGGGAGAGTTCACATTTTTGTTCTCGTTCCCGGCAAGCGTTAGAACTACGCTGAAACTCAACCGCTCAGTCAGCAAGCACGGCACAACCCTCACTAAGCCCTGCCAGGCTCTTTCCCCTTTTTATACCACTGCCTAGTTCCTTACAGTAGTCTAGCATCACTCAGAACGCGTCCACAAATTGAAAAATTGCACTAGAAAGCATATCATCACTTTGAAACACTAAACAAAAGCAATATGTTAAAAAAAAATCCTGCCTCAGGAAGAAAAACATCAGTAACAAACAATTTTTAGGCTGATTCCTACGTTAGGGGCTTCGACTTAAGCCATCGGCGTTACCGTTGAGACTCCCCTTTTTGTAACGCACCTCAAAGGAATATTGTTGTAAAGCGAGGCTCCAGCGCAGGAGGCGGCCATTTTTGGGAGAGATGGTCTGCAGCCATTGGAGAGGGCAGTGATCCGTCTCAATGATAAACCTCGAGCCGGCTAGATAGCATGATAATTTCTGAACGGCCCACACGAGACATGCACACTCTTTCTCGGTGGCGCTATACGCCTGCTCACGACTGGTCAGCTTACGACTAGCATACAGGACGGGGTGTTCTACTTCTCCCTTTTCCCGTTGGCACAGTACAACGCCCATGCCTCGCTCACTAGCATCGCATTGAACAACGAACCCTTTTGTATAGTCTGGCGATCGTAGCACAGGCTGGCTTGTTAGGGCACTCTTTAGGGCGCTAAAAGCTCTTTCCTTTGTCTCGTCCCAGACGACTGTTTGAGGCTCTGTCTTTCTTAGAGCATCCGTCAGGGGAGCCGCGATATCAGAGTACCTGGGGATGTACCTCTGATAGTAGCCGGCGACACCTAAGAACGACCGAATATCGGTCTTTGTGCGCGGTTGCGGAAAGTCTCGCACAGCGGCCACTTTTATTTCAGAGGGGCGGCGACGACCCTGACCAATCACGTGACCGAGGTAGACAACCTCGGCCTGTGCTAACTGGCACTTAGGAGCCTTGACTGTCAAGCCCGCTTCGCGCAGGCGGGTTAGCACTGCCCGCAAGTGTGCCATATGCTCAGACCAGGATGCGGAGAATATCGCTACGTCGTCTAGATACGGTAAAGCGAATTCTTGCTGTCCCCGCAACACTTTATCCATGAGGCTTGAAAAACAGTATGGCGCGTTCTTCAAACCAAAACTCAACACTTTAGGACGGAATGTTCCCATTGGTGAAATGAACGCCGCATACCTACTAGCCTCTTCTGTAAGTGGAACCTGCCAATAACCCCTGACAAGATCTAGGGTGGAAATAAACTGAGCGCTACTAACTTTCTCCAGGCGCTCCTCGATGTTAGGGATCGGATAAATTTGATCCTTAGTGATGGAATTAAGCCTGCGGTAGTCGACGCAAGGACGAGGTTCCTTGCCCGATACCTCAACTAAAATCAAAGGGGAGGTATAATCACTCTCACCTGCCTCAACAACACCGAGCTGTAGCATTTTCTTTACCTCAGCCTCCATAATATCGCTCTGGCGGGGTGACACCCGATACGCCTTGGATCGTACTGGCTCTGGGGAGGTAAGTTCTATATCATGAGTAAGTACAGAAGTCCTACCAGGCCTCTCAGAGAACAGACCTTGAAACTCTTGTACTAGCTGGTGTAGTTCGGTTTTCTGCTCGAGCGACAGCGGTGCTTTACTGATAAGGTCACTAATGACTTGACCGGTGTCTTCCCTGTTCGTCACTGAGCCTAGTCCCGGAAGCTCGACCGGAAGCTCTTCAGGAACGTTTACCATCATGCACACCACTGCTTCCCTTTGTCTATAAGGTTTGAGCAGATTACAGTGGTAAACTTGCTGTGCTTTCCGCTTTCCTGGCAGACTTACCACGTAGTTAACGTCCGGCAGTTTCTGAACAATTCGTGCTGGGCCCTCCCACTGCACGTCTAGTTTGTTGTTTAGCGATGTGCGCAATATCATGACCTCATCGCCCACCTCAAAACGACGGGCCCTGGCTGTCCGATCATAATAAACCTTGGCCCTCTGCTGGGCCTTTGCCATTGCTTCACCTGACAACTCCTGTGCCCTTCTTAAGCGTTCGAGGAGCTTAAGCACGTACTCCACCACGACTGGGTCGTCGCCCCTACCTTCCCACGATTCTCGAAGCATGCGAAGCGGAGATCGAAGCGAGCGACCGTACACCAGTTCAGCTGGCGAAAACCCCGTAGCCGCATGCGGCGCGGTCCTTAAAGCAAACATCACCCCAGGCAGACACAGCTCCCAGTCAGTTCGATGTTCAAAACACAACGCTCTCAACACGCGCTTCATGACGGAGTGGAGCTTCTCAACGGAATTCGACTGTGGGTGGTACACTGAGCTGTGTAACAGCTTTACCCCACACCTTTCGAGAAAAGTTGTCGTCAAAGCGCTAGTAAACACTGTGCCCTGATCTGATTGGATTTCCGCAGGGAAACCAACTCGCGCAAATATGGACAGTAGTGCATTAACTATCTCAACTGAGCTGAGTTCTTTAAGCGGCACTGCTTCAGGGAACTTTGTCGCTGGGCAGATCACAGTCAAAATGTGTCTGTACCCCGTGGCTGTTACCGGCAGAGGTCCCACTGTATCAATAACGAGCCGTCTAAAAGGCTCCGTAATGATAGGTACCAATTTCAACGGCGCCCTCGATTTGTCCCCTGGTTTGCCCACCCGCTGACAGGTGTCACATGACCTCACGAAGTGGTCTGCGTCCCGAAAACACCCTGGCCAATAGTACTCTTCCAAGAGACGGTCCTTAGTTTTCTTAACTCCTAGGTGTCCGGACCACGAACCCCCGTGTGACAAGCGCAACAGATCCTGACGATAGCATTGAGGCACGATCAGCTGATCGAACTCCACTCCTCGGCGGTCTAGATACTTCCGGTACAGGACTCCACCTCTTTCCACAAAACGCGCAGTTTTCCTGGCGATACCTTCTTTGACATTGCAGCGTATGTTTTCTAGGCTACCATCCTTCTTTTGCTCGGCTATCAAAGCCGACCGGCTGACTTTTAGCAACCTATCCAGTCCGTCTGACGTAGGCGCGATGAGCAAATCAGTAGATAGCTCTTCTAACTTTCCCGCATCGGGACTTTCCTCTCCGGTATCTGGTGCCTTTAACGTTACAGACTCAAGTTTATTCAGTTCGGGCGTGCTCTGAATATCCGCTTGCTGCGCCTCTGACCCTTTTTCGTTGTTTGATAACGTCGGCCCCGCAACTACCGCCTTTGCAGCGAGCTCCCGAACCTTCGATCTGGTTAAGGCCTGAACACTAGCTTCACCAAACAAAAGCCCCTTCTCGCGCAGGAGGTGATCGGACCTGTTTGAAAATAGATACGGGTACTGGGGTGGCAGCATAGATGACACTGCCGCCTCCGTCTCAAGCGCTCCAAAAGGTCCTTCAATAAGCACCCTTGCTACTGGCAGACACACGCTATGAGCTTCCACGGCTTGCTTGATCCATGCGCACTCGCCCGTGAACATATGGGGTTCTACGTAAGACGGGTGAACTACATCCATCGTAGCTGCGGAATCGCGAAGCACTCGGCACTCTTTCCCGTTCACGAGGAGGTCTCGCATGTAAGGCTCGAGAAGCTTCATGTTCTCGTCAGTGCTGCCTATTGAAAAAAACACAACTTTTGGTGTTGTTTCCGGACACTGCGCCGAAAAGTGACCCGGCTTCTGGCACGTATAACAAACGCGCGCTTGCCTCATCTCGAACCGCTTTCTGCGTTCGGCTTCGGCTGCCGCCGTCTCCTTAGGTTCGGTCGCACTGCTCCCACTCGCATCCGCACTACGCGTGTTCCCCTTTGCTCTCATGGGTGTGAACTTCGGCCTCTCAAACTTCGAGCCAAATTCACCCTTTTGACCGTCCTTAGCTCCACGAGCCCGACGCGTCACAAACTCCTCGGCTAGCTCAGCGGCTTTAGCCACCGTACAAACGTCTGGCCTATCCAAGACCCAGTATCGCACGTTCTCCGGTAACCGACTATAAAACTGTTCTAGCCCGAAGCACTGCAGAACTTTATCGTGGTCACCAAACGCTTTCTCTTCTTTGAGCCACTCCTGCATGTTTGACATAAGCCTATACGCAAACTCTGTATATGACTCACTTTTGCCTTTCTCATTTTCCCGAAACTTCCGACGGAACGCCTCCGCAGACAGCCGGTACTTTTTTAGAAGACTCGATTTCACTGTGTCGAAATCCTCTGCCTCCTCTCTATCCAAGCGAGCGACTACGTCGGCCGCCTCGCCGGGTAACAAAGTGAGCAAGCGCTGTGGCCACGTTTCCCGAGAGAACCCCTGCTTCTCGCACGTTCGCTCAATGTTAACCAGGAACAAACCAATGTCCTCTCCAAGCTTAAACGGCCGCATCAGGTCAGTCATTTTGAACAATACGCGTTCTCCTGCACCGTGTGCCTGACTTCGATTACGAGCGCGTTCCATCTCTACCTCAAGACGCTTCATTTCCAAAGCGTGTTGACGGTCACGCTCTTGTTGCTCTCGCTCTTTCTGTTCTTTACGTTCACGCTCTTCTTTTTCTTTCTGTTCTTTACGTTCACGCTCTTCTTTTTCTTTCTGTTCTTTACGTTCACGCTCTTCTTTTTCTTTTTGCTCTTTAAGTTCGCGCTCCTGTCTTTTTGCAGTCTCCCTCTCCTCAATGGTCTCAAGGCATTCCGACAGCTCGTCATCCTCAGCCTCTAACTCAAGAATAGCCTTTAGCAGTTCAGGTTTTCTTAGTTTGTCTGAGACATCCAGACCCAACTCTCTTGCAAGCTCCAACAATTTCGGTTTGCGCAACGACTTCAAATCCATGGCTGCTCTGAATGCTGCTTTCTCTACTGCTTACTATTGTCTTGCCGCAAACTAACCCGGCAGCAACGACAACCACAATTACCAGCTCTGTTTCTGACACTAACAAAAGCCTGGCAAAGCTCAGAAGAAGAAAGTCCCGCACTCACCAAACCTCGCAGCCAAGAGTCCAGCGCAGTCGTTCCGCTGCAGGCAACCAGTCATCACACAGGGCTCGTTGCACTGCTCCCGGATCGTCGTTGAGCTGCTCAGCATACAGTCAACTGCATCTCTTCGCTGCTGGCCTCCGTTGTCGCGATCTCACCGCTGGCAGACAGTTGTTTGAAGTCGGAGGCGATCTCACCGCTGCCAACCAGATATTTGGATCCCACCGATGGCATCGGTTGTTGGGAACTCGGCGCTGACGCCCGTGGTTGTACCTGGGTCGCAAGCCCCAAGGGTAGCGTTGGCCTGGCGGCCTGGGGTACAACTGGAAGCATCCGAAGGTCCCGGCAAAGCATGAGTCGACTGGTAACAACAAAACAACTTGTTTATTTTAACATCGCAAAGAGTTGGCGGTCAGGTTGACCGAATTAGAGAGACGGGAGAGCACTTTACTCAACAGAAGAAATCGGAGCCCTCCTTTTGGCGTCCGGGGGCAGCTGTTTTTATACTCTCGCGGTTGAGGGCAAGAAGGAACCCCTCAATAGACGAGCACGTGAATGTACAATGGGCTAATGGTGACGCACACTGTCGTAGCGCTGCCGGTCGGGCACAATGACTGGAATGAGAGGGTGATCCCTGCTGTCGCATCGCCTGGTTCGGGCACAATGACTGGAATGAGAGGGTGACCCCTGCTTTCGCATCGCCTGGTTCGGGCACAATGGCACATACACTCACACACGCACATGAAGACACGTGGCATCGGAACATGCCTGGAAACGCCTGGAAACGCCTGGCGGGGAGCGTTGCGGCGACGACGAACGGGCCAAAATGTCTGCCGCCCCGCCGCAGTCGCGCCGGCAAAACCGCGTGTCGCAGGCGAAACGCAACAAAACGTAAAAAATTTGCGCAGGCGCAGTTCTGTACCTACTTCATGCGAAACTATATGCTTATATTGCGGCCCAATATTTCGTGCAGTTGGCCTAATGTTTGCAGTATTTAAGACTCTGGATATGCGCTGAGAAAAGAAAACCCAAGAAAGTCATTTACTCCTTTGGGAAATTTTAAATTTGTGGAGCTGTGGAAATTTTGCATGTGGCAGTCTACACTGTCGCTGTACCTCCGCAGGAGTACCAGCCGCGGAGCAAGAACTCGCATTCGGCAAACGTACGCTGCAGGATGGCGGTCATCGTTCTCTTCCTGCTGGCTTCCGTGCTGCTCCCCTTGCTGGTCGTCACGTGGCTCTACTTGTTCGCCAATCAGGACGCGCCGAGCTCCTTTGCCGTCTGCTCGACCGACGGCTGCCTGAACCACGCGGCGGCACTGAGCGCCAAGCGGAACCGTTCCCTGGACCCCTGCGAAGACTTCGGCCTGTACGTCTGCGCGGCCTGGAAGCGCAAGCACACGGGCCTCACCAGCACAAAAGTTGAGGAGGTGCCTATCGTTTTTCTGTATTTCCTCATTAAAAAAATTATGCTCAGCCATTCAAACGCGATAACCGTCCCGCATGGCTACCGGTGCTTTTTGCGCCACCGGCGAGCGATATGGGGAATCGTTGGGGGTCAATAAGGCAGTCACAATACTTCACAAAGACACCTGCTTTCATCATACGCCATGCACACTGCAACAGCTAGGTGTCCTCAGCGCTCACTGGTGGCGCGAAAAGCGCGGGCTTCCATTGCGGCCCGATTATAGCGTCTGAATCGCCAAGGACTGCACATGGGTTTAAGTGCGTGCCGTTTTCCGTAGGGTAACGTAAAGCACTTCGCAAAACCGTTAAAGGCACACTAAATGGAAACATTCAATCAGTTTAGACCGATAAAGTATGCTTTCAAAACTGCATTTGCAAAAGTTCCATTTTGCCGATCATCGCGCCGAAACTCCGCGGAGCCCCGGTACACGAGTGCGACGTCGCGTGTTTCAAACCGTTTTCTCGTATGTGAGCTGGTGTGGCCCAGTAACTGTTTTTTTTAAACATCCAGTCTTTGGATGTTTTAGAAGTCCATCTTTACTGATAAAAAGTTAACTATAGGACCGAGCAAATGCCGTCAGAATTCATGACGTCACGCGTTGAGCTGGTGTGAGATATTGACGATGGCGTCGCCACCCGTGTTTTGTTTTTGCGCCTTTTGTGGCTTACGAAGCTTCCTCTGGTAGCGGACTTCGTGGTTGATTAATACACCTCGACTTATCCTTTCTCTTTAGTGTACCTTTAAGCTGAGTTATCTGGCAGAGGCTTTTCGAAAAAGACAACATATGTTGCCTATCCAACAACCTCATAACAACATGAAAATCCCGCATAAAATCTCGTACGTTCCCATATGTTCACGTGGGAGTATTGAATATAGGGTATATGAGATTTGTTTTTCTTTTGAGATAGAGCGCCATGGCACAATTTCACAATATGTGCGGCCTGCGAATTGTGAACGTTCAGTGTCTGTATTCGCAAGAAAAGCTCTTACGCTAGAATTGTTGAATTGCGATTGAATATCGCGACAGATGAAAACGAAGTCGCCAAACCAGACATGATAAGGTCAATTTTCGTCGACGATGATATAAATACTAAAAAGCTGGAAGGAATGTAAATAGGGTGTTCGGCTCATAGGACGCAATGAAAGAAACTGATCAAACATGGCGACCTCTATATTGAAGTGTATATAGCCTCAGGGATCCGGAGAACGACTGCATAGCATTGCGATACGAGTTGCGGGGCAGCCACACGATAGCATATATGTGTATGATTCGCTGGCCGTGCGTGCATGAAGCAGGGTGTGCTAAAAGGAGCACAGAGTGTATATAAGAACGTGCGTTCATCGTACGATCACAGTGTGGAAGAACGTTTGATACTCACATAAGTAGCTTATTCGTCGTCAACAGGAGTTAATTTCTTCAGGCCTTTCCAATATGTTTTTTCTATGGTCGGGCATATAAGCATCGTCTAAAAAGATTCTGCGACTATAGGTATAACTTTTTTTTCGCAGGAAATATGGAAAAACCGACGAGAAGGCGAAATCTTTTAGGAGCAATATTCAGGCTGTTAGGTCGGGAAGGATTAGCAGCGAGAATCAACGGAGAACATCTCATCAACGTGCGGTTTGCAAATGATAGGGGCTTAATGCCCGCTAGCTTGAACCGGAGTTGCAGACTAAGACCCTAAGCTCCTTTCCGGAGAGTCAAAATCCCCGTTAATTCCAATCCTTCTTTAGAAGTCCATCTTTACTGATAAAAAGTTAACTATAGGACCATGACGTCACGCGTCGAGCTGGTGCGAGATATTGACGGTGGTGGTATGGACTCCTCAGTATGGACCCTTCCCACTCCTGGAGTGGCTGGGCTGAACGTTGACTTGAAGCGCAAAAAACGTGGGTACAGAGGTAAAGGAAGACCAGACAGGACGAACACTAACTTGAAATTTGTGTTTGTCTTGTCTGGCCTTCCTTTCCTCTCTCCCCGTCTTTTTAGCGCTACAAGTCGAGTATGCAGTCTCACAGACTCGCCCAAACTTCAGCTCTTATGAGATAAGCCATTACATTCTTCAAATTCCAGTAAACGAAACGTTTCCTAATTGTTTACTAATTGCGCATGCGTGCCTCGTAACTACATAGAAAACAAATTTTCGAAGTCTTAACGACGTTCCAGCTAACGTAACGTGTGGGGTTTCTTTTTCGTCCAATGAACATGCTCCTCGCGTGTTATCTCTGCAGCACGTTGGTGCCTGTAATCTCTTTTATACTGTTGTAAAACGACGTTTTCTTTGCGAACACTTCCTGACTTCACCGACCGTGGTGGGGTGCTGCTGTAATACAGAATACCTCATGCTTAAAAAAAGAAAAGAGAAAAAGTTGAATTATGTACCCGATGGTGAGATCGAAGCTCGGACTTGGGGTACCGACGCCACAATTGCACGTGCACTTCTATCGGGCCAACGCCAGCTATAACTGTCTCAGGTGATCGCCGCATGTGTTAATTGCGTAGGACGGGAGCGCAAGAACAGATGCGGATTAACCAGTTTCCTCTACACGAAAGATGGAAGAAGTAAACGTGCACATTTATAGCAAATATAAAGCGTCGACACGTAAATACCAAAATGTGTGTGGACCCGCGTAATTTTGATTAAAGAATCCTTTTCTGAATTTTGGTTTCTGCAAAAATCTGTCTTCCTATATGTGCCATGAAAAGGTTCACCAGCCATCAAAAAGAAGCATTGCGTGAACACATGGGCGGTATATAGCACATGCCTCGTCAATACAGTATTAATTTCCCGTACGCAAGCAACGATATTTCACATGGATATATACAAGATGCGGACGCAAGTCATTTATACGCGTGTAATAGGACTAGACAAACACATAATAATCTATTACATAAATTTAATTGTCTTCCTTATCAAATAGCATCAAAGCTTTTTTTTTTTAGGTGACGTGCCTTCTATATACCACTCGTGACGTAACACCGTCGTTCGTACGTAGGTGGTCCTGGACTCCATTCTGGAGCAGAGCCGGCCGAAGATGAGTGAATACCACGGCGACGTGCCGTTGGGACAACGACCCGAGCAGTTCATGGCGTTGTGCGAAGCGGCCAGGCCGAGTGATGACGTCTCAGCCGTCAGAGCGTTGAAGGAGTTTGTGCAGGACGAGCTTGGTTTCCTGGATCCTCCTCAGAAGCCTCCTGGCGACGGGAGGCTGCCGGCCAACAGCAGCCTACACGCACAGCTTCTCAAAGCACTGGTCGTTCTCAGCGGCAGGGTATCGTTTGTAGTTGGCTCACGGCGTCAATGATACATATATAGAAAGAGAATAAATTGATTGCGATTCAGCACCTGTAACTATTGGTTCAGGACTGGGCTATCCTTCCAGTGTTCTCCACGTTTCTACGAATTTCAGTGACACTACAGCAGTTTCGATATATATATAAATGGAGAAGCAGTCCGTTACGTTAGGACTTGCCAGGTTTGGCTATAGCTGGCGCTAATCTGGCGCAGCAATTTTAGTTGAAGGTGCATAGTTTCACAATTGCGTACGTGTTGCAAAAGATCGCTAAGAAGATTCAATTTGGCGTAACCTAAAGGTGGGATCTTCACGAAGGTTACTGTTACAAGTGCGTGGCTGGCTGCTATTGAAGCACCTTAGCTAAAAGAGTTTCTGCCTTTTTGTGGTCCTTCTCGCTGTATGTATGCGTGCGTGCTTGCTTGTTTGTGTTGTTGTTGCTATGTGCTTTACAATATATGGTTATAAATGATCTTTTTAATCCGTGGATGGCTAGACGTACGGCCAGCATTGTTGTTTGGTAGTATAGAAGCGCACGTATACGAAACCGTGCTAATCCGAGGCGATACCTATGCCGCAGGTGGTGAAGATGAAATTTTTATCTGATATTGCATTGTTCCAAATAATGATGATTATGTACAATTTCGTACTGTCAGGTTATGCACAGTTGTACAATGCACAATCGCATTCATAATCATCTGCAACATGATGCCCGGGTTCGAAAGGGCCCGAAGACTGCACGGCGAAGCTGAGATACAAAAAAAAAAAAAAAAAGAAATCCCAGGGGACCCTATCGATGAATTTCGACTGTAATGCGATTAACATTGACGCAATGTAGTGACACGCCGTATTGCCAACGCCGAAACGTGCGTGCACTGGGCTCCTCTCGCACTGCACACACTGCGCCATCAAGCGACTCCGTAACGTTGTCCGCGCAAGGCGTGGATTATATTCCACCGAGAACACGCGGAATTTTAAAGGATCTTTTTTGGTCATTGGAGAGCGGCACTTACGCGGTGGTGTATGTCCATTTACGCGAGTTGGTATCAAATAAGTTTATCGAAGAGCGGCACATACATAGTGGCACAGACCCAATGACCCATGCTCCTGTCAGGTTCACTGAGGAGCGGTACAAACTAGGTGGCACAAACCGTGTGCTACATGTTAGCATAAAATAAGTTTATCGAAGAGCGGCACATACATAGTGGCACATACCCAATGACTCATGCTCCTGTCAGGTTCACTGAGGAGCGGTACAAACCAGGTGGCACAAACCGTGTGCTACAAGTTAGCATCAAATAAATTTATCGAAGAGCGGCACATACATAGTGGCACATACCCAATGACCCATGCTCCTGTCAGGTTCACTGAGGAGCGGTACAAACTAGGTGGCACAAACCGTGTGCTACAAGTTAGCATCAAATAAGTTTATCGAAGAGCGGCACATACATAGTGGCACATACCCAATGACCCGTGCTCCTGTCAGGTTCACTGAGGAGCGGTACAAACTAGGTGGCACAAACCGTGTGCTACAAGTTAGCATCAAATACATTTATCGAAGAGCGGCACATAGATAGTGGCACATACCCAATGACCCATGCTCCTGTCAGGTTCACTGAGGAGCGGTACAAACTAGGTGGCACAAACCGTGTGCTACAAGTTAGCATCAAAGAGGTTTATTGAAGGGTGGCAATACGTAGTGGGACATATCCAATGCCCAAAGCTGGCGTCAGGTTCACTGAAGAGAGGCACATACCATGTGGAACAGACACAGTGCCCCAAGTTGGCTTCAAAGAGGTTTATTGAACAACCATACACTCAGTGGCACAAGTTGGTCTGACGGTTAGTTTCGAATCATAGGTTCCCTCAGCACAGCATGCCGCTGTGCTACCGATTATTAAATGGACTACCCACTCTCAGTGACCCAAATTGACTTACAGATAAACAGACGGACGGACGGACGGACGGACAGCAAACAGACAGACAGACAGACAGACAGACAGACAGACAGACAGACAGACAGACAGACAGACAGACAGACAGACAGACAGACAGACAGACAGACAGACAGACAGACAGACAGACAGACAGAAAGACGGAAGGACGTCATAATTTTATTATGACGGACGTCATAATAAATGTGAACTAAACACCGTTCGAATTACTGGTATATATCAAAAGAATTTTGCGCATGTCGATGCCACTATGCAGTCTTGGAGCCTTTTCGATCACGTGTGTCATGTTGATTCTAATATTAAACGTAACTGTAGACCACTTGACATAATTACTCAAAGTCTGTTCAGTGATTGTTATTTCGACCGTCTTTTGACTGGAGACATCGCTTGTGGTTTCATTGCATGCTGGTTTCACCGGTTAGCGTGGAACGAGCCCAATGTGCGTCATTGCTGACGTCAGTGCGCAATGCAATAGAATCCGAGAGCGGATGTGTCAGGAGATAGTGACTGCACATTGTTTCATCGGCACTCTACCAGCTCTAAAGGTCACAGTGAGTGCTAGCAGGGCATTTTAACAGTTGTTTACTCCAAATGCAGTTCTAGATCACTGTTTGAGACTGTGTTAAAGTGCACTGCATTCCGGATTGGCCTACGAAACCGATCATCTACCCTGCAGGAAAAACCGCTCTATATTCGCCAGGAATGCTTCGCATTTGATTTAAATTGCACAATTTAATACGATGTTTATTCATGGATGCGGGCGCTTATTACCTCATGCTTAAAAAATAATCGTTTCGAAGTTTAGAGAAAAAAGAAAGCGTAATTAATAATTGGACAAGAACGTCTGAAAGCCACAAGCACGAAAATGAGACAAATCCACCTACTGAACCCGTCATTTTCATGCATAATAACGCTGAACAATCGCAGCGCCGGGGTTCCCTAGCTCTGTTCTTCCACTCTTCTTCGGTCTTGTCATTTGTGTTCAAGTGTCCTACGGCTTTCCTTGTCGTGCGGCAGCGTATGCAGTTAGCACATGCTTGAACAAATTGGGAACACACACATACAAGCACGCGCGTGCGAGAAAGAGTTTAAAGAACGCCTCTCACTTTGCTGCCAGTGGCTCGTGCCGCTCTGGTTCCGGCTCGACATGATCACGCGGAGCGACGAGCCCTACATCTTGCTGTCCGCGGAACCGCTCGTGCAACTGTGGCAACGTGTGCACAAGAGCCTCAACCAGGCGTTGTACCAAAAGTATGTGGAACAGTTCATCGATGTCGTCTACAACAACGGCAACGCCTCGGGTGGAGCTTCGGAGTCGTACTTGCAGTTCCTGCGCACTAGGAGTGCCCACGTGCAGGTGAGTGTTGACCACCCCGTGAATCCGCTGCTGACCGTGATGAACTTATCAATAAGCTTCGTTGTAAATTAATAGGGGCACGCTGACAGCCATTCAACTGAATGAACCCTAAAGAGAAAAATAAGTTGAGGTGTACTTTACTACAGAGCTGAAATTCGGCCTTGTTGGTTATTCATGATCTTCGAATGCCAGCACATAAAAAAAACAAGGGAGTTGAAAGTCATGAATTTTGACTACATGTGCTTGGGCCCAGCAGATATTTTTTTGGTAACGAGGGACTAGACTACATTGTATACTTCACGAGCACCAAAGACTTAACTTAGCAAGTTTCTCAAAAATCTTATTGCGCAGCAACGAGGCTCAAGTACGAGTTAATGTGAAATCCGTGGCGTCACGCTGACTTACCACCGATTGGGTTTCGGTGGGAAATTTGAAAGAAATGAAAGTTTATGGCTACCATTTTCTCTTCTGCATAATGTTGCGATTGGGGGTCTGAAGATTTGTGGCGTCCCTTGAGCGTGGAAGTGTAAGCGGGGCTGGGCCCGATATCCAAGACGTTTACACACACACGTTTTATTACATTATGTACAAGAAGCCAACAAACAGACACCAAGGACAACACAGGGGAAACTGCTTGTAATTACTAATTGAAATAAAGAATTTATAAATTAATGGAATTGAAACTGGATGAAAGAAGAGCTGGCCGTAGGTGGGATACGAACCCACGTCTTCGAATTACGCCTGCGATGTTCTTACCAATTGAGCTACCGCGGTGTCGTTTTCCCATGCAGTTTCTGAGCCATTTATGCTTTACTACTAGGACTAGCCCTGGCTGTGTTATCCAGTGCCACCGCTCACAAAACTTCGAGGCAGATGTGGACCATCCTTTCTGCCGCAGGTGTCACGATTACGTTATCTTTTTGGGTGAAGACAACTGGTCAATAAACCCACACGTGCTACCTGAAGGCATCAATTTTGCCGGATTCGAGGCCATATTAGTATAACGAACGAGAAGAAAGGGATCCGAGGGGTAGATATACATATATATATATATATATATATATATATATATATATATATATATATATATATATATATATATATGTGTGTGTGTGTGTATGTGTATGTATGTATGTATGTATGTATGTATGTATGTATGTATGTATGTATGTATGTATGTATGTATGTATGTATGTATGTATGTATATTGCCACATTCCCGCATCTCTTCGCGACGAAGTCCTACATGCCTGTCACAACGAGCCGACCGCTGGTCACTTGGGATACACCCGCACATTGGCAAGAATTAGGCTAAAGTGCTATTGGCCAAGACTTGCGTAGATCGTGAAACGTTACACACAGACATGCCTGGATTGCTAGCGCCGCAAAGCCCTACCCGGCAAGCCAGCTGGACTGCTGCATCCTGTTCAGATACCGCAAGCGCTGTTCGAACAAATTGGCATGGACCTTTTAGGTCCGTTTCCACTGTCTACTGCCGGAAATAGATGGATAGTCGTCGTCACGGATTATCTTACTCGATACGCCGAAACAGGTCCTATCCAACGTGGAACAGCAGCCGAAGCAGCGCGATTTTTCGTCAAAGCTGTCGTCCTAAGGCATGGCGCTCCCGCAGTGGTCATAACAGGCAGAGGATCTGCGTTCACGGCTGCGCTTCTGGATACCGTGTTGCGACTAAGTGGTACCACTCACCGAAAGACCACGGCTTATCATCCCCAAACAAACGGGCTGGCAGAACGCATGAATAAGACTCGGGCAGACATGATGAGTATGTACATCGACGTCGACCACAAGAACTGGGACGAGATTTTACCACATGTTACATTTGCGTATAACACGGCTCGCCAAGAGACAACACGTGTGACGCCTTTCAACCTCGTTTGCGAACGCGAAGTGACAACAATGTTGGAGGCAATGCTGCCACACGAGTGCGGTGACGACGAGACTGGTGTCGAAGAGTTTGCGCAACGCGCAGAGGAAGCCAGGCAGCTTGCGCGTTTGCGAATCCAAGAACAACAGGAATACGATGCCCGACACTACAATCTTCGGCACAGACCCGTCACATACAACGTCGGTGACCAGGTGTGGGTCTGGACTCCGATTCATCGGCGGGGGCTGTCTGAGAAGCTCCTGCGAAGATACTTCGGCCCGTACACAGTTCTGCACCGCATCAGCGATGTGAATTATGAAGTTGTCCCCGACAGTCCTAACTGCTCCAAACGCCGGCGGCATCTGCCCGAGGTTGTGCATGTGCTTCGTATGAAGCCATACATTTCCTCATGACCTCAACTTTGCACCGTCTGTGCACAGCCTTCGGCGGTTGGTGCATCGGGACGATGCCTTTTTTTTTTTCAAAGGGGCGACAAATGTCACATCCTATATGGTCGCCGCGGGTATGTGCCAGGCGATGAGAACGACGCTGAAGTAGCGTGCGAGTGGGAAAACAGAGACAACTACGTCGCGTTGACTGCTCTCATAAAAGTGCTTTTACACGTCATCTACGCCGCCTTTCCCGTCTCCTACTAGGCTACATATATATATATATATATATATATATATATATATATATATATTGCCACATGGTGTGGCACAGCAAGGGGACTGCGGAAGAAGGGAACGAGGTTCGTCTCGGCATCGCGCGTCAACCGTTACGTTTCGTGAAGTACAGACGCCTGGATCCCCATTCAGCGTGTATACTTCAGCAGGGTATACGCGACAATTTGGTGGAGCTTGCTGGGCACACCGAACTTACGCAGGAGACCCCCCATTGGGCAGCACGAACCTCGCACAATCGTAGTTGGCTCCAGTTCACCGCACAAGCCGGCGAATCCGAGGCCTCACCCCAGAATTGGGAAAACTCCAGGAAAAAGTGATGACTACTACCACCGCGACTTCTACGGAAAGGGTGACACCGACTTAACTAACGCTGCTGAACCCCTAAGTGCCGACGGCTTTTCAAGGCGACACATTTGAAGACGTGGAAGACTGGCTGGCGGCGTTCGAGCGCGTGGCTGCGTTTAACGAGTGGGACAACAACGCCAAACTCAGGAACGTCTACTTCAGCCTACAGGATGGTGCTCGCACGTGGTTTATGAATCGCGAAAGTGCCCTGTCATCCTGGCCTGAATTCCAGCGCAAGCTCCTGGAGACTTACGCCAGCGCCGATCGCCGGAAAAAAGCGGAGCGAGCCCTTCACTCACGCGTCCAAAAGCCCAACGAAAGCGTCACGATGTACGTGGAGGACATGACGCGTCTCTTTCAGCGTGCCGATCCGAGCATGTCGGAAGAGAGGAAGGTGCGTCATCTGATGAGAGGCGTAAAGGAACAGCTCTTTGGCGGTCTTGTTCGGAATACGCCGAAGACTGTTGCGGGGTTCTCACCGAAGCCACCGCAATGGAGAAGACGCTTCAGCAACGGTCGAACATGTACAACCGACAAGTAAGCCGCCTGCTCTCCGGATACGCCGGTAGGCTTCGGGTGCGACGTCGCCTTGCTTTGCGAGCAGATTCGCTCAGTGGTTCGCGACGAGCTGCAGAAGCACCACGGTACGTCGCCACCGCCAGTCAGCTCCCTCGCCAGCGTCGTACGCAACGAAGTACAGCAGGCACTGCAGGCATCTCTTTCCAGCAGTGAAGCGCCACCTCTGCCAAGTGAGCCCCGGCGCAAGACTTACGCAGAAACATTACTGAGCCCCGCCCAAGCTTTCGCACCTACTTATCTTGCGTCGCCAGTCGCGTTGCAATCGGCGCAAGCCGCTCCGTCAACTCTGCTACCGTACTTCGACGACCGCCGAACACCCGCGAGGAAATAAGACGTTTGGCGAGCACCCGATCGACGACCGCTATGCTACCACTGCGGCGAAGCTGGGCATGTGTATCGGGAGTGCCCCTATCGACGACTCGGACTGCGCTGTTTTTCTATCAATTCGCCTCGACCTAGGTTTGGCCAGAGGCCTCCCGACATCGCAGAATTCATCGAATGAACAGCAACGCAGGCCGGGCACATCGCAGCGGCAGTCACGCTCACTGTCACGACGGCGATATTTCCCTGCTCGTGATACCACCTCGAGGACGACGTAAGGGAGATCACCAAATCCACGCCAGGAAAACTGACGTCAGCGACCTTCCGAGGCGGGGCCGCTGATACTCGAACCGCTGAAGACTTCGTATTGTGCCGACCGCAGAGCTACACCAGTTCCCGCGAACAGGATTTCACTGGACATACCTGTGTTGATCGACGGCAGAAAAATGAGTGCACTTGTAGATACCGGCGCCGATTACTCTATATATTCTTAGTGGCAAACTGGCGAGCGTTCTGAAAAAAGTTACCGTACGTTGGGCCCTGAACGGGGCACCAGTTCATACGGCGGGTGGCCACGTCGTCACACCGGTTGGCTTATGCACGGCGAGAGTAGAAATTCGCGGTGCTGCTTTTCTCACCACTTGTCTGGTTCTACGCGAGTGTTCCCGCGATTCAATTCTTGAAATGGACTTTCTCCGGGAATATGGCGCCATTATTGACCTCTGCGAGCACTGCATCACTTTTTAGACGCAAAGGGCAACAACACAGACCGACGCCGTTGGACACAGATCCGCACTTCGCGTTTCGGACGACAGCCCACGAGCTTGTGTTCTTGGATTGCCGCTAAAGAACTCAAAGGCCCGTGTTTTCTAGTGATTATTTTCGTTTCCCATTGATTTCGTCCTCAGTGCACTAGCCCGCGAACGCCGCGGTTTAATCCGAGATCGCACGGTTACCGCGATGAGTGATAAAAAAGTAAAGAGCGGAAAACCTAGTGGATCGTTGCAAAATACAACCCCAGGTTTACAGAGGAAGCCAGCAGCCGTCTACTGTATAGACCTTTTACCGCGAGCAGTCTGCACAACACGCACCAGGGGCGGCCGCAGGCCCGCCGCCATTGATAGCCTTCTGAATCGAGAGCAACAGCCGCCGCCCACCGCACCAGCAACGTTCCGCCGAGAGGACGGGAATCACTTTATTATATTTAAAATGTGCAATAGCAGAGGGAAGCCATGCTCTGTCGCAAGCAGCAAGGACTGTGGCAGTGACGTGAAGGTACGGGATGAGACTGTGCGAGCCTCGACGCGCCGCGGTGGCTTAGAAGCCATATATGGACACATGTGCTTGTTTATCTTGTGACCGCGTTTCATCGTCTAACAAATCTTATCGCGCAGCGCAGGACGTGCCCGCGTGTATCGCAAGTTTCTCGAATGATATCGACGGCTCTATCCGCTGTCTGTTGCTACCGAACCTTGTGTAATCTGATTGCATGTATGCTCGACGCGAATTGCGTAGAACTTTCTGGAAGACACGCGGGCACAAGGGATTAATTTGGCACCTTCGAAGACTCATGTGTAAAGGTCGACGCGCTTGACCCGCTAGTCAGATTTTCGACGATCGCTGGCCATGTTGTGTTCTTTGAGGGTAGCCTGTTTTTGAAGGTACAGGTTCGCCCAATAAAACGCAAGTTTAGTCATGCACAGTTTTGCTGCCTTCTTCACCGTCACTACAGGGTGACAATACGGTGTTGCGCTGCTAAGCAGGAGGTCGTGGGATCAAATTCCGGCCGCGGCGGCCGCATTGCGATGGGGTCGAAACGCGAAAACGCCCGCGTCTCATGCGTTGGAGGCACATTAAAGATCCCCAGGTGGTCGATATTAATCAGGAGTCTCCCACTACGGCGTGCCTCATAATAAAATCGGAGTTTCGGCGCGTAAATCCATAGAATTCAATTGTGTGCGAGCTTTATTGTCCGCCTCAGCTGCGCACATCTTTCCGCAAGACGAGCGCAGGTTCTGCAGCCAGCGCTGGATAGCCTGTTGGCGGCAATGACCGGCAGCCGACTGTCGGCAGTGAACTCCACGCTAACACCACCTGCCGCAACAACACAACGTTAACGCCACCTCTGGCACAAAATATCACGGAACGTTGAACTTCCAGAATGATGCAAGGTCAGCGCCAGTTGCTCCCCACGCAGGCGCGACTGACATGACATGAAAACTGTTTACAGCGCAAACACATGCAACCACAAAGTATAAGGGACAGGACACAAGCGCTGACTGTCAACTAACTTTTATTAACAGAAGACGGGTGCCTTATATAAGGGGAAAGGCAGAAGTGAAGGGGGAAGGGAGTGATACAATCGGGGAAAATGACGATGCGCATCGGTGAACGAACGTGCAAGCAGTCAACGCATTCAGACGCGAAGAAAAAAGAAAACGAAAAAAGTAGAAAACACTAACAAAAGGCGAGGGATACTAAGATACAATGAATTCAGTAAGCAGCCGCTTCCAAAAAATGAAGCTCTGCCGCAAAAAGCGATACAGAAGGGGTGCTTACGCACTTGCTGCCATATTTGTGTATGTAGAACGCTTCCAAACTGACGCGCGCCGTCACGTCGGCACTTTTGCCGAGAATCAGTTTTCATGTCAAGTATGCACCAACTCGCCCAGAAAGAAGTTTTAACGCGACTGACATATTCGAAAAACCTCCACTTTCTGTAAGAGCGAAGTCAAATGTGCAATAATAGGCGGGCAGCACGAGTTTTCTTTCTGCGCCGGGGATCAAACAAAATGCGAGCGAGCGCTCGGCCACTCGCAACATCTTTTTGTCCACGCTTACGCGAATACAGTGTAATTTGCGCTATGCGTAATCAGAAAGTCATTCCCGAGCTATTTGATCAGCGCTGGCGGCAAGAATTGCCCAGTCGAAATCAACCACCGCGTTTTCAGAGCAGGTCGCAAACAAGCGTTTCCTGGGCGCGAGCGCAGACAGGCCTACTCTAGAATAAAGTTGTTACAGATACACAGTTAACGACGACAACAGGTGCCACGACCGTGTTCCTACAAATCCACAGCTATATATAGAGAGACTATAGAATATAAAGGGTAAAAGGCTAAATGCAAACATCAGGCTGCCTTCAGTCGGTGTAAGCTTGCACACTACTTAGATTGCAGTGCAGACAGAATGGATAAATAAAAGGCATGCTTACACTGCCTCTGCAGCTCTGGCCAAAGCGGTGTGTCGTCTACCCATGTATGGGTAGACGACATTCGGCCACCATGCTTTTTCGGCCACCACGGTGGCCGAAAAAGCATGGTGGCCGAATGTCGTCTACCATCCATGCTGGCCGAAAAAGCAGTTGTTTTAGCCGTGCCGTAAACCATGCACAAACAAGCGATGAAACGACGATCATAAGGCGCTAAATTAAGGTCGGGTGCTAGCACGTGAGCAAATATGGCAGCGCTCATGGGTACGGTGCTGGAGGCGCAGTGGTAGCCCAGTGGTTTCGGAGTTGCGATGCTGAGCTCGAGGTCGGGGGTTCAATCCCAGCCTCAGCTGCTGCATTCCTAGGGGCGGCATGCAAAACGCTCGCGTACTGTGCATTAGAGGCACGTTGAAGAACTCCACGTGGTCGAAATTAATCCGGATAGCCCCAATCACGGCGTGCCTCATAATGAGATAGTGGTTTTGGCACGTAAAACGTCATATTTTTTTTGCATACTCAACTACGACGCTATAGTAACCACACGCACCGTTTTCAATAGCGTAAGATCTATACGGTATTACTCGCGGCCCATGGCGTTACTCTGGGAAGTGAAACTCCGTCGATCAATCAAATCAGTGTTGTAAGCTAATTGGCTTTATAGTTGAAACGTGTTATACCCCGTAGTACCACCACGTTGGGAGGGCAAACTTGAGAAATACTGGCAAAAGTGCAAGTTCAGAATTAAATTTTGTTTTTTTATTGGGGGCCGGAGGAGGGAGGTGAACTACTACTCAGCGTTGCATGCAAGCGACACTCAACTCGCTCAACAATAGTGGCAAGCACGGTCATCGAATGTGAACTGGTGGGTCAAGTCCGCCCGGTATTTCTCGATTCGCTCAATCCAGAGTAATATCTGGCACTCATCATCATCATCATCAGCCTGGTTACGCCCACTGCAGGGCAAAGGCCTCTCCCATACTTCTCCAACAACCCCGGTCATGTACAAATTGCGGCCATGCCGTCCCTGCAAACTTCTTAATCTCATCCGCCCACCTAACTTTCTGCCGCCCCCTGCTACGCTTCCCTTCCCTTGGGATCCAGTCCGTAACCCTTAATGACCATCGGTTATCTTCCCTCCTCATTACATGTCCTGCCCATGCCCATTTCTTTTTCTTGATTTCAACTAAGATGTCATTAACTCGCGTTTGTTCCCTCACCCAATCTGCTCTTTTCTTATCCCTTAGCGTTACACCTATCATTCTTCTTTCCATAGCTCGTTGCGTCGTTCTCAATTTGAGTAGAACCCTTTTCGTAAGCCTCCAGGTTTCTGCCCCGTAGGTGAGTACTGGTAAGACACAGCTATTATATACTTTTCTCTTGAGGGATAATGGCAACCTGCTGTTCATGATCTGAGAATGCCTGCCAAACGCACCCCAGCCCATTCTTATTCTTCTGATTATTTCCGTCTCATGATCCGGATCCGCCGTCACTACCTGCCCTAAGTAGGTGTATTCCTTTACGACTTCCAGTGTCTCGCTGCCTATTGTAAATTGCTGTTTTCTTCCGAGACTGTTAAACATTACTTTAGTTTTCTGCAGATCAATTTTTAGACCCACTCTTCTGCTTTGCCTCTCCAGTTCAGTGAGCATGCATTGCAATTGGTCCCCTGAGTCCCCTGAGGCGATATCATCAGCGAATCGCAAGTTACTAAGGTATTCTCCATTAACTTCTATCCCCAATTCTTCCCAATCCAGGTCTCTGAATACCTCCTGTAAACACGTTGTGAATAGCGTTGGAGAGATCGTATCTCCCTGCCTGACGCCTTTCTTTATTGGGATTTTGTTGCTTGATTTATGGAGGACTACGGTGGCTGTGGAGCCGCTATAGATATCTTTCAGTATTTTTACATACGGCTCGTCTACACCCTGATTCCGTAATGCCTCCATGACTGATGAGGTTTCGACAGAATCAAACGCTTTTTCGTAATCAATGAAAGCTATGTATAAGGGTTGGTTATATTCTGCACATTTCTCTATCACCTGGCACTCGCGTGCATTCAAGTACCTATATACAGCATATTCACGTCGCATGCGCAATACGATAAGACAAGACTTCTATGGAGCCGGCGACAAGGACAGAATATAGGCCCATCTTGAGAACGGCGACTGCAGATAGCCCGCCATCCACCCTGCTACAGCAGGCGCGTGTTGCACCACGCGATAACTCGATACTGCTGAGTAGACCATAAGTATGATTGATCGCTTGGCACAAACAAGGAAGAACGGGAGGGAACAGACAGACATGGGGTGCCAGTCGTATTCTATGCGCCACGCAAGCTTGCCCAGCTGTGTCCACGCATACTTTCTCATGGGGGCAAGAAACGTGGTTGTAAAATACACGCCAAGCCGTACGCAAAATGTGCTACCGGAGTCGTCTATGAGTATCCGTTGTCTCGCGGTAAGACGTAAGTCGGCCAGACTGGACGTTGCGTAAATGAGCGTGGGCGGGAACATGAGCTGTCACTGAAAGGTAAACACGGAGCACATTTGCCTAAGCACTGCAATTCACATCCGTGCGAGCCACGACTGGACAAGATAAGGATTCTTGGAAAAAGCAGGGAGACCACGGCACGCGAATTGTTAGAGGCGTTTCATATTAAAGAGCGAGGTTCATTTTGTAGTAGCGACACATCAGTTTCACTTTTACTTGCAGAAGGAAGGTTTTCTTTGATAGCGGGCTGTGACTAGGGCGTTGTGCGATTGAAGCTCGTCTGAATGTTGCGCATTCGGCTGCGTGTATATGTTGGATGGCACACAATATAGAATAAACAGTCGAAAGTTTGCGCTCCCCTTGTTCCCTCCCGTCCTTCGCGTTTGCGCCAAGCGTTGTTGGAATCGCACCGCTGGCACGAGTTGTTGGGAACTCGGCGCTGACGCCCGTTGTTGCACCTGGGTCGCAAGCCCCAAGGGTAGCGTTGGCCTGGCGGCCTGGGGTACAACTGGAAGCATCCGAAGGTCCCGGCAAAGCATGAGTCGACTGGTAACAACAAAACAACTTGTTTATTCTAACATCGCAAAGAGTTGGCGGTCAGGTTGACCGAAGTAGAGAGACGGGAGTGCACGTTACTCAACAGAAGAAATCGGAGCCTCTTTTGGCGTCCGGGGGCAGCTGCTTTTATACTCTCGCAGTTGAGGGCAAGAAGGAACCCCTCTATAGACGAGCACATGACTGTGCCGCTCGGGAACAATGGGATAAGGTGGCTCATACGTCGTGTCGGCGCCGCTGGGGCACAATGGGAAGAGAAGGTGGACGCATCCGTCGTGTCGGCGCCTGTCAGACCCCCTCGCTTCACAGTTGTTGGGAGCTCCTCTCCCCGGCTGCCGCGCTTCGACAAGCGTGGGCACCAACATGCACATACACACACACACGCACATGAAGACACGTGGCATTAGAACAGGCCTGGACGCGCTTGGCGGGGAGGCGTAGCGGCGGCGCCGAACGGGCCAAAATGTCTGCCGCTTTGAACGAAGCCCCGGCGTCCGTTGCATCCGCGCCGGCTTTACCGCGCGTCGTAGGCGAAACGTAACAGACCGCCCCGCCGGGGGAAGGAGATCCCGATGGTCAGGGGACTGCATCCGCTGTCCGGAGGGATGTCGCTCGATGATGCTCATAACCGAAGTCGGGCGTCCCTCGACGTTTCTTGAGCGCAGCGCACAGAGAAGGCCTCGTTCTCTCGTTCAGGTTCGCACGGGACACTGCAAAGTGACTTCGGGAGAGTTCACATTTTTGTTCTCGTTCCCGGCAAGCGTTAGAACTACGCTGAAACTCAACCGCTTAGTCAGCAAGCACGGCACAACCCTCACTAAGCCCTGCCAGGCTCTTTCCCCTTTTATACCACTGCCTAGTTCCTTACAGTAGTCTAGCAGCACTCAGAACGCGTCCACAAATTGGAAAATTGCACTAGAAAGCACATCATCACTTTGAAACACTAAACAAAAGCAATATGTTAAAAATCCTGCCTCAGGAAGAAAAACATCAGTAACAAACAATTTTGAGGCTGATTCCTACGTTAGGGGCTTCGACTTAAGCCATCGGCGTTACCGTTGAGACTCCCCTTTTTGTAACGCACCTCAAAGGAATATTGTTGCAAAGCGAGGCTCCAGCGCAGGAGGCGGCCATTTTTGGGAGAGATGGTCTGCAGCCATTGGAGAGGGCAGTGATCCGTCTCAATGATAAACCTTGAGCCGGCTAGATAGCATGACAATTTCTGAACGGCCCACACGAGACACGCACACTCTTTCTCGGTGGCGCTGTACGCCTGCTCACGACTGGTCAGCTTACGACTAGCATACAGGACGGGGTGTTCTACTTCTCCATTTTCCCGTTGGCACAGTACAACGCCCATGCCTCGCTCACTAGCATCGCACTGAACAACGAACCCTTTTGTGTAGTCGGGCGATCGTAGCACAGGCTGGCTTGTTAGGGCACTCTTTAGGGCGCTAAAAGCTCTTTCCTTTGTCTCGTCCCAGACGACTGTTTGGGGCTCTGTTTTTCTTAGAGCATCCGTCAGGGGAGCCGCGATATCAGAGTACCTGGGGATGTACCTCTGATAGTAGCCGGCGACACCTAAGAACGACCGAATATCGGTCTTCGTGCGCGGTTGCGGGAAGTCTCGCACAGCGGCCACCTTTATTTCAGAGGGGCGGCGACGACCCTGACCAATCACGTGACCGAGGTAGACAACCTCGGCCTGTGCTAACTGGCACTTAGGAGCCTTGACTGTCAAGCCCGCTTCGCGCAGGCGGGTTAATACTGCCCGCAAGTGTGCCATATGCTCAGACCAGGATGCGGAGAATATCGCTACGTCGTCTAAATACGGTAAAGCGAATTCTTGCTGTCCCCGCAACACTTTATCCATGAGGCTTGAAAAACAGTATGGCGCGTTCTTCAAACCAAAACTCAACACTTTAGGACGGAATGTTCCCATTGGTGAAATGAACGCCGCATACCTACTAGCCTCTTCTGTAAGTGGAACCTGCCAATAACCCCTGACAAGATCTAGGGTGGAAATAAACTGAGCGCTACTAACTTTCTCAAGGCGCTCCTCGATGTTAGGGATCGGATAAATTTGATCCTTAGTGATGGAATTAAGCCTGCGGTAGTCGACGCAAGGACGAGGTTCCTTGCCCGGTACCTCAACTAAAATCAAAGGGGAGGTATAATCACTCTCACCTGCCTCAATAACACCGAGCTGTAGCATTTTCTTTACCTCAGCCTCCATAATATCGTTCTGGCGGGGTGACACCCGATACGCCTTGGATCGTACTGGCTCTGGGGAGGTAAGTTCTATATCATGAGTAAGTACAGAAGTCCTACCAGGCCTCTCAGCGAACAGACCTTGAAACTCTTGTAAGAGCTGGTGTAGTTCGGTTTTCTGCTCAGGCGACAGCGGTGCTTTACTGATTAAGTCACTAATGACTTGACCGGTGTCGTCCCTGTTCGTCACTGAGCCTAGTCCCGGAAGCTCGACCGGAAGCTCTTCAGGAACGTTTACCATCATGCACACTACTGCTTCCCTTTGTCTATAAGGTTTGAGCAGATTACAGTGGTAAACTTGCTGTGCTTTCCGCTTTCCTGGCAGACTCACCACGTAGTTAACGTCCGACAGTTTCTGAACAATTCGTGCTGGGCCCTCCCACTGCACGTCTAGTTTGTTGTTTAGCGATGTGCGCAATATCATGACCTCATCGCCCACCTCAAAACGACGGGCCCTGGCTGTCCGATCATAATAAACCTTGGCCCTCTGCTGGGCCTTTGCCATTGCTTCACCTGACAACTCCTGTGCCCTTTTTAAGCGTTCGAGGAGCTTAAGCACGTACTCCACCACGACTGGGTCGTCGCCCCTGCCTTCCCACGATTCTCGAAGCATGCGAAGCGGAGATCGCAGCGAGCGACCGTACACCAGCTCAGCTGGCGAAAACCCCGTAGCCGCATGCGGCGCGGTCCGAAATGCAAACATCACCCCAGGCAGACACAGCTCCCAGTCAGTTTGATGTTCAAAACACAAGGCTCTCAACACGCGCTTCATGACGGAGTGGAGCTTCTCAACGGAATTCGACTGTGGGTGGTACACTGAGCTGTGTAACAGCTTTACCCCACACCTTTCGAGAAAAGTTGTCGTCAAAGCGCTAGTAAACACTGTGCCCTTATCTGATTGGATTTCCGCAGGAAAACCAACTCGCGTAAATATGGACAGTAGTGCATTGACTATCTCAACTAAGCTGAGTTCTTTAAGCGGCACTGCTTCAGGGAACTTTGTCGCTGGGCAGATCACAGTCAAAATGTGTCTGTACCCCGTGGCTGTTACCGGCAGAGGTCCCACTGTATCAATAACGAGCCGTCTAAAAGGCTCGGTAATGATAGGTACCAATCTCAACGGCGCCCTCGATTTGTCCCCTGGTTTGCCCACCCGCTGACAGGTGTCACATTACCTCACGAAGTGGTCTGCGTCCCGAAAACACCCTGGCCAATAGTACTCTTGTAAGAGACGGTCCTTAGTTTTCTTAACTCCTAGGTGTCCGGACCACGAACCCCCGTGCGACAAGCGCAACAGATCCTGACGATAGCATTGAGGCACGATCAGCTGATCGAACTCCACTCCTCTGCGGTCTAGATACTTCCGGTACAGGACTCCACCTCTTTCCACAAAACGCGCATTTTTCCTGGCGATACCTTCCTTGACAATGCAGCGTATGTTTTCTAGGCTGCCATCCTTTTTTTGCTCGGCTATCAAAGCCGACCGGCTGACTTTTAGCAACCTATCAAGTCTGTCTGACGTAGGCGCGATGAGCAAATCTGCAGATAGCTCTTCTAACTTTCCCGCATCGGCAATTTCCTCTCCGGTATCTGGTGCCTTTAACGTTACAGACTCAAGTTTATTCAGTTCGGGCGTGCTCTGAATATCAGCTTGCTGCGCCTCTGACCCTTTCTCATTGTTCGATAACGTCGGCCCCGCAACTACCGCCTTTGCAGCGAGCTCCCGAACCTTCGATCTGGTTAAGGCCTGAACACTAGCTTCACCAAACAAAAGCCCCTTCTCGCGCAGGAGGTGATCGGACCTGTTCGAAAATAGGTACGGGTACTGGGGGGGCAGCATAGATGACACTGCCGCCTCCGTCTCAAGCGCTCCGAAAGGTCCTTCAATAAGCACTTTTGCTACCGGCAGACACACGCTATGAGCTTCCACGGCTTGCTTGATCCATGCGCACTCGCCCGTGAACATATGGGGTTCTACGTAAGAGGGGTGAACTACATCCATTGTAGCTGCGGAATCGCGAAGCACTCGGCACTCTTTCCCGTTCACGAGGAGGTCTCGCATGTAAGGCTCGAGAAGCTTCATGTTCTCGTCAGTGCTGCATAATGACAAAAACACAACTTTTGGTGTTGTTTCCGGACACTGCGCCGAAAAGTGACCCGGCTTCTGGCACGTATAACAAACGCGCGCTTGCCTCGTCTCGAACCGCTTTCTGCGTTCGGCTTCGGCTGCCGCCGTCTCCTTAGGTTCGGTCGCACTGCTTTCACTCGCATCCGCACTACGTGTGTTCCCCTTTGCTCTCATGGGTGTGAACTTCGGCCTCTCAAACTTCGAGCCAAATTCACCCTTTTGACCGTCCTTAGCTCCGCGAGCCCGACGCGTCACAAACTCCTCGGCTAGCTCAGCGGCTTTAGCCACCGTACAAACGTCTGGCCTATCCAAGACCCAGTACCGCACGTTCTCAGGTAACCGATTATAAAACTGTTCCAGCCCGAAGCACTGCAGAACTTTATCGTGGTCACCAAACGCTTTCTCTTCTTTGAGCCACTCCTGCATGTTTGACATAAGCCTGTACGCAAACTCTGTGTATGACTCACTTCTGCCTTTCTCATTTTCCCGAAACTTCCGACGGAACGCCTCCGCTGACAGCCTGTACTTCTTTAGCAGACTCGATTTCACTTTGTCGAAATCCTCTGCCTCCTCTCTATTCAAGCGAGCGACTACGTCGGCCGCCTCGCCGGGTAACAAAGTGAGCAAGCGCTGTGGCCACGTTTCCCGAGAGAACCCCTGCTTCTCGCACGTTCGCTCAAAGTTAACCAGGAACAAACCAATGTCCTCTCCAAGCTTAAACGGCCGCATCAGGTCAGTCATTTTGAGCAATACTCGTTCTCCTGCACCGTGTGCCTGACTTCCATTACGAGCGCGTTCCATCTCTATCTCGAGACGCTTCATTTCCAAAGCGTGTTGACGCTCTTCTTTTTCTTTCTCTTCTTTACGTTCACGCTCTTCTTTCTCTTTCTGTTCTTTAAGTTCGCGCTCCTGTCTTTTTGCAGTCTCCCTCTCCTCAATGGTCTCAAGGCATTCCGACAGCTCGTCATCCTCAGCTTCTAACTCAAGAATAGCCCTTAGCAGTTCTGGTTTTCTGAGTTTGTCCGAGACATCCAGACCCAACTCTCTTGCAAGCTCCAACAATTTCGGTTTGTGCAACGACTTCAAATCCATGGCTGCTCTGAATGCTGCTTTCTCTACTGCCTACTATTGTCTTGCCGCAAACTAACCCGGCAGCAACGACAACCACAATTACCAGCTCTGTTTCTGACACTAACAAAAGCCTGGCAAAGCTCAGAAGAAGAAAGTCCCGCACTCACCAAACCTCGCAGCCGAGAATTCAGCGCAGTCGTTCCGCTGCAGGCAACCAGTCATCACACAGGGCTCGTTGCACTGCTCCCGGATGGTCGTTGAGCTGCTCAGCATACAGTCAACTGCATATCTTCGCTGCTGGCCTGCGTTGTCGCGATCTCACCGCTGGCAGACAGTTGTTGTAATCGCACCGCTGGCACGAGTTGTTGGGAACTCGGCGCTGACGCCCGTTGTTGCACCTGGGTCGCAAGCCCCAAGGGTAGCGTTGGCCTGGCGGCCTGGGGTACAACTGGAAGCATCCGAAGGTCCCGGCAAAGCATGAGTCGACTGGTAACAACAAAACAACTTGTTTATTCTAACATCGCAAAGAGTTGGCGGTCAGGTTGACCGAAGTAGAGAGACGGGAGTGCACGTTACTCAACAGAAGAAATCGGAGCCTCTTTGGCGTCCGGGGGCAGCTGCTTTTATACTCTCGCAGCTGAGGGCAAGAAGGAACCCCTCTATAGACGAGCACGTGACTGTGCCGCTCGGGCACATAGGGATGAGAAGGTGGCGCAGCCGTCGTGCCGGCGCCGCTGGGGCACAATGGGAAGAGAAGGTGGCTCATACGTCGTGTCGGCGCCGGTCAGACCCCCTCGCTTCACAGTTGGGGGGAGCTCCTCTCCCCGGCTGCCGCGCTTCGACAAGCGTGGGCACCAACATGCACATACACACACACACGCACATGAAGACACGTGGCATTAGAACAGGCCTGGACGCGCTTGGCGGGGAGGCGTAGCGGCGGCGCCGAACGGGCCAAAATGTCTGCCGCTTTGAACAAAGCCCCGGCGTCCGTTGCATCCGCGCCGGCTTTACCGCGCGTCGTAGGCGAAACGTAACAGCGTTCATATTTATGGTCTACTCAGCAATATGTACCAACTAGCCCAGCAACATGTACTGTTGGATAAATTGATAACAGTGATGATCCGGTGTAAAGCGGTCATCGGCAAAAAGTCAATGCACGCGTGAGTCATCACAATATTTTTTAGCCGGGTGCATAGTGTATACATTAAAATCGCTGTGTTAATGCTGTATTTGCCCTCGGCAATATGATGAGCCACAGAGGCACCATATGTGCTTGTATGCAATTGTCTCACTTTCTATAGCGATTTAAACTTGTGATGTGCGCAGCTTGGACAACGTGGACTAATATGGGCAGTCATTTTCAAAGCAAAGTGCCAGCAGTCAAGATAGCTATAGTCAAATGAACACCAGTGCATAAAGCTCCAAGGAAGCTTGCAAAACTTTAAATTGGCTGTAGAGTGCACCAGTAAACTAGGCATTTCGAAGAAAAACGCCGCCGTTTGTCGTGATATCCATTCGAAGTCCTTGCGACGATAATGGCTATCGATCAATGCGATGGCGGTCGTTCCAGGAACGCGCAGGCTTTTGGCGTTCCATAGCAACCCCATGCATATCACTTGCAATAACAAGCTCATTGCAACGCAGGCACACCGCGCTGTCTTGTTTTGCATTCTGTCTCCGTCTGCTCGCCTTGTGCGTGCTTGAACTATACGCACCAAAGCCCAAGGAAATGTGTTAGAAGCTCATTGAAGCTGGCAGGTTACTCCATCCAGGATAAAATAGTTCAATGGGGACCGACGGTTACATTTACCTTGAGCAAAGTTTTAATGACACATAAATTGAGTCAATATGAATATGTCTGCTGCGTTCGGGGAAAGGCTGTGAGAACAAAACACACGCACGAACCGTCGGATTCCACTAGACTTGCGACGGTACGTAATTGTTCGTAGTTGCCATTGCGCTGTATATTTTTTTTTCTTCAGAACCCGGTACGTTTTTAAAAGCTTGCACCAAGTGTTTAAAGTCCAGCTGTCTCAAGTCCGGATTCCCAGCGCAAGCTCACGAGCGCCCCATGAAAACGCCATGCAGAGTTTTGATTTTGGACCTTAAAACATGACGATCGACAGTCTCTTGTACTTGTTAGAGTGACTGAAGTATCAAAACGTTCCCTCCTTTGCTTTCAACACTCTCAGCGAGCGAAACGCCTCTTTCAGCGGTCACACCGCGACGGGACACATTGTTGTCGAACGCATGGTCGAGCGCTTGTCGAGCGCCTGGCCTCGTGTCGCACAAAATCCAGCGTCCAGCGTCGACCGTCGTTTCGGCAAGAATCATTCCCAACCTTGCTAACCCAACAACGTATATCCAACCACGCAGACCCTCCGTCTAGCACAAAAAAGTTGCTGAACTAATTGAATTTCTCAAAGTAAAATACGCCAGAAAAATCGCAATATACGACTTACACACAACCTACAAACATGATAGCGTCGGATTGTAATTTGAATATGCGAGAAACCATCATTAATTACGCGGAAACTCAAACACAAATATTTTTTCTAGCTTTGCTGCCAATCATAGACCGGCCACGGCGTCTGAGATTTGCGAGCGCCAGTGCACGCAAATCTCCGAGGCCATGGAGAGGTGCGCCCGGTTTCTTGCAACACCTCCAGATGGCGCTCGCCTCCGCCGCATCGCGGCCCACGCAAGAGGCCGCGTTTCTACCAGAAAGCTCGCCTTCGCGTATAGCGTTCGCCGCCAGCGTTTCCCGGTAAACATTACGGTTACATAAGCTGCAGTGGCCGGGAAACGTGAGAAGCAGTCAGGGATCTTAGAATGCTATCGCGTTCCCCTCTTGAAGGCGAAACTTAAAGAGCCCCTCACCAGGCCTCATGGCAAATTTGGTTATACGCTGTAAGTTGTTACGTGTCCTGTAGGGAGCGTTCTGCCGCAAAAAGTTTTCAAATCGGCTTATTAATAGCCGAGATGGAAATATTTCAGTGCCGCGAACCAACGATTTCAGAAGGGGAGCTTCACCGCATAGCGAGACACTCCCTCCACTCGCCCCGTCTAGCTTGCGCAAGCGAAATTCCTTCCCTGCGTTCTCCCATACCGGACCTCGAGGATCACGTGACAAATACGTCACGGGCCCCGCCTTCATTTTTTTACTTCTCGCTTTCTTTTTGGCGCTGCGCACTTCCGCTGACGGCTTTGCGCGCGAGCTGTTGTAATGTTTCGTTTCGCGCAGCGCACGATTTTGCGCACTGTGCACAAGGACACATGACTAGCGGTATAATTCAGTGCTACACGAATACCGAGGCAATACAAGCGGTTCTCAGAGCATGAACACGGGCGCTGGAACACGTTAGAAAATGGCATAGTTTGGGTACCTGCGCACATCACTGCACGACCGTGAGAACAAGCAGACGAAGTGGAAGTACATCTCTCTTGCTTCGGTGCGAAGTAAAAAAATTCCGTTTGTGTGTTTTATTACTTCTCTAAGCTTCAATTCGTCAACTCAAGCAACAGATCACACAAATAACCTATGTTGCCTTGAATAGTTCTCGAAGTCACTACAAGCGACGTCACAGTGCGGACACGAGTTCGTTGGCGCAGACGCACGAGTACGTCACCGTCCAGCTTGGAGCGCGGTCGCCGCGAAGGAAAGGGAAAACGGCGTTCGGATTGAAATTTCAAACCTTTCCGCGGCGCGTAGCGATGTAATTCTTTGCAAACACGACCGTTAGCGCGCATTGCATGCTCTGCGCTTGTCAGCTCAAGATGGCCAGACCCGGTGAGGGGCCCTTTGAGCGTCCTCCAAATTTTTCGTATGCTGCTCAAATAACAAAATCTCGAACGAAGACAAAACGGAGGGGTCATAGGAGTACGGAGATTCGATGCGATAAACAGCGGATGAGCAAATGAAGCCTCGTTTCAACGAAGTTACATGTCTTCGTCAGGTCAATTGCAACTGGTTCGACCGCTGTTGGTCAACACAAATGGTATCGGACAGAACAACCTGCAGGAGGCATATTCAACGCAGCCTCACTCGCATATGTATTTGCCCTTATGGATATTGTCTTTACCTTCACCCACCGCAGTGCTTCGCTATCGCGTTGCGCTTCCGATCTCGAGGTCGTGGTTCGATCCCGGCCGCGGCGGCCGCATTTCGATGGGGGCGACATGCAAAAACCTCTCGCGCACTTAAATTTAGGCGCAAGTTAAAAAACCCCAGATGGTCGAGAATAATCCAGTCTCCCCACCCCCCACCCCCCTAATGCGGCGTACCTCATAATCATACCGTCATTTTGGCACGTAAAACCCCAGCAGTTGACTAATTTTTCAGTCTTCACCTCCTTGGAATCGAATCTGACCTTACGCATGGTCGTTGCTGTCGACGCCTTTTCAGACCAACATCTTCGAGGAATTGAGCGGGCCCTCTCGCGAGCGGCACCCGTTGCCCGTTCACGGCCACATCAGCGACCTGCGTGACTTCGTTCCGATGTTCTCGGCCAAGGACTGGACGACCGCGCTTAACGCTGCGTACGACGCGGTGACCCGCGATAGGACCCCTGTGTTCGTGAGCAGCCGCGGCCTGCTGGACTCCATGAAAGCCCTGCTCAGCGCCTTCTCGGCGCTGGAGCTGCTCTACCACACGGCCTGGTGGTTCGTGCAACAAATCGCGACCCTCACGAGCAACGAGCTATACGAGGCTGCCACCGTCACCTTCGGCTCTAACGGGAGCCTGCTCATGAAAGTATTGTGTGCTGTCCAGGTAAGCTGGCTGGCAGATGTAGATGGCAGGGCAAGTTGTGTATGCTAGCTACAATCATCATAATGACAGCTATTTGTTCCCATGAAGATATCATCATCATGAGAACGAAAGCTTCTCCCAGATATATCTCCATGTTGTAAGATACTGCTACGCTCCACTCGAAGATGATGATGCCGACCCTTGGATTTAGTAGGACGTACCCTTAAGTGGCCACTGTGTGATCTGATGACGACGACGTGCCTTCCTTGCTGTCAGCTAGCTTCCATGTTGGTCAATGCTTACTACCCTTGTAAACACACCTCGTAAATAGTTTCCCTACTGTACTTCCATGTAACAATATTATTCCGGGCTATAGTTGGCGCATATCGACTGGTTCGGCCAGCATACCGTTACACAGGGGGGCGGGGGGGGTCAAGAAGGACGCAACCTGTTCTTGTTTCCTTACTGTCGTGCCTGCGTTTTGTTACGTGGGCTGAACCAGTTGACTTCCTGTTGCCCCTGTAGTTCAGTTGCCAATTCCAACCTAGACCAGCAAGTTGGCTTATCATGTCCCCATATACCTAAATGTATGCTGCCCTCGACTGTATATTTACCTTTTTCTTGACACTCATCATCATCACCATCATAATCACCAGCTTATTTTATGTCCACTGCAGGACGAAGGCCTCTTCCTGCGCCAACCGATTCCAACTAGCGCCGGCGAACTTCTTAATTTCATCACCCCACCTACTATTTTGCCGTCCTCGACTGCGCTTCGCTTTTCTTGGCAACCATTATGTAACCCTAATAGTCCACCGGTTATCTAGCCTACGCATTGCATGACCTGCCCAGCTCCATTCTTTTTATTATTTCTGCGCATTACGTGACCTGCACAACTGTGTATGTCATCATTTTAATATCAATTTCAATATCAGCAACCTGTGTTTAGTATCTAATTCATAATGCCGTATTTCGGTTTCTCACTTTTATCATTGTTCGTTCCATCACTTGTTGCACGGTTCATAGCTTCCTTTCAAATGGACTGTAATTATCCGAGTTTCGGCAGTGCCACCACAATGCACTGATAACGATGAAAGCAGCGCGGAGATGGAACACGAAGCAGAGAAGGACAGGACAAGTCCTGAACACCATGACAGGATGAGCGTCTGTTTCGCTCTTCGCCGGTACGTGATCCGCCTTCGTGTTGCTTTCACAATGATTAGAAGTGTACCTACTCGCTCAGTTCTCAATTCTTTTGCAAAATGTATTGTTTATATAACTTCGAAGGATACCGATTAGCTGCCGTTCGTGGCTTTACATGCTACTGTTCTAAAACGCATGTTTATCCATATGCAGATTCTTTTTGCGAAATGACGCGAAATGGGAGTAATAATAATAATAATATTTGGGGTTTTACGTGCCAAAACCACTTTCTGATTATGAGGCACGCCGTAGTGGAGGACTCCGGAAATTTTGACCACCTGGGGTTCTTTAACGTGCACCTAAACCTAAGCACACGCTTGTTTCCGCATTTCGCCCCCATCGAAATGCGGCCGCCGTGGCCGGGATTCGATCCCGCGACCTCGTGCTCAGCAGCCCAACACCATAGCCACTGAGTAACCACGACGGGTTCGAAAGGGGAGTAAGGGAATTCGTCTAATTACATGCAATGGCGTAGCTTTCTCTATTTGTTTTTCTGGGGGGGGGGGGAGGGGGGAACGGTGGATGGGGGTTTGGTTTTGCGAAATTCCACAGAAGATGCTGTTTAAAGTGATCAAGTTGTGTGTGCCGGGCTGCGAAACAATAAATGTCGCACCTTCGGAAGGAATGATAGCGATGGCGAAGTACTGGGCCACTGACAAAGTAAGGTTGGCGGTTTCAGTGGCCGTATAAATTGCAGTAAAGATTGACTTACTATTAAATTAACAAGCAGTGTCACGCGCGAAGAGGCAAACATGAACAGATCTCATTCAGTGACCACGAACACTCGCTGGCGTGGTGAAGAGCACCGTCAGCGGGGATGGAGCGCTTCGTGCTGCATCTCGCTTTACCGCTTCTCAGAAACTTCCGGTCACGCGACCTTCAATACTAGGCGCGCAGGAACACAGAGCTCATGATGCCACCAGCCATCTCAGCTCGCCCTTAGCGCTTGCATCCGCCGCGTATTACATCCAAGGTACGGCGCGTGGGCCGTATATGCGCTCAGCCGTGCGGGTAACCTTGCGCAGCCACGGCCGGGCTAGAGGAGGAGGCACATTCTCATCTCCAACCCGTCCGCGCTAGGTCGCCCTTGATCACCTGACTTCCAACACTGAGCGCGCATGATGATGGTGGGCATCACGCCATTATCGTTCTCACCCTCGCACGATTTCCCTGGCACCCACGACACACAGCACTCGGGGTGCGATAGGACCTTACCGCACGTGGAATGTGTACGGAACGTCACGGCGGCGATGACGGCGAAAATTAGCCTCGTGTATTTATTTATAATTGCTATCGCAATATAACAGAAAGCGTGGGGAATTTAAAAGCGGCAACGTCACCTCTCTCTGTTTGGTACGGTGCTTCATCTATCCTGTAAAGAACGAAATAACGTAATTTTTTTTTTGTCTCTTGAAAAGGCTCACCCTTTTCATTATATATAGCCCCTATAAAAGCGTACAAATGGGCGACCTATACAGAAAACCTGTACGGCTGGCTGCGCAATTTCAGCCAGCCGGGCAGGTTTTTTTCAAATGCCCAGGTCTCTTGAAATTTGAATCACCTATACACGGGTGAATGAGCGTTTTAGATTAGGGGACGCAAGCCGCACCCATGCGCTGGGGGGGGGGGGGGACGCATAGTCTGCTGTGGGCTCTTCGCGCTCTTTTGCGCCCGCTTCCCGTTCTGTTGCAAACGCGCCAAGCGTCCTCCAGCGCTTGGGTGCGGCTGCGTCCACTGACATAAAACTCTGTAATAACATAACGCTTATGCGCGAACGTGCACGAGCGCTTGTGCACTTGCATGTGCGTGCATGCGTGCGCACCAGCGCCATTCCAACGATAACCTCATCGCAACATAACTGCACAGTCACTTCATCTCGCCGCGCGAGCGAGCCTGATCCCTGAAGCGTGCGACTGCGGCTCTTCGCCAGGTCAGCATCACGTACAACGCACTCGTGGCCGACAACTTCTGGGTGCAGCGAACGGACGCCGACAGGGAAGCCGTGAGCCGCATCTTGCGCGCGCTGCAGGACGCGGTGCGGAACGGAACGCGCGCCTCGGCCGCCCTAACCGTGCGCGACTCCCTCGTCTACATGCTGGGCGAGACGCGGCCTGTCGCCTGGCCCGAGGCGCCGCTCGACTTCCGAAGCGGTCTGCTCCTCCTCTACGGCGAAGTGGTGGACAGCGAGCACGGCTTTTTCGGCCACTGGCTCTCGAGCCACCGCACGATCCAGGCCTCCTACGGACGGTGAAATTGTGCTCCTCGTCTGATTTCTTATGTAGCGGTACTTTGCGCCACTCAGCGCGTGTTCTTCGTCGCCGGCTTTCGATCCGTGCCCCCTCGAAGCCCTTTCCCCCCTCTTGCGTGGCACTTGCATTCTTTACCTGGACGCCATTGGACGCCGACCTCTTTAAATGTGAAAGCATTTCTATGCTTACCCAATGGGAAAAATTTGGAGGACGCTTAAGCTTCGCCTTTAAGAGTAGAACGAGACAGCATTCAAAGATCCCTGACGGCTTCTCACGCTTCTCGGCAACTGCAGCCTATGCAACCGTAATGTTACCGAGCAACGCTGGCTGCATGCAAACGCTATACACGAAGGCGCGAGGGCGAGCTCTCTGGTAGAAACGCGGCCTCTTGCGTGGATGGATGGATGGATGGATGGATGATTGTGGCTCAACCCTTTGAATCGGGCGGGGGCGGCGCGCGCCACCTAGCCTTTAATGGTTCTATATGCATGCATTCCTATGTATTTACTCCTTTACTTTTGCGTTGATATTGTCCACCAATCAGATAGCCTCCGTTTAGTTATTTCTACCTGTTCAAAGTCTATTCTACTTTCACTGTCTTTAAAACCCAAGGCTTTGAATAGTTCCCCGTTAGATTCAACTGCAGGGTGAAGTTGTTTACAAGCAAGTATCAGGTGTTCCGCCGTTTCCTCCTCCTCTTTACACGCCTCGCACACCAAATCTATCTCCTGGTATCTGGCTCGGTACGTTTTAGTCCTCAGTACACCTGTCCTGGCTTCGAACAACAATGAGCTTCCCTTAGAGTTATCGTAAATATTTTCTTTGGCTATTTCTTGCTTAAACGTCCTGTATGTCTCCAATGCCGATTTGGTTTGCATCTCTGTACTCCACATACCCCTCTCTGCCTCCTTAACCTTTTTCTTGACAGATGATTCCTTACTTGTTCCCCCGCTACTGCCCAAGTATTTGCTTGTCAATTTTCTAGTTCGCTTCCTCCACCTCGTGTCAACATTCCTCGTGTATAAGTAACTGAAAACCTTCCTAGCCCACCGAATTTCCCCCATTTTTCTCAATCGCTCCTCAAATGCTATCTTGCTACTAGCCTCTCTGCCCTCGAAAGAAGACCATCCCAGATCCCCCTGCACTCCAAGATTTGGTGTCTTGCCATGTGCTCCCAGAGCGAGCCTACCCACACCACGTTGCCTAATTTCCAACTGTTGCCGGGCCTCTGTTCTAATACATAGAACTGCATTGGCAAAAGTCAGGCCTGGTACCATTACCCCCTTCCATATCCCTCGCACTACCTCGTACCTATTGTAGTTCCACAGTGCCCTACTCTTCATAATCGCTGCACTTCTGTTACCTTTAGTCGTTAGATATTTTTCGTACTCTGTCAGATACTCAATGCCATTATTTATCCACACCCCAAGGTACTTGTATTTATCGACTATCTCCAGCGTGGCCTCCTGTATCTTATGCTCGCCGCAACTGTTATCATTAAAAATCATGACTGCTGATTTTTCTTTGCTAAACTTCAAGCCTAACCTGTCTCCTTCTGTACCACATATGTCCATTAATTCCTGCAGATCTTCTGCATTGTCAGCCATTAATACAATATCATCCGCGTACATCAGTCCTGGTAATGACTGTTCAATCAATTTTCCTTGCTTGAGAAATGATAGGTTGAAGCCGAGTCCGCTTTGCTGTATTTTGGCCTCTAGACCTTATAGGTACAGCATAAACATCAGAGGTGACAATGGGCACCCCTGCCGAAGCCCCCGCCGAATCATCACAGGCTCCGAAACCTGCTTTTCCCATTGTATAATCACCCGGTTACCTTTATAGATATCTTTTAAGAAATTGGTTACTCCATCTTGCACTTCTAAAGTTTCCAGAATGTCCCACAAGCCCTCTTGAAGTACACTGTCATAGGCTCCCTTGATGTCCAAAAAAGCCAGCCATCGCTCGCCTCCGCGTGATCCGCGGAGGCGAGCGCCATCTGGATGGCGTTGTCAGAAGGAACCGAGCGCAACACATCGCTCTACGAATGGTATAAACACTGGAAAAGGTCTTTATGTTTGAGTTTCTGCATAACAGAATTATGTTTTCTGGTATATTCAAATTACAATCAGGCGCTATCATGTCTGCAGGTTGTGTTTAGTTGGCGCTTTACGATTTTTCTGGCGCATCCTACTTTGATGAATTATTTTGGTAACGCCTCTGCGCCACGCAGAGGGCCTGCGTGGTTGTGGTTCGGAATGAGTTTTCGCCAAACAACGTCCGACACAAGACGCTGACACCGGATTTCTTGCGACACGGGACGCTTAACGCTCTCGCGTTAAAAACCGTCTGTCCCATAAGACGACCGCTTTCAAGATAGCGACCGCAGAAGCAAGCGAATTCACCTTCGTACTGCACATCGCTTCAGCGCGTCAACGAAGCGACGAGAACACAGCGCTCACGGAGCTCTCAGCACACGTCACCCTTTGCTCCGTTCGCAGATCGCTTTAAATATACGGGCCCACGCGTCTCCAACGCTAAGCGGCGAGAACACAGCGCGCGGATCGGTTCAAGATACGGTCCGCGCGGCCGTGCCATACATAGCCGCCACACCATACGCAGTCGCCGCCGGAGTGCGTATGGTCACAGGGGTATGTAATGGTTCGACGCTGATGGATAAGGCGCTGAATAGTGATAATGGCTTATAATGATCGGGACGTATCGGCGCACCCGGCGCCGCCGCCTGCAGTATTTTGCTTGCTTTCGTAAATGCACTTTGCGCCGCCGTCCGCCCCAGTTCGCGTCGCCGCAGCTCTGTCGTTTCGACTGGCGGGATCAAGTTTCATAAGATTGATAACGACACCGGGCTGCGTGGAGACGAGCAAGTGGCACAATGCTTGCGCTTAGTTAAAACACGTTGGCGGACTAGCTGGTTAGAATCCGTGGTAGAGTGTATAAGCGTGACTGAACGAGGACGTAGAAAGAAACAGATACAGAGACACAGCGCTTCACTTTCAACTATAGATTTTGTTTTCGCACGCATCGATAAATATGTACCGTGCGAGCGGAAACAAACGTAACAGCAAAAAAGAACATTCAGTGGTGCATTTCGATGAACTGTACACGTGTGCAAGGCATGGGGAAAACATGTACTGCAACGGTCACAAAGATAATCCGAGGAATCGTATCTCCTTTTCAGATAGCGACACCGAAGGCTCGCTTATGCACTGAAATACGATGAAGATTCGACTAGAGTGTTTGTAGTCACATATATATCTATCGAGCAATCGCGTTTGATTCAAAAATTACAATGTTTTATAGTACCTCTAGGGGTTTTTTTTTTTTTCCTTTAACAGCCACTGTGACTTCTTTGCGGCGCCTCCCCCATATAGATCGTGGTACAAGGCTGCAGGCCTGGTGTACAGACTGGACACCAGCGAGCTATCCACGTACAGCCCGGTGCAGGGCGTCATCTCGCTGGCGACCGCAGCAGCGGAGCCTCCCGTCTACTACAACACGGGCACGCCCGCCATGGCTTTCGGGGGCCTGGGCTTCGTCTACGCGCTCCGCCTGCTGCTTGCCATGGACGTCACCGTACTGCTCAATTCAGCGGCGCTCGACGGCCTGGTGGTCGCCGAGGTCAATGACCACCTGGCAGAGGTGCTGGTCTGCCCCGACCACGAGGAGAAATATGACGCGTTTCCGTTCCTGCCCGCGTTGGAAGCGGCGCACGCAGCCTACGTGCAGGTATCAGTGTGGGCCACCCGGCACACGTGGCGGCGTGTCATTGCGCGAGTCATTCGCGCCGATCCCCAATTTGCGGATATCGCTTGCAAGTACAGTAGCAGCGCAGCATCTGTCAGCACATTGCGTAACACGCGTTGTTGCAAGCTCTTGAGGCAGTCGAAATAAAGTTACCGTTAAGCACAGAGATAAGAACGCGCGTGAACTTACAGATGTTTCCCTATAACAAGGCAAGAAGGATGAGTATGTATCTGAACCCCCTATATAACGTGTGTCCTAGCTACGCAGACCAACCTTACTTAAAGAAGAAAAAAAAAAGGGGGGCGGCAGTTCGAGATACGACGATGACACCAACGGTGTTTTGTTAGCAGTCGCCTTGCGGAACCTTGTGAACTTTCTTGTTTTCGTTAATTATTAACTTCGTGCGCGACGTATGGTGGCGCTGCAAACGACGCACCAGTGACGTCAGTTGGGGGACCCGCCTTTGTCGTCTGCTACGTTCCGGCTATAGAATAGCTTCCTATTCGTGCGTTTTCTCGTGCTCTGACTTTGTATCGCGTAGCACAGTGCTCTCCAATTACTGTCTGTATTTTTTATAGCTTTATTTGTATAAATGACAGCATTCGGAAGACAACAAACGTTGCATATTTAACGTATCTACTATACCACCGCCTGATGCAGTAGCGCTGCTAAGCTCGAGTTCGATGATTCGTCCCAGGCCGTGGCGGTCCCATTTAGGTATAGATGTAAGTATGCGCGAAATGCGGGAACGCTCGCATGTGCTTACATTTAGTTGCACGTTAAAGAACCACACGTGGTCAAAATGAATCCTGAGTCAAAAATTACGACATGCCTCATAGTCATAGTGTGGTTTTGGCACGTAATATCGCACAATTTCATTTCTTTAGTGAAAAAAAAATTTGCTATAAGCACAGCCCTCGAGGGCAGGGACAAGATCTCGTGACTCAGTCATAAAACATTGCACCGAGCGAGTAAATGACAGTCCACGCAATTTTTGGAACTGAAGCACGATCGCGGGACTCATTCACAAGATTTCACGGTGGCTAAGTGACATTGTAGTTGAATACAAATTTTAAATATCGCTGGCAATTCTAGTCACTCTGTGTTGCACACATAAAACTTCATCTGAGCAGAAAAGTATAATTTTTTTTCACTGACAAGCGGTTTATCTCGAACATTAGTTGAGCCATGCTCTATCATGTTTAGCAATCGTTAAACATGCTTCACACTGTTTTTCTTGCTATATTGTTTGTTTAGGTTAGCATATAGGACTATTTATGTTCAACGCACTTTCAGGCTGCCGGAGACCACTCGGAAGACGTCAGTTTATCAGGGTAGAAATAAAAATATCGTTATAACGAAAAGAAAACGCAGGAACGTGCGTGAGCATTTTATTGCGCCTTTGTACCTTTACCCTGACCCCTCCCTCGTCTTTTATTTTTCCTAGTGTGTTAAGCACTCCAGATGTTCATTCGTTCAAGTACACCAGCCAGCCTGAACTTCTCAACTTTTTTGTTCTGGTTTTAAATACGTATTAATTACTTATTTATTTAAACATACTGCCAATCCCAAGAAGGGATTATTGCAGGGAGGGCAAAAAAAAAAAAACGTACAATACAGAAATACAAATCGACGAGTGAGTATACAAGCGGACTAATTTCTTGTGGAGTAGTGAAAGTATTGCAGTGTTGCTGTATGATGCGCTTACAGAACAAAGTATATTGAAACTGATATAATCAAAAGTTGTCACCTGTTTTTATAGCGCTAATTCTCATGGCTGGATGAACTTCTCCCGGAAAATGTGCTTGCTACCCGTCGTAGGGGCGAAGAAAGAAAGTTACGCTGAGCCGACTAACTCACAGTGGCGAGCTGTGTCACTGTCACGCTGGAAGTAATTTAAGCCTAATTAACATTATATTGCGAAGGTCAGCACAGCAGCACAAGACTACGTAACTTTGTCTTGCCCACTATAGCTTTGTACGCCCTTCTATCAGACGTCCCAGAACGCATATTGGGTCAATGCTGCTAAAGCAGTGCATGCATTGACGCACCGCAGCGACCGCCTCGTTTCAGCAGAATTGCATCTACCGTCCTTCGTGATATGCTTAAAGCGCTGGGCTGCAACCAGATCGGAATGCCTGTAGCAACGTAGCGGGCGATCGAGCACGCAGAATGCGCTGCAGGACGGATAAACACGGTATTACAGCCCAGACACAGTAGCTAAGGTCAAATGCCGCACTTTATCGTGGAAAAAGGGCCAACAAATCACTACGAGTGCCCCGCGACAACGGAACAGCAATGACGAGTAACGAATGCCGTACATGTATACGTGCGCACACTGATGACTATACATAGCCGACGACGCCAGGAGCAATCCACACTAAGCGTGGTAACGACGGCGGCTCCATTCAATTTCGCAGGAAATAGTGGCCGGGAACATTCCGTATATACTGTCCTACAAGCCTCCCGACACGCATTTCAAAAACTCGAGTATAGAGTAGGTCGGTCGACGGAGCCAAGTTGCCTTCACGTAGCGAGCGCCTGGCGTCGCAGCGGAGTCCTCCCCCTTCTGACGTCACACGCGAGAGGGCACCACTCAAAGATAGCGGGGCTAATAGCCAATTATAGCCACTAATCTAAATTTATCAGTTCTTGCATAATTGCGTAAGCTCGAATGTCAAATTGTGCATCCAATTCCAAAATATATTTGTTGGGCGCTCGGTTTAGCGAAGGAATAGTTGTGAAACCGCGACACCTGCTGCTCTACGGGTTTGCGACAGGCAAAATAGTTGCTTTCAATGAGCTTATTTGAGGCCACCGCTTTATGATGCGGGTGGGAGTGCCAGTCACGCGGTATTTTTCACATTTCGCGGGGTTTATTTATCAGTCGGCAAAAATTAGTACGCGGTGAGTACGTCGCTGAAAATACTGCACTTAGATGTTCCTTAGCTGTGTCTACAAATGCCTCATTGTCACTTTGATAATAAGGGCACTACACCTCTAGTTAGATAATTATTTACAATTGCCTGATTAAATCTCAGTAACGAAAGAATTACTGGCGGCTACTCCACTCTACTGGAAACAATGTGCACTAGACTTTCTTGAAGTAACGCAACTGCTCTATATTAATATCTTTGTGCATGATAGTTGGGACACCATGTATATATTTATAACATCTGCATGCAAGTAGCGATGTTTCCCTAATAAATGGTGTATTAGAGGAGCATTTTTTTTTTCATGAGTCGTTAGCATTGCTTACTGAAAAGAGAAACAATGCTGAGTCAGATATCATTCACATGCATTTCAAACGCCGTTGATAAAAGAGTCTGCCGAAGGGGTCACTGAAGTCGGCAGGTATTTTTCAGGGTCAAAAAATCACGCAAAGCAATTTGAAGAAAGGTGAACATACGCTACATATTCATTCTGTAAGTATAGGCTATCCATATTCTTAGAAATAATTGTTAATTTATTACCTCCTTCTTTTTCAAAAATATAACAAACTTTGTCCTGTGTGTATATTTAAATATATTATATATGTACGTGGTGTTTACAGTAGAAAATTAAAACAATGTTGAAGTGATAAAATACGAATTAGGCTGGTGCTTCTGATGCGTTTATTTTTGTCCTCCTGTTGTCAGAATTTGCAGGAATAAACTGAAAGTGTGAATTAAATGTCGTGCACGTCCGCGCCAACAATGATGCAGTAAGCTATTAGCCACAATAAAATTTTAAGTGAAAAGGTAGAGGCAACTCAAAAGAAACTGCAAATGATGTGGGGGACAAAACTCTGGTAATTACACTTTACGTGGGGCGAGGGGTAGCCTGCGGCTTGACCAGGGGGGCCTCTGCCCCCCCGCCCCCCGGAAAACTTCAGGAAGCTCGGGCCTCAGAGCACCCCCCCCCCCCCATTCCTGTATTCGGCGCCTATGGCAGTCGCCTTGTCACTTTTTTCGCGGTCACCAAGTCAACCATAGAGTATAGCGTTGATTCCTTGAAACCATTCTTGAGAGCGCTGCTGTAGCGAGCACGAGTCAATGGGCGTGCTGTTCTTGCAGTACAACACGTTGCGGCGCTAGTTGGTTCATAGCTTTCAAAAGATGGAGCGCCAACAGAAACAGCATACCAATGAAGAAACAAACAATAACAGGACAAGGTGCCTTGTCCTGCCATTGTTTGTTTCTTCATTGGTACGCTATTTTTGTTGGTGCTTTAGCTTTTGAAGAGTGCTGTTCTTCAAAATTATGGGGTTTTACGTGCCAAGACCACTTTCTGATAATGAGGCACGCCGTAGTGGAGGACTACGGAAATTTCGACCACCTGGGGCTCTTTACGTGCACCTAAATCTATGTACACGAGTGTTTTCGCATTTCGCCCCCGGCCATAGAAATGCGGCCGCCGTGGCTGTGATCAGATCCCGCGACCTTGTAGTGCTGGTCTTAATGCCCACTATTCGGTACGATCATTTCAAAGTTTTTCAGAACACTTAAAGATTTCCTGTGGCAGATGGCATAATTCTGGTCCTTGAGCTGGATTATTCAAATAGGCGGACATTACTTAATGCACGAGAAATCGAAACGCATAATCAACTAATTGGTCAAAATTCACTAATTCGCTTTTTAATTAGTTACATTACGGCACATATTGGGACTTATGAATTGTAGCCGGTAAGCTTGCAAGGCATATTCATTTGGAACAAAGTTTGAGGATGGCATGGTTTTCGAGATGTGCGCCATCAAACACCCCGTTAATTTCCACTGTTGTTTCACTTCTTTTAAGAAAACGATATTTCATGCATTGAAGCACAAACGTCGCCTGGTACGCCCACGTATTTCGTCTCACACTCTGGGAAATAACTTTATTTAAACTGGTTTCATGCTGGCAATTAACTTCAAGTGGGTACGCCTTGCAAGTTCACCGCGGTTAGAATTCGTAAGGTGCAATATGTGCTGTGAGGTACTTCGGAAGTTAATGAGGAATCCTCTGTTAATTAACAGAAAACCTCTTTCGCTGTCCCGGGCTGATAACGTCCGCTTCTTCGAATAATCCAGCTCAAGGACAAGGATTGGGCTTTCTGCCACAAGCGATGTTTCGAAATTCCGCAAACCTTAAATGTGATAGCCCAATATATGATTTGCAAGTGGTTCTTCTACTATTACCAGTGCTGATCAATGAATGAATTCACTCATTTCAGAGAGTATGGCTCCTGGCCTAACTAAAAAAAAAAGGAAGAAGGATTATGATGCTGGATAATTGAGAGAGGTGGTAGGAATCCGACAGTAAAAGGATTTCTCTATATGTGATAGAGAACACCAGTCTCCTGGGTCACTGCAAGAGTGCCAGTGACACCTCCGTAGATTCCTTCTTTGTTGGAGTGAGCCATCCTTTGAGGAGTTGACGCTGCATATCCTTCATGCATAGACCTTCGCTGCTTTACGAAAGTTTGACAGATTGTCGTACTTGCAGATCTACTGCAGTGCCCTGGATGTATAAGCTAGGGTTGCGCGGTGGAGACTCCGCGAGCTCCTCCGTGATGTGGTGGTGGTACACACTAGCTATTGACATCCGCGTCCTTTACCCATGCGCAGTCCGTCAGCGGCACCGTAGAAGCGCGGTTGAAAGGCTTGGAGGACTTCACCGCAGAGCAGGTCTTCTTCATGACCATGTGCCTCAGTCTGTGCCAGGAGGACGGCGCTGGGAGGCGCTCGTCGCCCCCCTGCAATGCGGCTGCGCGCAACTTCGCGCCCTTTGCCGCGGCCTTCCGTTGCTCCGACAAGTCGGCCATGAACCCGGCGGAGAAGTGCCGATTCCTGGAGGGCGATCAGGCAGCGGAGAATTCGCGGAGCAATAGGAAATGACGTCACATCGACGAGCCAAGATGCGCTGATTGCGAGAACGTTTGGTGCAGCGGAGAGATCTTGAGAGCGAGCGTGAATTTAGCGGATCTACATACTTCTGCGCGTCCCAGGCGCGTGAACGCGCGATTATTTGACTTTACTAGCTCCTCCTGTTTTTATACCGCTTGCTTGTATCTTCATGCAGTCATGATGCAGACGAGCCATATGTATTCAGCGATGTATACGGTGAAGCAAGTGCGCTGCACAGCTTCCTACGACGGACTTGTGCGGATGTTGATTTGTGTCTATGTTTGCAGCATATATATATGTGCGTAAATATTGCATTTATTTAAGGATACCTTACAGGTCCCTAGAGGCATTGTGCAATGGGGGAGAGCGCACTCATAGATTATAACATGTTCAATAGTTAGAATACATATGTGAATACATATATGAGGGCGAATCAGAAAGTTCTTGCCCCTATTTTTATTAGCCAAAAATAAGGCTGCAGATGCGAAGTCAACATACCAATTCCCAGCGGCGGATCTTTGCTGGATTGGCACGGCTTTATCTGCCGGTAGCTCCGTGGCACGGCGCTGCTGACAGTTGTTGAAGATGGCGGTTGTGCTTCATGCGTTCACGGCGTACGAGCAAGGAGGCGTGACTCGGTTTTTATGGGGCAAAGGACCAACGCCCATCGAAATCCACAGGGAAATGCAGTGCACGTATGGAGAAATTGTCTCGCTTTAAGAAGTGTGAGGTGGTGGTGTTGCGAGTTCGCAAAATTCCGTGAAGACTCGCATGACAATAAGCGTTGAGGCCGCGCGCGTGCGGATTCTACCACAGGGGCATGTCAAATTTATTGCTGCGATGGGACAAATGTCTAAACCGGTGTAGGGATTATGTGGGAAAATGGTGTGTGTGTGTGTGGCGGGGGGGGGGGGGTGAGACTAGCCCCACTGGAGCCCCCCTTCCCCAGGCAGCGGCGACACCTTGGGTCTTGGCGGCGTCGTCGGCGAGCCGGACAACCGAGATTTGATCCTCCGGCCATTCACTGAGCAGCGTGGCCTCCCACTGCTCGGGCGCGGTGATCCTGGATGTAGGACTGGCGCTGTGTTTGATATTGTGTGGTGCTGCGGGGCGTGCCAAGATGTGGCCAAGATGTGCGCGCGGCGCCTGGCATATGTTTTGCAGCTGGGTGTGAAGGCATCGGGGTAGATGTGATGATACAGGGACGGTGTAGGATAGGTGCGCGTCTGTAAGAGCTGCCACGTGGTCGATTGATGCTTGTTGAGAGACTTGTCGGGAGGGGGCTATTTGAGGCGGTCTTTACAGTAGCACCTAGAATAGTACGTATATTTGTATTGTAATTACCTAGCTGTATGCACCTTATTCAAACATAGGGGCAAAGGCTTTCTGATTCGCCCTCATATATATATATATATATATATATATATATATATATATATATATATATATATAGTGTGTGTGTGTGTGTGAACGAGAGAAGGGAGACCGAGCGATTGAATAAACTTTTACTGGGTCCAGCAAAGCGTGATATAACGCGCACCCGACTAATCCCACGACGGGTCTGACAGGTCTAGCCTGCCGGCCCGATCGCGGGCGCGCTGGACGGCTAGGATTTGGTCCTCAAAGAGGGGACTTCGCGGGAGCGCGTTCCACTCTTCATTGGTGAACTTCAGGCCCAGCGACCCTGACTCCCAGATCATATGAGGCAAATTAGCAACCTCACCACACGCCACGCAAGAACAATTCGGATAAATCTCGGGATATATGCTGTTAAGGGACGCCGGATTTGGGTAGGAGTTCGTTTGCAAGAGTGAGTGAGTGAATAAACTTTTATTTGGTCCAGCAAAGCGCGATAAAACGCGCACCCGGCTAATCCCACGACGGGACTGACAGATCTGGGGCTAAATTTTTGGTAATCGTGACTCTGTAAAGCCAACAGATCATGAAGCCAAGGAAAGCATTCCGAAGAAATAAACTGCGGTTGAAATTTCAATTTCATATTTATTTCATTTATTTATTTGCTGGGGTTTTTGTACTGTGAACTGAAGCAGTACTAGCGCGGCAGTATGGAGGACCTAAATGGTTGAGTGCCTTTTCCAGTATTTTATATACTGGGTGTCCCAGTTAACTTGGACCAAGATTAAAAAAAAAAAACGCAAGAGCTCTACAGAGAACTTGTACCGTCTGCATAGTAGCGGCAGTCATATGGACTCACAGCCAGTATTTTTTTAATCACGAAGTATTTTTAATTAGTGAGCTCTTTAATTATTGCTTGAATGGCGAACATGCCGATTACAAAGTTGCAGGGCACCTTAATCTCCGAATCAAGCATTTATTTCGTGCTGAAGTGTGCCTTGCTGTTTATCCACGAAAAAACAAAAGCCCGCGAAATATGAAATAGGTGCGCGCTCGCGCGCGGCTACTCAAGCCGCCTCCAAACAACCTTTGAAAGATGTACGGCTGCATTCGTTTATCGCCGCATCGTACAAGGTTCGAGAGGTTTCGCGACCTAACTAGCGTGGTGCGATGAGCGTCAGCATCTGCTGTCGCAAGAATGTTGTGCTCGATCCTGAGGCACTCGGGATAGCTTTAACCTTCGCGTACCATGAAACAAAGCTACAAAAGAAATTCAACCAATGTTAAAAAATAACTGCGCAAAAGAGCACGAAAAAAGAAAGAAGGCAGCTCTCGGAAGAACAGAAAGGAGCTACTCAGGAGTTTATTTCAATAAAAGATAAACCGAAAGCACATAAGGTGTCTCAGCTGTCCACAAAGAAACATCCAAATGTGCAACTGGTTTAGCCATTTGCCCTTTCTACCCCTTTAACTCCCGAAAAGAGGCAAAACAAAGCAGTTTTTTACCGGTTTCTATCTTTGTCGCAAGCTTTTTTTTTATGTAAGGATAGCGTGACACCATGGAGGTGCGGTAAACTGTCACGTTTAAACACATCTTGAGCGGTTATTTTCCACTGCCACTTTTAGCGCGTGCTCGAACAGGTCACCGTCTGAAGCAATGCAGTACTTGCTTCTTTCCAACAGATGTGCTGTTGAAGCCTTGACCGACGACGTTGCAATCCCGTGGGAGACTTGTTCTTGCCTCTAGGGCGTCCGGTGTGGTAGTTCCGCTTCTACACGCGCGATCTTTCACGTAACCCCACAAAAAGTAGTCTAGCGGTGTCATGTCCGGCGACCTTGCAGGCCGGGGTACAGGTCCGTGCCGGCCAATCCACTGTCAAGGAAAAAGCTTGTCGCGCCACGCTCGAGGCTGACTACTACTATGCGCAGGAGCGCCACCGTGTTGAAGCCAGATCGGTTCCGAAAGTGCGCAAGTGCGAACGTTGCAACAGACTTCGTTCATTCACGGGGCCCTCGAGAATGTCGTTGACGTGGTGGTGCGTCGTTACTGTGTTGTCAAAAAAGATGGATCTGATGATGTTGCCATCAAAAATACCGCACCACAATTTAAACGGTTACTGGTATTGGCGTCATGTTTGTGCCAGCCAGTGGGAATTCCTTTCACTGCAGTAGTGCGCGTTGTGAAGATTAACTTGTGTGTTTCTAGAGAACTTCGTCAATACTTCTTTTTTTGAGCGAGTTGGTTCATCTTGAAACACATGGGTAACAGCGCAAACAGACGACCACAAAAAGGGAGACACGTACACATAAGCTCTAACAACTGGTTTTATTGGCAACTATCCCAGACGAAAATGGGAGGTCAATACCAGCTGGGAAAGCGTTTTCCAGCTTCATTTCCAGCTGGATTTTCCAGCTCGAAAGTGAGTATGTTTGCATTCCCTAGTACAGTCGCCCAAATCTTTAACTGGTGTGCGGGAGCGGCGACTTTTCCGGGCGTTTTCCGGGCGTCAGCGCCGTATGACGCGGCGAGGCTGGAAACAGCCTAGTAGACGATGGGCCCAGCTGAGCGCGCTTTGTCCGCATGCGCTTAGCCTCAGACTGTTTCCAGCCTCGCCCCGTCAAACGGCGCTGACGCACGGAAAAGTCGCCGCTCCCGCACACCAGTTAAAGATTTGGGCGACTGTACATGTTAGCAAACTTGAAAGCTAGGCAAGGCTTAGCACTTTTTCTGAAATCCTGAAAGTTTTCTTTTTGTTTCTAATACACAATTATTTTGGTGTTCTGATGGGCTTGTTGTGCCTTGCACAGGAAATTCAAGAGTTGTGAGAGTGAAACATTTTAGACCAACTTTCTGGTTCCAGGCTCATATTTTACTGTCCTGCTCTTCTGTTTGCTTATAGGCAACATAAATGGTTAAGGTACAAAATTACATTGTAATTCATTTTCAAGACAATAGTATTTGATGCAGGACTGACTTCATTATATATGGTGTGCTTCAGAAATATATGTCCCTTCAGCACATATGTGGATATATACTTTTAGTGTGCAATACTACCTAAAATATAATCTCTTGAAAGAAAACAATAAAATTGGTCGTATGAAAATTTTTTATTGCAATTGATAGGCAAAAATATGTGTGGGAAATGACACCTTATAATTGGAACTAGCGAACAGCTTGAAGTATGTCTGTTCAAAGCATACAGAATGGCTGTGACACATATTTTGCAACTTATTAGGGGGATCAGTAAATGGCAGGACAAAAAAGGACAATACACGGATGGAACCATGAGTTGTTTTTTTTTTCTGAACTCGTCAATCAGCGCTCCATTTTATAAGTTTGAAGATTCGCCAACATGCTTATTTTCAACCATTCGGTATATTGTACAATGTTCATTTCCAAGGTGTGCATGATCCAATAATAAAAATGATAGCTAGTGCATTCGCTTTGTCCTAGTTTCACTGGTTGCACCATACTCAACATTTTTCAGCATTTACATTAAGGGATCACTTTACTTCCAGCTGCATGAATGACTCGCTGATTACTTGTAGGTTAGAACCTGCATAGTTGCTCGAGAATGTGTGTATACACAGTAGCACAAGTCAACACAACACAATGCCATGCCCTTGCAAAGTTTTCTTTGTGCAGCAATCTACGAAGCCATAAACTATAAGAAATACTGCTGTCCCCTTGCTACATAGTATTGATGACAGTGCGGGTCTAATAGCAGTGAACATTACTATTTTTTTACATAGGTTCTGAAAGGTCACTAACTTTTAAACACGTAACCTTCTCGATTGAGCAGACACAGTGCAGACAATCGTTATTTGTTTATATATATATATATATATATATATATATATATATATATATATATATATATATATATATATATATATATATATATATATATATATATATATATATAAACTGTTAAGAAACCTAGACGGGAAGTCGGTCGAGAAGCTCACCGAAGAAATCAACAGAGCGTGGGAAACGGGACAAGTACCAGAGGTCTGGAAAGAGGCCTCGGTCATACTAATACCGAAACCCGGTAAACCACTTTCGGCGGAAAACATGCGGCCAATATCGCTGACCTCGTGCGTAGGCAAGACGGCGGAACATGCCATACACAACCGAGTATCGCGGTACATAGAGAGAGAGGGCCTCTTCCCACATAACATGGTGGGCTTCAGACCGGGCCTCTCCACACAGGACGTAATGTTACAACTCAAAAAGCACATAATCGACGGCATAACCAGAGACACCAGGGGCATACTGGCCCTGGACCTAACGAAAGCGTTTGACACGGTGAAACACAGATTTCTAATGGAAACGATCTCGGTGATGGGGCTCGGCCGGAAATTCCACTCTTACATAGGCTCCTTCCTCAGAGACAGGAAAGCCACGATCAAAATAGGACAGGCCACGTCCGATTGGTACACGCTGGGCGCGAGGGGCACCCCACAAGGGGCGGTGCTCTCCCCGCTATTATTCAATCTAGCATTGAAAGGGCTATCGGACCGGCTGACGAGAGTGACCAACGTCAATCACGCCCTGTACGCAGACGATATTACGGTGTGGTGCCCGGGAGGGTCCGACGCAGAAGTCGAGCGGGCTCTTCAAGAAGCGCTGGACACAACGGAAGAGTACCTGAAGGAAACGGGACTCCGTCTGTCACCCAGCAAATCGGAACTGTTGCTCTACAGGCCCTCGAAACAAGGCATGAGGAATTTGACGCCGATCGATCAAATACCAATCAAATTACACACGAGTGACGGCCAGCCGATCCCCAGAGTGGACACTATAAGAATCCTGGGGCTGCTAATTGAGGCTAAAGGCGGTAACACCCAAACGGTCATGAGTCTCACGTCCAAAACGGAGAACATGCTCCGGCTGATCCTCAGGGTGACCAACCGCAGGGGAGGGCTCAGCGAGAGCAATCTCATCAGACTTTACCACGCCTTCCTCATGAGTCACGTAAATTACATAGCCTCGGCGCTAAAATGGACCAAGAGAGACGCGGCCAAGATAGACACACTGATGCGCAAGAGCATCAAGAGGGTGCTAGGTCTTCCGATCAGTACAAGCACGGAGCGGCTCGATCGGCTAGGGGTCCACAATTCGCTAGCAGAAATAATCGAAGCACAGACCAAGGCACAGGTCGTGCGGCTGTCGACCACCAGGGCCGGCAGACGCATCCTAGAAGAAGCAGGAATAAATGCCGAGGCAGAGTGCACCGCACGCAGCGTCGCGCTCAGCGCGGCGGTCAGGGGCACTTTCAAGGTAGAACCGCTTCCGAGAAACGTCCACCCGCAATTCAACGAGGGGCGCCGAAGGGCGAGGGCCCGAGCACTGCTGAAATCAACCGCCAGCTGTCCGGGACTGGCGGCATTTGTAGACGCGGCCCAGTACGGGCGCAGCGACCGGTACGCGGCCGTCTCGATACGCTGGGATGGCACGATCATCAACGCAGCATCGGTCAAGGGGGTAACGTCCGAGGTGGCCGAGCAGGTGGCAATAGCCATGGCAATGAGGGACCCCGAACGCCCTTACGTATACACAGATTCGCGATCGGCGGCCAGAGCATTCGCCTCGGGCTCGATATCGCGGAAAGCGGCGGCCATCCTCGGCAGTGCGGGAGCCGCGGGTCATCACATCCTCAAATGGTTCCCAGCCCACATGGGGGCCGACGTGCACCCCGACTTTCCCAACGCCAACGAGCTGGCACACGGACGCGCGCGAGGACTCACGCACCGCGGCGATCGTGGCGAGCGAAGTGGCGGGGAGGGAGGGGAGCACCGAGACCCGCTGCTCACCTTCAACGAAATAACCACGCATTATCAGCTGTCGAGGAGGACCTTCCCGCTCCCCCACGCTAAACTTACTAGACCACAGTCATCTATATTCAGAATGTTGCAAACAAGGTCGTTCCCCTCGAGAGGCAGAATGAGCCTTTATTCATCGGACGTAGAGCCGCAATGTCCGGATTGCGGCGAATCGTACTGCTCGCTATCGCATATGCTTTGGCAATGCTCCGCGTTAAGCGGCACCGTGTTCAGCAAAGAAGAAGACTGGATGGACGCCCTGCGAAGCGACGACCACCAGACCCAGCTCCGGGCCGTCCAGAGGGCTCACGAAAGGGCGGAGGCTCACGGGCTTCCCGTCCCAACGTGGGTGCGGCCCGCGACCCCTGCCGACCACTAAACCAAGAGTGGGTGGGAAGGGGTTCCTCAGGACCCAATAAAGTTCTTTCCTCCTCCTCCTCCTACGGCATGAGCCGGGCGAGAAGAAGAGGAAGAAGAAGTGAGCTGGTGCAGCCTCAGGACGCCATCTTGACTTTACCATCCATCTCGTCCCTTGAATAAAGCCGGTTTAACATTAACCGTAACAGTTTTGTGGTGGAGGTGCGGGGTACTTCGACCAAGACGACGGAGCTGCTGCAGCAAGTGCCACGCCGGAGCCGACGCCTCGCTCGACTGCCTCCAACACCGCTTGAGATCCCGATGTCCCACAGCAGCGACGAACAGCCTTCTCTGGCAGCTCCAGTGCGAACAACCGGCGCCTGGATGCATCAGATGGAGCCCCGCCCTTTCTCTGGAAAATTCGGCGAAGACGTGGAGGAATGGCTCACCCACTACAAGCGTGTGAGCAAGTACAACGGCTGGAACTCCACGACTCAGCTCGACAATGTGGTTCTGTTCCTCACAGACACGGCGCTAGTGTGGTTCGAGAACCATGAAGATACGTTCACAACGTGGGACAGCTTCGTTACTCACCTCACAGAGTGCTTTGGCGATTCCACCACGAAACGGAAGCGGGCGGAGCAGACATTGCTTCAGCGCGCTCAAGTCCCAGGTGAGACCTGTACTACGTACATAGAGGCGATCCTGAAGCTTTGCAAGACTGTCAATCCTCGAATGTCCGAAGAGGACAAGGTTGGACACCTTCTCAAAGGCATAGCCGAGGATGTTTACAATTATTTAATCGGAAAGGAGAGTCTCGCCTCGGTCGCCGACCTCATCAAGCATTGCCGCACATTTGAGGCCTTGAAGCTGCGCCGTATCACGCCAAAGTTTGGCAGGCTAGCAAATGTCACAACGGTGGCAAGCGTTGACGAAAACGACAACTACAGCTTTCAACTTGACCTTGCGGCAACTATAAGGCAAATTGTCCGCGAAGAACTTGAACGACACACCAAAGGGGCGCATGTCGAACAGCTTGGTTGCGCTTCCAACCAACCTCAAGAAGATGCATCTGCTGTATCAGCATTGTCTGTCATGCCAGGCGTTGCAGACTGTCGAGGTGATCAGCTGCGACAGCACCGACGTACCTTTCCCGACGACATGACGCACGATCAACGAACTCGTCGAGCTACCACCACGAATCGGAATTCGGAAGATCGCGTTTATTATTCGCAGCGTCCCAGGGTTGACTCCGAGGCATACAACGTCGGTCGCGCATCTCCTGTATGTTACAGCTGTGGCGCCTCAGGACACATTGCTCGTTTTTGTCGCCGGCGCCGACAGACAACAACATATGGCCCACCACCAACTTGGCCTAATTTTGGACGTGATAGTTATAACGACCGTTGGCCGATAGACCCTGCAAACACCACAGGCGCGCCACCTCGGAATACCTTCCGTCAGTATAGTAGAAGGAGTGGCTCGCCAGCTTCTGACCGCAGCCTGACGCCCCCAACCAGTCGCCAACGCCGTTCACCGTCACCACGGCGACGTGCTACGTCTCCACCGCCGTCGGGAAACTAGCCGGCGCGGCCGATGGAGGTAAGGTCGCCGGACAGTCTGTGTATCTGCGAAATACTCCTCTGCCTATTATGATGGTGAAGAACAAAGTGCGTGTGTTAATTGATAGTATACCTGCAACAGCATTAGTGGATACTGGTGCTACCGTTTCCGTCATGAGTGTGACTTTCAAAGAGAGGCTGGGTAGGAAAGTTATGTTCCCGTGGAATGATGGTGTGACGTTTCGTGGTGTCAGCGGAGAGTGCCTAGTTCCCCTTGGTATTTGTGTTGCAAGTGTTTTATTCGGAGGAGAAGATCTTAAAACAGAATTTCTCGTACTACCGCGATGCACTAATGATGTGATTCTCGGGATTGACTTTCTTCAGGATTGTGGTGCATCCGTTAACTGTGGCACAGGCGAAATTACTTTGAATAGCGCACTTCTCGCCACCCTTGCCGACACATCCTTACCAGTGAAAAACTATTGTGTTGTTTCGAACGATTTGCTGCTACCGCCTTGGTCGCTGTCACGTATCCCTGTCAATTTCGCTGCTGCCGACCTTTCATCGTTTGACGCGCAAGTCCAGCCACTTACGTCGAGCTGCGCAAAGAAAGATGTACTTGTACCACGCTCTGTCGTGAGAGTAGTGAATGGCGCCTCCAATTTATGGGCTTTCAATTGTTCTTGCGTCCCTGCCGTTCTCCCGCGTGATATGAAGCTTGCTGAATTTGACGAGATTACTTACAGCTCCATTACAGTTCTAAGCGAGGAGGAGCAGTCTCATACTAGCGATCCCCAAAGAAGCATTTCTGAAGAGCAGATCCTACGAATGATCAACAAGGCACTGCCCTCACATGAGCGCCGCGCTCTCGCACAAGTTTTGTGGGCACATCTTTCTGTGTTCGATTTCACACAAGGCGACAAGCAGGCTTCACTCCCGCGTTCTCGTGCTCGCCACAGAATTGACACCGGATCTGCGCACCCCATTCGGCAAAAGCCTTACCGCGTTTCTTCAGCAGAGAGGACAGTTATTGCTGAACAGGTGAAAGACATGCTGCGTAAAAGTGTTGTCCAAGAGTCTTCTAGTCCGTGGGCAGCACCAGTAATCTTAGTAAAGAAGAAGGATGGATCGTGGCGGTTTTGCGTTGATTACAGGAAACTGAATGCGGTCACCAAAAAGGATGTGTATCCGCTTCCTAGAATTGATGATGTCATCGACTGTCTACATTCCGCTGCCTACTTTTCATCACTGGATTTGCGATCGGGGTATTGGCAGATACCCATGCACCCAGACGATAAGGAGAAAACGGCCTTCGTGACACCAGACGGTCTTTATGAATTTAACGTTATGCCGTTCGGCCTTTGTAACGCGCCAGCAACATTCGAACGATTCATGGATACTATCCTCCGAGGACTTAAATGGGAAATTTGTTTGTGCTACCTCGATGATGTGGTTATTTTTGGCAGCACATTGAGTGAACATAACAGCCGTCTCAATCTTGTTCTGGATTGTGTCAAACAAGCCGGCTTGATCCTAAATTCCAAGAAATGTCGTTTTGGAGAAACCGAGACGTTAGTACTTGGGCATCTGGTCGACAAAAACGGTGTGAGGCCAGATCCACGGAAGATTGAGGCAGTCAGCTCCTTCGAAGCACCGAAGTCAGTGCGGGAGTTGAGGAGTTTCTTGGGCCTGTGCTCGTATTTTCGGCGCTTCGTCCCAAGATTCGCCGACGTGGTGTACCCCCTAACATGTCTTCTCCAAAAAGCCGTCCCTTTCAACTGGACATCGGCTTGCGACGACGCGTTCCGTCAGCTAAAATTTCTACTAACATCAGGGCCCATATTGCGTCACTTCGATGCATGCGCACCTACGGAAGTGCACGCTGATGCCAGTGGCATCGGCATCGGCGCCGTACTTGTGCAACGTCATCAAGGAGCTGAACACGTTGTGGCTTATGCTAGTCGCTCTTTGACTAAGGCGGAACGCAATTACACTGTGACCGAGCAAGAATGCTTGGCAGCTGTTTTCGCTGTCCACAAATTTCGACCTTATATCTACGGACGCCCGTTCACTATCATTACTGACCACCACGCGTTGTGCTGGTTGGTGAATCTCCGTGACCCGAGTGGACGACTGGCACGTTGGGCTCTTCGACTGCAGGAGTACGACTTCGTTATTTCCTACAAGTCCGGGCGTCGCCACGCAGATGCGGACTGTCTCTCCCGCCTTCCTCTGACGACGACGGAGTGTGACGAAGACAATTTTGATGACTGTTTTGCTCCCATTTCTTCTACATTCCCAGACTCGATGACTTTCAAAGCAGAGCAGGAAAATGATATTGGTTTGGAACCTCTATTTGTGGCCGCATCGCGTCCTGGAGCCACCGGTCGATTTTGTGTCCGTGACGGCCTGCTTTACAAGACCAATTATTCGGTTAAAGGCGCACGCTTCCTTCTGGTGGTGCCGCAGAGTCTGCGAACGGACATACTGAGAGCCATGCACAACGATGTGACCTCTGGCCATCTAGGATTCATAAGAACTTTGAACCGGACACAGGAGCGTTTTTACTGGCCCAGAATGCGGGACACGGTCAAGCACTACGTCGCCAGTTGCGAACAATGTCAACGCTACAAGCGCCCTACGACCGCTCCGCCAGGTCCTCTCCAACCTCTGCCGCCGCCTCGCCTGCCATTTGAACAAGTGGGTATCGATCTTCTGGGCCCATTTCCCCGATCATCTAACGACAACCGATGGGTGATCGTATGTGTCGACCATCTGACCCGTTACGCGGAAACGGCGGCCGTGCCATCTTCAACAGCTGCGTCCGTTGCAACGTTTTTGCTTCGCTTCATTATTCTTCGACATGGTCCCCCCCGTGTGATCATTAGCGATCGCGGTCGTCAGTTCGTTGCGGACGCCGTAGAAGAACTGCTTCGTCTCTGCAGTTCGCAATTCCGTCATTCAACGCCTTATCACCCTCAGACAAATGGGCTTGTAGAACGTACGAACAGAACTCTAACTAACATGCTGGCCATGTACGTATCTTCCGATCACAAGGACTGGGATGACGTACTCCCCTTCATCACCTATGCGTATAATACTGCAAAGCATGAGACGACCGATTACAGTCCTTTTTATCTCCTTTACGCACGTTCACCGCTAAGCTGCATTGACACTATACTACCGTTTGACTTTCACAGCGAGTACTCTGTTGCCAAGACGGTTTGTCTTGCCGAAGAAGCCCGGCGTATCGCTCGTCTTCGTACTGTGGCATCGCAAGACCGATCGAAAGAGCGCTATGACAGCCGACACCAGTCTGTCTCGTACGCCAAAGGAGACTTTGTGTGGTTGTGGACTCCTCAACGTAAACGTGGCTTATGCGAAAAGTTTTTACCTCAGTACACGGGCCCATTCGTCATCGTAGATCGCTTGAGTGACTTGACGTACGTAGTGGCACGCTTGACGTCGACTGGTCGTCGGTCTAGCCGGACCCAGTTAGTACATGTTGCCCGTCTTAAGCGGTTTCACCCTACGCTTTCAGAGTGATTTGGACTTGCCCAGCGGGCTTCGTCTGGCAACCGGGGATTGCTACGGCATGAGCCGGGCGAGAAGAAGAGGAAGAAGAAGTGAGCTGGTGCAGCCTCAGGACGCCATCTTGACTTTACCATCCATCTCGTCCCTTGAATAAAGCCGGTTTAACATTAACCGTAACAATATATATATAAAGAACAGGTAAATACAGCTTCAAACAAATATGTGCATTAACTTCTGCAAAAGGACATTAGCTGCTTAGTTTCCGCAAGTATCCCGGGGTCATGTAATGTGCTGAAGGCAGCCTGAAAGTGCTTGCAAAATTGGGTACGTTTAATGACACATTGACTAAAATCCAGCTTTATCATGTCAGCAGTTTGTAACTTGAAGGTTTAGCAGAACAAAAACTTCAGTGAGTTGTAAGGTTCCGTGAAGGTACTTCGAATCGTAAGAAAAAGACTACACATCGAAGGTAAACCAGACAGGATGAGCACTCTTCCTGTTGCACTCATTTAGTCTTGTTTACTTAATTGTGTAGTCTTTGTTATGCTTCAAAGTGAGGTAACTGCAGAAAAAAAAACGAGTCATGTAATACCAGGCTGCATGCACAGATTAATTGAACATGTGACTAAATGTCTCGAATCATGAGCTTATGAGACATGCAGAAATATTAATTGTATAGTTCGTACACTTTAAAACTACATGACTCAGAGTCGAACACATCAATGTAGAAAAATTGCTTAAACTGCTGACAATGCAGGAGAATGCTTGGATAGCATTACTTTTATATGAAAACAATCCTAAATTATTACACATAGTTGTGGCTTATTGAATCACAGTGTAGCACCAATGAGTGCATCTGTTCTTTGTAATCAAGCCAAAAGACGAAGGCATAACACTGGTATACGTATAGCCACCTTAAGTAATTTGCACATACCTGCTTGTACAAAGCCTGCACGATATTAAATATTTTCATAATAGAAGTGTAACATTGAAGTATCGTGCAACATCATACAACCACAACATACAGAAAAAGAGAGTTAAATAAGTCTCGCAAGTGCTGTGGGCATCTATGCTAAAGCAAAGCATCCGACTTGCTAAGTGGCTGTCAGAAGCAGACTGACGGATACCCTGTAAGCAGCTGGTCTTATGCAGCAAGACTTGGATGCAAAATGTCTTGCTACTTGTAGTAAGAGATATATTGCTATCTCAAGTGCAATGCAATAGCACTATAAGGAAGTGCTTCACATGCATGCTGCTAATAGAGGAAGGAAATCTTTTCATCTCTCAAACACCTTCTTACAAGTTGTTTCGTTGATGCATCATGGGGACTGCAAATAAAGGATGCCAAGCACCGTCAGGAGTAGAAAACAAAACACAAAGAAAGCAAAAGAGTACTTGCAAGCACACGGCATTACTGCAGATGACTAATTTTTATTTGATTCATGACAACTTTCTAGCTAAGGTTTTTATAAACCTTTCTAGTTTCACTTGACAGCAGCTGCTGGGTGTTGCACCTTGAACCTACTTGGTTGGTACTGAAGTTAGTTCAGGATCATATAGCATCTCAAAGAGCTAGTGATCGCGAAAAATAAACTCATGAGGTTATATACTCTGCTGGCAGCACATGCAACTATAGCCTAACTAGCAGATCATCAAATGGGATTTGTTATTTTGTTACCCTGTCCTGATCAATATTCTGCATATGGCAACATCTTTCTAAGAATGAAGAGAACCTTATACCTACTGAAGCAATATTTTTATTTTTTAGGCTATCTGGCAGGACAAGAATAAACCAAGCGCCAATTCTAATGCTTCACATTAAAAACTTTGGTGCCACAATTTTTTTATTGTGAGCTATTAGGTCATCAAAACATTCATATGAGTTAACTAAACCGCAAAAGTACTCGTGGTTATTAAAACAGAAATGTATGCATGGTCGTATCTGTGCGCCAATCTTGAGCAGACATTCATCACCTCGTTTTTTTGCGTATTAATGTGCTCACTTGGTAGGACAGAGTCAACAGTGTATACTTCAGAAATAACAAAGAAGTGTTCTCCGAATGGTTCTCTGGAGCAGAATATTCTTTTTACCCTGGCATAAGTGCCATCTGGAAGAACAATAGCAGGGCTATTTGTTCTGACATGTTTACTGTACCGCTCTGATGCAATTACAGTGCACCCAACCTTCATCCTACGAAATTCAACTATTTACTTTCCCTGTAGTACTGTATGGGCAGAAAAATCATCATGACCTGTCTCAGGTTTGCCTAGAGAAGTAATGTTTTCCAAGCATTCTTTTGCAGCATTTTCTTTGATCAGCGAAAGTGAATAGTTACTTGCACGTGCTTTCAGGGCTAACAGACTGCTGCGGATGTTATTAGCTTCAAGAGCCTGCCCATATTTGTTTCAAACGAGAAACAAGAATGTGCCCACAGAGGTCCAAACAAAACAACAGACTTTGGCAAATGTAAAAGCTGGTGCACATTGTATGTCATGCTGCTCCGGCCATACAAAAGTTCAACGACAAACTCTGTGAGTAGTTGTATGCTGAAGTCGACATCTGCACGTGAAATAGAATCCTTTAGCAGGCTGAATACACCTGATGCAAGAAGGCTCCAGTGAGTCATATACTTGTCCCCAAGTACACCAGTGAGAGAAGGTACACTGTAATAAAGCAACGAGTACTGCCATTCTGAGGCCTTCCAATATTTTCTAACCTGCAGCGGTCGTGGCTGACGGCTAACACATACAGGCATTCTTATTTCACCAAGCCGTTCATTTATAACCCTCACAGTAGAGGGCATGCCACAGCAATAATCTGCTCCTGTATCAGAGAGCCACAATTCTGTCAACTGTCTTGCGACACCAAGTAGAACACAATGCATGTAGTCTGGGCACTATGACCAAGCAGGGCTAAAACCTGACAAGTTAATAAGTGCAGATGGGCCCTTGACTCCATGTACAGTAGTGCCAGTACGACAAGCCGCCTTCATGTCCACCAAAGTTTCTTCGTCAGTGCGATCAGGGTAGAGCTGATCCAAGCAGTATTTGATAGTACCTGTTAAAAAACAAAAGTATACACACAGCAAGTTTAATTTATGGGAACTGAATCCCACTTCCCTCTACACTGATCCATACTAGAGATAAAATATACCGAACACTCAACCACATAGACTGGCACATTTTTTTGCAATGGTAGCATGTATTTTAACTGGTCCAGCTTTCTGACCGCTACAAAAGAGCCAAGAGTGGCATAGGAATTGCCGTGTACATTGGTCCATGGATGGTAGCACCAGCTATAACCAAAGTAACCTTTGACCTGGACCATTTGTTGCATTGCAGCTCTGGCAGGTGCATCTGCACAGCAGCATATGCAGAAAACCTGCAGGATAATGAAATATCATGTGAATATATACTCAAGAGTTGTGTCGTAAATGTTTTCAAATTTTCTGTCGGGGATAATTTACCTTGGAGCATACTTGTGTGCCAGCAAGCGTCCACGTGATACCAGTTGCATTTAGCTGCTCCAGTTGAAGCACAAATGCCTGCAGCAGCATTGGCATATTTGGATGCTGATGCCCATACCACAGGTGTGGTGCCATTACATTGCTCCAACGCAGCCGGGGTGGTAATTCATTTAAAATTATTTGCACAGGCCATATGGTGTACTTTGACGACTTGAACACAGGACTACCATCACTGTTCACAGTCAATGTTAAATCATGAGTAGCCATCCCAATCTTTTCACGTGCAGTGTGGTATTGATGGCCATCCAAGATGTCAGTCATTAAGCCATTACTGCTCTGTGGCACGCTGAGGTTTGCTGCTAGCACAGTGTTGGCTGTCTTGCTAGAAAGAATTGCCATCAGCTGCTTCTCAGTTGGCAAAGTTACAAAAAAGCTGCCTGTGCGCACAAGATCAAGGCCTACATATTTTGCGTTGCCGACTGTACATTTGACTTCAAGTTTTTGACGCTGCTCTAGGCATCCCGTTGTTTTAGCAAGCAGATGCTTGCAATCTGCGCAGTAAAAATGGAAAATCACATCCTTCATGTCAATTCCACTATTTGCTTTCTGGAAAATATTTCTTCTCCAAGACGTTCACCAAGGGCTAAGGTGCTCGCCCGCTAAATCCGAGCTCTTGCTCTACAAGAAGAGGCCCAGAGGCGGTTCACACAGGTACTGGAAGCCAGCAACAGAGAGCCACATTACATTATTCACCGGTAAGGGCTCCCCAGTACCGCGGGTAGACACTATCAGGGTCCTAGGAATGTTTATCGAGTCGAACGGGGCCAATGGAGCCGCCCTTAAACGCATTTGTTCCAAGACCGAAAGCGCCCTCGGCCTGATCCGAAGAATCGCCAACAGGTACCGCGGAATCAAGGAAGACAATCTGATCCGGATTATCCACGCCTTCGTGCTATACCACCTCGCTTATTCAGGGGCTATGCACAACTGGCTCGTATCGGAGCGCAACAAGATCAATGCCCTAATCAGAAGAGTCTTCAAGCTTGCCCTCGGCCTTCCCATCCGAACGCACACAAAAGACCTCCTTAATTTGGGAATTCACAACACGTTCGAAGAAATCGTTGAAGCTCAAGAATTTTTTCAGTTTGTCAGACTCTCCGGTACCCCAGCGGGCCGAGCCATACTTGGCAAGCTGGGACGTAACCCCACGGTCGTCAGTCTCGACGCTGTGAAGCTGCCCAGCGACGTAAGGTCCAAGATTTACATACACCAGATGCCACGAAATATGCATCCCACCTACAACGAAGGACGAAGACGAGCCAGGGGTAAAGCTCTGCTCGCCAGTGCCCGCTTGAACAAGGACCGAACATGCTTCGTAGACGCTGCTTCGTACGTTCAAGAAGAGGCCTTCTCCTCAGTGGTACTCGACTGTGATTCTAAAATCCTTAGCTGCGCTACCATCCGCACTTATAATTCCAGCGTTGCAGAGCAGGTTGCTATTGATCTTGCCTTGACGGACAGTGTGAATGACACGATTTATACGGATTCCAAGGCCGCTGTCAGGGCCTTTCAGATGGGAATGGTGGCTCCCCAGGCCCTACGTATCATCCAAAGTGCCAAAGACATGAAACATCACTCTTTGGTGTGGTTCCCTGCGCACCTTGGAACCATTGAGGGTGCCTCGATCAACCCCAACGAGGAGGCGCACTCGGCTGCACGAGGTTTGACTGACCGTGCGCTGGGCAACGCGTGCCTCTCTGCTCGTACAACGAAATCTGCAAATATAATTATCTGTCAAGAAGACTCCTACCTTCGCCGCACTCCTCGCTGTGCAGGGCTCAGGCAGTCGCTCTCAGACTTCTGCAAACAAGCACTTACCCGAGCCCCGCGGCGCTGCACACAATGTACCCCGAACGGTTCCCAAGCCCGGACTGCGCACTGTGTGGTGATTACGCGGACTTCGAACATGTCCTGTGGGGCTGCGCCTCTGCCGGTCCCCCTTTCACTCAAGAGGAAATGATGAAGCTAATTAGGGCCCAGGATCAGACCTCTCAAATCCTGGCAGTCCAGAGGGCTCGCGAGAGGGCCGTCAGGTTTCACTTGATGATCCCCGAGTGGGCCTAGCCAGGTGACGTTGAGTTCGCTTACGTCTATAGTGGACCAAATAAAGTTGTTTCACTCACTCACTCACTCTCCAAGAGGTTGTTGAATAGCTTCTGAATCTCTTCAATTGCAGCCCAGGATAGGCCAAATTTAATTGCCAAGTCCAATAGCAACATATAGGCATCTCCTCTGGTGACTGTTCCACCTTCAATGAATCGTTCACATAGTTCATCAGCATCTATACCTTTCAGATCACCGCTCGGGCACGCACTATTTTCACCCGGCAAGCAGTCTTCGTCCGCGGACACCGGTTGTGAGAAAGATGCATCTAAGTTGCGTGTTCACCTTCCCTAAAGTCACTGCAGTCTTCATCACTGTCCTTCTCTCGGGTTACGTTTGTGTATGTAGACTCATCACAGATTTGGTCCTCGAGAGAGTTTGCTGGCGATGTTGGCGATCTCGTTGATGTTATAGGCGACTTGTGACCTTTTGGTGTTCGCGGAGCGGCGCCAAGTGGATGGTGAAGGAGCCACTTTGTTGACTTCGGCATGCTGTTGCTTGATCCAGGGTCCAGCTAGACTTTACATCTTTTTCGCCGTGCCATTTGGTATCCAAGACAAGTACAGCTATGTAATCACGAACGAGATACAGCTCTTGATCCAAGGACAAAGAGAGCGCTGAGAGCGCGGACCAGATGCACATGGACTAAAATCTACCACAACCTTTTGTGCTGAAGCACCATACCCCACACCGCAAATGCTCCGCAATCGTGCTATTTACGAACTCTTTTGGTAAAGAGGGATATATTGTTTATAAATGAATAATATACAATAATACATGTCAAGAAGTATGAACAAATACCCTTTATTAAAAATATACTACCGTTTTAATTTACGCACATGTGCGATCTACATGTTGGCGTTCCAAACCCTCCGCAGAGCGTGAGAAGGCCAATTAGTGTTCCTCCGCAGTCTCTGGGCATCTGAGCGCGTGGTCCGAGTGTCGTTTGGCTTCGTGGTGCCGCGTTGTTTGTGTTGTGGATCGTTTCGCACGCGTGCATCGTATCAGTAAGCGCGATGTTTGCTCTTGTGCGATTTGTTGAAGACAAGACAGACAAACGATGTGTTATACCCGTAACCGATGTCAAGAACTTCCATCCCGAAAATGAATTGGATTTTGACAATACGGTGCCTTACGATGCCTACTGGCGAGACGAAGACAACGAGGAGAACAGTGGCGCATACGTCATACAGATTCTCAAGCTCGCAAGCAAATACTTTGTTAGAGTGCCCTGCTGATTAAAAAAAGGTGAAATTCACAGAATTGTGATATCGTTCTTCATTGCCGAGTTAGAGTTGTAAACTTCATAGTTTCGTTTTCTCAAAATTTTCAATTTTCGGCAATTTTAAGTAAACAATTAACAACCTCAGTAAAAGATTAGAAACCAACATTCACTAGATATTAAGTTTTGCTTTTAAATGCAACAAACCTCGTCAAATTTGATGCAATGGTTGTCGAGAAAAACGACTTCTCCTTTTACATGTATTTCGATAGGAGCACCGGAGCTAAAAGTTAGATGCACCGACTTTTCAGAAAATTACTGCCTGTCGGTTGAGTGTATTAGAATAAGGATACTGTCTGCGCATAAACTTGTAACAATTTGAGCACGCACTTATAATACTTGTATATTGTTTTAAAGATACGTATTTAAGGGCTTGGCACATTATTATGGTGCTCGAAATAACATTGCATTTCAAAGTGTGAAGTTTAGGGTAGTGGAAATTCAGCTGGCATCTGGCAGGCAGTGCGAGGGGACGTTTTGCGGTGCTTTGACCTCATTAATTGGCATTATTTCAGCATTAACATTATGGCTTCGAAGAAGCCGTCAGAAAATGCAAGTTGGTGACAGCGGTGGGTGGGCGAGCGCGCGCCGCTAAAGCCTGGGAAAAAAAGCGAGCATGCCAAAGGCACATCGCGGAACGGCAAGCCTGTGCCACTGACCTTGCAGTGGCATGGACCAACTGCCTAACATGTTAAATAACTGTGCGCTTATACCTGCTACTTACTACCGCTTGAATATGATCCTTCTTTGCACGATACCGGCACAGTCTGACGGCGGTTAAATGGCTGTTGCCCACTGAATATGCCCTCGCTTGATTAGGACTCGGATAATTACACTTTTGACAATAAAGCAACGTGTCCGCGGAAATGTATCTATGCTAAATATTAAGGGTTACTAGCGTTTCTTGATATATAGTTTTCCAAATATGATGCAGTCAATGAAACATGTTTGTTGTTTTATACTCTTTGCAGCCACAAGGGAAGAGATGGCAAGAGAAACAAAAAACTAGAGAGTGCCCTTTCCACCCATCAGGCTGTCAGATGTGGAGGACTTTACGACATGTTCTTTGCGCCGTCGGCCTTTTTTGGTACCTGTGACAAAGAAGTATGATACTGCTGTGGACGACACGAATGACGCCGGCTGGAAGATGCAACAGCGTAGGCTTAGCCAGTGCCACCAGGAACGACGACTAGCCCGAGCCACATTTGCGTAGCGCTGGAGATCCTGCTGCGGACCTCTGCACGGCGCACTTCAATGCAATCTTCCCCCCTCGCTGAAGATGGAGCCACACAGGTGGCCTAAGATGTGAGGACGAAGTGATCGTGATACGGCTTGAGGCGATCTACGTGCACAGTTTCGTGGCTTCGGCGACGTAGGTTCGTAGGAGGCGTCAGAGGTTCGATGACGTAGTTTACCGGAAAATTTTGCTGTGGGACCCGGTGGGGCTTATGGTATCTGGAGACAAACTTGGAGGAGACACCTGGTGCCGAAGTAGGAGGCAACCACAACCAAACGAGAGCGTCAGACGAAAACTGGTGGTCCCCAAGTCATGACGAAATTTCTGTGGCGCTTGTTCTTGCGTTGTAAGTGAGCGTGCTAGTTGTCGACATTCTTCTGCATACTGGGCGGCTTCGGAAACCGGTTAACCTTCTGACAAGTCGGGACGCGGTAAGGAAGAATAATGTCAATGGGAGGGGACGGCTCTCGGCCACCTAGTAGAAAGAAGGGAGAAAAGCCCGTTGTTGCCTGGGGTGCCGTATTTTAGGCATATGTGACATAGGGAAGGACGAGGTCCCAGTTGGTTTGGTTGGAGGTGACATACATCGACAGCATGTCGCCAAGAGTTCAGTTAAAGCGCTCTGTCCATCCGTTTGCGGGTCATATGCGGTGGTACAGCGATGAATAACGCGGCATTCAGTGAGAAGTTCTTGAATGACATCGGCGAGAAAGACGCGGCCTCGGTCGCTCAGGTGTTCGCAGGTAGCGTTGAAGCAGGAAGGAGGCAACGTCACGAGCCGTCGCGGCTGGCAGAGCAACCGTTTCTGCATACCTCGTGAGGTGGTCTATAGCCACAATGACCCAGCGATTGCCAGCAGCTGTGTATGGCAGAGGCCCGTATATGTCTATCCCAACCCGATCAAAGGGTCGCGAAGGGCGTGGCAGATGTTGCAGTGGTCTGGAATAGCGGCAAGGATCAGGTTTGCGCTGCTGGCATTCTGTGCGAGAGCAAATGTACTTTTGCACAAATGCGTACATACCGCGCCAATAAAACCTATGACGTAGTCCGGTGTAGGTCTTGAAGATACCAGCGTGTGCGCACTGAGAATCGGCGTGGAAAGCGGTGCATACATCAGCGCGGAGATGCCGGGGTGTTACTAGCAGCCAGTTGCAGCCGTCGGAACAGCAGTTACGGCGATAGACGATTTCGTCGCTGATGGCGAAACGTGAAGCTTGTCGGCGTAGCGCTCGCGATGGTGGGCGTGCAGGCGTATCAGAGAGGTAATCTATCAAAGATGAAATCCAGGAGGCCTTGCGCGCTCCGAAGCCATGTCGACAGAAGCTAATGGAGGAAGTGGGTCGTCTAGGACGGAGACGCTGACAATGCCGGCGTGGATAGGCGAGCGCGAAAAAGCATCGGCATCGGCGTGCTTCTTGTCTGAGCGGGTAGACAACCCGGATGTCGTACTCTTGGAGCCTCAGTGCCCACCTGGCTAGGCGGCCGCAGGGATCTTTGAGAGACTACAACCAGCAAAGGACGTGGTGATCAGTAACAACATCGAAGGACCGGCCATACAGGTATGGACGAAATTTTCCTATGGCCCAGATGATTGCTAGTATATGCTAGACATTCTTTTTCCGTGACTGAATAATTCGCTTCAGCCTTCGTGAGTGTGCGGCTCGCGTGAGCAACAACATATTCTTGGTAGCCGGGCTTTCGCTGGGCGAGCACAGCGCCAAGACCAACACCGTTAGCATCCGTATGGCTTTTCGTGGGAGCAGTTTGATCGAAATGGCGCAGTATCGGCTGTGTTGTGAGCAGACTATGTATAGCGTCGTAAAGGCATCATCCCAAGCCGGGGACCACGCGGAAAGATTGGGGTCTCCCCGAAGAAACTCTGTCAGCGGTGCCATAATCGAAGCGAAATTTCGAATGAAGCGGCGGAAGTACGAATAGAGGCCAATGAAACTGCGCAAGTCTTTTAGAGACGTGGGCCTCGCGAATTCTTTAACAGCACGTAGCTTAGCGGCATCAGGGAGAACGCCGTCCTTCGACCCGACATGTAGGAGAATGGTGAGTTTTCGTGCCCCAATGCGGCATTTTTTCAAGTTTAGTTAGAGGCCAGTGTCACTGAGACAGCGTAAAACCTGCTCCAGTTAAGCGATGAAGGTGAGTAGGAAAATTTGGCGCAAACACTGCATCATCCAAATAACACACGCACGGGTTCCATTTGAGGCCTCGGACAATAGTATCCATCATGCGTTCAAATGTCGCGGACGCGGTGCAAAGGCCGAATGGCATCACACGAAATTCGTATAAGATATCTGGTGTGATGAAATCAGTTTTTGTCTTATTGTCTGCAGCCATAGGCACTTGCAAATAGAGCGTAAATCGAGGGAGGAAAAGAACTCTGCACCTTAATTGTAAGCAGTCTAGGGCGTCTTCGATCCGCGGCAATGGATAAACATCCTTTCGGGTTAGTTTGTTTAGGCGACGGTAATCCACGCAAAAGCGGATCGAGCCATCCTTTTTTTCAACTAACTGGCGATGCGCATGGACTGTCGGACGGTTCAATGATGTCATGCTTTAGCATTTCACCTACTTGTTCATCACTGACGCGGCGTTCTGTCTACGATACACGGTATGGTCGCTGCCGTAGCGGTGAGAGAGCATCGGTGCCAATCCGGTGACACAGTCGTCGTTCGGCCCAGAGGCTGTCAAAAGGCTGTCAAATGGCTGTCAAAAGCAGGGCGAAATTTGTCGAGGAGAGGGAGAAGGTCACGGCGTTGCTTGGGGTTTAAAGCGTTGTCGATAACGTGGCTGAAAACGTCTTCAGGTGATGCGCAGTTACGGGACTACAATAGAGGGTGTTGACCTCTGACGATCCAACGGGAAGTTCCAACGTAGTAAGGGTATCGTAAGGCTCCACAGTGCCCAGAGATTCGCCGCGAACCAACGTAATCGGGAATGGGGAGTGGTTGTATACAGGAAGGTGAGTTGCACTAGCTTGAAGGCCCAGCAGCGCAGTTGGGAGTGGTGAGAGGTGGCGATGAACGAAAGCAGTGGAAGGCGTGAAGAGTACAGTAGAGTTGGAGGCAGCTGAACAGTATACAAATGCCAGAACGGATGTATGCTGAGATATATGGATGTCGTAAGTGAGGTATAACTTGGCGCAGGAAAGCGAAACGTCGTTAGATGTGGCATTGCCAAGCGAAGAGAAGGCGACTTCTGCATGGGAGCAAGCAATGACAGCTTGGTGACGGGAGAGAAAATCCCAACCTAAAATAATATCGTAGGAGCAGTGGGGAAGAATGACCATCTCGACTATGTAGAGCACTCCTTGAATTTCAAGTCTGGTGGTACACGCAGCCACCTGCTGGACGTGCTGTGGCCATGCGGAGTAATGGACCGAAGAAAGGCGTCGTGACTTAGCGGCACAGTTTTTCGGCAATTACATATATTGTGGCACCTGTGTCAGTGAGGGTAAGCACAGAGACACCTTCAACAGCGACATAAATAATGTTTGGCGGCAAAAGAAGAGGGCTTGAGCTTGGCGACAATGACGCAGTTCTTGCCTCGGGAACTGCGCCGCTTACTTTTCCGTGTCAGCGATGGAGGGACGTCGACGCATCGGGAAGAGCGAGCGACGACGGGGAGGAGAACAGCGGTCGGAAATTGGTCGAACGCTTGGTCGGGGAAGTTGTCATTCGTGGTCTGGAGCGCACAACGGATGGTCGTACGCAGCTGTGCGTGGGTCGTACACATGGATGAAGTGGACGGCGGCGGCACAGGCGTGCAACGTGTCCGGGAAGACCACAGAAATAGCAGATGGGCTGAATGTCCACAGTACGACAGCGACTAATTACCCTCGAGAGACTGGAGGTCGTGGCGGCGTGGAGGTGAAAACTGATCTAAGCGTCGGAGGCGGAGCCCGGAACGTCGGTAGTCGTGGTCGTGCGACGCCGTCGGCGTTGGTCAATGGCGCGGGGACCTGATGCACCCGCTCCTGTGGAAGGACCTCGGGCACTTGTCCTTGTATAACGTGTCGTATACGGTCGTACTGAGGGATGAACTTGACTCTAGGTGGGTTGGATATGAGGGAGAGCTGGCAAGCAACTTCTTCACGTATGAAAGCCTTGATCTGCGATAGGAGGGTAGGGTGTTGAAAAGGTCGAGTTAAACCCGACAACGATTCCTGATGTGGTACAGGGTGATGGGAGGCGAGACGTTGTCGGAGGAGCTCGTCATAGCTTTGGCACAGCTCAATAACTTGGGCTACCGTAGAGGGGCTCTTCGAAATCAGCATCTGAAACGCGTCCTCGTGGATAACCTTCAATATAAGCTTGATTTTATTGCCCGCGGCCATGGACGCATTGACTCGTTTACATAGGTCGACGACGTTTTCGATATAGCTCGTAAAAGTCTCACCAGGTTGCTGAGAGCGCGACTCGAGACGCTGTTCGGCACGAAGCTTTCGAACAGCAGGGCGGCCGAAGACCTCGCTGAACTTTGTCTCGAACAAGGTCCAGCTTGGGATTTCGCTTTCGTGCTTTCGAAACCACAAGTGGTCAATTCTGGTGAGGTAAAAAGGGATGGTGGTTAATTTTATGATGTCATCCTATTTGTTGTTCACACTGACGCGTTCATAGGATGAGAGCCAGTCATCAACGCCGTGATCGTCAGTGCCGCTGAAGATGGGATGGTCCCGCTGACGGAGTGTGCCGGGGCATAAGTTGGAGTAGGGAGCAGGTGGTGGTGAGCTCGTGATGGTTTGGGTGGTCATGATGACAAGGATTACAGGAGACCCAACGAACCTCCACCAATTATTACAAAGGAGTTTGACACGGCTGTGGACGACACGAATAGCGCCGTCTGGAAGACGCAGCAGCGTAGGCTTAGCCAGTCACACCAGGAACAATATCTATTCCGAGCCCCACTTGCGTAGCACTGGCGATGATGAAACCTTAATTAATGGCACAAACCCACCACAGGGAAAAGGCCACGAATAGGGTGGTAATATGATTGAAAAAATAAAATAAAATAGTTAATAAATAAATAACACAACTGCGGAGCTCTGCACGGCGCACTTCTTCATTACAGTACCATCTTTCGGTCACGCCAACTACGATGGGTTTCTTCGTAATTGCCATATAATGCTTTCGCATTTAAAGGCGTTACGAAAATCGCCTAAATCGCTCATGTCCTTTGCGGCGCCCTTATTGCATGGCTGGCGTTAAAACCAGTAATTTAAAAGATAAAAACGAAATTTTGTTAATTGAACGGACAGCGATGTCTACTAGACATCTAGTATCCAGAATGCTGAAAGAACTAGTGGAAAAGAAAGGATCGTTACATCGCGATTAAACTGTATTAAAAAAGTTGTTTCTATTACAAGAAATTACGCGGAGTATGTGCGAGGGCGAATGAGAAGAGAAAGCCTTTGCCCCTATGTTTTTAGCCAAAATAAAGTAAGTACAGGTAATTACGAATATACGTACCATTCTGCGTAATTTACGCTATTTTTCCCCATAGTCCCCATGCACATCGGTTCAGACATTTGTCCCATCGCAGCACTAAAGTTAGATGCCCCTGTGGTGGAATTCGTCCGGCTGACTGTGGAACCACCGTCGGCCTGCTGTCTTGGCTTCATCGTTGCACGTGAATCGCGGACCGAACACGCAGAAATCGCTAGGGTCGAGGTCCCTGTGGATAACAATGGGCGATCGTCCCTTGCTATATAGAAAACGAAACGCACTTCGTTCCTCGTACGCCGTGCACGTGTCAAGCACAGCCGGCATCTTCAACAACTGACAGCAGCGCCGTGCCGCGGAGCTACCGGCAGAGAAGGCCGGGCCGGCCCAAGACAGGTCCACAGCTGGGAATGGATATATTGACTTCGCATCTACAGCCGTAATTTGGCTAAAAAAAAATCGGGGCAAACACTTTCTGATTCGCCCTCGTATATATCTTGTGGTGTCTCAAACGTACTCTTGGGACAAAGGAGCGACAACACACTAGTGCAGACAATTACAAGAGCATTCATTGCGCCCTTTATACACCAATCTAGCCAGCCCAATTATTACCCATAGAACGCGCCGATGGACGCGCGACAAATCGAGGAAGTCCAACTCGCCGCGATTGGATAGCGTGCGAATATGTTCGCTCCCGTGCACGAAACCAAAGCTTAATCGTTTGCTTAAAACACGTTGGCGGGCTAGTTGGTTAGAATCCATGACAGAGTGTATAAGCGTGACTGAACGAGGACGTAGAAAGAAACAGATACACAGAGACAGCGCTATTTCTGTGTATCTGTTTCTTTCTACGTCCTGGTTCAGTCGCGCTTATACACCCCATCCTGGGTAATCGTTTGCATGTACGGTCACGCGAACGGTGGCGCGTTCGAACGATCGTGTTCGCCCATCCCGGTGCCCCTCTCCGAAGCATTTCTCGGTTCGGCGCACGCGCGAGACGTCCGCGCCGCTCGCCTACACAAGCTACAGAGGGAGCGCGTACTCGCGCTCGCGCCCAAATAACCCCGCCGCTAGGTGGCGTTAGTAGCGCAACACTCGCGCCATCTCTCGTGCTAATCTGCAACCACACCGCCCGTCGCCGGCGCTTAGCTACGCGTGGAAGTCGGATTACAGGAGACAGGAGAGCCATGTGAGGAAAACAACATCAGGGGACGCGTGTGAGTCGAGCGTCCCCACAATATACAGGGTGTTTATTTTTTAGCTGCACCAAATATTTAAAATTAGAAAAATATACATAACGGTAACATTATGTTTACCATTCGAGTGTGCGGATTGGCGGCCTCTAGTTATAGAGCAATTTTCGCACTTACGTGCTCAATTAGCGAAATTATGCTAATTAACTTTCTAATTAACAACAATAGGTGGCTGCAGCAAATGAGTACTTTGGAGCCCGCCCTCGACACTACCTATCCGAACGATCAAATTTTGAATAGCGGAGTTCATGTGGGAGCTACGAGAACAATTAGTTCCTCTTCTTGGCAGGCTCCTTGAAACCGAAACTGGCTGAAAAAAAAAAGCGTCTGTGTCGTCGATGTCGCCAGCGGGGCTTTAAATTTGCCCAATAATGCGCATTGTGAATGTTCACAACTGAATTTCGACAAAACTGGGCTTCGTCTGTCCAAATGATTTTCTTGGGGAAATCTGGATCTCCATCTAGTTGAATCAGCGCCCACTTGCAAAAGTCCAGGCGGCTCAGGAAGTCCGTGGCTCTTAGTTCTTGGTGCAGGCTCAGATGAAATGGGTACACTCGATGTTTCATGAGGACTGTCCACACTGTTGTGGCGTTTGCTCCACAAGACTCGGCAACTTCTCGCGTGCTTTCTCCGGGCTTTGCCACAATATATCCGAGTATGGCTTCTTCGAACTCTCTGCTTATCACATATTCTTTTGGCGTCCTCCCTGTCATTAGCGATTCGGTTGCAGCAAAAACATTGAACACACGTATAAACGCTGTGCGCGCAGGAACGCGCTGGCCTAGATGGCAGGCTTCAGGCACGTACCCAGGGTGGGGTGGGGATGGCGAGTGGACACTCCCCCCGTCCGCGCCCACGCCACTACTCCTCACACACATTCCTAAAGCGTCGCCAAATCAATGGTGAGACTTGACAGCTATTCGGCGGTCAACATGTTGCGGCTTTTTTCGCTCCTTTTGGTTGGCGGTAGTTATCGGCATCTCTTGGGCTGTGAAGGCCAGTTTTCTCATCGGTTCGGTGCCCGCGCGGTTAGCTCGCGATGCGTTCAGTTGGCACCATCTATTCAACGGTCACGCGCATCGCTGTTGCTTCGTTAGTTCAACCTTCTTTGCTTAGACTGATCCAGGGACCAGAAAAGGTATTCGGTTCGTGGTCAGTTGGTCTGTATGCTCGTGGAACGAGTTCTGGTCGGAGAAAACGCCATTTGATTTCAACTTTTCGTTTTCCTTCATTATTTCCTCGAGTGACGGCTCGCCGCGGCCCTGGCAGATCCTCTGAACCATATACAAGTGACATGGGTTAGATAAGGTGGACAATCAAATAATGCGAGACAGCGTCCATCATCGAACCTTGCAATAACCCTTTTACCCATAAGCAATATGACTTACTTCGTCTGACTTTTCCCTATTTGTACAGCACTTTTCGTGTAAACTTGGCAACTGGAAACAAGAGTCGCAAGGAGTTGTGAAATTGAGCGATCTACTAAGGGAGATGATGATGATGAAGCAACATTTACTGGGCCCGAAATAAATTGGTGGTGCACGTAGGCACCAGACGGGGTGGTTCCCTAGTTACGGGACCATTATGTTCCCAGCAGCTCCTGGCCCCTGTCCGTCAGTGCGAGCTGAATCGGTAGGGCGGGGCTGGATAACAAGGTCTACCATCGCTCAAGGGGTTGGGGATTGGGGGTGTTGGTGGGAAGGGGAGGGGGGGGGGGGTGTCTTGAGTTCTGTGCACTCTGCCAAGACGTGCGGCAGGGTGCCCTTTTCTCTTCTGCAAAAAGGACAGAGCATATCGTATTCCGCAGGGTACATGCGGTGTGTGCCTTCCCGTCGCTCTGAAGTAATAGGCCGACAATCCTAATCTGCTGTGTTGGCTTGATGATCGTTCAGGCGATGATCACGTGATAATCTCGTTCGGCGGCAGCTCCTTCTTGGATTTTCCCGGTTGGATCATGAGCAGCTCTGATTTCTGGGGAGCGCAGCTCAGTCCGCACGACTTTGCGTACTCGTGCACGGTCGTTGCCGCCCGCTGCAAGACTTCCTCCATGCTTCCTGTTTGGCTGTTGCCTCGGCTCTACTAAGGGAGAGAGCCGAGGCAACAGCCAAACAGGAAGGAAAAGCGAAAATTAACAAATTTAACCGTTGTTTATGAAAATATTTATGCATCAACATCTTTTTATTTAAAAAGGAAGTAGAGAAAATGCCACCGGAAGTGGAGAACAATTCCGTGCGTTTTGAATGACGCTTCTACAGTTATCACTCGCGCCGCCTGACGTAGCCACTTCTCTGCTGTGCTTATCTAGGTGTTTTTCTAACCTTCCGCGGTGGACGCAGTGCGTCTGGAATGGCAGCGTCCTGCGCTCTACGCGGTTGTACGGGACTGGCAGCCACGCATCGTTACGCAACTTCCTAAATAACCATACGAGTCGGTTTTCGCACTTAACTTGGTAGAGCAGTAAACAAGGAATCCGACAGAACTGTGATTGTTCTTAAAATGTGTATTTCTCTGTAATTCTTCTAGAGCTAATTCAAAAAACGCTACTATAGTCTAATACAACTTAAGTCTGCAGTGAAGCCCCGCCCACGCCCTCATAACCGCCAGCCACTGTTCCTCCGCGAGGCTGCAAATAATTCGTGCTTCAAACTTTTCCTGTTGCCCAAATAAGGCGGTAATCACAAAAATAAAATTATTAGCGTGTAACCTTATACGTCTTCTCTCGCCTGTTATAGTGGAAGGGCGAAAGCCTAATTCTTTATTGAATTGAAATAAGATGCTTGCTTCGCTGCAACTATTAATTGCCAAGTTTCACTTCAGTTGGCAGTGAAGTTTCGTGAGTAAAACGGGCTCAGCACTGAAATCAACTGTACCGCAGACTTTTGAAGAGTGAAATGCTATGATTCCATACACTTTGTCCATGCCTGTTGCACACCTCATTGCTTCCGCCGATGAAAAGACTCTTCAAGAACAGCAGACGCCCCGGAAATACACAAACGACACAGGCGCTCTTTTTCCAGCCAGTTTCGGTTTCAAGGAGCCTACCAAGCGGGACTAAATGTTCGCGTAGGTCCCACATGAACTGCGCTATTCAAAATTTGATCGTTGAGATAGGTAGTGCCGAGGACGAGCCCCGAAGTACTCATTTGCTGTAGCCACCCATTGTTGTTAATTATAAAGTTAATTAGCGTAACCTCGCTAATTGCACACCTAAGTGCGGAAATTACTCTGCATCTAGAGGCTGCCAATCCATACACTCGAATGGTAAACATAACGCTACCGTGATTTATATTTTCAGAATCTAAAAAAAAATTTGGTGCAGCTAAAAAAAGAAAAGAAAACACCCTGTATATATACACGCCGAACACGTACAAGAACCATGCTTTATTGCATCCAAACACACGCCAGAGGGGCAAAAAAAAAAAAGATAAGAAAAAATCTGGAGCCCCTCATTCTGTCATGCATGGCCCGTGAGTTGCTTTGCTGCATTAAAGCCCATAAGTATATCCATACGCGCCGTATTTATTTTATTGTTAACAAAGTCGTATTAGCAAATACAAACATCACACAGTGGTCACAGTAAGATGCCAAAGGAATGGTTAAAATATAAAATAGGCACTTTATTACGGCCACTGTAGTAAGCAATACTTATAAAGCAGACCTCCGCTGTTATCAAATTTACATTCCTTTTCTTTGCTTTGATATATGAGGCTGTAGTATCGAAATTATTGTCTTTGAAGTTCTACGGTTGCGGCTGCCGGTGGTATTTCGGACATATTCAGCTGCTATGCGACGCGCACTAATTATGTTTATGCAAAGAGAGCATGCCGTTTCCCTGTTTCGGCGGTTAGACTTGGCAAATCGGACCGCCGTGCCTGGCGCGACTCTGAGCAATTCACGTGCTTTTATTGAGTGTCTGAATAGGTGACGCTCAAGCTTATCGCTCCCGAAGACTTCTGAGTGTTGATACGGGACATTGCAATATGAGGATCGTTTAATCTGTACTAAAAGTGGACTGCAACATCTTATTTTGCTCTCCCTCCGCGCCGCGGTCCCTGTCCTTCTCGCCCGTTGCTCAAGAACTCCACCACTACGGTGAATCAATGTCGGTGGCGTTCTGCTTTAGAGCACGAAGTCGCGGGCGACCGCATTTCAACGGCGCAGGACGTAAAAACGCTCGTGTACCGTACTTCAGTTGTACTCTAGAGCACTAAACAGGTGGGTGAAATAAATCTAGAGCCCCCCATTGCAGCGCCTATCATGGCCCAAGAGTCTTGCTGCATTAAACTCCATAATTGCCTTAACTCCACAACAACACGAGAACCGCGACTACACTCTTAAACAAATGTACAACACTTGGGGTGTATGTTTGCCACACAACGATAATCGGGATCTGGCTTGCTTGCGTTTCCTTTCTTGAAAATGCTGCGCTCGTTACTTTCCTGTCGAGATGCTCTGCCGTGCTGACGACGCGGATGCCGGTCGTGACTTGGGAAGTATACAGGGCTCGCCGCGATAAAGAAATGAAATGCGGACAAGACAGATGACGATTATCGTTTGGGGAGAAAATACAACCCAAAGGGTGTAAACTTCTTTAGAGTGTATACACTCTTAAGCAAACTTACACCCTTTGGGTCGTATCTTGTCCGCATTTCCTTTCTTTAAAGGTGCGAGCCCGGTACTTCCTATAGTCACGAACGGCTTGCGCGTTATCAGCGTGAGATAGCATTCTCGACAGGAAACTAAGCGAGCGCCGAGTTTTCAAGAGAGGAAACGTAAGCAAGTAAGATGACGATTATCGTTTGGAGACACTCTTAAAACGGTTACACCCTTTGGGGTGTATATTTGTCCCACAATAATCGTAATCTGCCTTGTTTGCGTTTTCTTTCTCGAAAACTCGGCGCTCGCTACTTTCCTGTTACACTCTTAAAACTGTTGCACCCTTTGGGGTGTAAATTTGTCCCACAACAATAATCGTCATCTGCCTTGCTTGCGTTTCCTTTCCTGAAAACTCGGCGCTCGCTACTTTCCTGTCGAGAATGCTGCGTCACACTGACAACGCGCATGCCGTTCGTGACTGGGAAGTACCGGGCTCGCCGCGTTAGAGAAAGGAAACGCGGGCAAGACGGATGACGATTATCGTTGTGGGACAAGATAAGCCCCAAAGGGTGTAAATTTTTCTAAGAGTGTAGAATGCTATGTCACACTGATAACGCGCAAGCCGTTCGTGACTGGGAAGTACCGGGCTCACAGCGTTAACGAAAGGAAACGCGGGCAAGACAGATGACGATTATCGTTGTGGGACAAGATAAGCCCCAAAGGGCGTAATTTTTTTAAGAGTGTACACTCTTAAACAGTTGCACCCTTTGGGGTGTATATGTGTCCCACAACAATAATCGCCATCTGCCCTGCTTGCGTTTCCTTTCTTGAAAATGCTATGCTCGCTACTTTCCTGTCGAGAATGCTAGGTCACGCTGATAACGCGCCTGCCATTCATGATATTGGGAAGCACCGGGCTCGCAGCGTTAAAGAAAGGAAATGCGGTCAAGACAGATGGCGATTATCGTTGTTCGACAAGATACGCCCCAAAGGATGTTAATTTTTTAAGAGTGTACCGTGCCATAACGATAACCGTCATTTGTCTTGTAAGCATTTTCTTTCTTTAATGCTGCAAGTCCGGTACTTCCAAGTCACTAACGGCATAGAGTTTCCTACAAAATTTTGTACGAAACTCTATGACTAACGGCACGCGCGTTGTCAGCGTGACATAACATTTTCGTCACGAAAGTAGTGAGCGCAGCATTTTCAGAAATGGAAACGCAAGCAAAGCAGATGACGATTGTTGTTGTGCGATAAATATGCACTCAAGTGTGCAACTGTTTCAAAAAGGAGTCAAAGTAAGAGATAGGCGATCACGTGACAAAGTGTTTACGTTGCGTGAGTCTCGCGAGGAGTTTCGTTTTCGTTTTTGCATGAAACAGCGTCTTGCGCACAACTAAAGCGAGGCGATTATTTTTGCAACAAAATACAATTAGGCATAACATCTGACTGTTAACAAAAGCTTTGTTGCTGTAACGTAAACATTTGTTACGAAAATGTTTCATTGCTTCATTACCTTTGAAATATCCAAAACTTTTATTATGGCGCTCTTTGCTGGCAACTATCGCTTGACAAGCGTCAAAATGGCGTCCCGCACGCCTGTGGGGGAAATTTCTTGCGAGTTTACTTCCAGCGCACCGTGTTGGTTCCTCGTTTGCAACGCACACCACCGGCAGAAAACGGCAAGCGTATGCTTTTCCCGAGACCACACCTCCCGCTACACGGCAGATCTCGCGAGTTAAGCGCGCTTTGCATAGTTTAAAGGAACCCCAGGCTGTGTTTACACAAAACGATCTATCTTATCTGGTACGGGCATAGCCTAGCTGTTGAGTATAAAAAACGGGCGCCAGGCGAGAAAAGCGCTGGTCATAATCTCCGCGCGTAGATGGTTTCATAACTCCTGTCCTCGCACGGTCGAGGCGACCCGATAGTCAAGTTGCTCAATGACCCGTATATCGATTAAAAAAGCGAGTCGCTTTTCCCTCTCTGCTATGCAAACGCAGCCAAGCTGTGGCGGCTCTCTCGCTCCCCGTTGGCCGCTGATGAAATTTGAGCTGGGCGGTTTCGAGACGCGCAAGAGCCAGCTTGCTTCGGTTGCGTCCTGCGTGCCCGTGAGTACTGTCTGGCTGGATGATATTGCCACGATCGTGGTACGCATGCTACAGTCGTCGCGCCCGTTCGAGCGCTAGTGCGTATTCGAGACGGAGTTTCCGTTCTGCATGTCCTCGCGTCGATCCGACGCTCGCATTCTGTTTTGTTTTTCGTTATTTGGTTTTTCGCCATTCGTGACTCGTTCGCATAACCATTTTTACGGAGTGTGCGTTTTACGAGAACGCTACTATTGGGAGCGGCGCTCGACGGGTAAGCGCGCACAGGCGCGGTTCTTCGCGCCCCGGTTTCCTGGAAGCTATAGCTCATTTGCGACAAGGCGCCAAGTTCGACGTTGTGCTGTCGCACGAACCTGCCGCGTTTCACGTGAGCGCAGCCGTGCTTTTCTCGAAAGTGGTTTCCTGTAGGAAGCTGACGCACGGCTCTTGGCCTATTCAGTTTATTCATATAAGTGCGAATCCAGGTTTGGTCTCGAAAAAGGTAAACCGAAAGTGAAATCTTCAAGATTGAAAATTATTGTGAAACTCTGCTTGTATATAGCTATTAAGAAGTCGAAATAAATAAAGAGGGTGAGTGCAGCTTCGTTAATGTCGCTAAATATATGTACATGTAATATTTTTGCTGTAAAATACGATGCAGCTGTTATCGTGGCCTCGAAGACGAGACTGTGGAGTCACGGCCATTGGGATATGTTGTGCAACGCTCTGGGAGAGGCATTATCTGTCGGGCTTTAATTGTGAGGAAAGCTGCAAAGTGGTCGGCTCAGCAGTATATATCTATGCTAAATTTCAGTCGTGTATTTCGATGAGAACAATCTGTTATAAATGTATGGGTAGACAATTTCACTTCGAGTGTGTTCGTAAAGTTAAATAATGTTAGGCAATGTCAATCATACACCCAGCTAAATTTAAAACTGCTAAAGCAAAGTGGAAAATCTGGTTGTCATGGGCTGGGCAAGGTGTGCACTGGTGTGAGGATTGAAGCTTTATTTTTTCTTGTGCACTGTATTTTAGAGATACTATGCATCATGCGTATAACATCGGAAGATAAGCTAAAATGTCTAAATGCATAAGCACTTCCTTGCAAATGATTTCTACTGTTACACTGTTCTTTGTTCTTTGTTCTGTGTGCTTTGTGCAAGTATTGAAGTGGAAAGTTGGGTGAGTTGGTATACATTCATAATGGTAACAGCGCGAACAAGACAATGATGGAGTGAAAGGACACAGGACGAGCATTGACTCACAACTAAGTTTACTGAAGCACACATCAGGTGTATAAGCAACATAGGCGATCACATGGTCCATTGCCATTGCCAGCAATGTGAGTGTAAGCCTCTGCTCAAAGAGGCAACAATTTTTGTTTAAGTGTACTGATGCATCCAGCAGATTAGTCGTGGAATCAGCCCATATTGAGCGAAAGGGCACATGGTGCATTAGCCAGCCTTCGATCACTCTTTCACAGCAGGAATTAACGTACCTAGATAGCTCGATACAGTAGCAGATGCCCTGTATACATGTGGCCCGGTTGTGCGTTCCTCGATTGACCATGTGATCACCTGTGTCGCTTATATACGCGATGTGTATTTCAGTAAACTTAGTTGTGTCAGCGCTCGTCCTGTGTCATTTCACTTTGTCGTCATCTTGTTCGCGCTGTTACCATTATCTTTGTGCAAGTGTTGTGATAAGCTCTGTTTTGGTCTCAAGATGTGTTTGTGTGGTGAAGTTGCAATGTTGCTCACACTTCGCTTGTATTTCATTGATCAGCTGTTTGTCCTTAACTCCTGAATTGAATTGGACGATCTGCGGTTATTTTGCTCATTTTTGTTTTGCTATATAGATGTTATCACTTTTTCAGTGCCTTGAAGGCACATTGATTCAGTCTTCATGTCCTGCAACATAGATGGCAGCCATTTCATCAGCACTGGAGGGGCGCATTTATGGTGGTCTTAATTTTCTACTACGTTGATGGCAGCACTTTGTCAGCACTCAAAGACTGCGTTTTTGGAATCACATGCTTTTTGTGCCTTTTGGCAGATTTGGAACGATGTTGTCTGGCACTGACAGCACGTGTGCAAAAGAAAGCCATGACTTGACTCTGACCTGCCTTAGAAGTGCAAGAATCCACGAAAAGCTTTCGTCAGTGAAGAACTTTGCTGCATTAAAATAAAGCATTTTCTCCTCGTTTCTAACTGTACCAGTTGTGGCAATTGCTTGTACATATATATCGCACAGCAAAGAGGTAAAATGAGGTTTTCGCTGGCTGAAAAAGCTTTAAAAGGGTCTTTGGTAGAGTGACGTCTGAAAATAAGCCATAACAGAAAAAAAAAAAGACAAATTAAGGTCACTTTTGGTCGAAATAAATAAAGCACTTGGGGTTAGAGAAACCTTTATTTCCTCCACTTTGGTTTTGGTTATCACTAGTTTCCAGCTTTGCAATGACTCGTATTTTGCAGCACATGTCCGAAGTGCTTTCTTTGCCTTCCTGTGAAACTCGTGATACCTCTGCGAAAAGCACAGTCTCACTTAATGGTCATCCCTTGTTGCAGTGGCCATTAATTGGCATTCCTTTAAAAATCTGCAAGCTGCTCCACTGAAGCAGGGGCCACTGTGCTGTCTCATACAATCCCATTGGGTCATTGCTCACAAGTGATACAGCAGAGCTATGCTTTTGCTTTGCTTTATTTGGATTGCGGCTTAATAACTGTTACGGCAGATAAACTACATAGCTTTTTCTGTTTTGCAAACCATTTTGTTGACATTGAGTTCTTTCTGTGTTTCACCGCTTGCCCTGAACACATATTAAAAGGGGATATGAAACACTTTTCTGTGAAACACTTTTCTAACACGGTAAGGACACATTCACAATCTATAGATAATGCTGCCATGAACATATGATTCAAATGTAATTCCAGTGCACGCAACAGAGAGCCAGTAGCCTTGCATAAATAATAATAATAAATTTATTTTCACCCTAAGCAGTACATGCATAATACTGGAGACCAGTGATATCGCTTCCTATCTCCTGGGATTTCTGAAGCTCCTCTATTACATCCCACCTACGACGCTGAAGGTAATGCACTTCATTTTATTTGCGTGCGGCAGTAGACGTTTAGTGCGGAGGTGTCAAGCCTATATTGTTAGATAAATCCTGAAGTGGCAGGCTGGACATGGAGCTGGTGCTCATGTTGAACTGTGACTTCTGTGTCGTCATCTCCTCGGGCACCCTAGGGATGGTGGTTGTGCCGTTGCAACATTGTAGACCCACATTACAGCCCATCAATGCCAGCCATTGGGCAATTGTTCTGGACCATGAGAGTTGAAAGCTTGCAAATGACTGCAAATTTATCCAGTTTCTAGTAAATGGGAAAATGGCAGTTTTTCACCCTGCTCACTTGTCCTGTCACTGCTTCCTTGTTACTCTTGGGCATCTTTGTCAGATGCCCAAGATGATGAGTGCACTGCCGAAAGAAGCAATAGGCAGGGCATTGGTTTATCACGAGCAAGCATTGTGTTGAGGATGAATAAAAAAAAGTAAAGATTGTACACTTTGTATCTCCATTATTGTTAAGTCCTTTCCAAAAATATCTGCGGTGATATATTCATGGAAAGGGCATCGCACATATTCTAGTGTGTTTGTTCTCAGTTTTGAAAAGGTGTTGGAAGGACCCCCTTAAGCACCACACTATTACTATGGGCAAATAAAACACAAATGATAACAGTATGAAGTCCAATATCTTACAAGTAATAACTCAAGAGTGGCCAACTTAATGAAAAGGTAAATGCACATCAGTACGTAAAACATGTTAGCACAATTGCACTACTCATGTACCTTGCAGTCACTTTATTAGGCCGTTTTAAATAGTATTCTATACATTTATGTAAACACACTCCAAACAGCTATGCACAACTGCCTGACCTTTCTCAAGGATACGTTTAGTCGACAGAAATCAAAGCGCTTTCACTCTATGGCATCTTTCGTTAGGCCTAGCTGCGGGACAACAGATGGCTGGGCCGCTATTTTGTAGTGATGCTTTTCTAATGCTAATACCTTTCGGGTTCGTGAATGCTTGCAGTTGATGCTGTGTCCAGGGTGAAGCACCACTCTGACCATTCATGAACGCGAGAAGCGTGAAAAGGCATTAGCATCGAAAAAGGCATCACCTCAAAATAGCAGCCAGTATTTCAATAATAACCACAGTACATTACTAGTACTTTGTCCTCAAAGTGGAATGAGTCAAAGTGGAAGTGAAGGCTGTTTTTACCTCTTATTTCTTGCTGTCGCAATGAAGAGCAAGTAGCAAGGGCAAATACAGATTGAAGAAGGTGATCTGGCTGCTGCCATTTTTTTATGTTAGCTAAGCAAGCCACGAAAAGCCTGCAGTTCTAAATCCAAAGGTTAGAGCACATACATAACCCGCAAGACCTCTTTATATCTTATGCACATGTGCACTTTAGACCCACAATGTAATTTTTCTCTGTAAAGTAAATTAAAGTTTCAATGTAAAGTGGCGTGTGTGTGTGTAGGTATCAATGCGCACAATGTGAGCAAATGGCTGCAGGTAGCATAATGGCATCCTAGGAAGGAAGTTCTTAACCATGGGTAGTTGAAGGATGCATGCTAATTGCTTTTATTTATTCATTGTTACTATTGTGGTAGTCCGAAATTCAATTGATCATAGTGTAGCATGTGCCAATAGTCAAGCATCTTTAATTTCTCCACATTTCTTTATATTGTGTTTTACTCGTCAGCAACATTATTTATTCATGCATAATTGTCATTGACTTTCGTTTAGTGATTCAAGTCTAGTTTGCTTCGATTCTACTTTTCTTGCAGTCTCACTCTTTTGTGGCAGTTTTTCATTGAGGCCGCAGAAATTAAAATGCGTTCAGTGTTTAAGTGCATGTTCTCATTTCTTTCAGAATCGTCCATTGAGAAGAGTATGTGTGCTATACGTGGAGTCAAGTACCGACGACGGCCGCAGCCATGTTTTAAGAAAGCTGTCACCACATCATACAGTTATTGTTGTAGTCTGACATACTGTTACCATGCCTACCAACTGTCCAGAATTTTCTGGAAAATTTGCTCATTTTGGCTCGTCTACAATTTGAATAATGTTGTGTCAGCTCTTGCGAAAGTGAATTCTTTTTCACAGAAAAGCTTTGCAGGTGTTAAATAATGTGGCAGTGCGAGATTTGCATGTAAAAAGGAAATCGTTACAATTTCTGTGACCATGCAAGATGCCACTACCACTAGCATAGCCTTCTATATACTTTTCAGTGCCTATGCAACAACTTCGGAGAGTCCATCCAACCTTTTTTATAAAGCTCCTCCTATCCAATTGTCAATGTGCTGCTTGTCAATCTCAGCTGTTACAAGTTTGTTGGATCTAAAGATAATCATGGTTAATAAAGTGCAAATGTAAGCATGAAAAGCTTGTGTTCAGTCCAAATTATTCAAAAAAATGCATGCTATAATACCACCCTCTATATTTCCTTGTGTCATCTCAATTGGGATTTTTAGTAATTTTAAAATTCACAGTTTGGCAGGTATTATGATGCAGATTTAAAACGAAATGTTATCTAGTGGGACACTTCTTGAATCACTGTTGACTTGTGTGTGCTACTATCTCACATAAAGCCTTTGGAAGCTGTGCGAGTACAAATGTTCCTTGACCTATTTCTACGACACTGTTCCTGTGAAGCAAATTTTGTTTAGTGCTAGTCAAGTGACGGGAAAAAATGGTTTGCAGTTCGTCTCAGGGGTAAACCGTGTGCTCTGAAATCGTTCCATTCTGTTGGTAAATGTTATTAAGGCCTGTGTGGGAACATTTGTTTTTCTTTGTGGCTCCTTCCATGAGAATAATGTAGTTCCAGGGGATTGCTATCCAGCTTTTAGCATGACTTAAAAAACTAGGAATGTCAAATGCATGTTGGCAACCAAGCCATACATGCAACCCTCGTGGGTCTTCATGTGCGGCGCCACGGCACTTTGTAGGAGAGGCAGAGTTGATTTATTAGCAGCTTTATAGGAGCACAAGGTGTTAACTCAAGGCAGCAAAATGAGTAGCACAGGCAGTAGTTGTGCAAGTTGCAAGTTTAGGGCTTGCAATCTATCTACAAGACTTAAGAGTGATTAGTGTATTTTTATCATCATTATTTGTTTTCATTTGAAATGATGTTGATTAGGTGATGCATAGATTAATCCTAACATTGTTGCGCTTTAAAGCAAGAAGCTAAATTTATTCTTAGTTGCTATGGCATTTAGTTTGCCAATAGAATTACAAAAAGTCAGAATTAAAGTGCTGCACTGAATTCTTCATAATATAGAATGATTTCATCACTGTTTATTGCTCTTAGCTGTGTGACAGTGTATTGTGCTTGTGAGGATTTTCATTTCTTTCTTTGCCTTTGTAAGTGGTGTTATATCCAGTGTGCTGAAGTTTGTGCAGCCTACGTGAACTTATGTGGCCTGTGGGAACTCGTATGTTTTCAAGATTCAAAGAGAAGTGCTGTGTCATAATTGTGCATTCAAAACATGACATTTTCTGTGTATGTCGACAATGAAGAGCAAGTGAGTGTGTCTATATGCTACATTAGAATCTGACTGAAGCAAGCAGGAAACTTAAAGTTTCTGTTTGACTGTAGTTCATTCTTGCCACTGATTTTGCTACCTTCACAAGCGTCAGACAGCACTAACATTTTTGTAGCTGGGAGATGCCAGTTAGTCCTGCAACGGTTTCCTATTTTTGACTCAATAATTCTGTTAAAGTTTCCTTGCTTAAAAGCTGTACTTTTTTGTACTGTTACTTGTTGTTCACTCTATCTTGGGTATATTCTTGTATTTATTATGCATGACTTTCTTGGCATTACAGAACAAACATTCTTATGAACAAAAGTTTGTTGCCAGATGGTTACTGTTTTGTATTGTTGTCGATGGGTTCCATGGGTTTTGTTGTTGTGTGCTTCCACCAGAAAGAATATTTGCTGCCTCGAAGGGCTTCGGAACTTGTGTCAACTTCATTCATGGAAAGGTCTTTCCTTATAATTGTATATATGCCAAATGGTACATTGCAACCACAGCACAGCATGTACAGTGCCAACAATGCTTTATCAGTCATGCATAATAATTACGTTGGCCCATTTTCATCTTCAAAGGGCATCCTGCAATAACATAAGTTTGTAAACATATATATTAAAAAATGACAGGCTTTAAATATAAAGTGATATGTCAAATATCTTTCTACCTGTATTGGTAGAAAAACATTACCCTGTAGGGGGGTAATCTCCATAAGATTATTTATTTGCATTAACAGATTCAATTCCATTTGCAGATCTATTAATCTAGCTTCTGAATGAAAAAAAATTTGAATCATCAACCCAAGTTGCTGGTTTCCTTACAAGAGGCACTCGCCATATGTCATGCTGATTTCATGTCCTATAGGTTACAATAATTGAATATCCATAGAAATTGAATATCAAATTCCAAGCATGAATATGTATTACAGTCAAATGCCTTCATGAAGAAGTGCATGGAACCTCTGAAATTATTCTTTATACAGGTCACTTCATTGTAAAGGTACTGCACCACACAGCTCACAATAGAACCGGGACATAATTATTCTTTCGTTACAAGGGTCATTTCATTGCAGAGGTATTCACTGTGGAGGCACTCTACTGTATTTTATCTTCAATATTTTGAATATTCACGCGCCCCTATCTTTTCCATTTAGGGGCTTGTGAGTACTCTACTCTTCTATATAATATAACCAGCTCATGTTTGCAGACACTTTCAGCATTGTGGTGAAATATATCTTGTTTCATAAGGGGCATCATGGTGTTGAGAAACATCAGATATCAAGGATGAAGGAAGTTACGGATTACAGGGCTTCTTTAAGGATTGAATGTATGCTAGACAGTGTCTAAAAGCAAGGAAACTTGGAAACTGAGGCATTTTACCTGTAATGCGTACATGCCTGCAGCAAATATCTACTCATTTCAGTATGCTGCATGCACAACTTGTGCTCCAGCATTGGTCACAGTTGCAATTGGCACTGATAGCTTCATCTGAAGAGTAAGAAAGCTCATTACTTGTTCATATTTTATATAATATATGTGCGTTTACTGTCTGTGCTGGTTAATTAACGATCTTGCAGAAATGTAAAGTTTGTATATTATGTTCCTTGTTGTTGAGGGTAGAAATTCAACATACACTTAAGTGTGGCTCGCTACAGAAGGCGTCATGTATTGATTGTGTGAAGCTTTTTTTTTTTTTTGCATTTCTTGTGAAGGGCAGAGTTTTGCCTGAAGTGCTTAAGTGAGAGTCCATTTCCTGGCTTCAAGTTTGTTCTTGCTGTTACATTTTTTGCTGTTCTTCTGTAGAAACGTCTGCTGTAGCCACATGCATTAACTTTACTGACCTTCATTATCTCAGTCCTCCATTGGCAAGAAATGGAGACAAACAAGTTAGATGCTGGAAAGGCGTTGTTTAAACGTGGACTTTGAAGCAAGTTGAGAAATGCTAAGTTAAACCAGGAATAACTGACAGCTGGTAGAATGCAGGCAAACAGGCTGCATTAAAAGCACTTCACCTTCTTAGAGCCCAACAAACAACGTGTGGGATGCTAGTCCCATATTGAGAGTTTGTAAAGTACAAGCTGCCATAGGCAATGGTGTGCATGTTGTAGAAGTAAGCATTAGGCCCTTGTCTCTTTCCTTGCCTCTGCCTGGCCAACCTTCATAGACATATCTCTTCTCTAACTTCTGGTTGTCGTAATTCTCTTTACTGCTTGTGCTTAAATGTTAAAAAAAAAGTGTGTGAGAGAGAAAAATATATTGCTTTACAGTGTGATCTTTTGATAAAAGAAAATGTGAATTGCGAGAGCATAATCTTGCGAAGTCACCTGTACAACACCCATTTTGAGGTGCAAATGCACATTTCCACGACAAGAGTCATTTTGAGAGAGTTAAAGGAAGAATGTGGGTGGGGGGGGGGGGGGTATGAATTTAAAGGCACCCTTAAATTTGACCTCTGTATAGGATAAACCAGTTGTGTACATCATCCTTTGGTCAACTTGGCAGAGGTCCACCTGTGTTTATGATGCAGACTACTGCATGCTACTGACCAGCTAGCTTGAGTCTGCTTGTTCATCTTCCTCCTCTTCTGCCGCTGAACCCCTTTCCAGGTGGCTACTCAGTCCGCATCCGCGACAGTAACACCCCCGGCCGCAAGGTGGGCCTCTGGGGCTGTGACTTCTGTGCCTTCACGCATGCCAACGTGGCTAAGGTACAGGCTCACGTCCAGGAGCGCCACCTGGCGGCTCTCAGGCGCACCTGGGAGACAACGGCGACCCTGTGGCAGGGCAACGAATCTCGGGGGGACGCCCCCTGCAGTGATGGAAGTGGCAGTGCCGGTGTTATTGTTGACTCGTGCTCCCTAGTGCCACAGCTGCAAACAGCTAGCAGACGGCAGTTTCGTTTCCCACCAATGCAGCTTGCGTCCTCCGAGGACAGTGGCAGCAGTGCATCAGCCCTCGAGCCAATTGTCATCTGCAAGATAGACGGAGAAGAAGAAGAAGAGGAGAAAGACTGCGTGCGACGTGCAGGGCCTTCGTTTTGAACCGACATGGAAGGGAGAGCATGAACTTTCTGGTCTCCTTGAGGTGAAAGTTTCATTTGCACGGGCACAATCTCATGAGTGTGAAAGCGCTGGCCTGGCAGACATCCTAATGTAAGCATTTTGCATAACATGCACATAGTTGGATGCTGCAGTAAGATTAAATGCTTTGGGACTTGAAATGTTATGAGTTTATCATTTAATGCAGTTGTTGTGTGGTTGTTCAACTCAGTTACTGTGTTCATGATTTAGTAATGTTACATCAATATTCAATATTCATCAATACTTGCAGTGCATTCTTGTTGTGCACTTTTCGTAAGTGCCAAATATTTTTTGAAATGGACTTGTCAGCATGTATTGCTGAATGAGCAGCATTGATTCAGGAGTCTGTGTTAATGTTGTAATAGGAAACTTCACTAGGTGAAGGTTCCATTAAGCTCATGATGGAATGTTTTAAGAAAAGTGTAAGAAGAAGCACATATATCAAACTCGCGTACTGAATAATTTTAGCTTATAGGTTTGCTCCTTAGCATTACTGCTTATCCTTGTACGTTTAGCACTGGTGGACTTGGCTTAACAACTTAATTAATCTCATTTGTTCTGTGCAGTGAGGAGTGAGTTTTGGCTGAACCAGTGCACACTTGTTGGCATAAATCAGATCTGCAATGCCCATTGCAGCACACTTGCCTGAGCTTGTGTTGGTGCAAATGAAGCACACACTTTTTCGTCGCGTGGTGCGCTCCAAAGAGTTGCTGTGCTTTGTTTTGCTCGTAAGGCATACGAACTTGTGAATAGTAGGCAAGTCACTGCAAAGTTCAATTGTTTGTACAGCTCATCTGAGAGTGTGGCCAATTGTGTAACGCAGACTATTTTTTATTATCTGGTGCTGACAATCGTGTTATCTTTTGCTTCTGAACTGCGTTTGACAGTGCTCTATTTCGGTGATGGGACAAGCAAGCAGAAAAACCTTTTTTCATGTGCGCTTTCAAGGTGAAGTAGACTGCATGGCATTGTGGAGGCATATTGTGACCATTTTTTCTGTGGAAATGAGCAATCTTGCCTTGCGGGCAAGGCATGCCAATTCGAGTTCTTCCTAGATCTTGTCCTCCTAATGGTAACACTGTTCTTCTGTAATGTGGATGACTTGTAGATCGGAAAAGATGTAGACAGCGTAAGCACTTGTTTTGTCTCTTCTTTTTTTCTTTGTCCACATGTCATCTACACTGCAGAAAATGAACTTATCACCAACAAGCTCGTCTTCATAAAGCTAGGCTATTCCATATGGATTTCCCCAGCCTTCTTTAGGTTCAAGCATCTGTTATTCTGGTCGCTGCATTTTTATTGTTAAAATCTTGTGTGCTCTTTCCTACAAGCAGAAGATACTCCTGCTTTCTATGCCTGCCGTTATGCTGTTCTTCCTCTTCATTGTTCAGTGAGGCATTGTCAAATTTTATGCTGCCATCTTGAATGAATTGGCATGTCATTCAGCAATCTGCATGTTCCTTGTCATTTTCTTTGTACAGCTTCGTCTGAGATGAGAAAATATTTAATTTCAAAAGTAGTGGTTGTAGTTGCACTCATCAGAATGTTCCTTAAATTCTTCTAAGGGAGTTGAATTTACTGGTACATTGGCCCTTTGTGAAGGGCCATACATGAGAAAAGAGGCAAGGCTGATAGGATTTTACAATTTAATTGGTCTTTCTGGCCTTGTTTCCTTTGATGATGTAGCTGTAACGTTTTAGTCAAGCTCTACTTGTAGCTGTTCTGCAAATTTGCTGTCTTCTGTGTAATGAATTTCAAGCTCCTGATTTTTGGGAAGCTTGAAGATCATGTTTTAATTTCTTTTCTTTGGCATGTAAGCTTCTTTGCATTGGTGAGTCGGACTTTGCATGGCCCAGTGCTTGCAACGTAATGTGCCATTGTTGAAATTGCTTTGCTAATTATGTCATAACTAGGGAAAAACTGTGATAGCGACATAAGCTCTGCTAGGGCATTTGTAGTTCAATTATTTCTTTCATACAGAAGTTCTCAGTTACGGTTACACCAAATACAGTGAATTCCAAATTAGTGCTTTTAATTTTGAGACATAGTGGTGAAATTTTAGCGCCGTCAATACGGGACATGTGAAGCTGAAATGACATACTGGGAGTATTTTCTAAATGCACCAATTATTCCAATTAAGCCATACTTAGGAGGTGTCTGAGCGTAAAAAACCCAATTTCAGAGCTAAGTGAATGTCTCATTTAAAAGTAAGTCATATTCTCATTCTCATTTTGAGAATCTTTACAAAATAAATACGCTTCTGAGATACAATTCAAGATACACTTCTGAGGCAAGAATACTAAAATTATGACGTACACAAGCGTCGCTGGTGAAGTCGGTTAATGAAGTTACTAAAATGTGATCTTTGAATTGAGGATAGGGCTTGGCTGCCATGCTTGCTGTCAAAATGGGGAATTATAGGCTGCAAAGAAAATGTGCAATGAATAATAAGCCATATGAAAACTCCTTGCACATTAGTTTTTGTTTATTCAGTTGCTAGAGCATTGATGCAAGATTCAAAGTTCTTGGGAGTTTTCAGGCCCAAAGACTGTGCGTGTATGTATGTTGTCACAGATGTCTTAACATTGTTCTGCAAAGAACTTTGTGTACAGTTACAGGGTTTCAGAGTGCAATGCATACTTGTTTGTTGAAAATACTGAGTGCAAAGTGTTCCTGTGATGCACAATCTTGCTCCCCTTTTCTTTTTTATTCTTATTTTCTTTTTGAAACATTCCTTTTGTGCCATGTAGTTTATATTGTTTTTCTTTGTATACACAAAGTTGCAATGCACCTGATGTTTTCTTAGTATTATTTTTATCATCATGGTGATGACAGTATCTGTTGTGTGTGAAGATCTTTTCTCCTTTTTGGTATACATTATTGTCATAGTCAAAGAGTTTATTCAGAGGCTATTATTAATATTATAACCAAATTTATCTCTATTCTATTGTTGTATGCCAAGTACTGTTCGCCGTAACAGTTTTTTTTTATGCGAAGGCATCTGTCCTTTTGGAGTTGTCAAAATGGCGAAGTGCCAATAATGTACCTTTAATGTTGATCACCGGGTTGCGTACCTTACCTGTCGTGTCTTTGTATTTGCAATACCATGGTGCGAACCTTTTTGTCATTTGCTTGCCATATACAGTCATTTGATTATGCAATCTCAAGTTTTCTTTTTCGAGTGATAAAAAAACGTTGGCACTAGCTGCTTTTAATATTGAATTGCCGAAATTGACCAAAGTAGTGTAAAAATTATAACCTTGACCTGGTTATATGAGTAGTACTTTTAGTCACTTTTAGTAACATTTATTAACGATTTCTCTTCATTGTTGCTGCTTCAGTGAAGCTGGCATTTCTAGTTGGGCTTGACTTGATGCCAGCAGTGCACGAATTCTGATAGACACAGTGGCTGCCTTATAAAGAAAAAGTCTGGTTGAGGGGCGAATTGTTATGTTAAAGGTCATGGTGACAAAGATGTTTGTAATTAAGGACCATATTGAAAGCTTGAAGAGAAAAAGCACAAGGTCTTATAATGTTATCCTGAACTACTTTTCAGCGCTGTTTAATAGATCTTTATTTATTTTCTATTTTCTGTGTTCAGCGCTTTTTGCTTGCACTTATTGAAGGTAAGCATCATGTGGCATGACTCGCTGCTGCTTGCATAAAATTTTGTAAGCACACTTATCTACCTACTTGTGGCATTTATTAATTTGCCGTGTTTTTTGAGTGGATGCATTGCACAGAGATGCATTGCTAGCGGAAAAAGAGAAAGAAAAAAAAGAAGACGGCCTAGCTATGTGAGTTGCTTGAATCTGAAGTCGCGAGCCTGCGTGAGTCCAATCTTTCGTGATTCAGGGTCTCTTCAAATCTGGGAGGAGATAAGGCAGGGTACGTGGAAGAGACCTCACGGTCATGTGACGACATCTGTCGAACTCAAAGAAGTTATCAGTGAAGTTGCGAAACATACTGATGTTGAAACTGTGCTCTCCTGTATGGCAGAAGTTGCTAACGCGGAACCTGTATTGTTGGCAATTGCCCCCAATTGTGAGAAGTAGATACAGCACGAGGGGCTACAGCATAGAAGCAGCTATGGTGGCTATATATTGCATTGCAGAACTTGTATGTCTCCTCACGAGCCACACATTGGCTCTTTTTTGATGTGAGCTACACGCCTGAGGGTAGTCAGTCTATCTTATCCATTCGTTTGATGATCCTGCTCTTGCACTTTGAGCCATTTGCAGACACTTAAAATTCTCCTGCAAGGTAATGTAAGAGATCCATTAAACCCAAAAGATCGATGTCTGTGTAAGAAAAATCAATGCTGAGTCTAGCTGTGTTCATTGGGCACTTATTGCCACAGCATGTCTCTCATATCCAGACATTGCGGTTGGTATTGGCAAAATAGTCTAATTTGGCTTGAATACCTCTTGTTCTCTGTGTTTTTTTTTTTTTTTCATTTGCCTTAGCCTTTAGGAATACATGTTAACGAAGCTTCCTTGGTGATTAAACACACAGAATTTCAACACTTGCTAAGCACTTTCTGCCTGCACTCCTAAGTCAGTTGCCACAATACATGGGTCCTTATCAAGGCAATGAAGTTCACAAGTATAACTTGATAAGCAGCAGGATGAAGAAAACATTTTGATGTCATATATGACTTGTGCAGCTTAATTGTACTATGAAATGATATTGCTTCTATACAAGAGAAGGCAGATCAGTTCTTTTCAGCATTTCATTGGTGCACAATGTGGTCACTCAGCTGCAGATTTGCACTCATAATCTGGAAACTTCTGTACCAAGGAGGCCAGTTGAGAAAATGCATGCTCAGCATATCTAGGAACACTAGTACAGGGCAAGCAAGTCAAGGATGCAGAAAATAACACCGACACACAGACCCCGGCTGCCGTGTTGTCCTGTCGCCACATAGGCATTTTCATTTTCACCTGCCAACACGTGTTCACATTCTCTTCTGTGTCCTCATCTTGCTTGCACTGCACTAGTGTTACAAGATGACATACCTACACACCTGCATTGTGACACTAATTCATAAGCACAAGCTATTAAAAGCTGAACTGAAGCTTTGAGAATCTGATTGAAATGAGGAGGAACTATTTCACACGACTGAGAGGTGGCAAAGGAGCGAAGTTCATTATTTTTGTCATGATCCTAAAACAAATTGAACCAGACAAGAATGTGATGGTGTTGAATAGGTGAAGCACAGGTATGTTCGGTATAGTCAGTTCGTGTTTATGTCCAATTTCAGCGCTAATCCAAGATTTGGAGGAGTTTTCCATCTAGCCAAAATTCAACATGGAGGAAGAGCCCGCATCAGGGGATGGAGTCTAATGCTTCTTGGAAACATGTTCAATGTTAACGTAGAAACATGATCTTAAATCTAAGAAGGGCCATCTGGTTCCATTAATGTTTCAATAATTGCAACTGCATGTAAACTGCCATGGCAGGGGCACCCTTTGGCACTCTGTGCACTGCAAGCTTCAGGTCAAGACCCAGCTCCAGCTGTTGTTGTTGTTCCTATTTGTTGGAGATTGGGATGCAGCATACTTTTGTGTTCCTTCTCTTATTGTTTGCTCTTAGGAGCAATGAGGACAATGCTAATAAAGGCTTTCCTTTCCTCCCTATCCCACTCCTTCCCACCCTACCCCCTCCCAAAAAAGTGCCCGCAGGTTTTTTGTCCATGGTATTGGCACCAGCAGCCGCAGCAGTCCCGTCAACGACAGCCATGCCAATTTTCATGCCAAGGGGCGGCGGTGCAAATCACCGTGGCCGCCAACAGCACCCGGCTGTATTGTGGCCAATCATGGGCAGTGTAACGAAGAAAAAGTACACATGCAACTTATGCAGCTACTCGACCGACTACCCGACCAACATCCAGCGCCACATGCTGACCCACACAGGCGAACGGCCCTTCCGCTGTGACACCTGTGGCAAGGGCTTCACCACCAAGCAGAACCTTGAGAGCCACAAGCTCCAGCACTTCAAGAATGCCTGGTGCCCAATGTAGCAGATGCACTGCAGCTGTGTGTCCTTGTTACTGTGTGCTTTTTCCTGGCATGTTCTGTATGTCGGGGCAGGTGGTTGTCCGTTTGTGACATTCAATCGGTTTGCAGAAATTTTCTGCAGCATATGCATCTATTGTTTTTTACCTGCTGTTGCTCCACGTCTCTTCAGCCACACTTTCCTTTGATTGCTAGTTTGACTCAGTGCGCAAAGAATGGTACCTATTTCGGTTCTTTGTGGACACACGAGAGCCATATAAAATAAGTTTGTTTATCTACAAAGAAAACACCTGTACTAACCATGCTTTTATTTACATAGCTGCTTGCTTGATGTCAGAAGATTTGGATGTGGCATAGACAAGAGGTCTTTATTTTTGAAAGCTATTTGTAGCTCCTCTTTCCTGGCATTCATTCAAGCTATCCCCCTGGCAGTATGTATCAAAAGTGGCAAGTTCTGAAGCCGACAACAAGCCAGCCATGTTGAGATGTACGCTGAGTTCACATTGAGGCCAGTAATGGACATTGAGATCAGTTATAGATGGTGCCTTATGCTTTTTAATGCCCTGGCCCCATTGTAATTGAGCTCAAAGCAGATTGTCTTGAGTGGTTTTCTTCTTTTTGTTGTGTGTGTGTTCTCAAAGTTGGCAAACGAATACTCGTAGGCCTCGGGTGACTGGCTTAGTGCTTGTTTTTGGCCCCATGTTGGTGCTACGACCTTCTTTTAGCCACACAGCTTGACGACTTTCTTAGTTTCAGGGGAGTGTGCCATACGGTGCAGTTGTGTTAATGCTTCATTTTCTGGCATAGTGTTTTATGTCTGACCTCACACTAATGTTGTATTGCCATCCATACTAGCATGCACAGTAGCATTCATTCAACCAGTACTTGCACTATCATGTACCACAACAGCATTATGACCATTGCCTAGCATTTTTGTGTTGCTTTGGCTGCTGTGCTCTCCTGCCTCCACATGGGGAGTTTCATCATTTCTCACGTGCCAACACATTGAGGCAGACTTGCACAAATGTGCCGGTTTGAAGTTTAGGCATGCTCTTCCAGAGCTCTGAAACGGTTCTGGCTTTGCCCATTGTCAAATGCCCTTTTGACGGCCCTGCCGGGTGTGACTTATTTTGTTCCAAACTGGTTTTGCGTCATCACTTTTCCCAGTTGGTAGCTTGTCTGGTGTGTAGGAGTATAGTGCCTAAACAGTTGTCAGCACGAGTCAGTCTCCTGCGCCCCAGGTACTAATTCGGTAAACTCGAGGTCTTCACTGCATTGACATAGCCATGACATTTTCCTGTGGCTTGCTAGTCTAGTGTTGGGGTGGTGTTGTTAAAGTGGAGCGATTGGTTACCGAGATCGAGCATGGTTATGTTAGGTAAGATTGGAGTGATTAATTAGCTGTTCTGGTCGTTCAAGCATTGTTCCATCTTGTCAGCTTTAGATTCTAAGTTCAGTTACCATCCAATAGCTCACCATTTACAAATTTTGTTGCCGCATTTTTGGAGCAGCTCTGATGGGATGTAGAATACTTGGAAGCTGTTGGAAGTCTGTTGAAGTAACCCAAAGTCTGTTGCTGAGAAAAAAGCTACAGTGAAAAAATAACTTTGTCTTGCTTCCACAACATCGTCATGCAGTGCCATCACAAGCAGCTGGACCTGCAACAGCTATTGAATGATTTTGTGGTTGCGAAAACATTCTCAGTAATACAATTATTACTCATTTGAGATAAATAAATTAAAAACATATGTATCTGTAATCTCAGAAAGACATTTAATCTTTGCACTGCCCATCTTAACATGTCAGCTATGCCTTGCTGCGTCTGCTGCGTGTGGCTTCCATGATCAAAAGCGTAGTATAGATACTGCGGCTGCCACATGGTGCCGCCACGAGCCATCTTGCGTTCAACGTTTAGGCAGGGCCACCGGGGTATTGCTCCGTTGCACCCCCTTGCTGTCTCTCCTGTGTAGCTTCCACTGCACTAGTGGAAACGAAACGAGAACGAAAGCTGCTGATCGGTCCGATAACTACGTTTAACTTTGCTTGAGCTTGGAGGATTAAAAGAAATTTTTGTAGCAGCAGATTCGTGAGGTGACATAATTTGATAGTGATGTCATTCTATGATTAGTTAGAAAAGTGTTTCAGGTCCCCGTTAAGGAGATAGGAAGCCGGTTTAGAGAGCGACAACCAATGTTTCTGACACTCTAGAGATTAAAGTGAAGTTGGGCAAATCACGTAATGTGTAGGGCAGAGAATCTGCGGTCAATTACAGAGTGGCAGAATGGGTGCCAATGGAAGGAAATGGCAGTTGGGTGATAGCAGAGCACGAGGTCACGTGCTAAGGTTGGGAGGTTTGCAGGCACAGATTGAGATCAACTGTTTTAAGAAAGGGAAGATCGCTGGGAAAGGCCATATTGTAATGGGCTTAAAATGGGCTAATGTTCAACGAACCCCGTATGGTCAAAATTAATCAGGAGCCCTTTGCTAGAGCCTTTCTTACAAAAACCCTTGGTTGCTCTGCAACATTAAAATCCGTTGCCCAAGCAATCACCTGATCCCAGCACGTGTACATTTTAATGTCACTACTGGCACCATATAATGCGGCTCTCAAGGCTGCTCAATTCATTTTTGGTTGTAAAGTTTTTTTGCAAACTTAAATATTTTTCTGCATTTTAAAAATGAACGTAAAGAATATTCCCATGGCATGAGCCATAAAAAAAAGCCTGAAATGACCGCTTCTCTGACATAAAAAGATTGCCAAATTTTTCATTTAAGTTTGCATTTTCTGTTTTAAGGGAAGGCAAATTATTGTGCCACCCATGTGGTAATAGAGTGTACTCCAGGGTAAGGCACCTGTACTTCTGTCTGCTCTGAAGTTGCCATTTTGATACGCATGACGGATCTTTGGTATGCTAAGTTCATAAATATAACTGTTGCTTTTGTAAAGGGGCTTTGTTTGTACCCCTGGCAATTGTGAATGGTCAATCGGGCTCGAGTGCAGTCAAGACATGGGGGAAAAAATTTTAATGGTTGCAAGTAAGAGTAAAAGTGTATTTTCAAGTTCCCATAACTCTGCCACTCTTGAATTGAATATGGTTTAGCTACTATGGTCCACCACTTCATGTTGTTAGTAATTTGGCGGCCTCTGCCCTCCTTGTCTTTGCCACAGATGCATAATGTACAGCTAAATATAATAACTATATAAAACATTATTGTGCAGTAGCCCAATAGCTTCTGTTTCTTTGCTCTGGTTTTATGGTCGCTGGCTTCATTTTGAAAGAAGCTTTACGGTAATGAAGTGCACGTTGCATGTGCCAATTTGCATGCAGAATATTTGGTAATGCCAATTATTCACATGAAAAAAATGATACTATACAAGTCAGGCCTGCATAATAATGTCTGCTTACAGAAATGTTTACAGTTGAAACTCGATTTAATGAAGTGATGACCACGCTTATATTATTTCGTTTAATTGGGAAGTTAGTAAAATCGAGAAAGAAATTTGTGGTCCTACGAAATCTAAAATTGTAACGTAGCAACACGCAAAAGCTAGTGCGGCATTGTATTTGCCACTAATACAGCCATCTGTCACATAAACCATGAAATAACGAAAGCAACCACCGCTGCTCCTACTGAGACGGTGTTGAGTCTGCTGTTCCATGCATGGGCGCGGCGTGCAACCTCGTCAAAATAAAGCTAGGGCCGTGACTAGAGTGCCTATATGTTTTAATGCATTAGCATTAGAGGGCACACTCGCATCTGTGTCAGAATTAAAAAGAAATCACCGCTTTTTTTACTCATTTATTTCATGAAAAACTTTGTTACATTTAGTTCGGCCAAGTTAGTTTCGTTAATTCGGGTTGATGACAACATTGAACCCTATGGGTACCTGGCGGGGAATGGAAATTTCTTGGTTAGATCGGGAACTTCGTAAAATTGGGTTTCATTGGATCAAGTTTTAACTGTATTTTCTCTTGTAGTAGTTGCATTAGTAACAGGAAGCTGGACATTTGGCTTTTTTATAATGTAATGTAATAACCTGTTTATTAATAACCAGTTAGCTAGCTTCCTAAAGCTGTCTTCAAAATCTCTGTCATTATTGGAAGCTGGTTTGGGCATCTTGAAGCGGATGCTTCCATCTTTTACTTTTGCATTCATTCTGGCATGTCAAGCTTCTGCTCGTGGCAAGGCTGATCTTTCTGCACTTACAAAGTTTCACTCTGTTAATATAGCTTGAATTAATCACTTTAGTTTCGCTATACTTATTAGCCACGGTGACTGCATTCCAGTGGAGCAAGATGCACAAGTGCACGTGTTGAAATGCCACGTGACCTTCTGAATTATGTTGCCTTACACCGTGGCATCCTTCATTCTTCAGCTGTAGGGTTGTGGCTCAAAACACCACCAGTTACTAGTATTACTAGAATTCTCTTTGATCTGCACTAGCCTCTGAAAGCATTTATTTTGCCTTGCCATAACCGATTCTTATTGCACACTGTGCCAGTGGCTTTCTTTTGTTTTTGACTTGGTCCTTTAGACTTCTGAAATCCACTCCAGACTCCGTTCGTGCTGCAAACTGCCCAGCAGTAACGTTAGAGCTTATAACTGGCTAGTCACCAGGCATTTGTGCCACGTCAAGAGAGGGTTCCTCATGTTTGAGCACAAGCAAAGGCGCAAGCATTTTTATCAGCTGGCCTTTCCACTTGTTCTTCCCGGTAAAAAAAAAAAAAAAAGACAAAGTGAAAAAGTCTGTCATATGTTGGTCTATTGCCAGTTACTTTGTTTTGTCTCCTTAATAGCTTTTGTGTTGTGTGTTTTTGTGTTTCATGACATTTTCTGATTAGGTGTTGTACCTTTGCGTTGTGTGCTTCTTGCGATTTTTGTGCTTTTAATTTATACCTTAGACTTGTAGTAGGTGTCCTTGGCATGTAGTTGTCTGTTATATGTAGTCTTGGCAGTTCTGTCTTGCATTGCCATTTTTCGGAGTTGACAGGGTTTTCTAATAGAAATGGAATATCTGTTGTTGCTGTCCAAGCTTTACCATACAGAGGGGCTTTGAAGGGGCTCTCTTGTTGAGCTTTATTCTGAACAAGAGAAGTCCTTCAAGCTAAGGGCTTACAATATAAAACTTGTCTTAGCCCGTCAAGAAAAAAGGCATCTTTGAGCGGTCTGAGTGAGGCATGTAGGCTAAGACTTGTTGATACGAAGAAAGTTACGGGAGTCAGTGCTTGTACTCTGCTCAAATTACAGAAGAGATATTAAGCTTCTTGACTTTTGTATGTAGCCCATTTCTAGTTGTTTTACCAGTGGGTATACCTTGGCAACAGTGGAAAAAATGATATTGCATACAGGCCACTTGTCGCACTTGGGATCTATTGTCACAGCTGCGATTGTCGTAGCGTTTATGGAACTGTTATGTAACGAAATTGTGTTTTCCTTCTTTTATTTTTTATTCTGTTTGTTTATTACTATGTGTATGTTTTGGATAGTGTTGCCTTCTTAGTGAGCAATGAACCTACACTGAAGCTTGTTTTGGAAATTCTTTAGGATGGCTTTTATTTTTGCACATTGTTTTTTTTTTTCACTGTCATGTGGCCTTGATGGAACGAATGTTATCTTGAGCTTGAAGACTTCAGCTCTACAGCTTTTCCCGCAACATGATTGCACCAATGCAGCAGCCGGCACAGGGTTGTCATGACTTTCAGATGTGTAAATTGACAGAGGGCCATGTAAGTGAGCTCATAGAAAGAAGCATTATGAAAATAAGCATGTGGCTGTTAGGTTGACCATAAGAAAAAAAAGAGGGGCTTGACAGAAGTTTATTTTGTGTTTGCCATCACACAATGTGTTTTTCACATAAATTCATGTGTTGTGAGTGCTAAGTCGTGGCAGCACCCTGTTCTTAGACTCCATGAAAGCCAATCAAGCAAGGAATGTCTGCATACATGAGTTACCTTTAAACTCGTTTGAAAGGCTATGACTCTGCTTTGAATAGGGAGCGCCTGCCCCTTTGCAATGCTGTCATGTTATCTCGTATTTTTCTCTAGCCGAAACTTATTTCATGCACAGCTTTCTCTCTGACAACATAAGGTTGCCTGAAGAGGTGCTGTTTGATTGATTGGAGTGAAAGTTAGCATCTACTTCCCATTTCATATTTTATCAATGGCGTAAATTTTGCAAGCCATATAGCTTGCTTGCAGACCGACTTGGAACATGAAGACCTACGTGCAGTGTAGTTCACTATCGCATGGTGCGCAGTGATATATCTAGTATATGCCAAGTTTGCATTTTGCTCATTGGCAAAAGCTACATGACTGTGACTTTCGTGTGCACATTGTTTGTTCCTTAGCTGTGCACTGGTAGACTTAGTTACTGGTTACCGCGGGGTTGATCATTTCCCCAGTGTTAAGGTGCTCTGTGCCATTCCTTGCACGTCTGTAGGGCGTCGCCGTCGGCTCTTCGCAGCTGCACCGTGCTCAACAAAGACGGCTCCTGGCAGCAGTGGCTTTCACTGCCGTGTCTGCGGCAAGACCTTTGCCCGGAAGCACACAATGGTGAACCACTTTTGCCTGCAGAAGCAGTGAGACCACACCTCGCCCTCAGCTCGCAATACAGGCAAGGCCGCATTCGCTGGGGAGACGCCGCTGCACTAACACACTCGCAGGGGCCAAGGTGACTTGGCAGAGGGGCAGTGTGCTGACGTGCTTGTGCAGCTGCTCCCAAGGTGGCCGGAAATCTTAAAGGGCCCCTAAATATGCACTTAGGCAGGAATTTCGCTTTTGACTAATACTGTTCAAGGTGCTGTCGAGGAACGTTTCCTCCTGTAGGGTCTGTTAGTAGAGGTTCATGACACAAGCATAAACAGGAGCGGACATGTTAGTGACATTCCTGTTTCCCTTTTTGTCGTCTATTCCTATTTGCACTTCCATCACAAACGTCGCTGTGCCAAAAATTCTTAGAGTTTCAAGATTAGCCATGTGGGTACTTGGAAAGGCTAAATTTGGTTCTGGTATATTAACTGTCCCCTCTTCTTGCCATCACTTTCAGTTGCTCTGGTAGACATTCAGCTTTCACAGTCCTTCAGTGGATGCTTCCTTTTTTTTAATGCTACAGGCTGCACCTTTCTCTTATTTCTTATTATTTATTAGTATCACTATTTTTTCCCCCCTTCATATTCTGTACCGTTGCCAGCCCCCGATAGGGGTTTCTTGTGACATATGATTAGAAACCCTGGCGACACAAATGCTGGTGTTACTAGGATCGTATGTCTGAGATAATAGTTTGCACTACTAAAACGAAAGATAAGCTTTTCACTTGAAATTTTATGTTGCTCCCAAATTACTAAGCAGTACTGTTTGACCTTGTGTGACCATTACAAATGACTTTGCGTACTGCGCTTGTTACTTCAAGGCATCTGAAGTGGCTTAGGGGCCCTTTAAGGAAAGCAAGCTTGGCCCTGCTGGACTCACATTGCTTGTTTGCCAACAACCACTAGAGCTGTCAGGATTTTCAGAAGCTAGGGTGTCTTCTTTAGTTTTGTTGCTCGAAGCAAGAGCCCTGCATGAAGTGCTACCAGCATCCTAAGTGGTCCAACTAGACTAACAGCAAAACAGTATATCTCGTAATAATTTATTAAAATGAAAAATTCTGACCTTCATTAAGGTTCCTAGAAGTTATTTCAGAAAGTGTGCATCCTAGCACAATGTAGCCAACAGTTCTGTGGTATGACATGATAAGTTGCATAGCTGATTTAGGGATCAATTGTCATTCAGAGTACTGGTGGAAAGTTGGACACTTACATACATGGGTGGATAATGTACTTAGGAGTACATTAAACAGTAATGAAGTACAATTGCATTTTATTAAATTTTCCACAGTGTAAGGGTTTGAGCCAATTTCATTCGGAGTAGAAGAAATATGTTGTCCTTTTAAGGAACCTGCACAGATTTCCTTTCATTGCATTCTGCTATGGAAATGGGGACTGCAATTTTCATGAAAGTCCCTTCACCTTGTGAATTTTTGGAGAACTAGTTTAGTTGAAGCAGGTGTATTTTTGCTGTAGAGAAAAAAAAAAGTGCAGTTAAAGGGTCTGCACATTCTTGTCTCATGAGAGCGCCACCAAAACCGCTTCCCCTAGCTAGTGAATCCTACTGAATGTTGGAAGTGAGAATGTGAAACTTGCTCTTGGCATAACATTTTTGTTGGTTATTCCCTTGTGATGCAGCACGCTTAGTGTGCGCTATATATATGAAATCTGTTCAATTGCTTTGTGTGCATGAAATAACTACTTTTAACTTGTCATAGAACTTTGTCTAATTGATAGTTAATAATAACAGTTACTTCATGCTGAATATAGTAGTATATTATACAGTGTCAAAGGAGCTGAAATGCCGAGTCTTCCACACTGATTTATACTCTCTTGAAATCTCAGCCAGAATGCAGTTTAATACACGTGGCAGTCTTCATTATTATTTTGCTGGCAAGATTCATATTCCTTGAAGGCATTGGCAAAAAATCAGAATACATTTCCCACATAAGGAGCATAGACAGTGCTTCCCATGAATGTTTTTGAGGTATCATCATAAATGTACAAAGAGTAAGGAGGGAGGGAGGTGCTGTTTCCAGCAGTGAAAAGTTTTCTACCGTCAAGCCTGCAGATTTCAATTGCTGATATTTTGAAATATTTATGCGCACAATGACCAGTGGCGATATATTCTTGCAAATTGCATGCAAAAGAGCGAAAGTGCCACTCATCGCTATCAAATGATAATAGTCAAATGATCCCTCAAAGATGCTTTAAGATACCGAACAATGTGAAGTGCCTTTGCCTGTAAGACTGCGCTTTTCCTCAGCACTTTTGCCTCACTGGAATTGACATTACTGACCATGACACTGGTCAATCACTAGCCATGTATACATACACAAGCCATGTACTTCATGTCCAGTGTATTGTACTTATGTTGAATTCCAATGGCGGAGTTGGAGCAGCCAACGGACTCCGCGAGCGAGCACACGACTCTGGCGTAGAGCAACACCTCCAATTCCGCGAGTGGAACACAACCTGCGCCGCCGGAGCAAGGTGGAAGCGGAAATTCTATCTCCGAGTTACCCAGGATGCCTTGCGTGTTGTCATTTCTTTCCGCTGTTTGCTCCCAGCACCGCCGCACCGGTCACTTGTCTCTTCAGCGCCGTTCACCTGTTGCTTTTTAAAAGTGCGGAATGGATATCTCGCCAAGCGTGCAGCAGCTTTTGCTTCCTCGCGAGTCGTGACCGGTGGCGCCTCCCAGCAGACAAACGTAGTAAAGGAAATACGTCACGCAGAGTTCCGGTCCACTCCGCTGATTTTGGCGGAGCATCTTTTTCTGCTCCACGGAGTGACTCCTACTCTGAATCCCCTCTGACTCTCTCATTGGAACACCTTACTCCCGCCCTCACTCTGTCATTGGAACAAACTTGCTCTGAAACGAGCAGAAAAACTTGCTCCGACTCCGCCATTGGAATTCAACATTAGGCATACCACAGTAAACAAGGGTCAGCAGTTGCTCTCAGCTGTGACATAAATGTCCTACATTCCTTTTTTCTTTCATATTTCTTTTTTCAAACATGCCGGTTCCTTTCATGTAGTTAAGAGCTCAGCAAATGTTTGTCAAGTCAGACATCATAATGAAGAAATTATTTTAATCGCTGACAAGTCAAGGTGTAAAGGAAAGGCATTATGGAATTCATACAGGTTCTTTGGTCACTACCTACTTTGCATGACTTTACATAAGTCAGGGTCATCTTACACCTTGACTTGGCCAGTGATTGCAACTATTTCTTAGTGCTCATTTCGTGCCTACATAATTTTGTGTCAGTCTAGATGTCCTAATGCATGCTGCATCAGACGTGCCATCTCTTAGTTGTCTCGCTGCCGAGTGCGGGTGCACAGGGCACAGTCTGCAATTTGCATGCAGAAAACAAGTCGTGAGAGGTGTACCCGACACATTCGGTTATTTTACACTGATATGCTGTGCAATGCTGCCGTACCTCGCCTGGCGGTGGACACAATCAAATATTAAAAGGTAAAAAACTGGGCAGGTTGGTAACAGTTGAAACATGTTGGCATAAAAGCATGAAAGATGGAAATGGTGGGAGAATAGCTGCGCAGGATGAGCCATGACTAACAATTCAAGGTTCAATTAAATAACATTGAACACAAAAGCTCATGGGTAAGGCACATGCACAGGGAAATAGCAAGTAATAATCCTGCGCGTAAGAATGTTCCAACCAACCAAGAAGCAATTATAAAAACAGTAACAAACATGTCACGGCATCAACAGGCTTCTTTACATCACGGTCTTCAGTGCTGTTCAAGTCACCATGTTCAAAAATTAGGCTGCCATATGCGTAGCGCTAAAGTAGTAGGCAGCAAAGCTGCCGCCACCCACTTATGAGAGCCCATAGTATAGTCATGAAAACATCAGCAAAGTGTGGCATTCCCAAATATTTTCAATGATATTTTTCTTCTTTTTGTTTCCTTTTGTTTCTTTTTTAAATTTTTTTATTATTGTTATTGCTTAAGGCCTTTAGCGTTGAGGGGCTTCACTTTCAAGAGGCCATGCACCTAGCACAAATTTACAGGCTCTGAGTCACATATATGCAAATCTGGTGGCAGGTCTGGTAAAGAGTGTGCAACTTATAAGGGTGGAGACATTTTATAGCGTAATATTTCTTTGTGCCCTCTAAGCCTTTGGAGTGTTATTTTTGCTTTTGAAGAGTGTCCCAGCAGCAAATTGTAGGTGCCTTGTACCTATTATTCACTTCAGGAGGAAAACCTGGCATTGAATGCCAATAGGTTTGGGGGATTGAGAAGCCGTAGCTATGATGTAAATAAATGTGGTTACCAAACTGTAAATTTTGTTCTGACAGATTCTACTTTGTCATTTGTCATCAATGACACCTGCTGAGAGGAAAGGAATAATGATTTTGATGGCTAAAGTAATTTAAGGTCCAATGCAGTAAAGAGCACTACAGACGCAACAATACCAAGCTAAGGCTGCTGTAAGACCGTTCAGTTCTCTCAAGGCACATATTGTATTGTAGTCCAAAAACACGGGGAAGCAGATGTGGTCACACTGAATGGTCTGTAAACATTGTAAGGTTGAAAGTGGATTGTGGGCTCCTAAAGCAACCGATGGGTTTCGTGCGAGTGGACTCATAAAACAGCCAATAGGCATTTTTTTGGTCATAAGCAGGCTGGCAAAACTTTCATGAAAATCTCTCTCTCTCTCTCTCTCTCTCTCTCTCTCTCTCTCTCTCTCTCTCTCTCTCTCTCTCTCTCTCTCTCTCTCTCTCTCTCTCTCTCTCTCTCTCTCTCTCTCTCTCTCTCTCTCTCTCTCTCTCTCTCTCTCTCTCTCAACTTTTCTTTGTTCTTTATGATACGACTCTTGACCACTCCATAAGGTTCAGCTGACACAATATGATGTCTTTGATTGCTCATTGCTTCACGTGTACTTGTAGAAGGCTGCCTGTAAAAAAAAAAAAAAAGAAAAGAAAAGAAAAAAAGAAAAAAAAATGCTAGACAAGTCTAAGGAACCTTGTGTGCTTAAAAAATCTGAAAACACTGTGGTGCATGCATCATGTAAGGTGTCTAGAGAGCCATGAACCATCTTCCACAGAACTTAACAATTGTGTGTATATCCCAATTTGAGAGCCAATGCCATAGCCAGAGAGCATTAAAAAAGAAGAAGCCTACAGATTTGCACTAGTATTAAAATTAGCTTTTGTAGTCGTGGTGCCTTGAGAACTGTTTGGTGGGTTGATTTAGTTACAGATAGAAGTCTGAGGAAAGTTTGCGCTGAGCCCCTTTGCAAGATTGCAAGGTATAGGCTTCAGGCTTGAAACTTCCAAGGAATGTGTCTTTCTTTTTTGTCACTCTACTGTAGTTCATGCAGTTCCTTACACTAACGACCCTGAAGTTCAGGTTTGCAAACAAGAACAGTACTTTCCAAAGGGCGTATTCTTGGCCATTGCTTTCAGGGATACTATCACTTTTGCAAGGTTACGTGCGATTCTGCATCGAACTCGTCCACATATATGGGCAACGGCATTGTTCACGCAATTCCAAGCACACTGTCTTGGCACAGTGCTAGGAATGCTGCTGCTTGTAGACGCCATTATGTCTGGTGCCAAGTAGCTTGATAGCTCATGAAAGTAAACATCCCCGAAAGTGATCGACCGAGAATTCCACTTCAAGGCTGCGTGCGTGCGTGCGTGTGCGTGTGCGTGTGCGTGTGTGTGTGTGTGTGTGTGTGTGTGTGTGTGTGTGTGTGTGTGTGTGTGTGTGTGTGTGTGTGTGTGAATTCAGGGTTGTGCACAACTAAGGATGCTAAGGTCTGTCTATGTATGTTTTCACTTGAACAAGAATGTTTTTTGATATGGTATGTCTCTTTGGAGCGAACTGTGTGGGCTTCCTGTGCATATTGTGATAGGTGATGGCTGTATCTGGCAGCCGTTTAGTATTTTGGAAACTTTGTACTGTGACTGTAATTGACTTTGTGCAAGATATTGTGCAAGGATTAACTTCTGTCCACTGCTTCTGTACCAGAGGGGCCCCTTTATGCAGCAACGCCGTGTCAGTAAAGTGCCTGTTACAGGACAGGACTCGTGCTTGCAACAGTGATGTTTGAAACTCTTGCAGATTTTTGTTCTCTGTAGTGGTACTTTCTGGCTAGGTCACTTGCATTTACTTATTACTAACAGTTGAGAGTGGAGGCAGTGCTTTGTAATGAATGCATCACCTGATTCCTACCTTCATGTTGCACTCCAAGCAATTTATTGGGTTTGCATTGTAATATAAGTGCATTGGAACAAATTTATTTTACGCACTGCTGTAACTAAAATATGTGTTGCCTTAGAGATGAGCACTTAGTGATACTGCTGATGCTTGCACACTGTTTGTAACATTGAGTGAAGTTAACTTGCTTCAAAAAGACCGGCTGACATTTCAACAGCTGGGGCCATCTTTGTTAAGGGAGCCTTACCGTACCCTTGGAAAGTCAATTTGATGTGAATAGTGCCACAAATGTGTGGCTGGGCAGTTTAGTTTGGCATTGTTAGCATAGCCTTGTTACTCCATGACGCTACCATGTACCGTGGAAAAGTGGGCAATTTTCTTGGGTTGGGTGGGGGGGAGGGGATTAAGGGACAGTTCCACATGGGATAGTTTTAGGAAGTTTTCAAGTTCTCATCACATGTTGCATGTCATTACTCTGCTAACTAGGCTGAGTTCATTTGCCATGGGTGTTGAGGCTTCCTGAACAAAGGTAGGTTTGAAGCGTTGGGTACACTGCATAACCTATGAGGTATGAGAAACCACTTAAAGGGACGCTAAACGAAAATATTAACTTGAGCTACATTGAAACATTAAACTTCGATAATAATGAATTTGTCACTCACAGCGAGAACATAGCTTTCGTAAGCGATAAAGTGACAAAAACGCAAAATCAGAAAGGTGCAACCTGGTGTGGAATATAGTACCTTCTATGACATGTGGCATGATGTCTGGACACCATGCGGCTAGTACTGCCCCTTAACCATTAGATGGAGAGGTGGGAGATGGATGGCTCGAGGAAAGCCAGTGATGCGAGTGAGAGAGGAGTGGCTTATTCGCAGATAGCGGCAATGGTAGTGACGTGGAGATTAAATTGGGGCCTTGGTTTTGGTACTGGCGATTCAAATCAAGTGGCATCAAGACGTTTCGCGGCACTTTTTTATGCAACAAAATCATATTTGGCGGCTGAAAAAACAACAACAAAAAAACTATAGACCTTTAGACAGATAAGGTATCGAATTATTCAACTTAATATTTTTCTTTAGTGTCCCTTTAAGGAAGTAGTGGTTGTAATTCTTACCATATTTTTGTATTTGTTCTGTCTCCTCTTAACATGGTGACTCATATTTTTTTATACTTTGCACCACATGTGGTAAGATTTAGTGACATGTGATTGCAGTAATGACATGTGCAGAGGTTAAACTGGTACCGAACTTTTCCGGCTTAGTTTTTTTTGTTTCTTTCTACCTGAGAAGACATTAGTTAAAATTTTGTCACATTGATTCTTTTGTGGCATTGGTCATTGTTCTTGCTAATCTTCGGGAAAAAACTTTCCAGAATATTTAGGCACCTGTAAAGAATTTTATTTTCTTGCTTTCCTTTTGTTTCTTTCCTTTTCATGTGCACATATGTGCGTGTACGAATATGTGTGCAGTACGCTGAACGAGTTGACTTGTCACTAGCGGTGTCAGCCTTTAGTTTCTTTCTTGTGGCGTTATGTTGTGCAACATTTTTAAAAATATTTTTTTCCACATGATTTCAGACAGCTCTGCCGACTTACACCCATTTTTCTCAGTTGAGGCCCCAGGATGTCAGTTTTCGTAGCGTGAATAATGTTGTATTATCAGTCTCATTTGTTGCATCTGCACTTTGTGTACCTTTATTGAAGTGCAAGAGGAACATTGGCCTTCTACTTACATTTACAGTGCTCTATTGTTGTGCATGATGTCTAGCCTTTGAAGTTACACCGTGAAAACTTGCCTTTCTCACTACCTGAATTTTTCATACCAGTGCCGCTGTCATCCTGAATTACTTGCTCTGTTACAAAAAAAACATAGCAGTGTTTTGCCATTGACATTGCTAGAGTGCCGGTATTGCACAACTTCGAAGATTCTTTTCAATCTTTTTTTTTTCTTTTCTTTTTTGTAGTCTTGTCTGTTTCAATCACAGTCTCACAGTTCTTGCCTTGTCCACTCTGTGCTTTCTTGGACAAAGCAAGGCTACATTATGCAAGGGAAACATTGCTTGATGGGGACAAACTTTACATATTATCTTTAGGACTTCGTTTTTTTTTTTAATTTCCTTGCGTGTAAGTTTTGATAGATGATGAAATAAATATACCCTGCCTTTTGCCACAGCAGTACATGTGTATATTATTCATCAAGACGTCCACCTTTCTGCCTTCTCATTTGAAACATTAAAAAAGCCATGGCTTCTAATTGGTCAGTGGCTGTCACAGACAAATGTCAGTCATTTTTACGATATCTAGATTTTTTTTGCCTATGTTTCTTTTTCGACCTACAAGCTCATATATGTACGTGGATGCTCTGAAAAAGTATGATCTCATACCATTTTAATTATTGAACATAGTGTTGACCAGCAGTTTTCACAAAAATTAGAAGTAGACATCAACAGAGTGCTCGTATGTGTAATCTGCTTTAGTTCCCATAAAAAAATGCTGTTTTGTTTTCATACATGGTTGGCCATCTGTTTGCTGTGTCTTGACTAATTATTTGCAGTGAGGCTTTATGTGAAGTGAGCAGTTACTTAATTTGTTAAGCAGTTAAGTTGTTCAGATGTGCTATTGCTAAATGTCAATTTGACAGTGATAAAGAGAACTGTAAAGTTTATTTAATTCAGAAGGATCTTGACTCTCTGGTTGTCCATAGGACATCATTGCTTGTTTGTAAACTGGAAAGTTGACAAAATTAGTATTAGGATGTCATGATTTTAGCTGCATTAAGAAAGAAAAGGAACTTATTTGTGAAGACATCTCAAATGACCACAGTTTTACTGTTAGTCTCAGGCTTGTTCACTATGTGTTGTTGAAGCATCAGGGGCTTTTAAAAGCCAGTGCATGAGAAAGTTTGATGAGTGTGCTGAATTTTTTTTTTCTTAACTGGAAATGATTACAGCAAGAAGACCTTGCTTGGTCAGAAAACTTGGTGCTTCCACCTGTTAAACAACATTTATTTTCCACGCAAATGTTCTGTTCTTTGCTGTAGTAACATTGCATAACTACTGAACAGTTCTGAATACTCTCTTTCTGTGGCATATGTTAGCTGCATTAGATTTGGCAGTGGAGCACATTGCTTGACCTTGGAATTCTTGCGTACCTTGTAGAATTATGTCACCTTGTATACTTGACATTACGTGCATTTGGTCGGCACTTGAAGTGGAGCTCTGGTGGTTGCTGTTGACCATGACAATTCCAGACTTCGGCTGTGACATTACCCCATGGCCACTTTGCTGCAGAAAGCTGGTGAAACTAGTGTATGCCAGAGTGCACTGTCCCACGACCACTTATGTCGGTTGTGCCTCTGCTTGTGGCTTATGATGGCCATCCCTTACACATGGCTGCTCAATATGACTTATGACCTTTAGGCTCTCTTTTCTTGGGCTTCGTGCCGCATGTCTTGTGGCTCGTTCACCATTTGCTTGCAGTGGATGTCATGGTATCGCTGCTTGTCATCCCTCACACATTACATTGCACAAGCAAGTTGGGATCGGGATGTGCGTGCAAGATTCCAGCCAGAAACTTCTGTAGGATATGTGAACCTGACAGATCTTTGGAGCTGTTCAGGCTGAGGAAGAACTTGATTCAAGTGTATGCAGTAACTCTCACGTGAAAGTGAATGCCTCCTTGTAGCTGATTATTCCATTGTCTTATGAAGTGACTGTGCAGCAGGCATGTGACAAATTAAGCATTTCACTGTCATAACATTTCCAAATCCTTTTCCGTCATACACTACTCTATAATATGTAACTCTAGATGTTGCAGAAATAGAATATTAAGTCATCTGCTGTTGATTATTAGGAGTTGTTTTCAAGGGATGCAGGGACGTTACTTTGCTCTTGCAATATTCCAAAAGAGTAGTTGAAATGCTCTTCAGCTTTAACCTGTAGGTTCCATGCTAACAGTTTTGATGTAGCTGAAACCGGGAAGTTTCTGTTAGTTTACCTTAATACGCAGGCTATAGCTAAGAATGAGCAAGTGTAGCATGCAAATTGTAATCTTGTCTGCATTGAGTTGCAGTGCCGAGGTGGCATTGGTGCTAATCGATTGCAAATGCTGTGAACTAAGTTGGCATTGGTAATTCAGCTGCTTGTCGCTTGCAAGAGCACAATACACAAGGGTCAAGTTGCTGCTGGTGAAGCGCTAAGTCAAGTGCTGCATCTGCTAAACTAGCTTTTATAATGTGGATAAATTGCAGAGGTGCATGCATCTCGCAACTATCCTATCGTGACGTAACCCAGAAAGAGTTGTGCACCAATCCTTAAGAAGCTAGAGCAAACAATGCAGCTTGGGATGCTCCTTGTCTCCCTGCCTGTCTTGGCATTGTGCAGTTTAACACTGGCATGCACACTAGAAGTACAGTTAATAATTTGTGTTGTGCTTCTTTAACAAGGCACTCCTCAGGTTCTTGGAAGTTGTGTCAACACCTCTCCTAACCAGCTTTGCTGCAGAGCTTGGTTTCTTGACAAGGCTAGTTAAATTCATTGTTGAAGGGGTCCCTCTACAACAAAGCTTGCTTTGCAAGGAAGCCGGCTTGTTTCCTTTGTAGCTTCCTGGGGCTGGTATGTGAAATGCCAGAGTTTCCTTCCACAAAATATCGTCCATATTGTGTGTTTCTGCAGAAATTTGGTTGCTACAAATGCATTGTGTTCCACAATCCATTGCAATTCACTCTTTTGCTCTCTCTCTCTTTTCTTCCTCCTCCTCCTCCTCCTCCTCCCATCCGGACCTACGTGCCCACCTTCGACGGTCACATTCTCGGTGATGGCACAGCTGGTGCAGTGGGCAAGCCTTCCCAGGAGCCCGCGCCGCGCCTGGTGTGTCAGTTCTGCAACTACTCTACCGTCTACACCACCACCATGGTACGCCATGTGCGCACGCACACAGGCGAGCGCCCATACCGGTGCGTGTCATGCGAAAAGGGTTTCACCACCAAGCAGCAGTTGGAGAAACACTGCAGCCAGCCGAGCAAGCCGTGCTTCAAGCCCTTTGCCTGTTCCTACTGTCCTGAACGCTTCCCGTCGGATGCCCTTTTGAGCAGGCATAGGTGCATGCACAACACATTTTCCAGTTTTTGAAAGTGCCGTGCGGCTCCTGCGTTAGGACTACAACAGAACCTTACAACAGGGAAAAAAGGAGAGAAGACAAGAGCAGCTCTTCCAGAATGTGATGTGATTATGCGTGTTGTATAATTTGTCAGAGAACTGCAAACACGAGCCATGTGTACTTGAATGCAGCAGCAGTGCACGCATCTCTTAGCTCACCACTTTGCAACGGGGATTGCATATGGGGCAGTCCCCTTTGTCCCAAATGAGCCAGAGCCTGTTCCAGGTGAAATGTTTCACTGACGAGCAGAGAGCAACTGCTGGCAGCCATCTCACATTTCCTCTCTCCCTTGATGGTCCGGCATTTATACGGACCGTGTAAGGTTTACCTCTCTCAGTTGGCTCTCCCCTGGCTCATTAATGCGATTAAAGTTTGCAGTACTTTACCACTGTTTATGTGGTTAGGGTGTGCTAAAAATGCACTACACTACACCAGTGTTGCATTCTTGAGAATGCGGCTGTAGTTCGCCTTTTGACAGAAAATGCCGCATAATATTTCGACGGATGGCAGAGAACTAATCTCTCATGCATTCTTGGGGGGCAAAAAATTAAGAAAATGATACTAATTTTGCAGAGACGTTTCATTGTGTTTCCACTCCTGCCAACAATTGTATATGCATATTTCTTTTGATCTTGTTGTGCAAAGAGTGTACAGGACACTTTGCTTTGTTTGGAAAAGGAAGTACGAAGCTTCGCAATGATGTGCACATTTTGCAGGAAGGCTACGAGGGGCACCTGTCATTAATTTTAACTTTTAGCAAGAACCTGCAAGGGTGTGAACTGACATTTGCGTGTTGGGAAAGAAGGAATAATACTGATGGGCTATTGCATGTACGAGGGTGACTTGGTGAGATAGATTTATGCCCTAGTCTGTGTGCTTTGCCACTGATTGTCCCCACACGGAGCCCTCGGCAACAGATTGAAAAGATGTGTGTGTGATACTCATGGTGCCATTACTTCTGCGTTCATGAAAGCAAGAATATTTGTGTCATTCTCCAGGCAGCCACTTCATAAACAATCAATCTGGAGCAGCATGCGTACATGCCTCACTGGAAAAATTGTAGCCAAAATATTTGTTTCCCAGCATAAATCTCTGTTCCTTTATTTGTTCAGTCTAATGTCAATGCAACTATCTTATATTCTTTCCAGAATGCTGTCCAAAATTATATTAATGCTAATCCAATTGATGGACTGCTGCATGTAATGTGCATGCCACATAGAGCATTTTTTAAATCCATTTTTAGGCCTTGTGTACTCTGATGTCAGTAGTAATCTTAAGCTACTTGTTTTTATGTGGAGGGGGGAAGCCTGTTTAAAATGATCATTGCCGTTAAAAAAACAAGAGTAACATGGATTAATTGGTGGCTGAGCATTAACTTATCAGCAGTGCACTTATTTCTAGAGCCATTATATTTGACTGGCAGTACTAGTGAATACGCAGGGAGGGAATGGCGCTATGCCATGGGGCCAAGCCCGAGACGTGTCAACACTGCGCTACCCCACCCCCACCTTCTCACTACACCCAGCTTGTTGCATCTGTCCTTGTTATTTTTTGGGGAGGATGCAAATTTAAGCATTCTTGTTTAGGCTTACAAAATAAACCATGAAAAATTGTGACGCATCTCTACGTGGATTTTGCTACCTATTGCAACTCACTTGTGTGGCAGATGCAGGTTTAAATTGCCAGCTTTTCATGATGTAACGCATGACTTGGTGGTGTTGTGCTGTGCATCTAGAAATCATAGTGTGTACCTGCAAAACATAGACCCAGTAGTGAAGGAGGGTATCACTTCCTTTGCCACATCTTTTCAATAGCCCTGGCGTGAGAAAGCATCTTATGTGGTTAGCCCTTAAGGTGTCATCTTCGTTGAAAGCTTGCAACGAGAAATTTTGCAGCAAGTAGAATTCTTATTTTGTTGCTAAGTTTCTTTATCCCTATGCAATTTTTTATAGTACACACTTGTGCAGAAATGAGCAAATTGAGAAAAAGTGCCTGATTGTTGCCGTACTGAGAGGTGCTACGTGAAGAGTGTGAGACAAATCAAATGATTTTGTATAAATGCGGAGGCTCTTGGTTTGCAAATGTCAATAGTAGTCTGTTCTATTCTAGTGATGGAGACTGGCCACACAATATATATTTTTTTTCATGTTGTGTGAGCAAAAGTGCTGACTTTCTGTTCACCTATTTCTTTGTGTTGCATCTCTGCGTTTTTCAGTACACACAAAATCGTCTTGAATCATTGCACTCTTTATTAGGCAACCTTTCACAATTTCTGCTGTACAAGTGTCTACCTTTCAGATGTCACTGTCAGTGGCTGGTGCACCGTAGAACGAAATGTTGCTGGCTTTCACGCTAGTATTATGTTAGCTACCGTTGTAATGCCCAACATATGTCATACATGCAACTTCCTGTTTTTAATTTTGACCATGTTTTAAATTGCAGTTTAAAGCAGTTGTGCTAGTTGGCACTAATAACAGTTGTATAACTGCTTAGAGTACTGTATCTACAATTATACATGCAGAGATAGCGCCTTGTAACCGCAAATCAAATGGAAAATATATATATATATATATATATATATATATATATATATATATATATATATATATATATATATATATATATATATATATATATATATATATATATACACACACACACACACACACACACACACACACACATACACACACACACACACACACACATTCTCTGTGAAGCCAACAGACAATGAAACCAAGGAAAGCATAGGAAAAATAACCGGCTTCTTCTTAAATTAAATTGGAATTCAAATTACCTATGCACGATGGTTAAATTTTGTAATAGGCTTAATAAAGAAAATGGTAAATAAAGGTAGAAGGCCAGACAACTTGCCACTGGCGGGAGTTGAGCCTGCAACCTTCGTATGACATGGGTAGTGCTCTACCGACTGAACTGTGCTGGTCGTCCCTCCATCTACTCTCTCTGGTATTTATGTATGTTTAGTAAACTTTTGCCTTGGGAGTGTTAGTTGACATCAGTCACATCTGCGATGGCAAATGTGGTGCATCCTTTCAACTGCAATTGCCACCTAGCGCATTATCTTAGGAGCTGGCACCTGGCTAATAAACCCCCTTATGCTACCTCAAGGTAGCACAGAATGTGTACTGTGTGACACCTGCTGTTGAAAGGACATTCCACATCAGCTGTGGTTCAGTTAGTAGAGTACCACATGTGTCACACGGAGGTTATGGGTTCAGCTCCCACCAGTAGCAAGGTGAGTGTTTTTCACTTTCATTTACCTTTTATAAAAAATGTGAAGCATATAACAAAATTTAATAAAATGGCTGCATATGTTCCTACGCCACATGTAGGATGATCTGTCTCATAGCTGGATGTAAGAAATTTTTTTGTGGTGTTGAGATGCAGATACCACGTCTGTAGGTGAACCGCTGAAACTTACTGGAAAAATCAAAATTATTAATCTGTTTCATGCTCAAACAGTGGGGCAAACATGTTTGTGAAAATGATGTGGATGCTGGGCCAGCAGCATTTAAATTAACCAACTAGTCCAAGTCTATGCATTTTATTCTGTTGTTCTGCTGCCCTTTTTTAAAGGGCCAGTAAAGGCAAATATTGTATCAGTCTTTAGAATCTCGTATTAGTACAAGTGGGTAAATATCAAGTAACGAAACTTCTTTTGTTTGTTTTTCGTTGTACTACCCAGTTTAGGTGCCGTCTAGAATTTCGCCTAACGTCATGTTCTACTGAGTTAATTCTGATGGGGGTGCTTGATTAACCTTGTTGCTGCATGCCTCGTATATATTTTGGGATTGAAGCCACCATTTCTAGAGTTGGGCCATGGCCTACCTGAAATTCTGTTTCAGAGCATCACTCTCGTAGCTTTCTGTTGCTGGAAAAAAATAAAATGGCCACTGAAATGTCATGCAGACTTTATCACCTGCAAACCAGCGACATTCTTGAGATCATACTGGCTTGTGGTTCTTGATATGCAGTAAATGCTATAGTATAAGATTTTGTTGACCGTGTGACCATGGCAGCCTGCAGATAAGCTTGTATTTGTTTGATAACTTTTTAATGGAGCTGAGCAAAATTGGTAACTTTGTTGACTGTTGTCTGCGGGTTACAATTAAAAAGATAAACAATCTTCGTAAAATGTTACGATTACGATGTAAATGTGCTGTTGCCATGCTTTTTGTGTGTGGCAGTGTTGTAGCCTTTGTTAGGGCTTTCATTCACCCAGCTAGTGGAAAATATGAAAGCTTGAAGAAAAAAATGTTCCTGAACATACTCAGTCACTGCATTTAAGGAATGGTATGTGTGTTCTATCTTTCAATGTTTTAGTAAATCATTTATGTAAATGTATGGCTCATGTGCATACCATTAAGCCAAATGAATGCATATGTAAGTGTGATAAAGAGAGCTGAATGCTTGTCTCTCGTGGCGTTTGTGTCCCAGTAATAATGGAAAACGTATATTTTGGTAGAAAATGTGTCAGTTTGTTGTGCGTAAAGGATCTCGTGATCAGTTTTCAGCTGGAGTCATGTGGTTGCGAATGTGCAGGTTCTCATAGACTGTGAGAAGATTTTAAGATAATGATATATATTTATGTCGCTGAGAGTACACTTTGTCAAAAGGCAGCCTATGGGGCTCTGTGAAGGTCACTTGCGGTCTTGTGAGGTTTCCCTTTAATGTGCCTGATGAAGGCCTGTTATGAAGGATTTTTCCTGTAAGCTGGGACTTAACAAAATATGAACCGCATATTTCGTTGCCATCTTGTCGGTTTTTGTATCTTCTATACCCATTTTGTGCACCATTGCAAAATCCTGCCAAAATGCCTTGCATTTATCCACTTTCATGCTGTAAGGCCTGGTGTTGGCTGGTAACATGCACATTTCTTCATTGCATATTTCCGCACTAGCTTTAGTTTTGTTTCGCTGAGAAACCTTTGAATGTCCCGTTCTCTGTTTTACTTTTGAAGTTGTCATGGGATGTGATGGCTGTATAACGAATAAAATTCTTTTCGGACTCCTTTATGCATTATTTAAAAAGGAATCAAAAACAAGCTTGCAGTTAATGTTGATGTTCTATTTTAATGTGTACACTCTATTTTGAAAGAAACGTAAAGATACAATTAAACTTGATGTAATGTAGATGTTACAGAAAATGTACATGCTGGTTAATCTTTAAGGAAGCATCTGGAAATGCGCCTTTGGTAAAAGCTGACATTGGATTTGTTTTGCGCATAAAGTTATATGCTGGTAGTCCCCACATATTTGGTAAGTATCTGAGGAAGTTGTTGCGGATGCGCATTAATGGATACTCGACAGAATTGCACAGGAGGATCCTGCTCAGTAAAGGTTGGATAGCCTTGATAAAGTTCTTCCGTTTCTTGAATTATTTGCTTTACTTGTGCAAGGCGTTGTGCCCCGGAAGCTTAATCTGGCGCATGTTATGCGAACAAACTTTGCTGGGTAAATACATTGCAGCAGTAAGTCTGGTTTTCAGTGCGGAGCGCCCATGGGAGCACCTGCCTCCGCACTCGTGGCTATTAGCCTTCAGTTCCAGTTTCGCTTTTGCAGTTCTTGGCACAATTGTAATCTATTTTATAGCAACTTTCTTTCTCACTCTTAGTAGTTGTGCACCTTATATGCTTAATGTTAACATTTAGCTGGGTCTTTATGCTGCAAAGTAACCGCTAGTTATGTGGAGCAGTCGGCGCCTCCATGGTGGATTGCGCATAGCAGGACTGCGATTGCCTCAAAAAAGTTTTTCAGCGTCGGCAACCATGGCTAGTCAGGAAAGATGGCGGGGCGCATTGGAGTTGTTTGTTGTGTTTGTTATGCGTGTTCGCGAAGTCGTCGCCCCATGCGTACTCTCTGTTGGTTTCAAGTGGACGAATGTACTATTCAACAGGAACGCACAGTGACAGCTCTTCAACTACGTCTGCGATGTGTCTGCGCTGAATTCGGCGAAATAACGGTGACCGAGTCGGGTGGGAGTGGTTGACCCTCTATAGGGCCCCCCTCGACGATGGACCCCCCCGCTATGTGGCATCAAATTGGGGACGCTCGGTTTGACGTGACCTGTTCCTGCCCTGTCGGGCGTACTGTTTTTGACGTTCGTCCGCGCTGCCTTGTCGAGCGTTCGCTCAGACCGCAGTGCGACCCACAGGAAGTTTCGCTTTTGAGGGGCTCTTGAGCAGCGGACGTTTTAGGCAGAGGGGGCAACGCAATACGTGAGAGGAACCCGATATCTTTCCTGCTTTCCTGCCGCGGCGTTGTCGCTTGTTCATGTTCTCTGGCTGCCATTATAGTAATCTGACGTCGCGTACTTGCGCAACAACCAGTTGAATGCCCGCACTTTAGTAAGCTCGAAGTAGCTACGCGAGACTTGCGACGCTGCATCTGCTCAATCGCGAGACGCAGTGCTGCCTACACGGTGCGTGGTTAGCCGCCCAAACTTGTATTCAGCCGTGCTCGTATTTCTCAAAAACCGTCTACCTCAAGCAGTCGCAGCGAGGATCAGTGGTCTCTCTTAATTAAAGAGAGGGAGGAAGGGGTGGCGAGTTACGGGGTGATGAAAACATAGATATAATTAAACTTGTGCGTTTTCCGCCTGTTCAGAATTTACTGCACGTAGTGATCTGTTAACAGCTTTTCGGGGCTGCAACTTACTGGTGCTGTTACTTGTTGTGTGTGCTAACTTGCCCTTCGTTAAGTCTCGTGTTTTCATCTCTCTGCTCTTCTAATGGGTACTTCAAGATTGTGTATAACCCATGGCCACCTACCTGTCTTTTTTCTCTCTAGGTAAGGATGGATGGAGAGCAATTGTGTGCCTTTCAAGATGTGGATGGAAGCGAGCATTATTCATACTTTTATGCAAGAAAGAACATGGATGATGTCCTGATACCCGAAAGTGTAAAAAAAGAAAAATCCAGAACATCTTTCTCTTATTACATGTTGACTGTGTGGGAAAGTGTGGAAACTTTTGCGCTGTATTTATTGATCTACGTCAGTTGCGAAAACTGAAGCACCAAAGCTTAAGTCATTTCAGCTGTTGCCACTTCTTTGAACAGTGTGCCTGACATGTGGTTCTACTTGATTCCATCATTTTCAGAGGCACTTTTCGCATGTGACTTATGTTTTGTGTAATGCACCAGTGAGCCTTACACACAATAAGTGTGACCGTGATGTAAGGAAGTTTCGACACTGTTGTTTAGATTAAAAAATAGCCGAGATATATGCAAACAGGCGCATCACAGAATATCAATAAGTGGTACAAAAAAAAAAGAAGGAAAGGAAGGGAATTGCTGTTTTCTTTTTTCTGTGTGGTGTAGTTTTTATGCAGTTAATATATCTAGAGAGAAGGAACTCACCATGCTATGGCCAAAGGTGGAAGACTTATCTGTGCTTGGCATTCAGGCATAGTATTTAAGTAATAAAGCTGATGTTGTGTATTCTTTAAATTAACTGGGGCACAACACCTATTGAAAGGTGTATGTGCACCCTATTATTGAGGGTGCACCATATCGCCAGAAGTACTGCCAAATAGTTCTAAAGGCAGTAAATTCAGCGCGTATTGGCTGGAGCATTTCGGAGGATTACTAATTAAACCGCTGCCTGACTCAGCCAAAAGTGATCAGTTATCTAGATTTGTTATGATGTACTTGCTGAGAAAGCTTCAAACAAGTAGAGCTTGCATATATTTACCTACCAAAATTCTAAAAATATATATGTACTTTTGAATGCAAAAACTAATTTTCCTCTACTGTTATTTTCACATACAGTATTTTTTTTTTCTTGTGGTAATACTTGTCAAAGAAACGCAACGCAAGGCCATTAAAACACAGTTTTGGAATTCTGTTACGATAGTTTACATTTTATCCATGTTGTGCCCATAGATATATGAGACATGCACCTCACAAACTGAGCATCTGTTATGCCAGTAGGTGCTTTTTCCCCTTAATAGCCTAAAAACAGTGGGTGCGACATTGATGCTTGGCTGTGTTTCTTCGGCTCTATTTTTCCAATTTCTCATGATGTTCATGCCTTTTTTCAACTGCACTTTCTTGTTACATTCTTTTCTTCTTTTTGTTCACCTGTACTTTGCATTCTGGTTCTTGTGAGTTGTAATGACTGGCCTGTTTCTTTTTGCAGTAACCGTAGTTTCAGTACTCTCACTTTGCTTCAGTGCTCGTCCTGTGTTCTGCTTGTCCCTGTGTCATTTTTTGCGCTATGTATCCCAGTCTGAATGTATCCCACCAACACGCCCAAACTTCTTCCCTGCTAAAGCACAAAATGTAGGAGTCTGGCAATGCCTTTGCTTGTATGCATTATAAACCTGTCAATACATTCTAGTTTTTTGCATTTTGTAGGCTGTTACATTGCATTTACACTCACCTAGCACAAAATCTATAGATTTTCAATTAACACAATTTGCACTTGATGCAGTGTCACTCTGGGATGTTTCCGCATCTGCATGTACGTATAAAGGTATCAATTTAATGTTTCACTGAGGAAGTAGAGACTTCACTAAACAAACATGTCTTAGCTTATAAACTAGCCTCGTTAACATGATTGCCAGCATCCTGACTGCACCGTCTTTTATTGCCACCACTGGTGCAGCACACATAGATTTACTTAATGTTTTTTTAAGAACTGCTGCACCCAAGTGCAGACAAGCCTGAAGCATGTATTCCTGAGTCGCATTAGTGGCAATAATGTTTCTGGTAGCATCAGTCCCAAGATTTTTGCTAAGCTGGGATGGTTAAGTATAACAAAGTTGACCTTTGTCAAGTTAAACACTACACTGTCTCCATTTATGTTGGCGATTTCCTGGCTCCTACATTTATCCAGCTCTCCTTGCTTTCTTCTTTTTTTTTTTCTTCATCATTTTTTTTCCTTCTTTGGATTCCTGTAGCACATGTACCATTGGTGTTCTATTGTGCATTTTGTACACATATATTTTCCTCCGGTATTAATGTGAATATATGAGAAGATTGCAACATGGTTACTGTATTTGCCAAACTAGGCATCAACTAGGATTTCCCTTTTTTCTTCTTTTTTTAACTTGCAACATTGCACTTAAGACAGAACAAAGGGGGCACATACATAAAGCTTTTATCCCGTCATGAGCATGCTGTTGTAAGTTTGAAAATGACTTGCCAGCTCATCCAAATTCATACACTGTTAAATACCAACTTGCAATACATGGTTTAAGGAAATCTTGCACTTTGGCTTATCTGGTACATGAATAATAATTGGCATCTATACTGTATGCATTCCCTTCCTTCAATGCTGTGTTCCCTGAATACTTTCAGGTCGCAAATGGTGTGTGCATATTGGCATAACATAGCATTCTTGAGAGGGAAGTAGTGAGCCCGGCAATGCGTTAAATAGATGAAGCGTGCACGAGATTGATGATGCTTACTGTTTGGGTTCAAGATAAGCTGCGAAGTGTGTAAAGAAATTTTAGAGTGCACTCGTATTGTTACCAATGTTGCTTACTCTTTTGCCATGGAAGTAGCTGGAATGATAGTGTTTGTAGCTCACTAGTGATGTAGTATAAGCTGCTGCATGATTGCAGCATTCTTGTGGTTTCTCAGACCAGACGGCTTCTCGCTTTGCCGTTCCTGTCAAATGCATCTATGTTTTAAAAATAAGTAATAATTCTTAGAATCCTAGATAAAATAGTTTAGGGCAAAGAAAAAAAATTTCTGCTAGCAGAACCCAGTTTTAGCCTCAATTAAGCATTCGTAATGTATAAATAAACCCTGCATATTTATCTGGAGAGCCACAGCATGCCACCAGTTACAGAACGCTTTGTTCTTTTTACTTCAAGAACAGGGAGACCTTCAGCACTGTCTGCTATCAATCTCTCTTGCAATACTTCCTGGTTCTCTCTAACACAGTTGTGGGCATGGTTTTTAAGACAGTTTGAGAGTGCTGTTAAAGGTTAGCAAAAATGTCTTGCTGTCATGATTAGGCAGTGCTTTTGTTTCAGTGGTTCAGAAGCTTTTTGGGGAAAGAGAAAGCTTGTACAGTTGGCACCACATTTGTTCTGGATGTGTCTAGTGCATTTTCTCACCGATAAGGTTTATTGTACATTTGTTTATCATGTGCAGGTTTCATGACAAATCATTAACAGAACACAAGCACAATGCTTGGACATTCTTAAACACTTTCGTAAAAAGATAGTAGCAGTAACATAAAAGTGTGCACAAACTGTCAGCAAGGCCCGTTTGTAGTAGGTCATGCACAAAATTTTACGGTAGGTTGAATGTTGCCATAAGGGTGTTATAAGATGGTGTTGCAAATATCGAAGTCCACACACTTGTGTGCTGTCTGCACAGTTACGTGCGCTTCATTTATCTGCGTTTCTGTCTGGGTTCCAAGCACTCTAACTCACTGTTGTATGCAATTTCCCAAATCACCATCTTCTCACGCTTAAAATAGATATTTCAATGCTTTTAACTTAAAGGATACATTATATTCACCTGACTTAATCTGTCAACTTCCTGTTATTGTACCTTGTTCAGAAGTGCAAAGGATTATTGATGCAATGATTTGCACATTTGTGTTGATATAAAGGTAACAGTTTCATTATTTTATCTAAGTGGTCATAAGAAACATACTGTTGGTTTGTGTTCAGTCTTTGGCTGATAAACAGTACCAGGGGACTCCCAAGTTCTTAACGAGCACAGTGCTGCTTAGCTGTGGTAGTTTTATGAGACCTGCAACATTCAGTGTGAAATGGTTTATAGCTCACTGATACAACACACGTTGATTCAGTGCACACATTGTGTTTACCTGTCCTTGTCCTTCATTTTTTGGCATTGTCTGTCAGCTATATTGCGCTTATAAAAGCTGAAAGCACTACTAAAAAGAATGCTTTCAAGTTCATGTTGTGAATACTAATTGGATGGGATTCAGTAATGATCATAGTGCATGTTTAGTGCTTTCTTTTGTGTTGCTCGTAATTGTTCATCAGAGGCTCATATGCCTGCAATATATACATTTATATTTGTTTGTACTGTTGTTGAAGCTAAATATTATCGCAATAGCATACAGATTATAGAAACACATAGAGGACTTGAGGTGTTTCCAAAGATCTAAAAAGGTTTCTACTATCCTGTGTGCTTAAATTAGGTGTAAACATAAGTGGCATTGGTTGCATTCTTGTTGAATTTAAAGGTTTTTTCCTGTTGTATTGCAGTTTTATTTACTCTCTAAAAGCTTTGGGATTTGATCCTTGTGGGGATTATTTGTTGTATATGCCACATTCGAGGGGGTTCTTCTGGTTTACTTATGGAGCTGTAATTTGTGTTAATGTAATCTGAATGTGCAAGAAAACTACTCATTTAAGATTTTTTTTAGTAGCTCTGGTAGCTGTGTATTGTGTATTCAGCTTTGTTCTTCATCAGCAGTGTGCATGATGTGTGCTTGCATTCTTTAGTGTAATACCATGTCGCATTTCTTCAAACTTTCCTACTGTACTCTTCATGTCATGTTACTTTACAACTACTAATTTTTTAGGGCTGCAGATAACATTACGTGAAAAAGAAACATTATGCTTTCAAGGCCAGATGAATGAAACTGTGACCATGGTCACTTATATGTGAAGTTTACATGCTAAGGTCAGCGTGCAATATCACAATGGAATGCACTTTCATTTAGCTCCTGGTGTTGCAAAGCAAGCAGCCTCATTGCTAAGCATGTAGCACTTTTCACTGTAATTGGAGCCTTGCACAGATCACAGATGTCCTTTGACACATTGATACCAACCTGAAGTGCTGCTTAATGCAATCATTAACTCGCAAAAGTCATTGAAGTGGTGTTTTATTTTGGCTTCACCAAAAGTCTGCCATTAAGTGTCAAATGTTGACTTCTCTTTTGTTCTTTTTCTTGCTTTTCTTTTGGAACTAGCCCTGTCGACACGAGGCTTTCCCATTGCACCCAGCCTCCTGCGTGCCAGCAATAGTAATGCAGGACGTCCATCAACGTCTTCGCGGCACTTCACTTCAACCTTTGTGGACATGCCGAAGAAGTTCCAGTGCCGACAGTGCCACTACTCGACCAACATTATGACCAACCTGCGGCACCACGTGCGTGTACATTCAGGAGAGCGACCGTTCAAGTGCTCGGACTGTGGCAAGGGCTTTATCCAGAAGATCCAGATGATCAAGCACAACTGCACCGCCCGGATGCGTGACCTCATCATGTCCACATCCACGGTGTCGCCAACGGGACTTCCGCCTTCATCGCCGGGACCACCGGCGAACTCGCTCTTCAGTTGCTCCAAGTGTGGAGAGGCGTTCCTCCGCGAAGCGCTTCTTTTGCAGCATGTGATGCTCATGCACATGACACCATAAGCCAGTTGCACCTTTTGACATAGTTCAGCTGGCCACGAAGTAGTTTTTGCCAAGCTGGTTTGTCACTAGGTCAGTAGAATAGCACTGAAACGGAACAAAGAATGTTGATAAGAAAGGTGCCGATTATCAAATGGTCATCTACATTGTGCAATGCAAAAATGAATGTGCAAGTACCTCTTTCTAAAAAGGTGCTTGCCTCTTTATAGACGTTGTGCTTCACAAAATAAGTCTGACTTTTACAGCCATACAGGCATTTTCAAGGTGCGTTCACAGCATTGTTAGTGATGCAATGCCTTCTCAGAAAAGAAGAAAAAAAGCTCCATGAAGTAATTCACTGTCTTATCCAATATCCTATTTAGGAGATTTAGTGTGAATTGTAGTAGGAGCTAGAAAATGAGCTAATCATGTTTGTTTATCACGATTTAGTTGGGGCATGACCCAATGTAGTAAAAGATTATTAGATCTGAGACTGAACCAACGAGCTTGTTTTCAAGCTGAACTGAACACTAAACCACATCTTTGAGCAAACATATATTCCACGAGACACAAATGACCATGACCCAACAAAAAAAAAAAAAAATGTGAGCATTGGTGAGTGTGATGTGGTACTTGAAACATTGGCACTTGCACACCATGGTATGCTGTTTTTTTTTCACTCCATAAGTGTTTACATTGGGCTGCAGGTGCGTTACCTCTAGACATAGCCAGTAGCTGAGGGCTCATAATTGCTGTTTGCAGGAATATAATGAAGGAAACTAAGAGTCACGGCAGTCTGGTGCAAGTTCTTTTTTTCTAGTAGAAAATGTAAAAATGCATATCATTGCTGCAAATCCTGTGCTGCTTACATTTTCTTAAACATTTTCACGAAGATTGCAGAGGAAACTTTGGCAACAATGATAGTTGCATGAAATAGTGTGTCAGCAATGTGCTGATGTGATCGCTCTTGAGCCTGCCAACCTGTTGTGGTAGCTTAGTGCCTGTGGCATTGGGCTGCCAAGCACAAGGTTGCAGGTTCGATCCTGGCCATAGCGTCCACATACAGATGGGAGCAGAATGCAAAAGCGCTTGTGTATTGTGCATTGGGTGCACATTAAAGAATCCCAGATGGTCCAAACTAATCTGTAGTCTGTCAATGACGTGCCTCATAATCAGATCGGGGTTTTGGCAAATAGTACTTCAGCATTTTAATAATTCAGCTCTTGAGCCATAGTTTAGCATGTTTCCTACGATGTGTACATCAGCTTGTACTGACCAAAAGTTTGTAGCCAGCCGAACGTCGCCTGCTCGGGCCATGTTTGTGTGAAACATGATTCAGGCTCAAGCTGTATTACCTTCGTGTCAGACATTCAGGCTGTGTGCAAACCCTCTAATCAGATTGACCATAACATACAGATCATTCGTATGTTGCTGCAGGCAGTCGTCTCCTGCAACTCCTGCTGTAGAAGAATGCTACTGCACACATATTTCATGTGCTAACACTGTCCCTGCTTTGCACTTTGGGTGACACTACAATTTTGAGTCGGCATCTATCTCATCATCATTCTTTGTCCTCATTTTGTGCTGTTTTGTCATCACATTTAGTACTCAGCTGGTAAGCATATGTATTGTAGCTATGTCACTTTCGGTGACAGTATGCATATTTCAATCAAACACATGATAGGCTGGCTTTTATGACACATTGTTGCTTTATTACATAAAAGTGTACATTGCTAAAGCTTGTTTACTTTAAGATTGTTAGGTCTAGTGGATCTTTGCCTCATACTGGCCATTCATTCATGTGCACTGTTCTGTATACAGCGGCTCCAGGTATAGTTGCACACTGAGGGTATCACTGTCTCAATATATCTTCACGATCGATCTGCCTTACAATTGGAAGTGCATGCCATTGTGAAAAAATGCATTATTCACGCACCTAGAAAGCTTATTTGATGTTTTCATATTTGCTTAGAGATCTTTTTGCGCATATTGCTGCCTTGCGAGGCCCTTTTTGCACTGTTAGCTAGATGCAGCTGAACCAACAGTGCGATTTAGAAGAGCGCTTGATGATCTGCATTCAAGTCACTGTTCACATCATTAAGTGAGCTTTACAGTATCAAAATTGTTCTGTAACAGATGCTGCCATGCATTTGTGAAGTTTGATTTACTAAGGGGCTGCATGTAGCACTTGCTGTAGAATATGCGAGCCATCTACTGCACATTTCAGTACCTGGCCAGATTTTTAGGGCAGCATGGGCACAGCATCTTTGAAGACTGAATTTTTTATTGCAGTAGCAAATATATGAACACTCCAGGCGCATTTCCACCGTTGCCATCATCGTGATGTTCCCTATATGTCCAAGTGCGATAAAATTCTGGGCGCACACAGTATGTCTTGGGTGCGAGTGAAAGCTTGTGAGGGTGAGCCAGGGATGGTGGCTCGATCTCACACGCACAAGGGAGGAAGCGCGCAGTCTCTCATCGTGCGCAAGGCACCAGGAAGGGGGGACATTCTACTCAGGCGGTGACTGTGTATGGTGCGGCTGAGCGCATCCGCGCAGGCCCTGTCTTGAAAGCGATTTGCTGTGGGTACAGAGTCTAGACATGCTGAGGGCTGATAGCTTTGTGTGCATTGTGTTTTGATGACTTACTTCGCATTGAAGTGAGAGGCAGCACAAAGGTCAATTCACTCGCTGCTGCTGCCACTCTTCCTCATGCCAGCGTTTCGACAGCGAGTGCCCGCTATCATCGAGGGAGATGTATTCATGTTTGCCTGTGTGCACATGATGCCATACTTGTTAATTTAGTTAGTAAGTGAATGTTTACAAGTTTATATGGACAATATATCCACTATCCTTGCTTCGTATAGCTGTCCAATAAGTTGCTATCGCAGTTGATGCTGTGCCTTTCAGGCGAAACTTGTACTGTTGCACAAGGGGGGACGTACTTGCAGACTGACAGTTTGGCCTTTGGAACATAGCTAGCAAGGCGTGCTAAGCCTTTCTTCTGATGTGGGAAATATGCCACATTTGACTTTCAAGAAGCAGATTCTACCGCTGGTGAAGCTGTTGCTTTGAAGCTAGATGTCTGTTTATGTTACCGTCATAGCTGGCATGTGCTTTTCCCTCTGCTCAGTGGTCTGTGGCTGTTAACGTCCATCACCATTATTGTGTGTTCTGTTTATTTGCCAATGCAAAACACATACGGAAACAAGATTTGATGTTGTTGGGTAAAATGTGAAGAAAGTGGAATGTTGCCTCAGGCATGCTACCAGTGCACCAAGTGCAAAGCATGTAGTCCCCTCCCCCCCCCCCCCCCTTCCCACATCAAAGAAAGAACAACCCTGGCAGGCACAGATCTGTCATGTGCAGTTCTTGTTGAACGTGTTCACAGTGCTCACTCGCACTATGTGCTGCCTCCAAACGTCACACTTAGTCAGAGTTGCAAAGTGCCAGTGATATTGAACGCATTACTGTTCACAATTAACATGTATTAATACTTCAGAACTTAGAAAGGTACCTTCATTGGGTTGATTCTCACCGTACAGGGTCTCTCTGTAAACTTGTGCAGCCTCAAGCAGAAATGTGGAGCCTTTTTCTTACAGTAACAATTCCAGTATCTAATCCTCTGAGGGCAGAATTTTTTTCGCAAAAGCCATGCCAACTTGGTCAGTTCTTTTTATTTTGCAGCAAATGAGTTGCAGCAAATGATTGAAAGCTCATGAATACAACAAAACGTTATTGCTAGCAATATTTTGCCTCAAAAATGCTTTACTTGCTCTTATAGTTCATGCACAAGTACACTATACAGTATGAGATAAAGATATATAAAAATTTATAGTTATCAGTTTGTTGACCCAGAAACACATTTCGTTAGAAGGAGAAATGCTTCAGCTGTCACTGTGATAAGATGCGCTGCAGGTGGATATACTGAAATCACAGCTGTGCACCCCATTGCATAGGAATACATGAACCGAAGCCAAAAAGGGAAACCGCAACAAAAGGCAAAGAAAAAGGAAACTTATTGATATCCTCTGAACTTCGGCCACACAGTGCTATATCTAAGCTACTGGAAGCATGATTGCAACAGCTGTAAAAAAATATGATCTCCTCCACATAGCCCTTAAAGGTATAGGAAACGATCTGTGCACAACCACTTGAGCAGCGCTCGGGGGTGAATGAGTCCATTTGTGTGCCCCGATGAGTGGAAACACAATTTCAAATGACCTTGGGTGTCTCCATAGTGATGGCGGAACTTCTCAACCACCACTGGTGTTGAATACACACAAAATATCAAACATAAAATTGGTGCTGTACCATGTATGTCAAAAACCCTCAAAGTGTTAAGTGACGGCTCAAAGGAGTGTTTGGAGAGCACTCTGGAGATTTTTTTCTGGCGTGCCAGTACTCCTGCAGCATTTAGATTTCTTCGGCATGCTCACCCCACTGCATAATTTATTTCTACAAAATTTTAGTTCTACATATCCAGTAGTTTGCAAACAATTTAGTCTCTTGGCAAGCATTCAGAACCTCGATTAGCACAAGCTTGGTATTTTCCTGTGGCATTCCTGAGGCTCATACAACTATGAAAGTTCTCCTGCATGTATTTGTCGAGAGGCTTTATTCCTACCAGGTTTTGTCTTGATGCTCTGTTGAATCCATGAAGCTGCAGTGTGTAATTAACGTAAACTTGGTGATTTTCCACCACACATCCAGTTGTCTCACACACACACTTCTTTGGTCACACGAGACCCTTGACATGTATTACACCCCCTTCTAGTTTCACTGCACCAGCTTTAATGGTGTGAAGCATATTTGGAGTGAACATTGTTCACTGCATAACAGGCTTGCTGTAAAAAAAAAGGCATTGATTTGCCTCTAGTGGAACGAATTGCTTGCATAAACCCTAGTTTTATCTGTTTTCAATCAGCCAAGCACTCCTGATCTTTTGCTATCACCCAGAGGTATGTAAATGCAAATAAATCGCAGCAAAAAGACATGTTCGACCCATTGAGGCTGAAGCTATGGCCTTGACTGTACAGCAGGCTGCGCACAAATAATGGAGATTTTCTTTTAACTTGTTATGATCTTCATTATGCATTGAAAACCAACACTTGGGCCATGGAAGACATTGTAGACAAGAACCCCTGTCATGGGAACTCCTCTTGTTCTGTGTTTAATATTGCTTGTGCTGTCTCCACAACGAAAGCCAACCAGCTTCCCCAAATCGCTGCACAAGTGCTCTGGATTAGCTTGAGGGAACTACTGTTCTTAAATGCCTGCAGAAGGATTTTTAGCCACGCATCTGTTATGCATACTGTCTTTACCTTCACGTAGCTGGTAGTCGAATCCACATTCGAATAGCTGGCACCACATCTTGGTTTGTGTGCATGGGAGAGCAGTGGTTGTGCAGAAAGGCAGAATGCATGCCGTGAAGTTTCTCGTAGCACAGAATGATGAAATGAGTTTCAGGAAGGTGTGGCAAAAGAGCATGTGTCAGTATCTTTTGAGATTACATGAAGCCTTGTCAGTAGACACACTGACAGAGAGCTCTTGACGAAACTCAACAGCCAGTCGTATGCTACCGATTTGTTGTCACACTGTGGTGATAAGGGATTGTACTGAATGGATGTTTATTAGCTCAAGTGTCTGGAAACGCACTTTTTTATTGTGAGTCAGTACTGTTCCACCCACCTGTGTGTTCTTTGTGTGTGTGTGTGTGTGTGTGTGTGTGTGTGTGTGTGTGTGTGTGTGTGTGTGTGTGTGTGTGTGTGTGTGTGTGTGTGTGTGTGTGCGTGCGTGCGTACTTGTGTGTATGTGCGTTTTTTTCTTCTACTGTGAAACATTAATTCTGTATGCTCTTGCATAGACCAATGCAGATATGATCACAAATACAGTAAGTGACTTGTATCTTGGCTAGGATGCACACTGGTTCGCGCTTGCTTTGATAGGAGGCCAGGATTATCCCTTCTTAATCCCTTGTTCCTTTGCACTTCTGTGAGTCTGCTTGCGCTCCAGGCTGTATTTGTTCCCTCACGTGCTAACCTTGGCATCTTGACTGTTATTGTGTGTGCTGCATGACTTCAGCATGTTCATTGTCCATGCACCAATGGCTTCACTGCCTCTTGGTGCCTGTTCAATCCACAAGGAAACCATTTTCCAGCATCATGGAATGTTAGTGTTGTGGTTGGACTTAGCATTTCAGATGTACCATGATAATTGTTCTGTCACGCCTATTTCACTTGGCCTCAATGACTGCACTGGCAGGTATAGCACTGTTATTCTTCATAAACGCTTGTAGAAGAAAAGGTGTTTTAGCTATTGTGGCCTGATGAAATTTGGCTTCCAAGCTTTCTGGTGATATTTTTCAGGTTGTAAAATGCTGATTTCATTTTAAAAAGGGTGTCTCCATGCTTTCTTAAATTGAGTTTAATATTAAAGAGCCATATCAACAATTGGCACATTTATTTCTGATGCATGCTTAAGAATTGCAGTATCTCAAGAGCAATCCAGAGCACCAATTTTTTTGCATTGTCTTTCATGGCCCATCATGTTTTTTTGCTCTAAAACTGAATGAAACGTTCCAGTCTCTACGCTGAAAACAGGCCTAGTACTGTCTTGGTTAGGGGGACAAAATGCACTTCTGTGGGCCTGTGTGAAGCTGCCATGAAGCATAAAAGTGTCTTTCTCACGTTCGATCAAAATGCACCACTGGTGTTGTGAGACAAAAGTCGCATTAATAGTAAATTGTATGGCATGCTCTTCCAATGTTTAGGAGATTGAAGTGTTTCCCATTGTTTTGGGGTGCTCTAGAAATAAGGTTTGCCTTTGTTTTAAAAAGAGTTGGACTCATGCAGTTGACAAAATTAAAGGATTGAAATAGGAGGACCATTTTAATGGACAAAAGTTTTTGTATGTGAGGGCCTGGCAGGAGTCGGGTAAATTAAAAATTTAATCTCATGCACGTGTAATATTTGTTTTGGCTGTTGTGTGTAGTGCCTGTTCATTGTGTCAAAGGTACTCATTGTTGCTAGAGGGAATGGAACAATTCAGCAGCAGCAGTTGAATTGATCAGCATTTTTCATTGGCAGGCAACAGCTTCATTAGAAATGTGAGCTTGGACTTTGTCAGAGATAGCACGTTAGTTGTACATTTGTGGAACATGCTTTTCATGTTTGGCGTTTAGCTATAAATGTTAGAGAAAAGTTAACTTAATGCAGGCCTGATTATTCGCCATGTGGCTTCACCATCATAGGGTATGTTTAACCACCACGTCTGGAAAGAAAAGCCTGGAGGCGAGTCGTGCAATAAATGCAACATACGAGGGATCTAAGCTGAACTAGTTGGTTTAGGTTCTATATGGTGAACAAGACAGATGACGGCACAAGTGATATAGACAGAACAGATGCGATGATTATCAAATGATTTTTTCTCGGAGTTGTGCAGTATATAAGGCATATTGCACGAAAGCAGAATGATATTCATGAAACACTATTCTAGCAATTTATAGATTGCTTTATGCTTTTGTGTGATCTGCCTTACACATTGTACAACTCCAAATAAAAATTAATTGATAGCACATCCGTCCTGTTCATACTTGTCCTGTCATCTGTATTGTTTGCCATGTTAAATGCGACATGGCTGCAGGATCAGTCAAGACAACACCTAAGTCCATTGTAAGGTTTTGACAGTTGACGATGATGAGTGTTAAAACATGAGTAGATTTTCTTTGTTTTGGCAGACTTCATGCTATGCTTCTTTCTTGGCTGAGTCTATTATCATTGTTGACAAAAATGAGAAGGTAGGTTGCTGACCCTGTCATGAACAGAATAAGGCAACAAGCTTTGTCTGCAAACTTGTCTGCAACCTCCCCCCCCCCTCCCCACCGAGAGTCTTACACACTGTTATAAAGGTGTAAATATTTGAAATATTTGATTGACCTTGACTTGTATTTCGCAAAAGTTCATTCTTTTGCGTGCTATCTAGCGAGTTACGTAAGCTCACAGTGTAGTTAACTGCAGGCACAATATGTGAATTTTTGTCATTCTTGAGCTGTTTTAAAGTGAGAACTGCTAAAGAAATGTCTGTGGCTATGTTATGCAGTGAAACTTTCGTAGTCAGGGTTAATATCGCGATAGCGTTAAGGAGACTGTGTCGCAGAAAACCGGCGTCCCACATCTGGCAAAAAAAGATTTTCGAACCACATGCACCCAGGCCTTCCATATGATGCAAGTAATTGAATTTGTCAAGCTAATATACATAGAAAAATAATAAGCTACAACTTGCACACAACCTACAGACATGATAGCTCTTGGATTATAATTTGACTATACGAGAAAACATAATTCTGTTACGCGAAAACTCAAAAAAAAACCCTTCACACACACAAACCGGCTGCGGTGTCTGGCATTTTGCACGCGTCGGCGCGATGGGTGTCTTCGGGGCCACATAGCAGTGCACCCAGTTTCATGCATTAACTCCAGCTGGCACTCGCCTCCACCACATCGCGGCCCATGCAAGAGGCCGTGGTTCCACCACGAAGCTTACCTTGGTGCATAGCGTTCGCGGCAAGTGTTCCCAGGCAAACATTATGGTTACATATGCTCCAGTTGCCGGGAAGCGTGAGAAGCAGTCGGGGATCTTTGAATGCTATTGTGTTCCACTCTCAAAGGCAAAGCTTAAGCGTCCTCCAAATTCTTTTCCGTGTAATAACCATGAGTAGATTATTTTACAAATGTTTAGAGCATTACAAAGAGCATTCAGAGAATGGACTACAGTTCTTTTATGCAACATTTTTTTACCGAAAGCTCGAGCAGTACGCAAAAATATTTTCCAGCCTTGCCAGTATTAGTGGGTAGAACAAAATAGACGCTTCCCTTTTAAAAATGAACTGCTCATTCTCTTGCACTGTAAAAGACATTTTTTGTTTCTTTTAGAGAAGCTTATGTGCATGTGTCAAGTTAGTGCAGTGCTTGAGTTCTTTAGAATGAGTGCTGTCATTTACATTCAGCGTCTGATACTCCGTGTTGTTTTATTTATTGTAAACTGTGTAAACATATCTGGTCTCTCTTTGACCATGACTGCAGTTGTTTTGGCAGGTACGGTCATTATTGCCTCCAGTTACATATAGGTAAAAAAATCAGCCTTCCTTGTGCATCTGCAGCAGTTGGCACTTCTGGCTGGATGCTGAAGTTTGCTCTTTAGAAGTACAAGCTGTGTGTACCAGCATAAATTAATGTGCAAACAAAGGAGTCAAATCATAGACAACAGTTTCACATTATGGCTTAATATTGCAATGTAGCATTAGTAATATTGAATTACCTGAAGGACTGTAACACTGCGTTCAAGAATGCACAAATGAAAAGACATGTTTCAGTTTATTTTGACTCTCTTGTGTTTCAGTTTGTGCTCTCAGAACATCTGTTTGTAAAACTACTTATATCGGTCTCTCTGAGAGGTATGCACTTTTTTGTTTCATTAATGTACAAACAGTTTTTTTTAAATTAGTGATCAATGAATGTGTCATTAATTATGTACTTTTGTCATACCTAGGCATATAATGATTGCTGAGAACAAGTTAAACCAAGGTTCACAGTCTACAAGACCTTCTTTGTTTTCTTCTCAATATTTTAGAAAAATATCTCGATACATTCAGAACTGTGCAAAACTCTGTGTGTTTACTTGAAACAGTTTGTTGTCTCAAGGTACAGTTATTTTATGTGCACTAACACAGTGTTGTGTTTTCATTAGCATCCCCCTCCTTTTTTCGTGTATGTCCTTCTTGTTCCTAATGTCAAAGACCATATACTCAGGTTGATTCTATTTATGATGAAATTTCTCCCATAACACCACGTGTTAGCAGTATGTGCTCGAGCTTTGTTTTGTTGGTAGCATTAAAGCGCGCACCTAGATAAGTTGTACTGTTCTGATACTGTGTGTACAAGGACTTCCAGCCTAGCCAGACTGTTTTAGCAGGCGTTTCTTTTGCACCAGCTTGCTGTCTTCTGCTGTTCTTCTGCTTCTGCAGTCTTCTGCTGTTCATCTGTGTGTCCTGTTCAGGTGCTTCGTGATTTGATTTGGGAGAAAAAGCAGAGGTGCACCGGAGATGTGTAGCTGCTGATAGGCCACTGCACGTTAGCCCTTGGCCTGGACTCATTGTGTCATTGTTGAGTTCTGTGCAGTTGTGAAGCATGTTCTGTCATGTCAGCAGTGGGAGCTGAGAGCTTCCTTTAAGACTATGCAGACTACTGTAGAATGGCACTTATATTCTGCCAATAAAGGCTATACTTTTGGCATTTCATACCTCTTCACTCACTGTTGTGCATTTTAGTGTTATTGTTCTTCTCACTTTCAGATCTCATTCTTTTTGCCTTTGTTTGAGTTTGGAATGAAATCATTCTTTTGTTCTGGAAATAAATTTAGGTATCGTATTAAAAAGTCCTCTTTTCAAATGTGGGTTCTGGCCAGAGGTTTTGTTAGCTATAGCAGTAAAATGAAGTTGGCGTGGCATTTTTATCAGGCTCTGATCATAGTGATTCTGATGTGCTGCTCATCTTGAGGTCACTGGTGTTTTTTAGAAGTGCAGGCAAATTGTGTAGTGGTTTCCACTATTTAAATGTATGCCGTATGGCACTTCCTAGATCACTATTTGCTCATTGCCATGACAAGGCGAGGCTAACTACTCCAAGTACTCTAAATGCAGGATTATGTGAGACAGAGATGCCACACACTTCTAGTGCTATGAGGCAGATTGAATGCTGGCCACAGGGAGTTCAGTTCGTGATGAGGTTATGCATATGTCCCTAGGACTGCTGCAACCACTGAAGCCGAACTCCCTCTGGCAGTGACTCTTCGACTTTCGGTGCTGTGCAAAAATTGGGGTGTTTTGTAGAACTTTATTAGAGCTCGATTCAGTGGCATGTGGTTTTAATTTTCCCTCTCAGATTTTACTGCTGCTTGGCATGGTCTGGCCTTGTAACTAATATTCTGGAAAATTGTGTGTGTGATTTGTTCCATTTATCTCATCCTCGTGGCAGGAATAGCGTAATACAGTTGACTATTTGTTTTACTGCTTTGCTTGTTGTCTAATTACATTCATAATAATCACCTAGCTCACTAGCTCACCACATACTGTTGCGTTCACTAGCATATGGGCCAAGTGTACCCAAGAAAATGTGTGCTAACAGTAAATGACAGTGTCAAGTGTGCCAATTGCACTATAATATGATTATAGTCAGGAAGTATAATTGTTCTTGCGCCATTGCCTATATTTCTCATGTCTGGCACACTTTTCATTGATTCCCTCATAGTCGTGATGCAAGACATATTTTGACATAATTTGTGTTGTTTTAAGTGCTTAGCACATGCGCATTGTAAAAAAATTTGTCTGGGTGAGAAGGTGAATTCCTGTCATACAATCCAATGATGCAGACTGATTTTCTTTTTTTTTTTTTCATCTTTGATTGCCTGTCTTTGCTTTATTAGTTTATTGTGTGTCTTTTGCATGAGGGTACATGTATTTATGCTTGTCTTTTGAACTTGTGAGAGCTGATTGGGGGACAGTGGGAAATTAAGGAAATTGTTTGGGTTTACGTTAGTCTTCCCCTATTTTCTCTTTACTTCTCAAACTAAGTTTTGTGTTTCTGAAATGCAGAACTCATTTTTACATGTGTGTCCTTTTTTAAAAATGTTCTGCCAGAAAATTTCTAGTAGCAGTTGTGTTGATATTGGGGGATTAAACAGGCATTCTGACTTTTAAGACATAATGGTAACCAATGCTCGGCACAAACATTTGGCATTTACACACTCAATGGACTTGGCTGTCTCATAAGCTCTAGTGTTCTCTAATTTGTGTTCCAGTCAAATACTTCCTCAAGTTTATGCACTGCGAGACAGATATGTGCCCTCTTTGCTGTTTCAAGTAATTTAGAGCGTTCTCTCTTTTGCCATCTTTAACCCTTTCAAACAGGTAGAATTTTTCATCGCATTTTGTTCCATGTACTTTATTCGAGTAAGTGAGTAGTGCTCCCTGCATAAGAAGCTACGGTATTTTCTAAATGTTACTTTTTATTGACTTTTTCTCTGCCCTGTGGTAGTTGCTTTCTGTTTAATTGCTTCTGAGGACATAGTAGAATGATTCCTGTTCTGCATCTCCTGTGAGCCTATTCTTTGTACTTTCTGCTCCATCATTGGCTATAATGGTGGACCTCAGTCACTATCAACATAGCCACACAGTGTCAGAATTTGCCACAATTAAACTACAACAGTCATCATGCTATTATACAAGTCTTGCACACCACGAAGGTGCCGTCAGTTCATGTACTGAGCAGGCTAAGGTTAGGAAGATTCCACCATCTTTAATAATCGGAAAGTTGAGCCCTAATCATAATAATGCTCACGAGGAATGCCATATGCATGCCCCAAAGAGCCATAACTGTCAGTGTTTAAGAGCTCAGATGACATTGAATTCGTGCCATATTCTCTTCTTCAAATCGTATCTTGAAGCACGAGTTGGACTCACAACCAGTCATATGGCTGATGTAAGTGCAAAAGTGCTGTCCAGCAATTGCTTTCATTTGTGCAGTATTATGCATGGCATGAACTTCAAAACAGACAAAAACAGTCATGTCATTAAAGACTGCTCACTACTGTGCTCCCCTAGTTACCTCCTATAACTGTTGGGCCCATTTCGGCCTTTACCTATTGCGTTTCTTCGTGTGTGGGACTTTGTTTTGAGACAATGCACTGTTGACAAGTCCTGTTTTTCACTCTGCTGAACCTCGTCCATTCATATCAATCTTCAACTGCTCTTGTCTCATCACTGTCAAACCTCCCTTGCTTGCCCTTCCCTTCTTCATCGCAGGTCGGTCCCTGCTGGCAAGAGCCATGCGTCACATGCCACTGGTCCCACGCATGACGCTTTCACACCAGCGCCTGGTGGCAGCTACCCGGCACCAGCAGCAGCAGCAACCCACACACCGCTTCCAGTGCACCTACTGCTCCTACTCAACCAACTACCAGACCAACCTCAACAACCATGTACGCGTACACACAGGCGAGCGACCGTTCATCTGCCAGCACTGCGGTCGCACATTCAGCCGGAACGAACACCTCAAAAAGCACCGCTGCCGCGCCGCTGAAGCAAACAGCTTCTCAACGTGATGGATGCCAACAGCAGCTTGCGCACCGCATTTTGGTGTTAAACAGCAAACTGTTTAGCTCAGCAGTTTTGTTTCAGAGTGGTTGGTGCGAGATTACATCTTGAAAATGGAGCTCAAGTGGAACCTGAGCACAGAGGGGCACAGTGCATTCATTATCATTTTGTTCTTCTGTCCTGGAGGTTCTGTATCAGCGCTGTTTTCATGGTGTTGGCTCATTATAAAATAATTGTGTGCATCCTTAAAATTGGTTGAAACAAGTGGTGCTCAAAAAATGAATACCGATCATCAACTGCATTAATGTGGGTAAACATCCTATAGGTACTATTGCAAAGACACAAAATGTGAACAAGTTAACGCAAACTAACATACATTCTTAATCCATTGCTTTGTTCTTCACCGCTTCGTGTAATGTGAGCATTGATTTTGGCTTTTAGTTTGAGGCCTGCAAAATCTTTGGTGATTTTGACTTGTAAGAGATGTTTTGCTTTACGCTTTCCCATACCTGTTTCGTTTGTCCAAAGTTGTACAGTCTTTGTCAAAAGTACATGGTCAAAAGTACGTAGGCTATGTTGCCTGCAACTGGCAGGCTGGCTACATGCTGTTTAAGAGAGTTCCTGTCATATGCCATAAGTTCCAACTCCACGGAGAATGAAAATAGCTTCGTATCTACCATTCAGAAGTCTGGTGGGTCGGGAGCACCATGGAAACTGTGCCGCACAGCCGAGTGACATATTTGGTAAAGGCACAGTGCTGCCTGTATACTTTTGACGAAGGCTGTGCATATACAGGGTGTCCCACATAACTTGAGGCAAGAATTTAAAAATGAAAGGTGCATCGGAAGCGAATTGAACCACCAAACGCATACTATTCACTATAGCCTATAGTAAGTCAGACAATTTGTTGTTTCCCCATAACTCGCTAATTAAGTTTAATTGCCCAACTTTTTAATTATTGGCTGAGGACCCCAAGTATGAGATGCATATTTGTAGAGCACCTTCAGAAAAAACCGATCGAGTTGTCTCCTTTACGATACGTCTCGCGTAGTCCTTTTTTCCGGGTTGCAAAGAAAGCCTGTGAAATATTAAAGAAGCCACTTGACGGAGCGTTTGCGCAGTAGTATTTTGCTGCTCTCAAACATGCGTTCAGTGAACAAGGTCAGCTGCATCGTGACTGGCAATGAGGAAGCGGCAGGGCGTTCTTTATCTCATTGGCATTGCTCGGCCAGCAGCATAAATTTTCGCCGTTATCTGACGGGAGTCGACCTTGTTAACGCGCTTCAGAGCAGCACGACACCACTGCGCAAAGCGCTTCGTCATGTGGCTTTTTTCATATTTCGCGGGCTTTCTTTGCAACCTGGAAAAAAGGACTATGTGAGACGTATCGTAAAGGGAACAACTCAATTGGTGGTTTCTGAAGGTGCTCTACAAATCTGCGTATCATACTTGGGGTCCTCAGCCAATAATTAATACGTTGGGTAATTAAACTTAATTAATTAGTGCGTTATGGGGAAAACAATAAGTTATCTGAGTTACTATAGGCTATTGCGAATAGTATGCGTTTAGTTAAATTGACTTCCGACACGCCTTGCATTTTTAAATTCTTGACTCAAGTTATGGGGAACACCCTGTATACGTTCATGCATACACGGTCATAGAAGCTAGAAAGCAGGAAAACAAAAAGTAATATCTCATTGTTTTGTTCTGTTTCAGTACCTATTGTCATGGCTCAGTCTATGTTATGCTGAGCAAAAGGCTCTGGGGTTCATTTTCCTGCCACGGTGGCTACATTCCGAACAGGGGAATGCAGGACTCCCATGTACTGAAATTCCTCTGTGCATTAATTAACCATGTGTTTAATCTAATCTGGAGCCTTCCTCCACTGTGGCATCTTTTGTTGCTCACAGGTAGCCTTAGAAGATAAGAACGTATTAGGCGTTTTTATATTTTTATGCCTGCATATGGTGTAAAATATGCTAAATAGGGTATTTTAGATAAATGAAGGGTTAATCCATGATTAAAGCACAATTTATGACATATGCGGCCAAAAATAATGTCACAAAAAAGAAAGAAAGGAAAGCCTTCTTGATATTTTTTTTTTCCCACACTTAAGAATTGCATTCTTTCCTTTATCATGTGGTAGGCCCGGCTTACGCCATCCAGAATTTGTGCTGATTATGTAGTGAGCCATTATGTAATTGTCTCAGAGGAATCCAATTTTAGTAACAAGCTACTAGTCCAACCACTTGTGGCTTACAATGCGGTGTCATTTCTGCAAACACATAGTGTCTTACATGCAACCGTTCCCAGAGACAGTGACGTGCAGTCACTTTGCATTCTCGCTTATTTCTAGACTGACACTCAGTAGAATATGCCAGGCTCTTTAGAAGAACATATGAAAGGAGGTAGAAGTTGACATCTTTCGAATGGGAAGAGACACAATGAACCATGGCATAAAAGACTGTCTGGGCTAAAGAGGGCATGCTGTGACCATGTTAGAAACATATGCTCGCTCCAACTGGGGTTTGTGTCCCAAAACGTAACTTGTCTCTTGGTTTGAACTTCTTTTTACTGGCTTGGGAATTTTATCGTTGTGACATAAAACTGTTGAATCCATTCCGGTTCTTTTTGTCTGTGGAGCTTAACATGAAAGCCACATTAAAGCTAGTAATTGTTGATGTTACTTCAGGTAACAGTACAAGCACAGCAGCTTCTTTGTAATGCTTCTTTTTCTCATCTCTCGTAGTTATTGTGTGGGTATTTGCAATCAGGAAATTGAAAATAGAGTCTCTCTTTGTTGCAGTCTGTTGCAGGTGTGTTTTATCAAATTTATGCAGTGCACATTATATTTAAATTGTATGTGCTGCCTGAAGTTTAGTTAGGATGCTTGCATTCAAAACAGGAATATTGAAGAAAGACATTTGAGAAGGCATAGGAGCAAAAACTGTATCCAGCAAATCAAGGAGCTTTAAACTACAGTTTGGCAGCCGAGCAATTAGCTGCTCAGTTAATTTAATAGTGATATTAGTTTAATTATTTTTCCTAATGACTCAAAGATATTCAAGCCAAATGAGCTAGGCAAGACCTCCTGAATTAATTTTTGCATCCACTTGCAATGTAACGAAGCTCAGCAATTCGCTCTAGCTTTTTTTTTTTCCTTTTCCAATAACTGCACAGCTTTTTGTGTTGAGATCACCCACCATTTGTTGCAACAAGTGTATGTTTGGTACAGCTTTAATGTCTGTTAACCTGCAGAAAAACCTTCTTACACAAGCAAACATGAACAAGCTTCCTTTCCGTCTGGTGAAGAGGCTTCTAACCAGTCAGTTTTTGATGTTATCTGCAGTGTTGGTGATGTAACAGTAACACCAACCGTTTAATCAGTCTAGTTGTTATTTATGTGTTGTGCATATAAATCAACACCATTGATTAATGAATTATTCAGTTGACCAGAAGATGGTGCCTAATTGAGCTAAAAAATCAACATCCAGCCCTAATCAAAAGGGGATAGTGTTGCGTAGTTGGTGAGCGTGAATAGAAGAAATCATTATTGTAAATAAAAAAAAAAGTGTAGCTCAAGAAAAACAACACAGCTGTATCTTGCGCTAGTTGACACTCGCAAGGCTTTTGTTTTAGCTGTACTTGAGTCTTACTGATAGTGTGCGCTGAGAGTCATTCCAAGTAATTGGGGAGATTATCACATGATGCTGAACGTCCAGACAGCATTACATTGTGCATGCAGTCTTTGACTCTTGTGGGCCTGGGATTGGCTGTTTTTGAGGATAATGTACCACACTGGACAGGGACTATTAACTGGTTCGATTGGCTAAGCTTTGTCTTTTACTTTGAGTGACAGGCTTGGAGTTTGAGTGGGCGAGTGTGTGCTTGCTTCTCAACGGGGATCCCGGCTACGGCGGCTGCATTTTGATGGGGGTGAAATGTGAAAACACCCGTGTACTTAGATTTAGGCGCACGTTAAAGATCCCCAGTTGGTCAAAATTTCCAGAGTCCTCCACTACGGCGTGCCTCATAATAAAAAAATGGTTTTGGCACGTAAAACCCAATAATTTTTTAATTCTCAACGAGGCCTGCAAACTCGTGCCAAGTGTAATGGGGTCTGTCAGCTTGTTGCATCCGTCTTTTCATATTTGAACATTTAAACAAAAAGAAGCAATCACTAGGAGGTTGGTGAGCTAAGTAGACTTAGATATCCTGCCACACAGGTATATGATACAGTTGTTAAATAATATTGCTGCCTTCTATAATGACGGTTAGGCAGTACTTGCGGCAGTGGCTTCTGCAATGGGCACAGAGAGAAGCGAAACAAACATTAAAACATTCTAGGGTAATTTTGTATGCATACGTTTTTGTTGTTCTTCTGCGGTGAAAGCTACACAAAGGCTTTGAGACTTTACAATTGTGGTGCGGTCTCTGGTTTACATTTATTGGCGCTTCAAATGATTATTGCATTTGCCTTGTGCTCATAGATTTTGCGAGTATTGTGTTTTTTCCTGTGTATCATATGTGTATTTTATTATTTAATGTACAGCGGGAAGCTGTGGCTAGGTGTATAGTTTAAAACAGCCAGTGGTGTATGAAAGTGCATCATTGAATTTTCTTTAGTTTTATGCTGTCACATTAACTATACTTGTTGCTTGAGCAATGCTTTTATTTTTAGCTGCTTAGGATATGACTTATGTTCAATGTAACTGTGCTGCATTTTCGAGCATCAGTGTGCTGTGGAGTACATGCTTGGTAATAGCAGGGACTGCAGTTTCGATTGGGAATGTTGATGCGCCTCCTTTCACAATCATGCGACAAAGCTGCAACAATTGCTTTCTTGCTTGAGCTTTTGATCAGGGCAGTTGTTGAGATTGAGCTTGATGCTGAGCGCAATGGTGTGACATTTAGGGGCACACAGTGCAGGGACATGTGCATTCTCATGATCGACTCTTGAATGGCTGACACTGGCCTTAGTGTCCACTTCTGAGCTGAGTGAATGAAGTAGAATCTGCCAAATGCTGCAGAAATAAGGGAACCAAATGTTAAAGGCTATTCATTCCAGTTTGACCAGTGCCTCAGTAGGGCTCAGATTTCATACATAAGTTGCATTTTGCAGTGCATATTGTTTTTAACACCAGGCCCATATACAGTAGCTGCCATTTTGTACAGAATAAATTGTAACTGCTTGTCAGCTGCAGTGGCATAGAATGAAAAGAGCAATTGTTTCAGTGGCAGGCACAGTGGTGTCACCTGAAGGAAACAGGGAAAGAAATGTCACATGTAGCAAAACATGATGCACAGCACATTTCACCATTACAGTGACAGATGGCACCATTGTTCTGCAGCTGAGAAAGTACAGTTGTTATCTGGAATCATTGCAGATGGCTTGTAATGTAGATTCATTCTATTTCAAACAGGAAGCTACTGCATTCGAATGTAGTATTAAAAATGGTGTGTAAAATTCCACCTGTTTGCGAAGTTCGAGCACTAGTGAGCCAAGGTTAGCCAGAGAAGCTCTTTATGCTTGGCTTCCATTTTTAATCTATATACTGTAGGTATCTCATCAGTCCAGTTGCTTATGTAGAAAGAAACAATTCTCTCACTCTTGATTAGCCGGGCTGTTGTTTTCAACACTTCTTTTTTTTTTTCTTGTGGCAAGAAGGTTTTGTCCAATTGTGTTAACTTAGTGTAGGAGTCACCTTAAAATTGTCATTTTCCTTGGTTTACGCATTGCCAAATTGTTTCTTCTGAATGTGGCAGCTTGATCAGTATGCAGTGATGCTAACAATGACCAGGATGTCTAAATATCTTTTTTTTGTGCTTTTTGTTCTTTCTCTCTTGACCATTCATTCAGAAGTTTGACAATGGCAGGATGATAGTAGCGAATATAGCAAAGAACTTGCAAAAGCAGAAAGCTGTTTTCATCTCTCATACGGCACCAAAGAAATTAAGAAATAATAATTAAATCAATTGATTATGCACTGGTTATTTTATTGGCTAATGATATGATAGTGAATAACATGAACATGTGGCAACATAGGCAATATGTTTATCTGAAACTATCTCCTTGACAGGGAGGCCTACTTCCCAGTTAGCGTAAACATGTCTGCATCTTTTCTATTTTCTTTTTGTTTTGCACTCGCGGTGCTTTGCTCTGATTATTTTTCTTCCTCTCTATGGTTCGCCTTGCACTTGCAAGTGTAGGTCTCAAAAAACTGGCAATGTAAAAAAGCCCAGTAATTCACTCTAGCTTTTCTTTTTCGGTTTCCAAAAGATTGACACTATGATTGTTTACCTGGCTTTTAACCATAGTGTTTCCTATAAAAATCATTAGAGGGAAATCTGGCCCTCTAATGGGATGGGCAGTGAGTGGATTTGCCTAAACATTGTCCTTCTGGCTTTGGACGGCCTCGTGACATTGCAAATTGATTATTTTGAACAATTATGAGTGCAACAATTTGCAGTGATCATACATGTGCATGTGAAGCCTCATTGCCTTCACATGTTTAGAAAAACATGATTGCTTGGATATTTGGGTAAATAAGGTCAGATAAAGCTTTGTAAATGGAACAACCAGAATGTCTAAAGCCACAACTATGAAGACTAGACAAATCCATGTCCATCAAACTTCATTTTCACCATGTCGATCAAAATTGATCATTCCCATGGTAGCTGAATGATCAATGCTCAACGATCAATACCAGTGTTTCCTCTAGTAATTTTAGTAGGGAGCTCTAGGCCTCTAGACAAAAAGAAAATGAACAGAGCATCAAGGAATAAAAAGGGGGAGCTGCCAAGCCAGGCAGCTGTTTGCACGACATCAATGTTTTTCTAGTGCAAAGTGCAGATTTTAGAAGCTTTTGAGAAGCTGATAAAAGAGAACTAGCATGTATAAGAACCTTCAGTTTAAGTTGCAGTTTGTCTTGCTTTCTAAATTGTTACTCTTAATTCAGGAGATGTTGGAGGGCTAGTTGGTTGGTCATTATCATTCTAAAGGCAGCACACTTGTTGAGACCTGGACGAGCACTAAATCACAAAACATAAGCACTCATCTGGGAGGGGTGGAACGAAGGCCAACTGGAACACGTGTCTCTCAGCACTTGTGCTTGTGTATTTTAGTTTTTTTCTTTTTCTTGTCTCAACAAGTGCACTGTCTTTATGAGGATGCTTGTTATCGTCAGCCCTTGTAAAATGATCATCAAAAAAATATTGTGCAAGTTGTCAGAGCAGTGTTCTCTGAGATGCTGTAATCTGCCTCAAATGCAATTTGACCAAATCTTTTGACTTCCTTACAACAGACTGAAGTTTGCAATTTGCTTTTTTTTTTATCTTGCCACCCAACGGATTCCATAATCGGTACACTGCTATCCCTTTTTACATGGTGTTGCATTTGTCATCAGTGAAAGTTGTTTCGACACATTATGGTTCAAGAAGACTTCGAACACGACCCTTGCACTGTTTGTCCTTAGAAATGGGCACAATTTTTGGTACTGAGGGAACTGTCATTTTGGTAGGAGTGCTTGAAGAGCATTGTGTTGTGTGGAAGCGAGTCATTACTTGGTGGTTGCGTGAAACACCCCAATTTAATTCAGTTTCTTCTTTGTTTGTGATATGACATCCATCTGCCTGTTTCAAGCAAGCTCAGGTAACAAAACATGCATAGTAACAAAAAGAAATTCTGGAATTTCTTTGTAGGAGCTTTTCTTGCCAGTTCTACCGATTCTGCCAGATCTTTTGGTGTTTTCTTTTTCTTTTGAAGTTCCTTTCTTTTTTCATCCTAACATTCCTAACGATGCACGTAAGACGACATATTGATGTATTTCAGACACTGGGAACACCATTCCATCCATGTGTCAATTTTGCTGTCTTGAACGACATGTCTTTTATACTCAGTTTGCAATACTGCAGTGTCTGCACACACTGGACAGGTCTGTAGAGTTCAAATGTTGTGCAATGTGCGAGTGTTCAACGTTGCCTTTCTTGTGGTTGGTTTTACAATGCAAAGTTGCTTCTTGAAATTGTATAGATAGTGCTTATATACTTTTATGCCTTAGGTAGCAGAAAGAAGTGACGTGATGGTTGGGTTTGGTGCTTCAGAATTTTTCTTGATGTAACCCACTTAGTGTGGTTCTTTGCCTCCTGTGGTAGTTTATACACGCTGCGGCGATATGGATCGGTCAAGTGATCCGCACCGCACAGCACTGTTGGACTCTGGACTCTTGTTGTTGGACTAAAGGGTAATGGATGTGTGTATAGATCAAAGTGATATTGTTTGCCCCCTTTTTTATATTTTGATAAAATGCTCACAGGAAAGAAAGTGTGTGTGCTTCTGGTGTTCTTGACACTGCATACCCATCAACAGTTTATTTACACCTTACCTCTCTAAGTATTTCTAGAATATAAGTACTTAAGTGTCTATAGTTTATAGATACTCATAAGCACTGTAGACACATTTGTTAAGTCTGGAGTTGAGTACCAAGTACAAAATTACTTCTTGCTAATGCGCAAAAGAAAAACTAAAGCTGAGTTCTCATCAACCTGAACAACTAATTTGGGTGTCAGCCTAAACAAAATTCACAGAAATACAGCTATTGCCATGTTTGGCTAAGCACATGGGTCACGCTGGTCCTGACTTGATGCTACTGTTGCATCTAAGAGTGGAGCTAATTTCTGTTTTACAAGAACAGCAAGCTTGGGACCCAATTTACTGGATCCATTCCTTATCGATAAATTTATCACGTCTGCTTTTGGTCATCATATCAAGCTTCCTTGTGTACAAGGGGAGTAAAGTTGGAGATGGATATTCTACATGTTCGAGCTGAAGTATATTACATGCTGCCCAGCCTTATTATCTCGGGTGATGCATAATATTGCCTAAAGTAGGCTGAATATTAACTTGAATCGGGTAGTACTAGTGATGCTGTGTAGATGTATTCAAAACTGAGCATCATTATCGGCTGTTCAGCTGCACTTGCATTACTTTATAAAAGTGGTGATTTCTAGCAGCATGCACAATGCTGTTGTCTTAAAACTTAAAATTAGGCATATTTCCTAACAGTCATCACAGCACTTTACTGAGGTTGTAGTTTCCATTAAAGGCAACAGATGAAACTGTGTATGGAGTTTTGCATGCAATATTGGAATATAAAGTTTGCTTCCTGAAAAATTTGTTTTTAAACCCTGCTTGCAATGCAGATAAACTAGTTACCAGAATAATTAATGCATTGGCTGAGCTGATTAGCAAGACCCTTGGGTGTCAAAAGCAATTGTATTTTTTGTCACTTTGCATCTTCTCAAAAAAAAAAAAAAAAAACTTACGAGTCACATGAGAACAGCCCTTATTTTTCCTTTCTCTTCATAAGTTGCCTCCTCAGTCTGAAAAAATTGCATCCCTGTCTTGTTGGTGCATGCGAAATAATGCGAAATTTGAGTAGCTGCAATAGTTTGCAATAGTAGCTGCAATGGTTTGTAGCTGCCAGATAGGTGCAAAGCTAGATTACACTCAAAGGCATATCTGTCTGCATAAAATATCGCACTGTGTAGCTGGGATAACTATGACTTGGGCATTGGTGCTGCCACATCTATTTTCGTGCTACTTTTAAGAAATTAAAGAACAAAGAAAGAAAGGAGACTGCAGGGGCTAGTTACTAAAAGTATTTTATTCATGAGTAAATTTACTTACAACTTAAGAGCTTCTCGCAAGTGATTGTAAGATGCCATGCAGCAAGTTGTCAAGTGCCAGTGCTATAAAGTTTTGCAAAACTCTCATGCCTTCATCACTTGACAAATTGATGTGTTGCAACTTACTGCCATAAGTGACGAACCCTTTACCTCACCTCGGAAAATGTTTTATGGGAGCACACTCCGGAGCTTCAGATTTGTACTTTCCTTTTTAGTGGAGACTTGTACAGAAAAATATGAGCGTGCAATGATGATAATGGTAAGTTCATCTAGTGCATGTAGTCTCCATAAATGTGTGATTCGGTAAGTGTGTATGTGGGTCTTCTGCCTAATGCTGAGACAAGTGTGTGTGTGACTTAACTGCTATTCATTTCCACGTCTATCCTTAGGGTTGCAGGCCGCCCCTCACGATCTGTGGAGATATGCACTGGAGCCGAGAGGCGTGGGGCCAAAGCGCTATCAGTGCCGATTCTGCAGCTACAGCACCGAGTACTCGACGAACCGACTCCACCACGAACGACGTCATACAGGCGATCGACCATTTCGGTGCTCAAGGTGTTCCAAAGCCTTTAGCCGTAAAGACCATCTGAAGCGTCACAGGCAGGGCCACTGCTTGTCCTGTCGGGACTAATAACAGCATTTACATTACGTCAAACCTGATATATTGAGTATGGTCAGAAAACGTCCCTGCTTAAATGCTTGAGCACTTTCACTTTTGCACATCCACACAAAAGGCCATTCTGAACACCACATAAAAAGCATTTGGGTATATCCTTGTGACTAAAGCTGGTGAAGTTGTTGCAAAAGGGCTGCTTAAAGGTGCCTGCACTGGTATCGAATATTCGTACATCACACTTTATCCTGTAAATGCGTAATGTGAGAATCAAGGTGCAAGACAGTTTTAAGTGAACCTTTGTGTGTGGTGTTTTCAGTTGCATTGTGGGTACTTGTAAACTTTGCGAGGCATAGCATCTGTTTACAATGATTTGCAAAAAAATGCAATGTGAAAAAGATATGCTATGTTAGTGGCTTTTCACAAACGGGAGAAGCATTGTATGTTTTTATTACATCTTTCCTATAAAATGTTGAAGTTCCAGTTCATGAGCAAGGGATCCTTGAATAATATGTATTGACTTTTTCCATTGTTGTGCAGAGGTAATATATTTTCATCTAATTATTCGTTAATGGTTCTGTGGTTGTATTCAAGTGTTGCCATGCAATTTGAAATGAGATGACATAATATTTTAAGAAGTCTGCATGTCCAATATTTATGATTTAGAGGTTGTTTCTCAGAACATGGCCCAGAATTCTTAAATTGCAACACCTGTGAACACATTATAAGTGCTTGACATTCATTATCTCATAAAATGCAATGGCAAACATTGAGCAGAAAAAAACTTCAGCATTTGTGCTTGCAAAATGTTTTTAAGTACGTACCAGAAAGCAATTGACCATGTGACTGTGAGGTGGCTAGTTTTATTCATGTTAACAGCAAGCACCTTTGTGATAAGATAATGTACTGCTTTCAGATATGTATACCTACGTAAACATGCCATGCCATTCAAGCGAAGGGGTTCTATACAAAGCTAATTACATAAAAATGGGGCTCTAGCTTTATGGCATTGTTGTAAGGGCTTTCGAACCTTTTACTTGTTAAGCTGGACCAGCTTTAGAGGTTATTATAATTAATTGCTTTTGTTGTTGAAATGTTTGCACTCCACTGTTGGGGATGAAATCATGGGTTCGATTTCCATCGGTCGCAGCTACTTACTTATGGGCGCAAGATGATTTCTCACTCGTGTTTGGATTTTGGGGGCATTGAAAAACCAAAGCGGTGAAAATCGGGGAAACCTGGGTTGCGGCATGTCTTTCAGCCCCTAGCATAGCTTTGAGACGTTAGACCACACCGGCCAATCGATCAATCAATCATTAAACATAATGTTTATATGAAGTCACTAGCTGTGATAAGAAAGCGTTGTTTAGCCAGTACATATGCATTTTAGTGGAATACCTGGGCACTCTCTCAAATGGCACTGCTGGTCATGATGTGTGGTGATGCAGTGCTTTAACTGGTATGGGCTGCAGTGTTGTTCTGTTGCTTTGCACTTCTTGGCTTGTAAGCATTCAGTAGTGGTATTCACTGAAACAGTAAGCCTAAAATATGTATGTGCCAGCTAACACCTTGCATTAACTGAACTTTTTTTTTTCGCTGGAGTTGAGTGCACTTTACTATCAATGTACACTTCACTTTATGGGCCGGGTGCGTGGTCACTATCAGTTTGCCAGTGTTCACTACCATAACTGTCCACACAGGGCTTACAGAATGAGTCATTTTTGTTGTTATGAATTCCTGTTGTGATGCCATCTTAGCATGTGCCCCTCTCCCCCTGTGTGGGGCAGCAAACCAGCTGCAACCTGGGTAACCCCCCTGCCATTCCTTTCCTTTTTTTAGATAGCAACACCTTTGCTGGCCATATATTTGCAGGTGTTTATCAGGGCATAAGTAAGAGCCATCAGCCAGATGCAAGTTGTTTAATCTTTAAGGGAACAACAGTTTGGCTTCAGATGCATTTGTTTCCAATTCTGTACGTTTCCAGCTGTGTGTGTTGAAAGAAATAAGTGTTGCTTTTGACAATCTCGTGGAGGTATTTGTATATATGTACAATGCTTTGCATTCCATAAATAATGCCTGTTGAAATCGGTTGCTTTTAAGCAGACTATGGACATTGGTGATGAACATTTGACTGGTGAGCACATGATATTGTGTTTATCATTAACAACCTACACCCATGATATAATGAAGAGTTTTCAGGTCAGTGTGTAGTAGGCATGAACATTGTTATTACACCTTTGGTTTGCACTAGTTGAATGAGTAAATGTCTGTTTATCAAGCTTAGAAGTAAGTAGACCACAAATAGGCTTGCGTCATCGGTTGCAGGGCTGGTACTGGCATTTTTTTTTACGCAAGAAGTTGACAAGGGTAGTGGACATTCACAGTAAGGAAGCAAAGCTGGCAATACATAGCAAAAATCTTACACACAGTGAAAAGAGCAAAATAACTTCAGAACAGGGAATTGACCAGCATTACGAAAGTAACATCACTAGAAGATAGGGAAATTTAGAACAGTATAACACAAGTAGCCAGTCTAATAAAATTATGAGAAAACAGATGTAAATTTAGAAACAGTATAAAACAATAACCGGTCTGTCTGATAAACTTTCAGCACTTGCTGAATGGCTTAATATACATATATCACTGGAAGCTTTGATCATATGCAAGTGTTAATAGTTTATATAGGTTGGCAGAACAGTCTTTCTTGTCTTTTAGTCAGGTTACCAGATGCCCACAAATCTCCTTGTTGAATTTTATTGAATGTGTCTTGATTTTCATTTCATTTTCCAATTGTTTGGTTTCTTTACCTGGTGCAAAACAAATATATTGTTGTTTATTTTGCTTGGTATTGCCTTCGTACATGCTGTTTGACTATCTATCATGTAACTTTAATTTACTGTTTCACATCGGTACCGTAAACAGAAAGATGCACTTTTGCTACCTTATAAGTTGAACTTGGGAAGTGAGCTCGTTTTAAATTAGCTGTATGAAATTTTAAGCAGTGACCCATGGCAGATGATGCCAATCCGCCTCTGCAGGTTCCTTGTTCGGAAAGGCCAGCATTACCTTTGCGGGAAGTTGTTGTTCACTTACCTAAGTGACAAAATTTTACTAATTAGCATTTTATTAATTAGAGCAATTACCACATGGCAAACTGAAAGTAGTCGGCGCTCAAGCTGTGTCTCCTTAGTAGAACCCCTGAATTTCACACCAGTTTCAGGATATTTATTCCTCAAACATGCTGCAATATATGTTGATGTTCCAGGTGTTATATGCTGAGGAGCTTTCTCCTCAGACTATGCAGAACACCAGTGTCTCCTTAGTGCACATTGGGATTGATAAGCTTTGATTGGTTATTATAACATGAGCCCTAATGTGACCAACTGGAATTAATTTACTCAGTGAAGTTCAGTTCATCAGCTAATTGAATATCGTAAATTTCTTCATAAAAATAGTGCTGGCCTTTTTAAGTAACCAAATTGCAGAGGCTTCCGAAACACTATAATCAGCTACAGAATATTTTGTAAAATTAGAGCACAGCTCTTAGGTGCCCATTCCTGCGTTGAGCTTCAGCGTCCCTCAGCGTAACCAAGTGAACGAGCACAGCAGAGGATGAAAGATAGTGATAGCGAGGAGAGCGCAAGAAGGAAAGCAGAGGAGGAGGGTATGATGAAAGCGTGAGAAGAAAAGCGTAGTGCCGCCCAAGACGGGCTCTGTGGCAATGACTACTACGAGATGATGCCAGAGTAGCACAATCATAGTCTTTTCAACAATGACACCATCGATGAGGCATGCGGCGAGCTGGCCCACCGATACCATATATGGAAACAAAGAACTACATAAACAGATGCCTGTCTGTGCGGCTGCTGTGAATCGAGCCCGCGCATCACCCATGCGCTGCCCACGTGCTGCCTCTCGCGATCTCCCAATTAGCGAAGCAGTCGTGCCACACTTCGATCCGTTTGAAATGTGCTGCATGAGACAGATTGTCTGTGCCAGCCGCGCTACTGCCAGCGTTCTCTTCCTAATATAAACGACGTACCTATATAACGATAATACAAAGTATTGACCCCACGAAATGAAAACGTATAGAGCTGCACTCAAAGTTCACAATAGGAAGTATCGTAATTGTTGGTGAATTTTTTTGGTGCACATAATTTAAAGCATTTTGTGCAGTGAAGACGTTCATTACGAGTATCGTGAACCAAATTTCACTTTATGAACATGCAACATAACTTAAAAATTATGTTGATTGTAAATAAAACAAAACAAAACCTTGTGGTGGTACTTTCTCTCTCACGAGTCATTTCACTTCGATAGTTCTAATATGCTTTCCAAGTACACTTGACTAGCGGATGTATGGTATGTTGCTCTGTTGTATGAAATGTGTTCATAGTGCACAACAAAGAGGGGAGCTATTGAGCTGTGTTTGCAAACGCTGTGCTTTCCTCATTTTTTGAGCTCTGGAAAGGGGGCTGGGGTTGGGGTAGTGTTGTGAGAAGTACGATCTGTTTGTAACAAACTGCTGTATTTTGCCTTTATTTTTAAAAAATAAACACACAGCACCTGTCCAGCTGCCAAAGGACCTGACCCTAAGGCAGCTGCAGTCCCCGTGCGGCGGCCATCACAGAAGTGGGAGCGGTGGAAAGCAGCGCAAGTTCCCCTGTGATTACTGTCCATACACAAGTGACTATAGGTAAGTAGGAAAACGACAAGTCTTTTCAGATGAGTGCTGAGCTCACAACTACAAGTTCATTAGTGTGTGCATGTGTGTGTGTATGTGCGTGCGTGTGTGTGTGTGTGTGCGTGTGTGTGTGTGTGTGTGCGTGTGTGTGTGCGCGTGCGTGTGTGTGCGCGCGCGCGCGTGTGTGTATGCACATGCATATGTAGACACATTCACAGAACAAATTGAAAGAAAATGATTGAAGATGAAAACTGAACACACACGACAGAGCCTTCTGAGAACATCAGTGAAAAGCAAAAAAAAAAGAACAAGGAAATTAAAAATATATCTGAAGGGCAAGTGCATACTAAATAAAAATTTGCTCTTGTAAAAACAACAATTTTTTACTGCAACTGACAATTTGCTAATGCACTTGTTCCCTTCCCTTTCAGTACTAGATAAGGGCTCCATCATTTCCCCCATGTTATATTCCTTGTGACTGAACAAAACCGTTATTTTGTCTGTTATCAGATGGCATCGAAGCCTTCTACAGTAGTCAGGCCGAACATTAAGTGCAATAAGTCAATAAGTATGTTGGTAATTTAAATCCAGAAATCAAGTAATCCTAGCTATGGATGGGAACACTCCCTCCAGCGGCTATGGGGTAGTGCTGCTGAGCACAAGGTCATGGGTTCAGTTCCCGGCTATGTAGGCCACATTTTGATGGGGCCAAAGTGCAAATACACTTGTGTACCATGCTTCGGGTGCATGTTAAAGTACCTTAAGTGGTCAAAATTGGTCTGAAGTCCACTACAGCATCCCTCATAGCCCACTGTGAAGCTTTGAGGGTTTAACCCTTTGCAGTCATACGTAATTGCCTAATTTGTGGTTGTTCCAGTCACGAGCCATTTTGTGCATTTAGACCTGCCGCAGTGACTTAGGCTAAGCGGCAGGCTGCTAAGCCTGAGGACGCGGGATAAAATTCCGGCCATGGCGGCTGCATTTCGATGGGGGGGGAAATGCAAAAATTCCCATGTCCCGTGCATAGGGGGCATGTTCAAGATGCCCTGGGGGTCAAAATTAATCTGAAGTCCCCCACTACAGTATGCCTTGTAGTCAAATCATGGTTTTGGTACTTAAAGCCCCAGAATTCATTCATTACTCATTCATTTTGTACGTTTGGATGCCACACAGAAAAGCACTTTCGTAAATGAACAGATCTCAAGTGATTTATTTCAGAACATTTACTTATTCCTGAGGCTCTCACCAGTACTTGAGCATTATGGGGTAGTGCTCGGAGCACTCTCCTGGGTGGAGGCCGAGATTTGCACTGCAGGTCTGTAGGGTCTTCATAGTCACTGTCTTCTAAAGTCGTCCTAAGATGATTGCTGACTATCTGAAGGCGAAACGTATTCATCCACAGCGCTATAATGTAGGGGTGTGCGAATATCAAAATTTTCTAGTACAAATTGAATATGAATACTTAGCTTAGAATATTGAATAATGATGTGCGCATGCATTTATTAGCAAGTTGGGTTAATTTGTTATGTTAGAACATTGCAGTTGCATTGTCTATGTTAAAAAGCTAGGCTCGTAAGCCGTTATACTAATACATTGTGTATTTGGCTAATGTTAACTTGGAAAATTTAGCAATTCCCACTAGCTGTCCTCGCCAGCCTTTGCCTTACTATACTGCTTCAGATGCCCGTAGACACGGAGGCATTTCAACCTCTGCCAGTCATCACCCATCAGACTTGCTGTCAAGCAATAAGTTCAGAATTGGGGTGGCGTGGCAATAAATAAATAAATAAATGAATAATAATATTAACTGCACCCTCGCTATCCATAAACCCGTGCCCCTTGCTATTGAAAGACTGGCTTTTCCGCAAATTTTATATGTTTAGTAACTAAGTGTACTTTACAGGTGAAATTTCGCTAACAGCATGAAATCATCACAAAATCGCCTCAAATATTTTTAGATTAGATAGAAAAAAAATGCTAAGAACCACATTTGCTCCCACACAGCCACTAATATATTTGTATCCATCTGAAAATATTTGTATTTGTATCGAATACGAATATTGAATATATAATATTCGATTATATTCGAACTTTTCGATTACTCACACACCTCTACTAATATCATCTCTCGATCTTTGAACATATGTGAATTTTGTCCATCAAATTCACGCGCAGGAAATGACGCCAACCTGTTGGTGCTTCGCGCCACAAATTTTGTGAGAATCCATTCAAGCATAAAGGAAGAAAGAAAAAAGAACTGCCCTCATCTAGAGCCATCACAAAGTGTGCTTATTGAAGAAGTTCTTGAAAGCTGGCACTACCAACCCAAATAATCGGCGAATGTGAGAATGCGCATCGGCTGCTACCCAACATCTGACCAGAACGGACATTTTCACTTGCTGGGTGGGGCCAGACTTGCGACTGCAAAGAGTTAAACATCCCAAAATTTCAGTTTTTATGGACAGAGCCTATATTTCGCAGTGGTCAAGGGTACATGTTGCAGCTCTTCACTGGACACAGCAGTGGAAAGGGCACGTGACAGTAAGCACAGGTGTACAAGTTTCCTCCAAAATTGGTGGCTGCCCTTGAGCGTGCATCTTTTGCTTTCTTCTGTATCGTGTACAGGGCCAAGCTGAATCGCCACATGCGGCTGCATACTGGGGAGCGGCCGTACCAGTGTGAGGTGTGCGGCCGGGCATTCACACGCAAGGACCACCTGCAGAAGCACCTGCCCACCCACGATGGCCGCGTGCTCAAGGACAGCCTCTCAAGTGACCACCACCACCACCATCACAACAACAATGGCAACAGCAGCGTAGCCGCTGCCGCTAGCTTTCTGGGCAGCCTGCTCAGTGCCAGCTCCCAGCACCCATACAGGTGCAAGCTGTGTGGCCGTGGCTTTATTCAGAAGCACCATTACGAACGCCATGCAAAGACCCATGACGATCACTTTGTCGACTATTAGTCTTATCTCGCCGACCTTTTGTTCAGTGGCAACGGCTTTGCTGGTGCTGTCTTGTCTGTGCTCATAGCCTCCCTTGCACAATTCTTTGCCTGCTAGGTTATTTGAAAAGCAGTGGAAAAGCACTGCTATGTGAGGCATACGCTGCCACTGTTGAGCATGATAGTTGTAGCAGATTTTATGTTAATATGACTGTCGAAAAATAGCAGCAACAACGAATACAATAGCAGGCAGCATTTGAAATATGACTTTCCACACCACTTCTTTATGGAAATGTTTACAAGGAGCTCTGGTAACAGCTGTTAAAGGAGATGTTGACTTTCCTTTTCTGCCATCATCATTGCTCTCTGACAGTTATGCCAACCTCTTTAGTTGCTGTAGATCCAGATAGTCTACATCTGTGGAAGGCAGCCTCTAAGACAAGGGAATGTCTGGTCTAATCTAGCAGGCATCGAGTGTTCAAAAGAGGCCACAATTGGGCTGCAGCCAGTGTGGGGATGTCCACTGCTTGCCCAATAAGAGGTTTCAATTCATACACTGATTTGACCATATATTGAGTGAGCTAAAGTAAACTTGAAACTGACACCTCTAGGTTTCAGCTTTGTTGTCTTTTTTACTTTGTTATGTAACAAGCTTGTCTTGACCAAGTGCTTGCTCTTCAGCGCTTTGCTGTGTTGGAATCGGTTAGAGTGACATCACTTGAGTGCGTTGCTGGGCATATTGGGACATCACTCTATAAAGTATATATATAAAACCAGTGCCAAGAGATGAGCACAGAGACGAAGGAAGCAGTCAGTCAAACACTGGGTGTTAGGATGTCCAGCGTTTCTCCTGTCATCTTACAAGTCTTTGTCATCATCCCTTTTGTGCTGGTTTTGTATATCCCGTAGAAACTTGTCAGCTGCATTTCTGGCAGCACGGACAGGCAGTCACTTGGTAACAGCTGGTGCTGTGACACAGACAGACGTCATCGGCCTTTGGTTCTTCAGCAAAGCTGATGACTTCAAGCGGAGTTAGGCCGAGTTGATCACAAAGCAGGTTTTGTGTTTTTGCGAAATGCAGATGATGTGAAATGTAGCGCGAAAGGCAGTTTTCATGAAATCGCTGCAAGGATCCACATGTTTAAAGACAGGATGACCTTGTCCACCTGAACTTGACTATGGATTAGTGTAAACCTTTAGTTTGCACCGAAACTGCCTATTTTGCACAACATAGCCAGTGCAATCATTCACAGACATTCACATGCTGGGTTGTATATGGACGGCAGTTCAAGTCTTATAGGCTTTATTATGGAGAGGCCAAGGCTGTCAAGGGAAGTTATTGTGTCCCATAAGTTACCTCCATAAGTTTTTTGATGCTGGCTTCGAAGTGAGCCACAATCAGATTGTCTTGAAGAGGCTGCTAGCTTCGTGGCGGGTCTTAGCTGCTCTCCTTGCCTCTGTGAAAGAGCCAGGATGAAGTGCAATGTTGTGAATACTGCTGCCGTCAATCCAGCTTTGTACAGTGAGCAGGGATCTTGCTAGCAAACTGGTGCTGTTCTTAATGTTTGCTTACCCAGTATTTGCATGATGAGCTTGTCAGGCCCAGTTTATTTGTGTGTGACTTAATGTGATGTTGTATGTGTGACTTAAATAATGGCCCACCGCTAGATATTTATGCAGTTCTCCGAAGCTTTGCTTTTTTCAGTACAAAGAGACACAGACATCACATTGATTAATTATGGTTCACAACGCAACCAACGCTCTTTCATAGCACTTGATCTTTGCAGTGCACTAGTCAAACACATAAAAGCTCTTTTCAAATTGCAGTGCAATTTTGTCTCATTTAGTGCCATGTGCTTACACCTTCACCAACTCCCAATGTGCTTTAAATATGTTATATAAGCACGTTGCTTCAGCACTTCCGAAACGATAGTTGAATGCTGTCGTGCGCCAGTCGGGTTCGTAAGCAGCTTGCTGCAAAAGAACTAGAAGGACTTCTTTCTACTTAGTGCTGGAGATATTTTCGCTGAAAAATTCTTGACTGACGGCCTTCCTTGTTTCCTCTATATCACCTTCATTTCTGTCATAAGTTGTCTGTCTTGAAGTAAGAGAGAAAGCATCTGTCAAAAGAGTTTTGTTGATGTTGCGGTCTTTTAAAAAGGTTTGGATAATGGGTGCTGGGATTGCTTTAAACAGCACAAAAAAGTACTCCACATAATTCATTCACCCCCAAAACAAGTAACTTTGGTTCAAAAGACTTTAATGTGTCTGTTTTGAAGACATATTGGAATCCAGTTGCGATTTTCGCAGTTATGGACCTCAGGCTAAATTCAATAGGAGCTACAAATCAGCTTTCTTCTGTAACAAGCCAACCTGATGTCCTGCCCAGTGCAATGTTAAGACGCTGCATCTGTATGTGTTGTTGGTTCACAGCATGATTTTTGCAGCTGTACTTGTTTATCCTTGTCTCACAGTCTAATGGCTGCAAATCGCATTGCACAAGTGTAAAATGAAACCTGTTATGCTGACCCAAATGATCAAGGGGTCTATATCCTGCATATAAGCAATCATTGCTTTAATGGCAATCTCGGTACTGGCAATCTGTTCATAGGAGTAAAACATTTTCTGACAATCTTATTATATACTGATAGAGCACTCATACTTTATAGCACAAAAATCTTATTGGTACAAATAAGTCAACACATCCAAACGCTTTACTCCATTTTATGTCAGCTTAATGTAAAGACAGTGAACCAGCATTAAACATCAAGTGTTGAAGAAGATTGCATAAGAAGCTTTCACAATGCATCTAAAGCATTCATAAGCCAGTTGAGATGTTCAATGCCACATCATTTGCGACTGACTCCGCAGGCAACCCTTAGGCAGTATTGACCTTGGTTCGAGAAGTACAATACTTTGCTCGTGTGACAATCTCGTTTTAGTGCGAGCCATGGTCATCTGACCACCAATGTGTTTATAATGAGGCGTTAAGGCAATCCGTCTTTCAAAATGCTATCTGACAATGCTATGGAGTAACTTGCTAGCAAAAATACTTAGTCTCGGAGAACTTGCTTGCGAATAATTACATGCTACTTTTGTCACTTGAGCGCACATCGACGCAAACATGGTGTCACTTTTCTTTTTGTTTGTTTTGCCTTCACAGAATATAATTCTAAGTTTCTGTATTGAGTACAGACTGAAGGTTTTTGCTTGTCTTTATTTTCTTTTTACATATCTTCTTTTTAAACTCAGGGTGAAGCCAGAGAGGTGAGAGCTGACAGACTTCCCAAGTGTGAATTTCACTATTTGTTGTAAGCTCTGTTTCACAGAGTGTATTGATTTCATATTGCTTGGAAAGAGTGCAATCCTATAGTCAGCTTTTGTTTTCATTGTTACATTTGAACCCTAACATTGTTTTCTCTCTCTCCCTCTTTTGTTGTTATTGCAGAACTGCAACGTGCGTCACTTAGCTGCGTTTTTGTGGTGCCATATCTATTTAATTCATTGTTACCTAGTAGTCAGCAATGTCCGGGCAGCACAAAAAAAGAAAAGTGGGAAATGCAGACCAACTTATTCCAGGACTCGTTTTTTCCTTTCGTTTTTTGTTTTCCTGTCATCTTGTTTTTCAAAATGTTCTAAAAACCAAAGTTTCTTGTTTGTTCCGGCTGCACATTCTTTCATGGTCTGGGACACGTCTCAGTCAGCATCTCTTATTTTATACCGCCAGTGCAAACATAATATAATCTTATGTTAGAAAGTTGTTTCAGAGAATTTGCCTGGTTCTCATGCTTGTCTTTCATCTTATTTTTTTTTCTTTCTAAACGTTTGCGTTTTCAGTGCTTTCAGCTTGCTGAGAATATTAGAAAAAAAAAACAGAGAGTATGAAAGAAAAGGATATTCCCATCTATGGTTGTTTCGGCGTAGTTGTCAAATAATTTCAGGTTGCATTGTTGGTTTGCTTGTTTGCAATGTGGTATCTTTTCTCCTGCTCGACAGCCTCAAATCTGACAATCCTTTTAGCAATGATAGGAGTATGGTACAGTTGACGGGTCTTCTCGAGTCCGTTCCTCCAGCCTCTGCTCACCTCGGATCTCAAGCTCCTCTGCTAGCAGAATAGCAGAACTGCTGCGCTTACGACATAAACTGGTGCTAACTCTTGCTTTCTGTTAGTTTTTCTGAGCTGTCACAACGCAGCCACATACACTTATAGCTTGTTTGAAGGCGAGTTTGATTCATAGGGGCTAATATGCGGTGAATGTCAGTTAACTCTGCTTTACTGGGAACATTCTTAGTCGGGATAGCCACGCGCGAACTGAAATGACCGACACACGACCCTTTGGGGCCGCAGTTCAAACTAGTTGGCATTGCGGGGGTCCAGTTCACCTCCTCCAGGCGTTTACTAACCCCCTTACTTTACCGGGCACTATCTAGTGCGAGGACGTTGTGCGGCACACCTGGAATTTCACTGCTGTTAAACTGCTGTGCGTTGGATTGGCTTGCGTTGGATTGTGCATTGACTTTTAGTACGTGCCTCCATGTATGAAAGGAGACTGTTCACATCAGCCCATGAAAATGATATCTGTTACTGCGCTACCTATTGAGAACGTTTAATTTGTTTGGTTGCGAGTTCTTATCCCTACTCTTATCTATGGATGGTCGCTGAATTTACTTCTTATTAATTTGATAGATGATACTAAGATCCGTGAACATGCCAACTAAAAAAAAATGATATGCAATGTACCTCATTTGCAAAATTATTAGAGAGATTTGAGAAGCAATTTGTAAAATTTTATTATTTTATTATTTTAGGCAAGCTCGCTATTAAAAATGGTGCAGTTCTATATATTGTTGAAACTTGTACTGTCATGGACAAATCCATACTGAAAGGTATAGAGCAGAACATTTCTCATGGATAATGGATCAAAAGAGCAATTTTTCATTGCTATGTATCCAGTTGCCAATTATAGCTCAGGCATCAAACTGTGCTCACACCATCTAGAGTGGCCAAAGTGCAAATAAAAGAACATATTCTAGCATAGGCCTAACCTTTTTCATGTTACTTGCCCATGATAGTATGTACATCATTGTTGCCTATTCACAAAGTAATTGCCTTATCACAATCTAATTAAACTCTACCAGGCCGCCAAATTGCGTCCTTAACCACACATTCAATGGTCAGTATGTAAATTGTGTGGGCCTGTAGAAAACAAAGGAACACTCTCTCCCACCCACATAATGTGACAATGTGAAGCTTTGATGTAAAGATAGGTAAACTTCAGCCCTGTTGTGTGATGTTAATTTTATTTTATTCCTTAAAAAACACTTTTTTTCAACACATGCCAAAGCCCAGATTGATACCTGCACAGTGTAAGAACTATTTATTCAAGAGATATTAATATAATGCAAGTTTAATAGTGTTCTTTTAATGGAACCGTGTACAGCCTTGTATCAAGTTGTGCTGCATTGTTTATCAGGAAAGTGTACAGCACAGATGGTTATATACAGAACTATGTACTATGCTTTCTAGCGGAAGCAGAGAAAAAAAAAAGAAAACATTTATTATATTGCGTGAGTGTCCCCTTGTAATCATATATCATGATGTCGACATAAATAGCCAACTCTGTAGCATGTCTGAAGGCTGTGAGTGTAAATCTGTTCATTGCGAAGCACAACGTTTGTGCAAGCTGCTCAGGTTGATTTGTCCGGCCTTTCTCTAATGCCGCTGTTGCTTGTCAACTGATCCTGTTTCTGCGCGATTACTCTGCCGTTACGACAACTGGATAACAACTGAGACTGAACGTGCTGATTACATTAGTCACCTGCAAGCAAGATGTCTCAGAATTTCACTCATTGCTTTAAAACTGATTATTGTTTACTTGCCTTTTTCTCTACCTAGGTTGTTGCAGAGTTTAAGGAAAGACAATTAGGAAGTGAGATAATCATTTCAGATAATCATCGCAGAAGCTTGCACATTTAATGTGTGCACCCGTCGAATAAGCAGCTGCTTTCCACGTCTATTGTCTGTGTATGTCATAAAGAAGGCATGCTTTACAGGTGGCAGGAGGTCTATTCAAGGGTGTGCTTCTTTTTTATCTTTGATAGACCCTTGCAAAAGTTTAGTCAGCCTCCTTGCAGAGGGATATACCTTCCACTTGGCAACAATAGAATATCCATTACGTAAAAGTTCTTGTGTAACACTTATTGTGAGGCGAATGCATGCGGGCTTGTTGTATGTATCTGCCACACAAACATTTCTACCGCAGAACTCTGCCATAACAACGCTGGCAGGACACTGAACCTTATCTCTTTCCCAAAGAACACGCTGCAGCGTTACGGTGAAAAGATGTCATTGCGCAGAAAAGCTGACATTGGAGAGTTTAGCCGATACATACACAATTTATTGTTGCCGTTATTCTGGAATGCAGGCATAAAAATGTGAACAGCTGCATTGGTGGTGGCGTCTGGTGACTTGTTCAAACCAGGACGTGCTGTAATGTTCTTCTGTGTGACACTTATTGGCAGGGAGAAGTATAAACACTAGAGAGTTTGCGGCACTGTGAGACCGTTATGTCAAAAGATGAATTGTGTGTAGTCACAAAGTGAAATAAGAGGCCCACGTAGTTTAGTTGAGCAGTGTGTCACTAGGTGTCCCCACCAATACTGCTAGTGCTAGTGTTTTGATAGAATGGTATGCACTACAGTGTATGTGTAAATTCTGTCTAAAATGCTCTGTTGAAGCTTTGTGAAGGGTCCATCACGGCAATTGGCTAACATTCGGCTTAGCAGCATTGCTGCACAGACACAATGAGGCTGCCTGGCAGTATACTGCATACATCTTATTTCTCTTGATGATCTGTTTTATACTCCTCCCTGGAAGTGTGCTGCCCATTTGAGCTCTGTCCATTCACGTCGAGTTGGTAGATTCTCGGGTGAAAGTTGCTCAATATGTGTTTCCTTGCCTTATGTGCTAATGTACCAGTGTGCCACCATGTTAAAGAAAATGTATTGAAACGTATCTCACAATGTTCCCATGTATTTTATGTCTATTTGTGTGTGTAAGTGTGTAAGTGAAAAATGGCCACAGCAGTCCATTACTTGTCAAGAATTAGGGTAATTCATGCAGCATATTGCCTCTCCCTTCCTGTATGTTTTATGTATGTTTCATTATTTCTGTCACTTCTTTATTTGGTTTGCTGTCGCTAGTCAAACTGTTGTACAAATTCTTAAAACATAAAAAAAAAACACTGGCTCACCAGTGTTGAAAGTACACACGGAGATGAATTCTGTTGTTTAGTTTGTGCATTAGTATGGTTGGCATATCAGTACACCTCTGGTTCTTGTAGAAAAGAAAAAAAATGCTCTCATGTATGCAGCAGTCAAGAAAGCAAGTTCATTATGTTAAGCGATCTGCATAGCCCCTTCCAGCACTTTTGTGTCGCTTATGTGATGAAAGTAACATGCAGTTCATTGATGTAGGGAGACTCCATAAGCAAGCGTTGAGGCTACTTCTCTTCACTGGCTGAGCACGCTTTCATGAGTATCAAAACTGGGTATTACAGTTAATTTTAATTTACACCAAATTAAACAAGGAACTACCCATGCTTGATGTGCTGTTGCACTGGCAAGACCATATAAGTGGATATACACTCAAAATTAAATTAGTAATGAGTCAGTGGTATGCACAAAAAAAAACAAAATTGAAGCTGGTGGCATAAATGCACTAGTAACTGTGCAACTGCCAATAAAATTTTCAGTAGATGGATGTCGATAAAGTTAACTTCTTGCAACCAGGCACTCGTCCCTGAATTGGAAAGTGCATTCTTTATTGACATCTCCAACAAGATCTCTAGCAGTGCCATTATGTGTACTGAACTGTTGCAAGTGCCTGCAAAACATGTGTCTTCTGCATCAGCTTGCAACAGTCCAAATGACACATCTTTTGGCTTTGCAATCTACACAGCAGAAAGGTGTTCAGTCAGGTACTTGAGCATTTGGGGCACCCCTGATTGTCTGGCTGCTTGCTTGGGCCATAAGAAAATTGTGAATTTTTCTCAGCTTCATTGATCTAAAAATTTGTGTGATGAGATGCATGTACAGTCTTCATTTGGAAGTAATATGACAAAGAGCATACAATGGAATGGGCAGTGCAGTGTGAAGCTTAGCAGATCTGAAGGAAGGTCATGCTGTTGAATAACGTGTTTATATTTGTTAAACTTTATGCGGGCAAGATGCAAGAAGGTGCATATGGAAAGTATGCCAGTGTCGGAAGCATTAAGATAAAAACGTGAGAATTCTAACGAACTAATCCGAGGAAGGCTCTATGTTTCGGAGATGATGTTTGGCTCCTACTTTCTCAGGATTAATTGTAGCAGCAATGTTAAAGCTTTCATTTAAGAGGTGTATCTATGAGCTGCAATTCAGACGTTGGAGCCAGCACTACTGCTTATGTAGTTCTCCACGTTCCTTAATGAATACAGGCTTGAACAGAGCGGCAGATGAAATAATGCTGCACATTATCTGCTTCTGTTCAGTTTCTGTGCTGTTCTCGTTAAAGATGCATGTTTATATTTATTGCATGTGATATTCGTGTTTTCTTTGTCTTTTTGCCAGCATGGGTGTTATGCACTTTTTTGGATTTTGACGTAAGTATTTCACCTAAGGCTATGGGTTAGTTCTGGCTGTAGTATAGTGTTTAATTCTGCAGATTGCATTGTTGGTAGAGGATTTTGTCATTGCACTGCTCACAGCACCATCTCTTTATGCTATTTCTTTCTGGACTGTTGGGGCTGCCTGACTAGGAGAGCAATGAGATTTTGCCTGCCAGTTACTTTTTGGTTGTGGTTAATGCTACCTTCTTCTCATTGGTGCCCAGTCCTTATAGTAAAACAATGTGCATTGGATTTATGTGTTCAATCTATACCCCTCGTGTGTGACTTTACTGTTCGCCAAAGGTTTCTTCATACCTTTACTGGACGCAAAAGTGTGTTTTGTTTGTTTTGTTTGTCTTGTTATTTTTCACTGTAATGAATCAAACTCCATTGGGTTTGGCTAACAGACAGAAATAATATGAAAGTTTGTTGCAGCTTCAGATAAAAGCTACTGTTTGTGAAAGCCGATTAATTGGAAAAGTCATAATTCAATGTGCATAAATCCTGTGTGCAATTCCACTAGTCAGTCACTGCAACCAAGATAGCCAGAATTGCACTTGAAAGTTATTTTGAATTCTTGAGTTACATGTCAGCAGCAGGAAGACAAATGTAACTCTAGCACAGATTCGCGCCACCTTTATTTTGGGAGAAACACAAGGTCAGCCATCTTGGTTGGGCCAACTAGTTGTGTGGGAAAGCCCACTTGCAAAGTTCCACCTAGGATCTATTATCAGGCAAAGCAGTAATTGACATTGTTCCTTTTCTTGTTGTTCTCTGCATAAGCAACTCAATCAGCTGTGGAATGTCCCTGCAGCAACAGAAACATTCAGCTACAGAATATCTTTAGACAGAATTGACCACATTGGTTGCGAAAGCTCATTTGGTGACAGCTGTGATTTTAATTTCTGTTAGTCATCAGGCCCTTCATAGTGCTCATTGCAGTCTCCTTTTGAGCAGTCAAAAATCTTGTGCTAGTGCACATACTAGTTAGGAAAAGTTGAATTCGAGCACAGTGAAGGTTGGGGGGGTATCTGAACATTGTGAAATCTGCTGTTTTCTCTATGGCCGTGTGCCTATTGTGCTGTACTTTAAGGAATGTGTCATATGATAGCACGAAATACTATACATTTGAGTTCGATATATCAGTGTTTGTGTGTGCTGCATACACTATGTCGTGTATGTATGCGGAGTGGTAAACAATATTTTGAGCCTTGTCTATTGTTGCTTTGAATCTGTTGATGTGTTTCTTCAAGTGATATGTGGTGCGACACTTTGGCAATCTCACTTGCTATATATTTTGCTTTATCCCTATTCAACTTTTCGTGCTGCATTCAAAGCACGTGTAGAAAATGGCGGCTACCGTTAGGGAGCTGCCTCCATTATTCACATTCAATCAGTACTTACAGTATGATATACTTTATTCTTGTTGCACAATGGACATTAAAAGGAGTGATGTTGTTTTTGTATGTGGATTCTGAACTTTTTGAACCTGCACCCTGTCAAGAAGAATGCAATCTTGTGAGGACTTCTTGGTGTAACATTGTAATGTTGGAGAATGTTAGCAGATCCATCAGCCTAAATAGCAATCAACATTTTATTTTCCGTTCTGGAATGCCACAGAGTAAGTCAGTTATAAAACATATGTATTCAAGATTATCAGGGTAAGATTTCTTTTTCTGACAAGCTGACAGTGTAGCATTCTTTGCTTTCTTTCTTGGCATCAAATTATTGGTCTAAGCCACTGTAAATGAATTTGTGACCGTGCATAAATTACTGTACTCAGAACAAAAGTAGAGTATAGTTTGCATCAAGTATTCATTTTTCAATGCACAGAGCTACTGTGTGTGTTGGTGTAACAGAAAAAAAGTGTAACATCACATATTTTTTTGTATTTATTGCAATAAACAATCAATTTCATGCACGATTAATGGATTGCTGCTGTTTTCCCATTATTTTTTTGTGTGCATGCATGCGTGCACTTGTGCTTCACAAGTGGGGTTGTGTGAACATGGTAAGGAAGTATGTCATGTACCTTACAGCATACTGTACCAGTGACACATGCAAAGTGCAGAAGGGTTGCAATTTAAGCTGGCGTAGAACTATCGGAAGGACGACTTCTACAGTGTGAAAACACTGTAAGGAAGTATGTGCACAGCAGTGCGTATGATCCACATACTGTGTCCTCTCTTTTTGTGCTGTAGGTGGTCTTTCCAAATATGAGTTGTGGTTTTCTGATTAATGCCCTTAATTTCATTTACAAAGTGTTAAATATACAACAACCCAAAATGGTTTGTTGTTTAGCTGCAGAAATACTATTGGCTGAATATCATTGGCAGAAATAGCAGTGGTGGCAGGCTCGTGTGATTTTTACTGCGCTGAAGAGAAAACGTAATCGTAAGCATTGCAGTGATGTAGCATTTGAGTCAATAATTGAACAAGTTTAACTGCAAGAACAATTTTTCTGCTGTTTTGCTGGATAACAGTTTGCTTGTTGCAGGTGTTTTAAATGAAGAAGGCTAAAGGTGTGATATGAGCTTGTGTTTCTACGTTGGCTGTAGGAATGTCAGCTCAAAAATTTGGACGACGCTTAAGCTCCGCCTTTAAGAGGAAGCTTTAGCTCGGGTGCTCCTATCTAAATACGTGTAAAAGGAGAATTCGTTTTTTTCGGCAACCACTGCACGAAATTAGATGGAGTTTGTTGCATTTAAAAGAAAAACTTAGTCTAGTGACTGCTGGTTTTGAATTTTCAATTTAGGTCGTCAATATTTTATTAAAATTGGCAAAAATCGCAAATTTTCAGAATACGAAACTATCAAATTTACAACTCCGTAACTCGGCGAGAAAAAACGATATCGCAATTCTGTGAATTGTATCTGATCTAAAGCGGACAAATTTGACATCTTATACGTGAATCTCAAAAAATTTATTAATATGTAATTACAACTTTTGCAGAACCTTCGTAAACGTAATAAATTCATGTAAGATGTGAAATGACATATCAAAGCTGTCCGCTTTGAATGATCTAATGGATGCCGTTTAGAGAACCACGATATGGTGGCTAGAGGGGGAGGTGTCAGCATCGGAGCGCCGGAGAGGCAGCATTTTTTCAGGACGATGCGGCGGCGCTGCTGTCGGCTCCGAGATGCCTCCCGTACGCTGGCTAAGGTCCGCTGCGGTTATTTGGTTCCGCTGTGAAGTGCTTTCTTGCTCCGCGGCTTCTTAGGGCGCAATACGCGCATCGGAAAATCATTTTAAAGGATAGGCGACTTTATCACTGCAGCTGGCTTAACGTACTATGTACTAAATTTTGGTCATTTTATCGCCGCGCTTTAGCTTCGCGCTCAGTGCAACACTTCTGAAACTCATAATTGCACCAAACAGAAAGCTTCCGCAGTAGGCGGTTGTTTGCAGTTTGCCAATGCCGCTTTAACATGTTGAGGGACTATTATGGGGTGCCGTATGCAGTTATGTCTGGCGTGACTTTGTTAGTGCCTTGAGCTACATGGCGCTTGTCCTAATCGTCTACTGGTTGGTGCGCGCCTCGTTGAAGTGCGCGCCTCAGTTGAAACGGGCCGCTCGAGTGAACCATGATTATTTCAAGTTTATTTAATTTTGCAATGAAAGGTAGAACAGTAGGCACCAATGGTCAAAACTCAGGATAATATGAGAGCGTTAAGGGAAATTTGGTTTCCAATATTAGAAACCTGCAAAGAACTAAGTTCGCGTATTTAGTACCGCTCAAATAATGCCAAAAATGCCTTAAAAAGAATATTTATTGTTAATAAAATAATGCACACGACTCTATATACATGGTTGTTAGCTCTCAAACAAACAATATGACACGAAATGGAGCGCAAATCCAATATATAATGGAGGTATATACCCAGAAACGGTGAACAAGGTGCAGTGCAAACAATAATTTGTCGGGTGGGAAATTCTGTTCAGATATGCAGATATTTCTGGGCATACAATGTGATGTGAACAATTCCTGTTTTACATATACAAACGCCTTGTGTTGGTCTTGCTGATATAAACTTTGCAGTTATGCAGTTATGTCGTGCGCCTCAACTTGAGGTACTTCATTTTTTCTCGCTTCCCTTGCTTCGATGCGTTCTCTCCTGCGACAAGGACGTGCAACCTCGTGATGACAAAAAGCCGTATCACTTGGTTGGTGATTTCTACGCTATGCTGCGCACAGCCAACCATATCCAGCTTATTTATTGACAGGCAGGAAATAAGGCCCATGATGCTGTCAGCCTTCAACTTGTTAAAGCTGAAACAATGCGTGAAGGCATCTTCTATCGCAGCAACCAAGTCTGTTAGTGCCTGAGATGGGTAAAGTAGGCCACCTCTATCCATGTGGTTGGTAACGCACGACTCTTCCGGAAGCAAGCGCGAGTCTTCTGCTTGAAGCAACAGCTAGTGAACACTATTCGCACTTTGTTCTCATTAGCATTTTCCTGGTAACATACCCGCTAACGTAGTAGGGTATGCGAGAGTCGCTATTTGATCCCACCATTGCACGATGATCTGGCATCTTATCACAATGCTTTACCATCTCGTGAACTTCATTTAGGTGGCCCACATCCAGGAGATCATCCAGCTTAATCTGCATACCGACCAAATTTTTCCAGTGGCGTGGGTCAAGAAGGTTACTCAGAACTCCTTATGACAAACAAACAAAAGCGGGGAACGCGAAGCTAACTTCACCACAGACTTCACGACGCGCGCTTGGAGCTGGAGAGATTGCTCAAACACACCACGCTAGGCATCTCGGAGACGACGAGCGCGCTACCTGTCGCTGTCATGAAAAAATGCCGCACCGCCGTACACGGCGCAGCCCAGCCGATGCTGACACCTCCCCCTCTAGCCACCATAACCACGATATCTGTTCTTGATGCAGAGCTATTAGTTTGTAAACTTCGGGCTTCTATCTTTTCAAACTTCTGAATTTTTGAAAATCTTTTTTAACAACATTCAAGCCCTAAATCAAAATTCCGCTAGAATTCCGCTAGTAAAAATTCCGCTAGTCACTAGAATTTAACTTTCTCTCTCAAATGCAACGAATTTCATTAAAATCGGTCCAGGGGTTATCTCAGAAAAATGTTTTTGCGTTTTACATACATTTGAATACGCCGCATCAGAGTTGGGCCCGAGCTAAAGCTTCCTCTTAAGAGTGGAACGCTATAGCATTCAAAGATCTCTGACTGCTTCTCACACTTCCCGCAACTGCAATGTATGTAACCGCAATGTTTACCGGGAAATATTTGCGCAAACGCTTTGCTCGAAGGCAGGCTTTCTGGTAAAAACGCGGCCTCTAGCGTGGGCCGCGATGTGGCGGAGGCAAGCGCCATCTGGAAGTGTTGGAAGGAAACGGGCCCGCAGCTCCGTGACCTCCAAGATGTTCACGCGAATGGCGGACTCAGTGGCCGGTCTACGATTGGTAGAAACGCTGGAAAAGGGGTTTGAGTTTTCGCGTAACATAATTATGTTTTCTCGTATATCCAAATTACAATATGTCGTTATCATATCTGTATGTTGCGTGTGAGTCTCACCTTACAATTTTGCTACGTGTTTTAGCTTGATAAATTCAGTTATTCCTTGCGCCACATGGAGGGCCTGGGTATGGGTGGTTCGAAAATCCTTTTGCCATCACGACGTCCGTCTCCGGATTTTCACACGCGGACCTTAATGCTATTGCGTTAAAAGACCCTGATGTTTTTACGTTGCCGCGTATCGCGCTATCCAAATCGTTCGTTTGCAAATCATGCTAGTCTTAACTCATTTGCGCTGCCTAAAAACGGAGCGATAATTACTTTGAAGGCCACTTGTTTGCTGTATGTTCAATTATCCAACGTTACGCTTAGCGAGTTTCTACTGCCACAACAGTGCAGCTGCGCTGCAGCAGACGATAAACGCGTTGATCCGAAACCGAAACTAACTGTAACGCGCTACGGCGCTACAGTCTACGCTTTTATTGGCTCGTGTATCTCGAGATAAGTAGGGTGTACGAGAGGCATGTGCGATATGAGGAATACGTGAAAGTTACGGTGGCACCGTTATCATAGAATTACGCCCCCAGCAACCACTTTGCGACTGGTCGATACCGCGAAAAGGGACAGGCGCTGCGTGTTGCGCTCCCCCCAAGCTCGGTACCAAGTTCGCGTGTTCCTGCGCCTGCGCCCATACAATGATGATGCTTCTACCGTCGGCGTTGTGAATGCTTTCGGAACCTTTTTCACTAGTTGATCACGCAGAGGGAGGGCGCGAGGGCGGTGTTTCGAGCGCGGGCGGCTACTGGAAACATATGGCTCTACTCTGAGGCAACAGTGCGAGGTCCTCGTCCCGTGACTCGTTCAGAAGCAGTCGTTTCACTGTCACAGCGAGCGTCCGTCAACGTTGAAGGCCATCGGGTATCGCTGGAGCGGGTTTCTCGGTCGAAATATGTCGCTGCTTACCAAAGATGAAGAAACTACAAGCGAATCACTGCTCTCGAAGAAACGCCGCACATTCAGAGGTAAGGCCGGTATGTCGGGTACAGCGCGGCACAATCCACGATCAGCTGACGCACGGTGTGCTGATCGAGTGCTCGAGATCGCGCGCGCGCCTGCGTTAAATTGTCGGCGCCGCTTGCGCTAGCCGGTCCATATTGTTGCGTGCGTACCTCTGCTCGATTTTGGCGATCGAATAGGTTGCTTGTAGGTCACATTCACGCCTAGCTAATGTACGTCGTACGACGTCTGGCGCTTGCGATTTCGCACACGCGCCACATATTTGACACTTCATGCATGCGAGCGACGTACAGTACATGCGCGCGAATTGTGCTTGCTGTGCAGAGAACATCTGTGCGCTCACTAATTTTGCACAAACGTTGCAAGCTGGTGCAGCTGTTGTGTGTATTGAGGCGTGTGTGTGAAAATAGTACATGCAGCGCGCTTCATACCTGCGGTCGCTTTCATTGATGAGGGATGAGTTAACAGAAGAAAAAAAAACGAATAATAGAAAAAAAAAAATAAACAGAGCCGCCTTTGAGTCACGGCGCCTTGAGTCTTCGCCCCTGAGCTTGAACAGCTAAAATAAAGCGACATATCGGCAGCGTGACATCAACAAAAGGAGAACGCGTGTGGTATTTCCATACGTTCTACGACTGTCAACAAATTAATTTTTTTCCCGTAGATTGATCGAATCTGATATATTAGTACCATATGCTGCAGTATAGCATCGAAACTGCAATGGCTTAATTTGTCAAGCTTTAGCATCCAAATAATTAACCCACTGCCTCTGCATGATGTACGTGACTGGCATATTAATGTTGAACTGCACGGTGCTTTCTGATTACAAAACAAAGTTGTATGTTTGCAGCATAGAAAGTACATTTGTAACACAAAGCTGCTGTCCCTGCACAACATAGATGCTTGCTTTAGTTTGAGGCCTAGCTTATAATATAGCACGACCACCACATATGTTCAGTGCAATTCCAGCTGTCATATATACTTGCGAGCCAGGTCTAGTACTTATATAATTCTTTATCTCATTCATCATCTTGAGCATGTGCGTGCCTGAATGAAACCTTCTTCAGGAAAGTTTTTTTTTTATTGCTACATTGTGTTGCATGCAGTAGTTACATGCACAAACAAATGCATAAGATGCGCTTAAGCATTCCTATCTAAGTAAGCTTGCTGCTTTTGAGGCAGCAAATTCCATGCATGGTTTTTTATAAAATCTGTAACTCGGTACTGTGTGGAGGCAATATTCCACCTTTATTTAATTGCAGGGATCTACGATGCCGTGCAGACTCGTCATGTGCTGGCACTTATGGGATTCTTGGGCTTTGTCAATGTGTATGCACTAAGAGTGAACTTGAGTGTTGCCCTGGTTGCCATGGTTAACCACACTGCAATCCTTGCTAACAACACACCTTCATCAGGAGAGGAATGCAAGGCATATTCTGCAAATAGCACCAAGGAGAAGGTGCAGGTAAGTTGCTGCAGAATATATATAGGTTAATAAAGGAAAAATGAGACATCCACCCAATTGTAGCAATTGCTACAAAGGAATAGGATGTGTGTACATCCCATTATATATCCTAGGATGTGTCCATATTAAGCAACAGTTTCATTTGAAGTAGCATTTCTTGACTCTTTTTAACAGTAATCATCTGCTGCTGTAATAATGCAATAGTGATGCCCTGGTTGTATTCTTTCAATGTTCATTACTAATCATCAAACTTTATAGCTCTATGGGGAATGCAAGGATTGGCTGATGGGCTAGTTGGTTCATTATCACAGAAAGAACAGCACTTCAAGATGGGACACAAATGAGGAACCACCATTTGGTACCACCAGAAATTTGGTATGCTGATCAAAATCAGCTTTCTGCAATGCCAACTCTGATTGAAGGGCCAGCGTGCAAATTAATTTTCTCGTACTGCTGATAAATTTTATGATTTTCTTTAATTACTTCCTTTTTGCTGTTTCCTTCCTTGTCAACACGGCACTCGTGTAGATTATTTAAAGCTTTAGAGAAGCAAGAAAACAGTGCAAAGAACAGGACTTAATTATGCATTATCAGACAGCAGCTATCTCTACACAAACACAATGCATGCATGCACACACTGGGACATCTATTTTAATTTTTTAATTGAAAAAATATAAAATAACTTTAGCATATACGACAAAACTTTCATCACTATTGACCCCTACAGCTTTGTGGGTACAAGTGAGCGAGTGACCTTGGGAGTGTGATGGCTAATTAACTCAAATTGCTTGACTACATCTTTAATTACTGCTTTTATTTTTTATGTCGCAATAGCAGTATTGAAGGAGGGCATTATTGGAAGCCAAAACAATTTATGCAATTTTAAAAATGCCACTCATTGTTTAGATATTTGCACACAAATTTGCCTTTTTCAGCTTCAATTCCAAAACAGTGAATGAAGAGTGCCAAAAGTGCTGTCCGCATTATGCTTTCAGCTTCACTTGGTTTCCTTACATTACCCGTCCATGCCTCTTATCTTTCTAAGCTCACCTGTGGGCGACCGACCATTGCTTGCAATACTGATACGCAACAATGGATTGGATGCATCAGCAGGTCATCGCAGTAAGCTGCTCTGCATCACAACAGCATGGAGCAAAATATGCGCATTGCGTCTGGCACTTTTGTGTGTCGTGTATTGGAATCGTATTGAAAAAAGGAACGTTTTTGTTGACAAATAGCTCACCAATGGATGGCATCTTTAAATCACGTAAATCCATTGCAACGTGGGCATTAAAAGCTATGAAGAAAAAGTTCACAAACCAAAGTTTATTTGACAACAATGCATAAAAGGCACATTTGTCAGAAACACAGACAAAAAGCACAAAAATAGGCTTGATGGAATCTGTACCCCCTAAAAGAAACTTCACATTGGCAACAAGGACGATAGCCATATTTATGCAATGACTACATAGTGCAAAGAAAGTACATATTATAAAGGAAAACAAAAACAAACAAATAAAAACAAGGCAAGTACATCATACAGAGACAAAAGCAAAATGCAAGTGCATCATATTAGTAGAATGAAAAGTCTTGTTGTCTGTTTAGGAGAAATAACCATCTATAATGGACTGTTTGATTGGCATATTGCATTCGTGAGGTGGGAATGTGAAAATTTCTTGGTCGCGTGTGTTGTATGTAACATGACGTTCTGTGAAACACGCTAATCTCTCAAGATAGCCAGACTTCCCTTATCGCACCCTGTTTAGCAGCAAATAATTCTAAAAATCATGCATCTTTTTGATTCCAAGAGAGGATCTGAAATTAGTTATTGCACGTAGGGCTTTCCTCAGCAAAAAAAAAAAGAAAGAAAAAGAAATTTTCATTATATTGGTCTGAGTTCTTGTAGCCCAAACAAGGTAACAGTACATGATACGTGAAAGAAAGAGGGAGTTGTATATGAGCAATTTAATATTTTGAGGAAGAAAGTTTAATCTGGTAAGGATGTCAGCAACATGAACAAGTTTACTAGCAACCCTATCCATATGAATATTTCACATTAAATGTTGCTCAGATATAACTCCCAGGGTTTTGACTGATAGAGCAACATCAAGGTAAGCATTACCAATTTTAAAGCACTCTCTATGTTTACTTGACGATTTATCTATCTTAGTTTATTAGTGATAACACTGTGACAGCCAGTCGACTATTTATGTCTGCTATACTGAAGGGACAAATAGTGGAGAAAGCATCTTGGCATCGGTTAAATTGTATTTTATAAAAATTTGTTCCTGATAACATAGATTGTCTGGTCTGTGTGCATGTGTATGGGTGTTCGCCACTTACATTGCTTCCTATACTTTGCTTTGTCTACTTCCTCACAAAGTTGCGAACGGACCAGCTCAAATATGCACCCTTCTTAGTCTATAGAGCTTAACAGGAGTTGTTAAAGTAACGAGGGAATTTTTATGGCAGGTGTAGATCAATCAATATTGAAGCAACTTTTCTTTCCCCCTCAATTGCTTTATGTTTCTCATGACTATTTCAGGATGGAACGTTTATATGGAATGAATATGAGCAAGGGATCATACTGGGAGCATTCTTCTATGGCTACGTCATCACCCAGATTCCTGGAGGTCGTCTGGCCGAGCGGATTGGAGCCAAATGGCTCTATGGGCTTGGTGTGCTTGTCACTGCCCTGCTTACTCTCCTGACTCCAGCTGCAGCCTCTTGGAACATCTATGCCTTTGTCACCCTCCGAGTCATGATGGGCCTTGGTGAAGTACGCTCCGCCAGCTCTGCTGCTTCAGTAGACAAATTCCAATATGCTGGAAGTCAGCCCCTTCCCCAGTGCTTCGCTCTAACCAAACAATCTTCCACAGACTGCCACATTTATTTCTTAACCACGTAGTGTTCAGGAGGAAGTGCACTAGTCAATGTTGCATATCTAGATTGAGCGTCGGTTTGTTTCTTGCATGATTTTTTTTTCATGAGCGCTAATCGAGAAGTTGGATGTTGTTGCAGTCTTAACTTCCCAACAGCTGTCCTGCAGAACAAAGTGACAACTGTTATGTAAGGAGAGTTAAGCATGTTGATTGAAGTGTGTAAACGGCTCAAAGACAGATGCAAATGTAAGGAGTAAAAGGACAATTGAGTGGTCTGAATATTTTAATGGATGTTCCCACTGTACAAATATGCAATTCATAAAAATGCGTGTCACAGTTCTTTTTCTTTACGCACAAGAAGTCACAGTCGTCAGAGGTTAATTTCTTAATCTCTTGTTTGACGATGCCAGTGAGATGGTGCATGTTTCTGCCATGTTGCGTGCAAGTAAACATGTTCTAGGAATGCTACATGTTGCACTCGGTTCTTGCCTCAATGACAGGTAGCGCTATCAAGGCAAAGGAACTTTTACTGTGCGGGACTAGCCTAGCTTGAACTTTTGCAAAGCGTTGATAGTGCAGCAGCCAGGCTCAGAAACCACATGCTTGTGTTGCCCGCCGCAGGGAGTGACCTTCCCCGCAATGCATGCCATGATAGCTCGGTGGCTGCCGAAGGATGAGCGCAGTCTGCTGTCTACGATTATCTACTCGGGTGGCCAGATTGGCACTGTGGTGGCCATGCCTTTATCTGGACTACTCTGTGACTCAACCTTCCTTGGTGGCTGGCCTGCTGCTTTCTACGTCTTTGGTGGGTGAATATCTTGGCAGAACGCTGCCTCAGTTGTGTCCTGTCATTGCTCAAGTCCCAATCTCACTGTGCTCGAGTTCCAGTCTTTTTTGGCTGATTTAGCTTACACAGGAAGCAAGAAAAAAAAAGGAATATCAATGTATATGGTTGCTGAAGGTGCTCTACTAATTACTTGTGTTGTGGAAATTCACTCTTCTTGTCACTAATGCAGCAGTCCCTAAATTGGGGTCTCCTGAGTTTTGGGGGCACATGAAAGCGTATTTAAAGGGTTTCATAGAACATCTTGTTGTAGTTGGTGCCTATTTGCGCTTGAAAAATGAGGAGCAAGTGCAGTAGACAGTAACGAGATGGGGTGCCAATAAGACACTGTAGAGAAATATTGAGTTTATACTAGTACACTTCCAAATTGCAAACAGAATGGCCTTATCATGAGTGGAGGTTTCTTAAGCCAGAAAGGATGCAAAACAGGAAAGTGGATTGTAGCGCCACCTCGAGATTACAGCACCAGCTTAATCCATGTGACGTCATAGGTGGTGGCAGGGTCAGTTCAGTGCTGTTTACTTTGCATACCTGCCAAATGTTTTTATTTTATCATAAAATACCAGATTATTAGTGCTTGTTTCTGATTGTCATATTGACACAAATATGTTATGATTTTTCACTTGTGTGCAGTTAAGGTGAAAACAGTTTTAAAAGAGTCAGTACAGTTGCTGAGTGATATTCTATGGCTCAATTTTTTGGACCCATTGATTATATGGGTGTACCCGTGCAGCAGCGACAGCAACTGATAGAGCCAACGGATAACGGCAACTGAATTTTCGACAACCGTTACGTAAATATTTAATTAATGAACTTTATAAACATTACTGCTTGTCTGCTGCATAAATCATTGTTGCCGTGACTATATATGGAACAGAGTAAGCGTACCTGTTCACAGCATCCCTACAGAATCAAGTCTGTAACTCTTTCATAAACAGTATATGTATTCAGTAATGCAATAATTTTTAGTATTTTCAACCAACTTTAGTATTTTTTGCATTCCACTGAAGTGTTTTTCAAACAATTAAAAAGAAGTATTGTGTATTGTGTTTTTACATAAATTTATTGATTTATTTACAGTACGTACATGCCAGTGTGGGGCATTAGTGTAGGGGATAATATTAACATTAAAATAAAAAAAAATACATAACGAAGTGCAGATTGATAACATGTCATTTGGAATTGTCTAAACAACAACTGCTCTCAAATTTGGTTTAAGAATAACAAAACGCAAAAAAAGGGTCAAAGAGTGCCAAGCACATGTGACTAGGAAGAAGGAAAGAAAGCCTAAACAATAACTTTCAACTGTGCCTAGGCCATGGTGTAAGACATATATATATATTCTTTTGGTGGGAACAATTGCGAGACGTGATCGACCCGATAAATTAGCAACGGCGCTTCCATCGACCTGTTGATGGCAGCGGGGTACCTATTGGCCGGACGATGCAATTTCAAGACAGAGAAGGTTTTATATACTGCCGCTATAGCAAGCGGCGCTTCACGGGAAATCCAAAATGATTGAGTCACGTGTGAAAGTAGGTCACCGTGGTGAAAGGAGAGCGTGGGGGAAAGGGCATTGCCTCGAGGGAGCAGATACGGTGACGTGACACCACGTGCAGAAGCTGTTCTCTGGTTGCTTTTGTTATCTGCGCATTCCTTGTCCATGCAAGCTCTCTAAATGAAGTTGAGTCTTGCCACCTGTAGGTATCCGGGCTGATGGATGCGCACCATTACTGCTTTATCTGGTTGATCGCATCACACAAGCAAGCCAAGAAGTGTCCCCACCTAATGAGTATATATCTTACACTGTGGCCCAGGCTGACCCGAAATAAAACTTTGAAGCACAAGCAAGAATGTTGAATGGGAAGCGGACACAATTTCTTGAGAGAGCTTATTCCATTCTTGAATTGTTAGTGAAAAAAATGAATACTTAAATAGGTTTATTCTGGCAGTAAACTTGTGCACGTTTCATGTGTGACCTGTGCGGGCAGATATATACATATGCTCCAGCATTTAGTTTCCCTATTGAATACCTATTTAACATGTTTAACATTTTTCAAAGAGAAAATTCTGGCAGAACCCATCTCGCGATGACTGTTCACGGTAATGTGCTTAGCATTAAAGCAATGTAGCAACAGACTGTATTGCCAACAGTGAAATGATTCGTCTTTAAGGTGCGTATGCAGCTGGACTCTTCTCATGCTTCCATAACAATGATGATTTTGCTATAGCATCTCATGCATGTCATAATCATACATGTAATGGCATGACATGTGATGCATGCAAAGAAACAGTTAAAAAGTGAAAGAAACAATCGTTGTCATTCCATTCATGTCGTGCATGTTATTTTAATCATGCACTTCATGTCATGACTTGCATGTCATGTCACGCCATGTCATTCATGCCATTACATGTATACATGTCATGCATATCCTGATATACATCCAGTTAAAGAAATGACCACGACAGCATCCTGATGACGTAAATGACATATACCTATGTTACGACATGCATGCCATGTCATGCATATACTGAAAGAAATAGTATGTCCAGTAAAAGAGATAATGATGATGGCATCATTATGGCTTAAGAGGCTAAACAGATGGATGGATGGACTCAAAGTGCCACAAAAATTAAAATTAAATTATGGGGTTACGTGCCAAAACCACTTTCTGATTATGAGGCACGCCGTAGTGGAGGACTCAGGAAATTTCGACCACCTGGTGTTCTTTAGCGTGCACCTAAATCTAAGTACACGGGTGTTTTCGCATTTCGCTCCCATCGAAATGCAGCCGCCGTGGCCGGGATTCGATCCCGCGACCTCGTGCTCAGCAGTCCAACACCATAGCCACTGAGCAACCACAGCGGGTCAAAGGGCCACAGTAGGCAATGAATGCTAATTGCATAAAAAAAAAACTTTGATAGCAACATTAATTTTATGGTATGTCAGCATACATCAATGAGTAGAAAAATTTGTTATCAATGAACTACAGTAAAACATAGAGCCAGAGAAGACAACGAGGCTTAATTCAAGTCATCTCAGCTAGCCCAATTTCTAATACTTTCATTTTTACATCAGTTTGACCAATTAACCCTAAGCATGAGCAAGTTGTGCCTATTGTAATCTTCATGCTCAGATGTGCATGTGCACTGGGCTGGGCATACTACTCTCCTTGCCAGGTTTGAAATAAGGGACAAGTGGCCAGACTATATTGGATGGCAGTATGCACCTTCTGTGGTTGTAGACTTGTTATTGTCAAATTCGATTTTGCAAGTGATCAGGCATGTGATGGTAGAAGAACATTAGGGAACAGATTAGACAAATTTGTGCCCCTAAAATTAAAGATCTCGGTGGCAACGATGATGATAAGCTCAGCTGTGAATTGGTTTGGTCAAATGTGCATGATCATGCATGCCAAACATTCTTAATGAACTGGTTGTTATTATGTACGTCATTGTCCCAGAAGCTGCTTTGACCACCACAGTGAAGATATGGTTTCTGATGTGGCAGGATCGTGTTGCTAGAGCCTGTTATATCATTTGTTATGCAAGAACAATAACAAAGTGAGTGCACGTTACATTGGAGTGAAAATATGGTAATGGTAATAGCATGTCGAAAATAAAACAGGCTCACACAAGCATCTTAACAAAATACAATAAAGCTTATCATTGGAGCTTGATACGAACATTTTCACACTTGCAGTGTTGCAAACGTTCAACCCTCAGGCTCATGACCCTAACCTAGCATGCTCAGCCTATTCAAGTATTAAGTTTTTCTGGTTACTGCTTTCTGTTTGATTCTTCAGTCTTATGAAAATGTATATTCTACCATGATGTATATATCCTATGACATGCAGTAGCAGATTGCACGGCACGTTGTGCTAAAATGTATTACAGTAAAACCTCTTTAATTCGACCCCCCTTAACTACAGAAATCATATAATTTGGATTCGTCCTCTGGTCCCGGCAGGCATATGTACGGTATCATTTAGCACAATCAAACTCTCATTTGTTTGGACATATTTGGCTGCGCATCGGTTAATTCGGACAACTGTCGGAGCTTGGCAAGCTCAGAGCACCTCAAATGTGGGATGCAAGAGAGTAAAAGTGGCATTAGCACCTAAACGAAGCAGCGCTGTCCACTCCACCATAGTCATCAGCAGAAATAGTGCATGAATGGAAGCAACGCTGGAACACTTCGTGCCTATTTGTGCTTTCAAAGCCTTTATTCTTACATTTACCACCACACATAACACCATGTTGGCCGCTTGCCTTCATAACTGCGCAATCACCTTCCATGAATGCGTCGACAGCCACCACGGTTTTGTCTACACCAATTTCGCCATAACGGTAGTTCCATTTTGACTCTGTGTGCGCGTCGGGTGCATGTCTTGAAAAGTGCAAGGTCACTGTCCATGATCACGTTGATAGCAGCCACGGTCTTTCACAGCGGTTGCAGTGAACAGTAGTTTCATTTTGACTCAGTGCAAAGCTGTTGAGGATAAAGAGCATTGGCTACATTGCGATGGACGGGGAACCTGTTGGCGACTAGCTCACTGGCGAAAAAATAATTGGGACGTGTGTGTGGTAGTCAGAAGTGTGTCTCGGATAAGGATGCGTGCTGTGACCATGCTGTGAAGAAGTTGCAAGGCTTTCGCTACAAATTCAGTAATTATGTTGCAGAACGATAAAAAATAACGGTGTGGAGGCTGACGTTTGAGTAGCTTTTTTTATGTCAGGCTCGAAGCCTGACCTCAGGTAAAGCACTCAGCAGTTGAGTTTTGCCATGACCAGGCATGGACAACAAGATGAACACTCTTTAAAGAGACACTAAATAGAAAAATAAGCTTAATTGTGCTTAATTAGTAAGTAACTTTCCACACAGAGAAAAAAAGCCACTCTTAAAATTGAGAGGAGGCTTTATGAGACGAAAAAGATACAAGAATGAAAAATGGCCGATGATTATGCCTTAATGTTCCTGTGCCAGATTGCCGTGATTTCATGGACTTTGATGGCTTCTGCTCTTTTAAGTTAATTTTTGTGTCTGTAATGATGAACTACATTGCATTCTAGAGAAGCCAAATACTGAACATAGCAAGTGTTGAGAACATTTACTGCACCACAATGGCCCAAACACGGAAAAATACTTCAAAATCTGTTACACCGCAATGGCCTGCCAGAGCTGGCGTTCAGCATGAAATTAAAAAAAGGTGTACATAAAATGAAAAGGATAGTTTATAAGCATAACTGATTTAGTGTTTTTCTTTAGTGTACGTCTCTTTAAAAGAAGTGGGAAAAATATCTTGAAGGTGTATGCAGCCTTGAGTAGCTACACATTTTAGACAGCGAATGGCTGCCAGTAATTCTTTAATTTCATTTACCTTCTTGCTGGTTAACGACCACCTCATGTAGGGATGTAACAAGGAATACTGCACTTTGCCTTCAGTAAAAATGGTGAAGACCGTGTGGCAAGTGGTTTTAAGGAAACAGAAAGCAGCTATGATGATCATGAAGTGAAGCGAAGGCACCTCCATATATTTGAGCTATAGCTGGTAACGATTCATCTTTGACTCGGGCAGTGTGCTCTAAATGAAATGAGGGCCTTGTGTCATTTCCTTCCTTCCTGTTCCGTTTCTGCAGTACTCATATCAAAGGCAGCAATTCGTTGTAAGAAAAAAGAAAGGATTATAATTTTGAATGCACTTTCGATAAAGCCATGTGTAGAATACTGTGGAAGTATCCATGCATACAATTTTCTGGGTACCGGGACACGCTGGAATAGAAGGGAACCTAAGGGCGGACAAGGCAGCTCGAGAGCACACAAACCGAGCGGCCACAAGCACCGACCCTGAGGAACCTATACCAGTCAACCCAAGCTACTCAGACATTTTGAATTACTATAAGGGGGTCTGAATCAAATACCCTCCACCCCACAACAGCCTAAATCAGCATGAAGCAACCTCTTGGAGGAGGCTGCGAACAGGAACATATCCAAACCTAAACACACTAAGCAAGATGTTTCCCACCCAGTATAGAGACATTTGCCCCTGGTGCGGCGCCAAGCCCACCTTATATCATATTACATGGGAATGCGTTCAGAATCAACAATTCCTTCTAATAAAAGACCCGAGTGCGGAGCAGTGGGAGAGGGTGCTCTCCAGCAGCGACCCGAAAGTCCAGCATGGACTAGTAAGGCACGCTCGCCAAGTAGCCACCCTCAGTGGTGTCCTGGAATAGGGGCGTCGACCCTGCGCAGATGGGGAAGAAGACCGTGAAGATGGCCGACCACATCTGCCACCGCTAATTTCTACCCAATTAGAGCAAATAAAGTTTTTCCTCCTCCTCCTCCATGTTTTCTTGTTTAGGGGGTATTTTGACATTATCTTTTGTCTTGGGCCTCAATATTTTGTTTGTTCTTATGTTCCAGGCCTGATTGGTGTAGTGTGGTTTGTGTTCTGGGCCTTCCTGGCGTACAACAGCCCTCAGGAGCACCCACGTATCAGTGATGAGGAACGCATCTACATTGAAACCAACCAGGGTGAAGAACAGGCTCGGGAGGTGCGCACATAGAAAGCTTTATTTGTGACTGCCATATATGGTAGTGGTTGTTGTATCGGTAAGGGAGACTGAATGGTAGCCAGCTTGCCTGTACTTACATTTTGCGCAGCAGCAGCATTTCATGGTGTGTTTTGTCATGTTTGAATGCACTGCTTACCTGTTTCACCTAGGATAAAGAAGCTCGCGCCACCCGTGGCAATGCCAGATGAAAAATGTATATTTACTCAGTGAAAGGAACAATGGCGCCACCTGCCATCAATAAAGGTAAACTAACCTGTGCCACTTGGCCATGCATGTTTTGCCTTTTGAGGACAGACGGTGGTGCAGGTCCTTTCGCTGAGAAATTTCCTTTGTGTGGTCTAATGTTGTCGTGGGAAGTGTGTGCTACTGTTTTGTTCGGAACGAAACTGTCATGTTTGCATGCATATGTGGTATTGAACAAAACACAGAGCGAAATTCCACCTTTGTTCAAAATCTGAATTCAAATGAAGCAGCAGTTTAGTTAAGAGAGGTATTTATAAAGAGCCTCCTCATTGATGTAGAATTTTCCAGTTACTGTATGAGTATCACATGATAATACTCGCATGTGAAAAATCTGTGCTGCTATACCTAAGGAATGAAAGTTGGCATTTTATTTAAGCATTACCTGCTTGCTAATGCCACACTTGACAGGTGCTGTTGCAGGCGCTGTCAGCTGCACAAACTAAGGAATTAAATTAGGCTTAGCTGCATGGAGTGGTAGCTATACTAAATGGACTTTTGCTTATTAATTTATTCTTTCACGAAAGTTAATTTGTATCCTCATGTAACAATTTCGTCTTTGTGTTATTGAACTTTTGAAAGTAGCCCAATGCCATTGCACTGTCCATGCATTGCAAAACCATTCTAAAGCCATGGGAATCCAGGCATTATTCTCCTGTGTATTCTGTAGTGATCATGAGAAACAGTGTATTAGTTGGCATAAGTCTCATGTTAAAGCTTTCAGCACATAGTAAACAATGTGAACGTGGTGAAATCCATAATTTTTCTTTTGTAGTAAAGCCCTAAGTACTGCATTAACGTGGGCCCATTGTGGATTGGAGAGGTTAAGCTGCCTTACTCATTGTTTCAGTGACAAATCTAAAGTACTATTTTTTAGAGGCTTGCAAGTGTTCAGAAATTTTGATCACAAATTGAATAACCTTTGTTACTCAGTTCATATTCGGTTCGAGAATTTGACTTTCAATATTTTTCGAATACGTTAAACCTCAATATAACGAAGTCAGTAAAATCGGCAATTTCGTTCTATTGAAATTCGACATATTATGCAAATAAGTACAGTTGCTGACCTATTTCTTTTACACGGAAAGGGGCTGCAGAATTTTCCGAATCATTAGGCAATCGAAAAAAGCAAATTCTAATGAATAAAAAAAACAATTCATTTTAATAAATTTGGGAGTCAGCGACGAATGATACAGTTTCATGCCACGTACATCGACGATATCTTCTCAGCGGTACGAATTAAGCAAAGCCAGCCACGCTTTCGCGTGCACTTCGCTCCTGTGGCTGATAGCATCACCTGCATTGGGACGACGCTATCAGGAAATGTGCCGGCAGCGGGGAGCGAATGCTTTGTCTGCCTCTCGCTCCAACGGGTCATCAAAACTCGAAATTATGCAACCTCCAATACTAAAGGCGCGTTAAGGCAGCGTACATCGTGCCACGCCATCTTGGCATACCCACTCTTTTCACACGCGACAGATCGCCAGGGTGCGTGGCTGCGTCTGCACTCAGCCGCGCTTGCAGCCATGCGTAGCCGCAGCTGAGACGCACCAACTTACCCCCTGCCCTCTCACGCGTGCTTGATCACGTTATCACGAGCTTGCTCCCCTTGCCATCTTTCCCTTTGCTCATGTGGGAAGGCAGCACTCGTGAAGCCACCATGTTTCTTGTCTCACCCTTGCACAATTTCACTCGCACCTAAAGCACACAGTGTGCGGGGCGCGATCACACTTGGACTTTATACGGAACATGATGCGGCTCCACTTCAATCACTCTTGTCGCGCGGCACGTGGTTTGAGAAGTGTGTTTGCAAGCAGCCACTTGTAATTCAATCATTTGACCATGTGCATCCGCAGAAGTTTCCATTTATTAGGCAGTTTTTGTTGGGCATCCGCAACCACTCAAGTATGCAGCATGTGAGGTCGTGCATATGTAACGAAGCGCGCGTGCATGAAACGGCAATAGTTGGCCGGACGCAAAAGTTGAGAAGGGGATGGCTGTGCGGGAGCAGGCAGTGTGCTACTCAGCGCTGCCATATGCCAGCGTCTGAAATTGTGTAGCCAAGATCAGCCGCCACGAAGTCAAACCACAAGCTGGAGTCATATCTTTGGCGAGAGTCATATCGAAAAATGCACTCTCGTGGACATGCGAGAACATGCAAGAACGTCCCGCAAAGGCCACAGAGCCCGCAGTGAACACTACGCAGCTTTTGAAAAGCTGTGGGTGCATGCAAGAGACTGTGCGTGCTCCTGCGTACTGCGCACGCGCACTGTTGCGTTTGTGGGTTTCTTGAACACGCAGAACTGTTGTGTATGCCCAACTAAAACTGTCTATTGTCTTGACATTCCTTTGGAGCGGCAGTGAAATTTCGTTATATTGAAATTGCATACAAACACACTTCATTATATTGATGTTCAAGATGCATACTTTTCTGTGGGCAAGAGGTTATGAAAACTTAAATACTTTGTCATATCGAGAATTTTGTTATATTGAATTTCATTATATTGAGGTTTAACTGTAATTGTTTTTCACCAACTTACCGGGAGAAGGAGCTCGGTGAGGTCGCCTAAAATATCTGTTCTCAGTTTAGCTCAGCCAGAATTACTTAACCATTCATCCAATTACTGCTCAGAAGAATTACATGTCAGAATGCTAAGTTGCCAAGCAGAGACATTGGTTTCTGAGCTGACATGTGGATGAGTAAGTTATTTCTGCGCAATATCTCGCTGTCATCTGGTAGAGGATGCTTCCTTCTTATGCTTCCTACAGATTCGTTATGTGAATTAATGCAGAATATTGTTTCTGATTGGTGAACATACCATGTTTGCATCACTAAAGTTATGTTTTCTTTCTTTGTTTTTTAGACATGGGGTTATATTTGGTATTTGATTCAGAAGTAAACCCAGCTTTTCTTGAATATTCAGTATGCAATCCGATTTGAAAATTTAGCTAGATTTAACTGATCACCCCTAATATTTATTTCAATTTTAGGTTTAGTACTGAAGATGTTCCGACTTTTCGGTTACGAATTTTCTTTTAATGCTCAGAAGAAAGCAATTAAGTGTAACTTGCTTCAAAAAAAGTTCAGCAGCATGTTACACTCCTGTAACACGTGAAGGCAAAAGCCTGCTACACACATGATAATGAATTTAGTTATACAATCGGAAGGATCAGACTTCTTGCAAGACATCATAAGCTGCAGTGTGAAGTTAATGTATGGCGCTGTGGGTCAACCTTCTCAATGGCACATGCAAGCACCTAACACACTGCCTAAAGGTTCTTTCATTCTTTCTTTCATCCTCTCTTTCTTTTCCGTATTTACCTTTCTTTTCTTCCTTTCTTTCTTTCCTTCTTTCTTTCTTTGATTTCTTCATTCATATTCAGCCATTGCATCTTTTTTTTTCTCATCAATAAATGTTTATTCATTTTGCTTGCTTACGGGGGTATGAGCTATTCCTGATGATGATATCTTTTGCTTCACTGGACTAGATGCCACTTTTTTGGAGTATGAGCCATTGCAACTAGCCACTTAAGGCTCAACCCTTAAAATCTGTCTCATGCATTTCGTTCATATGAGAATTTATGCTGGCAACATGCAGAAGTTGCCCATCCCATGGCGTGCTGTGCTGACTTCAGTGCCATTTTGGGCACTGATGGTGACTCACTTTGGCCAGAACTGGGGCTTCTACACGCTTCTAACTGAAATGCCCAGTTATCTCAAGAACATCTTGCACTTTGACATCAAGAAGGTGTGTACATGACTTTTGTCCTTTTGCTTGCTCAAGAAATTAGCTGTATATCATGTCATCAATAAGAAGCGCACTGTTTTTCACTAATCGTATTTCTGTGTTTGTTGTACACGGCAACCCATACAGCTGCTTGCAGAAGTTCTCAGAATATGGAGTCTTGAAACGAACTGTGCGTGACTGAGCAAGTTAGTTAGTTAGTTAGTTAGTTAGTAGTTTGTTAATGTTAGTAATATGGGGTGAAGCTGGCATTGCTATGACCTGTACACCTCCTGCAGTGTTTCTGCAGTGAGGATAATGAATCTGTGTTCCTCCAGGAAATTTAATGGTAGCCATGATTTCATGAATCTTCCTTCTAGTTCTTTGTTTGCATAAGAAGATGATCAGGCATTCAAGCGAATCGCTGTAGAATCCTTAATGAGAAGCATTGAGCTTGAGCATGTTTCTTGCAGACACAGTTTGGGAATGTTTTAGTTGGTAGAGAACTTTCCTTTCTGTGAGGCAAGTCTAATACTAGCCAGTTTTGTGAAGCCCTGCTGATGTGAATGCCGATAGATGTCAACTGGGATAAGGATTATTGGTGTTGTGACAGAGGTCCTGTGACCTTAGGCCCTTGTGGCAATATTAACAAAATCTTCCTATTATCATCTTTAGATAAACATGTCTTTGTATGTAAAGTATTATATTTATCATCAGCGGGTTATGTGGCCACAAGCAAAACTAGAAATCCATGACTTTTCTTTTTACAAACTTTCAGCTGAATTTTTTTCACCCTGAAGCATCTAACACTTATCAGGTGACCATGGCTATTCTTTTTTTTGGGGGGGGGGGGCCGTATGACAAAAAATGTGGCTCTTTCTTCCTATGGTAATGTACCGTAGGAAATATGTTAGCCATGAAACATGTATCTTTTTCAAATTATAAGGTTTTACATGCCAAAACCAGGATGTAATTATGAGGCGTGCCATAGTGGGGGACTCCAGAAATTTGGACCACCTGGCGTTCTTTAATGTGCACCTAAATCTAAGTATGCGGGTGTTTTTGCATTTCACCCCCATTGAAATGTGGCCACCATGGCCGGGATTTGACCCTGTGACCTCGTGCTTAGCAGCCCAACGCCATAGCCACTAAGCAACCACGGCAGGTCATGGATTCTTTTCAAACCACCATTGTAAAGATTACCTGACCAGTACAAGCTTATTCAAGTGCTGCTTTTAATTGCCTTCAAAATTAGAATTACAAACTTCTGTTATGTTCCTGTAGTCAAAAGCATTAAGGAGACTATTAGAGAAATTTTTTTATGTTGTAGAATTAATAATGTTGCAATTGTTAGAGATTGTGGTTGCTTAAAGTACTTTATATCGTTCATTGGCCAGAGTTGTGAAGTCTGTTTTTTTTAGCATTTAGCATCACTCCAGTTTCAATATTGTAGTAAAATGCTTTATTAAAACATTATAGAAAGAGTATTATGTAACAATTATTTTGTTAAAAGATTGTCAAGATACTAATGTAAACATGTACACTGCACACAGTTATTTCACTTCAATTTATTTCGCAAGCTAACTGTATTCGTTAGTAGTTGTTAAGCTTTATGCTCTCAGACCCTGTGTAGAGAATCATTACTACTGACTTTTTATTCTACTAAGATGATTTTACCATTGCTCTATCACTATATCTGTTTCATTTGCTGCTGTCACTATGCTTTACTATATTTTGGGTGCTGGCATTCATCATACTTTCTTGTAGTCTCTCTTAATCACCTTCCCCAAAGCAGTTCATTTGTTCTTGGTGTGTGAAAAACAAATCCAGGTGTAGCAAAATGTGTAATAAAAAATAAAGACAGCTGTGAAGGCTTTCCCAAAAATGTGAACAAAACAATATGGTTATGAGATAGTGTTCACTGCACTGACTCTCTACATTCCCTGTCTATGTGCATGGGTATATGTACTTGCAGTGAGCTACCGGTCATAAATCCACACCTGTTTCTGTATGCATTGCTTCCATTGTGTACTGAAGAATAGTATGTGCATGTGTACATGCAGCAGGTGGGATGCTACACACTGGATGATAGGCGTTCACATTGAGTTTCACATAGAGCCACTTGGGATGCTTTGCTTATCCTTTTTTTGGGGTGTTTTCATTGTCAACATGCCCCACCACACTTCAGCTGCGGTGGCTCTTGTTCTCATCAGTTGTGATGTTGTGATCTGGCCTTCATAACTGCTAAGCATGATATGGTTGCACCATCTGGGAGGGTGGGGTCATATTAGGCGATCTGTTGTAAGAGCTTCCGTGGCCACCAGATAAAGCTGTCAAACTTGTGTATAAAGGGCTACTCTCAAGCGTGACTGGCATGGTGAGTATACTTTGGTGTTAGCTGCCAAGAGTGCCTTTTCAGTGCCTAAAGTTAACCCGTAGGAGCTAGAACTCTGAGGGCTCAGTGTTCTGTTTCAGAATGGGTACCTCTCAGCACTGCCGTACCTCTTGGGGACATTCTCCAGCTGGGGAGCGGGATATCTGGCTGACCACATACGGCGAAAAGACCTGTTCACGACCAGCATCATTAGGAAGTTCTTCAATTCTATTTGTAAGCGGGCCATAGTTTCGAAGTATTCTTACAGTCTGCCTGCATGACCCCAAACATACCTGATAAATAGGTTTATAATAACTGCATCTGTCTTGGCATAATGATTGCCCTGTACTGTCCTGCCAGATTATTATAGAACTAGTGCACTTATTCGAATGTAACACGGCCATGATTGAAGCTTAAGGGGTGCCTTTTCAGTATATTATCGGGAAAAATAAAAATGAACTCGTGAGTGTAAGGCAAGACTGAAGGCAGAAAAAGGTGCCCATATTTGCTGCAAATCGTAGCTAACACTGCTTCAGGATAAATTGTGCTCAGTTACTTGTTGTTGGAGATTGAGTCACTCCATGAATGCATGCGCTGTTGGTGCTGAGAAAGTGACGACATCTTGGAGCAGTGGGGAAGTGTCATGGTTGTGCCATTTGCCATGCAATGTGTACTGCAGCAGTATATCCACACTAGCTGATGCACTGACAGAGTGCACTTGTGCAAGGGCAACTTGAGTTTGGCACTGAGCACTCATGGCCAAATATTGTAGCTGTGCAGGATGAGCTGATGATGAGTATGCTGTGCACTAGGGTTCACTTGCTGTGTACCGTGCATAGCTTGCCGCAGCTATAGGGGCAGCAATCGGACAATTCGTTACATCATCATAGCTTTGCATTGCCAGCTTAGCATGGTGAAACACCAGGAATTTGAAGCTGCGTGTAATTCAGAATGTCTGCGTTGTGGTACTCAAAAATAATGCTAATACCAACACCAGGAAGCAAATATTTTTAAACAAGTCTCAATTCCACTCTATAGGCATAGCATTGATAGCGTTAGCATAATTTTAGACAACTACACGAAGTAAGGTTCATAGTTTTTACCTGCTGCATCACTTGCAGTGAACATTCACCTGCTAATTAAATGAACAAGCATGGTGTCATGCATGCACAAGCAAAAATTAACAGACCTCACTTGATGACTGCAAATACTCACTGTCACAACGCTCGCTGTCACAGGGCAGAGTACCTGTTCACACTGCTCCATCTACGCAGAACCGTGAGAGATGGGCATCATCAGGAGATGGGAGGAAACCATCTTACTATGATTGTCGACGGTAATGTATTTGGCATTGAATTTATATGCCAACACAACAAATAGCCACCATCAAAACGAGTTATGTATCAGGCGTGTACTGCAGAGGGACTCCTCCTTTGCGCTTCCCTAAGGACACTTGGTGCCATCTAGCACCGCTGCTGTGGAGCACACGCATGGCCTCCAATATGCATGGCACGCTGGTGGATGCAAATACTTAGAAACGCATCATGCGGCAACGGGGCTCCTCTCTTGCTCTTCTTTTTGAGCACACTGCAGCAAATAATGCATTGCTGAGGAGCCTGCGTGTAGCCTCCGAGATGACGAACGTGGCACACTGGTGCCTGCGAATGCTGTGAATGTTTCCCTCGCTTGCTGCACACTCAATGGCACATACTCAGTGATCGAAGTTTGAGAGAGATTCATGGAAGAGCAGCACATACCCGTGCATTCATGGTGCAGCTCTCTAAAGTGTTGACGTGAAAGGCGTTCATTGAAAAATGGCACATACGTAGTGCATTCGTGACGCAGCCTGCTAATGTGTCGGGTTTCCATCTTTGAGAAACCCTTGTGACGTGGGTTTGATTCTGGTTAGCATTGGAGAAATTTAAGGCATTTTTCGTCATTGTAGAGCAGCAGATTCCCAGTGGCACATACCTAGTTACCCAAGTGGGCATCAAAGCCACTCATTGAAGAGTGGCAGACACCTGCTGGCACCCAGTAACCGAAGTTGACATCAAAGAGGTTCATTGAAGGCTAGCACAGACTGAGTGGCGCATACCCAGTGCTCCAAGTTGGTGTCAAAGATTTTCTTTGCATAGCGATACCTACCCACTCCCGAATCTACTTTGATTCATATCAACATGAAAGAGGTTCAGTGAAGATCGGCGCACATATGTACACATTGCCACATATTCAGTGACCCAAGTTGTTCCAATGGCTCATTTCGAATCCTGTTCCCTCAACACAGCAGTCCGATGTGCCACTTCTTTGAATATTAACTACCCAGTGACCCAGCTAGGCAGGAAAACAGTTAGATACAAACATACATAGATAGAAACATACATACTTGGCCCCTGGAGAGTGCCTTAAGTACCCTCAAAATGGAAATGCATTAAAGGTCAGCAAACTTTTACTAAACAATCAACGCGTTGCATAATCAAACAATATTTAGTATATTTCATGAAGCTTTAGTATTCTTCAGGTTCGACTAGTATTTTTTATATTCTAACGTTGCCATGTCTGAATTCGCATGCTACAGTGGTTCGTGGGAACAGGCGTCAGGCCAGTTTTGATTGATTGACACTTGTGTGATTTTGCCACTATATATGCTGTGCTAAGAGAATTCACATGGAGCCTGACAGTGTCCCAGGAACAGATAATTCGTGTTCATGTTTTGTTGTGTCTGGTTCACTGTTCAGAATGTTCAGCTTTCTCCTTGCTCTCACATATTTTTTATATTGTTTTCATGTGCAGCATTCTTTGGAACAGCCATCTGCCTGTTTATTGTGACCTTTGCGGGTTGTAACGGATTCCTCAACGTAATTCTTTTGACCATTGGCATGGGCCTCAACGGCTTCTGTTTCTCGGGCTACATGGTGACCCATGTTGACATGTCCTCGGACTTTGCAGGTATGAGAAGTGGTGCCTTCTTTTTGGTGGCATAATTGAGCCCTGCTGTAGCATTACTGAAATGCTAGTGAAATTGAATGCTTACAAAGGATCATTGCTGTCAGACGGTTAGTTAGAACAGTGCTACGACAAACTTTCTTTAGCAGAGGTTAACACTGGCCCAAACCAGTTGGATTCCATTGTTATAACTGTTAATACTGTAGTGTGGGAGTTACTGTTATATGTGGTTTATTTTACCACAGAACTGATGCTGAATGTGACAGTGGTTCTGTGGTTGGTCATTGTTATACCCAGTATACTATATTGTGTAATGGGATATTTTTTTTTGTTCTGGCAAGGTCTGTATTCTGGAATTCAGAAGTGAAGTCAGCATTTAATGTACAGGGCCCACAATGCAATTCTCAGTTTAATTTAATACTGCACCCTTATGCATCAAGCAAAGATTAGCCAGTACTGGTGTACGAATAAAGCAAAAGCCTTAGCCTCAATGTGGAAGCACCCAGCCCTTGATGCATCAAGCTATTAAATTTGGCCTAGGTGATAGTGGCGAGGCACCACACACTACACTTGTTCCATCAGTATGTTCAATATTGGCTGGAGCCCCTTGATTCTCTTTTGGCCCTGCTGCTCAAGATCAATATTTCTGAATGTGCTGGAAGAAACTGTTTCCAGCAGGTTGGACAATCAGCCACTTTCCTGTGGAGAACTAAAAAAACTATTTAACTTCAAATAATGTTGCTGCATGTTTAATCCTCTTCTCTTGAAAACTTATTTAATGACAGAAGCCACAAAAAATGATTAGATATTGCAGCAACATCAGATAACCAATCTTACAACGATGCTTCAAGCCGAAGTCTCAATGTTCAGCAAATGGTTGGTGGCGTGCATCATTTAAGTTTTTATCTTCTATGTATACATGCCTCATTTGATACTCCTTGTTTGTTAACAATTCATCTTATGTTCATTGTCTCCTCATATATTATGAGGAATGTGCCACATTGTGAAGAGCTTTTGCTCAGACAGTGTTTGGGTTTCAACTCTGCTCGGCCATTTAACTCTTTCGTTACCGCTAGAAATGTGCTCATTTTCAGTGCTTTTATGTTTGAATATTTTAAGACATAGTAGTTACAGAGTGTACTGCAATACGTAAAATTATAGCCTGATCACTGGTGTTTTGAATCGATGCATAGCAGTAATAATAGCTCAAACAATTTTGAGAATTATTATGTGAAACTTCAAACAAGCACCTCAGGAAACACGAATGAAAGTAATAATTTGCTGTTTTTTTAGTATAAGTACTGAGAGTGAAAAAAAAAATCTAATATACAAATTATGCACCTAATTCCTGGTTTCCAACTCTTGTAAGTCAGGTCACACAAAAAAGTTATGAAACTTTGGCGGCATCAGTACTAGCCATAGTTAAGCTCATGCTTTGTGGGAAAGCAGTAGCCCTGCAAATGTGAAAAGGGGTAAGTTCCCATTCTACAGGGAGCGTTTGTCTGTACTCGGTGCAGCAGGCACTTGGTTTGTTTTTTACTGCATCCTGTATACTAGCAAAGCAATGGTTGTCAGGTTGGGGAGCATGCAGGAACCTCTGCATACTTGATTATTGCATTCAGTAAGCTTTTCTGTGCAGGCAAGGTGGTCTAGTGTGCGTTCATCTGGCGCTGGAGCTTCCATTTGCTTTGTTCGGTACCTGTACATTGTTGTACAGTAATGTGGAGTGTTGCTCAGTATTGTGCAGTAATGCATAAGTGCACTTCCACAGGTGGTGTTCAGAATGTAAGAGATCAGATAGCCTGTGAAACTTCGGTCAAAGGTCGGTCTGAAATTCACTGCGTGCTGTTATGTGAATGAAAACCCCACACGACAGGAAGGATTGCTCGTAATAATTTGTACATGCACTGTCGAAGCGCTGTTAGATAACACCAAACCACAGTGGGGAAAATAATGCTGCTCTTGATATTAGTCTAATGCAGTTATCAAAATAACGTGAACTCATGAGCACCTAGCTTTGTTTGAGACATCCTCAAAACAGCTTATGTGTCAAATCGGAAAATTGACAACCCAAGAGAAGCTTCTATGTCTTTGCTGCTGTTGTCACTTAAAAATTGAGTTGCTGAATCTACCAAAGCACAACTTTTGCTTCTTTTTATTCAAGAAGTGCTAGGAGCACTGGAGGATAGTTTTGATGATACCTTCAGCAAAAGTTTTGTTTTTCCAGACTTACCAATCAGCCAAAAATGTTTAAATCTGACAAATAGGTACAGTTCAGTCTTATTTCAGGCGATTCATGATGTAGCTATTAGAAGAATTTAAACATACAGGTAAATGTTTAACAACACGTAGAAGAGCTGTCGATCAAAGTGATCGATTTCTGTAGGCGTGGTAATATAAGAAGTAATGTGGCTTGGCTAGCATTTGTTTTATAGTGACTGCTGATAAAGGAATACTGACATGATGATTTCGACTATTAGTTCTTTTTTTTTTTTTTAATGAAGGTCCTATACCTCTAAACCCTAGAGAAAATACTAGGAAGGCTGAGAGCACGCTAAAAAATTCAATACACTACAGTCGACTTCAGTTAATTCGACCCTGATGGGACTGATGAAATCGATCCAATTATTGGGCAGGTCACACTAAACAAGACGTAGAAAAAACATCAAAACATACCACTGATTCATATGGCAGTATTTGCTCGATTCTAACATGCCCCCGAATCAAACACACCCGCTTTCCATGTGTTCAAAGTATGGGGGCGAATCAGAAAGTCTTTGCCCCTATTTTTTGTTAGCCAAGGTAAGGTACATACAGGTAATTACAAATATACATACTATTCTACGTACCTCAAGCTATTTTCCCACATAGTCCCCACACCATTTCAGACATTTGTCGATGCCCCTGTGGCAGAATTCGCGACGCACGCAGCCTCCCCGAATGCTCATTGTCATGCAAGTCTTCGTGGCCTTTTGTGAACTCACAACACCACCTCACACTTCTCAAAGCAAGAAACCTCTCCCCATATGTGGGCTGCATTTCCCTAGGGATTTCAATGGACGTTTGACCCTTGCTCCATAGAAAATGAGTCACACTTTGTTGCTCGTACGCTGTGGACGTGTGAAGCACTACCGCCATCTTCAACAACAAACAGCATTGCTGTGCCACGGAGCTACCGGCAGATAAGGCTGGTCCGGTCCAAGAAAGGTCCACTGTTATGATCGACGTAAGTTTTCCAAGAAGCCATCGACTACCACATCTGGTGACGGGGGATACCCCACCAGCAGCATGGAGCTGTCATGGTTGATGTTCACGCCTCATCATTCAATTCACTTCAAGACAGCAACGTTGTCCTCCTAACCATCACGAAGTGGCCAATTATCGATGAAAGGATCCTCGTCAAGAACTCCCGGGGGAAAGCGCCGACGGCAGAACTGGATGAATGCACTAATACTTCCACAGGCTCCTCAGGAAGACATCAACGACCACAAGACTGCAAGCGGTAATTAAGGCCGCCTTGGTCCCCGTATGATCGACCTGTCAAGTGTGAGAAACGTTCAAGCAGTCATCCACATGTCAACATAATTGCCATCTTCCCCGAAAAAGCGTCACCCCTTTATTCCCTGAGCTTACACAAATGGAAGGACGAAGAGAAGAAAATCCGAACGGTAGGAGCTCGTCGACGGCAGAACCTGACGAAAGGACTAATACTTCCCCAGGCTCCCCAAGAAGACGTCGACGACCACAAGACCGCAAGGAGGCCGTCCTGGCCCTTGTGTTAATCAGAACCACTCGAGACTTGGATAAAAATCACAACCATGTATCAATGAAATGAATACATTCTCGTCTACTTTTTTTCATCATCACAATGCCCGGCTTCGTCGTCGTTTCCTGATTCTTGCGGTGAAGACCCACCTCACCCGGTCAAGATCGTATCACCACCGCTTGGAATGGATATGTTGATGACGCATTTACAGCCATAATTTGGTTAAAAAAAAATAGGGGCCATTCTGATTCGCCCTCCTAGGAAACTAATGTAAGGATAACATTAAATCTTCTCAACAAAATAGAAATCGAGGGTGCATCCGATTTTTTAGCAAGAAAAATGGCCAAGAGTCCAATACGTGTTGCACAGGAGCGACCTGTTTCTTAAAGTCAGTGTCGCCGCATGATTTTTCAAGTCATCTTTGCTGCAACATATCTGTGTTATGCGGTAAAGCATACAAGCGTCGCGAACTCTGTTTTTGGTTCAATCTTCTTTGGGGGGGGGGATGCACTTTTGATTCGGATAAATACCATAATCAGACATTGTGAGCTTCCGTTATTGCTTGAAAATATTCATGGGGCAGGCCAAAAATAGGTATTTTTGACGAGAGATGTCATTGTTCACTAAGCTCTGCCTAGACAGATGCTGCCAGTACAGGGGTTGCAATTGGAGAGTCACCATAAACGTCAGGCATGTGCATGCTGACTGGTCAGGCCTGAATTATCTGGCGAACGCGAATTTTAGGATCAAAATAATGGAAGTTTTGGTCCATAAAAATGTACAGGCACCTGCTGGAACCTTCGGTTGTGGTCAAATTAACCGAGAAATTGAATTAACCGGAGTCAAATAAACAGAACTCTACTGTAATGGCTTTTTTACAATCAGTTTTGCTTTCCAGAAGGTTACTGTGTTGTGATGTCATGATCCAGAAGGTAGTCACGTGGGAGCAGGACACTGGCACGTTTTGACACTTGCTCTGGCTCGTTTGGTCGCTTCCTATGCTGCTACTCATTGTGAAGGCTCATGTAACAGCATAGTAGATGACTGAGCAACCAGAGCAAGTGTTAAAACCTTGCACTGTCCTGCTCTCACGTGACTACCTTCTGGATCATGACGTTATGATAGAGTAGACATGAGACCGAATAGGGCTGTTAACTGTTATTATATAAATTATTAAGGGTGTCGGAGGCTTTCCAATAGTATCTTGGGATGTAGAGTTCCTGGGCCTTCATTTAGAAACACCATATAAGTACTGTAAACGCTATATACTAACATTTCTAAACTCTGAAAACGAAAAAAGTAATTTTACACATGCTTCAAAGCAAAAAAAGTCCATACTTGGCAATTTATGAATTTATTTTAAGTTCCCCAATTGCTGCTCAACTGATATCTTACCAGCATGTTTATCCAAGTATACACCCTACTCCTGCAAATTGTCAGCCAGATGCAATCAATAGTTCAGTAAAGGGCTAACTTGGGCCGGTTGTTACATCTTGCATCAAGAAAAGAGTAATAACGCAGGGCACAGGACATAATGTCTGTCACCTTCTGATGTCCTGCGTCTTGTCCCATTATTCATATTTGAAGCAACTCAGTTGTTCTGTTACAACAAGCATTTTGACTCTTGACAAGCACTGAGGTGAATTGCGATCAGTACAATTTGGGCATTATCTTGTGAATCTCTCATTTTCTGCAACTTTCACATTTCACCGGCACGTTCTTGAAAGTACATACACTGTTCATGCAAGCATTCTGCAGGAAACACCCAATGGTTATCTTGCAACAATTTTCGATAGCCTCAAAATGGGCACAGGCAAGCAATTACTGAAGGTAACATAACATTCCACAATTAACCTAGTTTACCAACATGCTTGCAACTTTGTCCACACACTATTTGTATCGCTGCTCATATTTCCTGCCAATTTCAGTGTGCTGCAATGTTTGGGTCTCCAGATTAGGTACCTATTTGTGCATATATATGCTGCTGTGTTTATATGTCTCTCATCATGTTTATGGTTTACCGCACTTCTAGTTGCAGTAGCTGCTTTGCTGCAAAAAGCACATGTATATTCCCTCTTGCAGGTACTCTGATGGGAATGACGAATGCCTTCGCTAACTTTGCTGGCTTTCTGGCACCTCTCGCAGTTGGGAGCTTGACAAACAACAACGTGAGCCTTGTCCTCAATGTTATGAATGGTTTACCTTTTGCCATTGCCTGACACTCGAAGAATAAGGAACTCCGGTGCTCTGGCAATATTTTTTTTTTATCATCTCAGTAAACTGGTTGTTTTAGACTTCTGCTTTACCTCCGATCATCTGCAACGTAGTTCAATTTGCGCACAAATTCAGAAATAATTTGAAATAAGCAAAACACACTACATCAAAACTGAAGCTTAGCTCAGAAGTTCAGCGAGTTGCCTGTCATTAGGTTGGTGATGGCTTAAAGGATAGGTTGGTGATGGCTTAAAGGAGGCATGTGCATGGAATGGCAGCACTGTTATAAGCACTGTTGTTTGTTAGTTAACGATTGCCCCTTCTTATAATGATGTCTATTGGCACCTTTATTGAATGCCCTTATTTGTACTTTATGAGTGGCACCCAATCTGCTCATATGCAAGCAGTGTTGTAGAGTGAAATAGTTGGCTTGTAGCTGACAGCTGTACCTGAATTTTTATATTATTTTCTTACTTTTCAAGCTTCTATCACTGGAAGAAAACAGTAATATGACTGTCATACTTAAAGAGTATTGTATATTAATCTACATTGACCTTATTTTAATGTTTTATTGTCCCTTTAAGGAACACCCATCTATGAAAGCATGGTTTTGGTTTCATTTTGCTATTGCTGTGCTTGAATGCATTATTTTTCTGGTTCACCCTCAGTCAGTACAATCTTGTTGACCTATCGTAATTGTTATGTGATCAGGAGCAGGAAGGCAGTCTTCTATTGGTACTTTTATTTCTTAGATACATTTAATTTTCTTTTGCTAAGCTGAATAATTATGAAATGCTATCCTTATAAGCAAATACTGCTGAAATAACTTGCTGACTTGCAAGAATTGTCTATGTGGCACGGTTGTTGTATGAAACCCTGCTGAACACAGATTTATATGCAGTGGAACCTCATTGATACGATCCCATTACGTACAATTTCCCAGCACCAACATTCATGATCGAGAACGCAAAAAAATGTCCCAATACAGCTACAGTTATCTTTTACTGGTTCATACATTTCTGGAAAACACTGTCTTTAGGCACCAATGTGCCATAGATTGCCAAACTGCGATCATATGATACGCTTTCTGGCTGGTAAATCCCATATGAACAAGACAAGGCACCAGGCACACGCAATTGAGAGCAGTAGCCACTCCCAGCACCATCTTCCCCGCAATACTCGCCTGCCTGTCTCGCATGAAGATGCTGCTGCTCAATAAGTTTCTCATGCTAGTACCAGCAAAACTCCTTGGGTTTGTCACACACTATAGTCACAGCTATCGCCACCAACCTTACTGCGATAAGCATCTTCACTTATCTGTTTCACAGCATGTGGGCTGTTGTGCCATTGGAAGCGTACTGCACGCTTTTAATAGGCAATAGCCCAGATGAGCCACTCTTCCCTGCTGCATGCGGCACAAAGGGAGCGTCGTGGATCATTTTGGTGGCATTGTATAGGCATCATATTCTAGTGTTACCCACCTGGTCAATTTCATATTTATTTCCCATCGCAGTCTTAAAACACTAGAAAAATGATAATATGCATCTCTGGTCACTTGTGCCCTACCAGCCCGACACCCAGGCCAAATTCCAGGAGCGCAAGCAAAAGTGTGCCAAATCTGTAGAAACGATAATGCACGTCTAGTGCCGTTCGAGCTCTGCCAGCTTGGCATCTCATGCTGCAGCGATTTGCACAACGCTTCGCCTTACGTAGATGTCATCTATAGTTCTCTCAATATTTTTTAGTGACTTCCGATCGTACGTTTTCTCGATTAGTATGTTTTTTATATCTTTTTTTTACAGAATGTATGAATGAGGTTCTACGTGTGCATAGAGCAAGTAATGCCAGTGAGAGGTAGTGCTGTGAAAAAGTTATGGACTGTAACTTTGTCTCCTGGTCTGATGCACATTATATAGCTTTATCATCTTGATATGTAGGACCTTGGAACTGTGACAGTATTTTACTTACTAGGTATCATTAGAACAACCATAATTGCTTATAATATGCGATGATAGTATATTTGATTTCAGTATCTAATCATTTGGTGTATTTAAGACGCCAAAGATAACATTAGATAACATTAAGATATATATTGTTGCAATTTTTTGTTGTTGCAAGTGTTGTTGAAAGTTTTTGAGGTGCACATTATATAGCTAGGTTTCTTGACTTGCTAAACACTTGGCACTGCATACCTCCCCCCCTCCTAAAGAAAAAAGAAACGAACTGACTCTCGTATGCAAAAAACAAATGTTTTCTGTGTACTTCTTGATGGCCGTCAAGTTGTTCAAAACCCTTGCTGCCTGCTTCAGATATGTCCTCAATTAGGTAAATTATTCACTTTTATCCATGGTTTTGTTGTTCCATGAGTTGTCCCAGTTATCCTGAACATTCACTGCAGGCATACAAGTGCTGTACTCTTTTATCTCAATCACTTGTTTGTCTCTGGCCCTGCGGTCACGCCGATGAAGCCACCCGATGGGCACATGAAAGCGGTCAATGTGTTTTGCCCAAGATTTCGCTTTTGCGAACAGATGCTGTGGCTGGGCTGTGATTGATGTCGCGTGAATGTACATTGCCCCTGTGGTACTTAAACGTTCTCACCATGTGTCGTTTATGTCCATTGTCTCTGGATACACCACCACAACATGAACAGACTATGCTGTACCATCTGTGGCTAGGTGCCTCACTTACAAACTCTTATGCCTTCCTCATTGGTATGGCCAACAACACCATTTGCGACACATGCAGCTGTGATTAGACGCTTGCGTATATTATCTGTGTCTGTCCGCACTATAGTCCCGAGAGACAAGTGATGTGCAGAGTGCTGGACCAGTGGACAATCATCCACTATCATAACTAAAACCTCTGCGCCCGTGTGTCCAAAAAACCTCCGCGCAGAAGGTTTTATTTGCACTAAAAAGATTCCTGCAGTCTACGGACCTTCACGATAGACTTTAGGAACACCGCCCCCTACCGCTCTATGGTGCGCGCAGTTTGTTTGTAATCGTCTTTCTTTCCCTCATCAAATATGTGTTGCCCAATGGCAGATAGTTTTCTAAAAGTCAGCTTCGCCGCACGTTTTTTTTTGTCGGTTTTGCCGCAATACACTTGTGTGATGCGGTAAAACACATGAACGCCGTGAAGGCGGTTTTAGGATTGTGTCCGGCTGCACCACGCAGAAAATTTTCGGCCCAATTGTCTTTTTAAAAATCCGCCTGCCAGAATCGGGTAAATACTTTAAACAGACATTGTGAGCCAGGGTTATTGCTTGAAAATCCTTCTAGGGCCGACCGAAAATAGGCGTTTTCGATGGGAAATTGACGTGTCTTCAACATATTCACTGTCCCATACGCTCCGCCGAGACAAACACTGCTACTAAAGGAGTTGCCATTGCGGTCTCCATAGGGGTCAGGCGTGTGTACGCTGACTGATGAAATTCAATTTATCCGGCAAAGGCAAATTTTAGGATCGAAATAACGAAAGTGTGCACCCTTAGAAGTGCTTGGGTTCTGACTGGGGTTTCTGGCTGGGATCAAAGATCAACCAAAGACTCGAAATAACCGGACTCGAATTGACGGAAGTCTACTGTATACTGCCAGTATTGCTTAACTTTCCTTACCCCATTGCTGGTTAATTACTGCCACATGCACTGCAGTGCAGTGCAGTGTGAGATGAGTGCTGTAGTAAGTACTGCACTTATTTACCAACAGTAAAGAAGGAAAGGGACTCGCTCATGGTGCAACATCACCATGAGTCTTACAGGCCACACGTAATAGCATTGCAGTGTGTCCAATCTTGTATAGCCGTACGCACTGACCCCATGTAGAGGCAATGCATCGGGGAGGTTTGTTCCAGCTCACTTTTTCAGTGTGTTGCTCGTTTTGTTTGTCCTTTCACAAAGATATATGGTACAAAGATAAAAACATTGTTGGACCCTATAATAGTCAATGCGGCTAGCTCCACCTGTCCGAATTGGCTTATGACTGATGACGCACTAAACGACATACCTACAGCTTTTGCATTTCCTAATCTTTGCTGAAAGGTGGGAACGGGCAATGAGGGAAGTGTTTAGATGAATTGACAGAGAGTAAGCCAGATTAGTACACAGTGTGGTAAAGACAGCTGTTGGCTGTCTGCTGGAAAAAAAAAAGATTTCTGCCCAGATGGCAATAATTTGCAACGCTGTCGTCTCACGCGGGGCTTCTGCAGGAGACAATCGCACAGTGGAGCATCGTTTTCTACATCGCTGCCGGCGTGTACGTTTTCACGGGCCTCGTCTTCCTACTCTTCGGCTCGGCTGAGCTGCAGCCTTGGGGGCTGTATGCACAGACATGTGGCGGCAACTTTGCGGGGCCTTTGGGAACACTGGGGACAGGAAATCTGTCGGCCGACACCCCTTACCAGGCCACCCATGATGACGGCACGCCGGAGAGTCCCAAGTCTGATGATGCTTTTCCCACTGAAGCATATTGATGTGCTCGGTTACTGCAGATGAGGTGATTGTGTCTGTCTCCATCTCACCATAACTTGGCAAGCAGGAAAAGGCTGCATGCCAGAACCTCACAATGTAGGTGGAACAAAGGCCTTCACATTTTAATGTAGCTCGCAAAACCTTGAATGTTTTTAAAGAGAGATTTAACATGCGTTGAAGCATTTTTGCCTTTAGTTGCCCTCAAGCTAATGTGCTTCTATAAAATGCTTGACTTAAGGTATCCTGGGTTAGATATCTTCGAGCCACAAGCTTCATATTTTAAGATGCCAAGGTTGAGCATATGAGTGCCTGGCTCAAGGGGCAGCTGCTAGACACTGTGTGGATAGTTACAGCCACTGAATCTCAAATTTCGCTAACATCCCTATCAGTACACAATGTGTAACATAGCCCCTTAAGGAGTGCTTTCTAAACAGTAACTTAGCCTTGCCACGAGTGCTAAAGCAGCTATATGCGTTGAGCATAAAGTCATCTCCTGCTTTACTCTTGCACCCGCCACAGTGGCTCTATGGTTATGGCATCCTTCTGACAGAGCCCAAAGCTGTGGGTTTGATGCCTGTGTGTTCTTTCCGAGCGAATACAAGAGCACTTGTGTGTTGAGATTTGGGTACACATTAAACATCCCCATGTGATTTATTAGTGAACCTCCTTTTGCAGAGTGTCTCGTAGCCCCGATTTAGTTTTGGGACATTATTGTTAGGCAAGTTACACTATAATTAAGTAAATTTGGTTCATTACATTAGGTAAATTATTGTGCTTCTGTCTGGTGCATGATACGCTGCAGCCATAGTGGCAGCCATGTTGCCAACTACTGTGGTCTCATTGACTCGTTTAGCTTGTAGCTTTAGCATCTTGTGTGGTGACTCAGTGGATGTGGTATTCGGATGTTGAGCATGGGGTTACACGATTGAACCTCGACAGCAGCAGCTGCATTATGAGTATGGCATGCAAAAACGCTCGTGTACCTTGCTTTGGGTGTATGTTAAAGAATGCCCAAGCGATTAAAATTTATCTGGATCTCTCCACTGCAGCATCTCCGATAGCCACTGTTATCTCCTTGGGATGCCCTTTGTGATCGATGAGCTGGTCACTGATGCTTTAATGTTTTGCCAAGTCATGGTGAGATTGAAGCATACACATTCCAAAATGCAAACAAACCCCAATACAGCTGAACCCAGTTGTATGGCTTATGCACTAAATGTAGTTTGTTATATCAGATGACATGATACACCAAGATTCACCTATAACGAATTTTAGCAAACTTTTGTGATGTGTTCATTATGTACACATTCGTGTTTCCCAGTGGAGAAAAGAAGCAAGGAACGAATTCAATTTATTGAAAGCAAAACTACGCTTAGTCTGCTGTGCCAAGCTGGGTCACCCAAGCTGGGTCACCCAAGCTGGGTCACCCAAGCTGGGTCACCCAAGCTGGGTCATCCAAGCTGGGTCATCCAAGCTGGGTCAGACCAAGCTGGGTCAGACCAAGCTGGGTTGTCATGAGGAAAAATGTTTATGAGAGCTTCTTATAGACTTTTGACATTCTCACATGTATGCCTGAAAAAGAAAAAGCACAAAAAAAAGAAAGAAAAAAATTTGACGACAGCTCTCCCAAAACTGTGTTTGCGCCAAGCCAGCAACATTATGGTGCTGGCAGCGGATTCTCTAAGTTTGATATATCCAATGACTAGTTTGTTATGAGGAAGTTATTTCACATCAGTGTCGTTCAGTTAGTTGAGTGAGTGCAACATACAGAATACTTCATTTTACCCAAGTTCTTTATATTCTGGTTCGACTGGACTCAATTTTCTTATGGCACCCAATGCTTCTCGATTGTGCTACCAGACTTGTTATGCAAACCCTGTTTTTACCCAAGACTCGATGCATTACCTTCTTTGACCTGATGTGGAAAGCCAATGTTACTTGCTGCTGTGAATAACTTCTTTTTGGGTGGGTTGGTGTTTACTTAACATGTTGCTTTTTAGCGCAACAAGCTCGAAGAAAAGAAGACAGTGAGGGGCGAAAGGAAAGGAAAGACAAACGCTACTTACATCTGTTTATTCTGAAAAACACAGCATCCGATATATACACAAAAATGCACATGCGCAAATGCGTAAAACAAGCAAAGGACATCAGTCAGCACAAGGCATTTATATCCATTTTATATGCCATGCAATCTGAATTCTGAACCGTAAAGCGCAACAGAAGTTTGACTCACGCAAGCTAGACCAATGCTATGGATATGGAAGGCTTCTAACAGTTCACGTGCGGTTTTGTTTTTGCTTCTGCCTAGGATCCTGACATCAAAAAACAGTGGTTCACAGTCGGGACAAGACCTGCAATGCGCAGACAGGTGTGCAGTAGTATCTTTCTTTAAAATACTTGCGTGCTCTCCTATTCGGTCGTTGACGCAACGCGCAGTTTGCCCAATGTAGCACTTGCCACAGCTGATCGGCATCAGGTAAACCACTCCAGTGGAGCAATACACGTAACGCTTAATGTGCTTTTCTGTATGCCTGTTCATAGCGCCACCCGTGATTCGGGGGCAGAGACTGGCCAGCTTGTTTGAGGCGGAGAAGAGCGCATGTACTCCATACCTGTTCGCCACTTTCTTGAGATTGTGGCTAACCCTGTGAAAGTACGGGACGCTCTGTTTTTCGGAATAGACAGTTGTAAGTAGCGCTCATCCTTCCTTTCCTTTCGCCTCTCACCGTCTTATTTTTTTCGAGTTTTTTGTGCTAAAAAGCAACATTTTGCTGCTGTGACTCTGTGCTTTGGATACTTGCATCCTATACCAACCTCAGGTCAGTGGCACTTTATTTATGCCTCCGGATGCTTCATTTTCATCAGGTAACATTCCAAAAGTTTTCAGCTATGTTAAGGAAACTGTGAGTAGTCTTAGTAAATGCTTGATGCCCCTGAGCCCTTTAATCACCTTGGGAGCAATTCCCTTGGCCATTAACTTATTTTTGAATTATTTGTGTGTAATGAGCACTTCAATTTAGAATCTTGCTGCATATTCTTTCAGTAGCTGGAGTTTGGAGGCCGAACTGCCTTTGTAGTCTCACTCTTAAGGACTGAATTTTGCTGTAGCATTTATATTTTTTTTTTCTGTCGGAACACTCAATCACACATGGATGATTCTTTAGACAGAAACTATGCGAGACACTGTTTTTGTTTGCCTGAGTATCATTGACGACCGCACTTTCGCAACAGACTTTTGACTGATATCTATACATGTGAGCATCCTGAGCATATGCCGATTTTGCCGTGGCAGCATATGCTCGAAATATATAGGATAAAGCTGCAGTGAAGGAAAGTTAATGTTTAATGTATATTCATCTTTTGTTTTGAAGTTCGCACAAAACATGACGTACGACGGTCTGTAAGTTTGAGTCTAAAGGTGTTTACAAGCTATGCGATCAAATGCTTTAAGGACATGTACCACGAAAGTGACAGAATATCTAAGAAAAATAGTTGTAAGCTCAGGACAGATTCTGTCCAAACTGACGTATACTTGCTGTGTGGCTTGTCTGATAAGCATGTACTGCACACTTGTTGTAATACAAAGTCAACTTCAATTCTTGACATGTAGAACAAGCAACATTGATTTTATGTGCCGTCACATTTATGTTTGGCACAACAAGCGTGTGACAACGTAACGATTCTATTCCAATTCTATTCCAATTCTATTCCAATTCTGTTCCAATTTTATTCCTTTTCACACTTATTCAGTGGTCAGAGCTGTGCTCCACCCGCATTATCGACGAGATCAGCCGGTTGTGAACGGTGGGTGATAAGAAAGAAAATAGAAATGAGCACAAGGAATTGCTTCATTATATCATGTCATGCTTTCCTCTGGCACTGGACAAGCTTACGGTACATTACTGATAGACTTAAAGTGAAGGAAGCGGCTTTGATAGCAGTGATTTGAATGCACTTGCAGTAAGGACATAGATGTGTGCTAGATTTAATGAAAGCCGCCTTCCAACCATGCAACATTCTATTAAATGGCAGTACGCTCGACTGCAAGTTGTCGGCATGTAGCACTTTAATGTGGTAAATATCACATGTGCAGTTTTTAGTGAGATGAGGAAGCCTCAGTTTGTATGATGCTACAGTTTCCTTTGTTTCTTTCACGCTACCTGCTTTGGTGACTTAGTAGCTGCGGTGTGCTGCTGTGGACCATGAATTTGCAGGTTTGATTCCCGGCCATGGCAGCCACATACAGATTTTGACATGGTACAAAAAAGATGCTCATTTAAATTATTGTAGGTGGTCATTACTAATCCAGCGGTGGTATTCCTGAGATCAGAGACGCAGTGTTCAGTTAATATAGCCGCCAAATAAACCTAACGGACACTGAAAGCCAACACTGAAGATTATGATTGTCTGTTGGCTTGGCCAGTTACTGAGCAAGGTGGTCACTCATTTCTGAAAAAAAAGAATGGCTCCTATTAAAACCACAGGAGGCAAGGGAACATGGCAACCCTATCTTCTCCTGTGCCCTTTCCTGAAGCGCACATACATGTGAATAATTTTATTGTTCAAGTTTGTTCTTAAAAGGTGTTGTCGGTCATGCTCAGGCATTTAACTGTACGCGTAATGAAAAAGTCTGTGAGGCCTGGGCCAACTTTGATGGCTTCGCATATGGTGAATGGGTATTTGTTTAGTGCAGAAGTGCAGAAGTGTGGAATTATGTTTTATGGTTAAGATCTTCCAATAGCTTCCCGTCAGAACATGGTACACTACTCATGTCACTAGCTTGCTGTTGAATCAGTGAGGAAGATTTCATGGAAAATGGTTTAACGCATGCTGTTTCTGTGGAATCTGTTTCTCTGCCATCTGAACAGTGCAGCTAAGTGAACTATTGCCAGCCATTCATCCGCTATGTACAATCGACTGGTTCTTTACCAGTACTATGCGAGCGTCGATCGGTCAGCGCCTTTACTGTGCGAAGCAACGAGATCGGCAAGAGTGAGCATGCGTACAGGAGTACTGCCACTCGAAGCGCAAGCTTTGTCTGCTAGGCTCTTCCCATAGGCATGAAACCGCCCCTGTCGTGATTAACTCAGTGGAAGCTTCTCTGTTTATTAAAGACAGCAAGCGTATGAGAACCTGGATGTGCTTTTTTAAACATATGCCGTCGTAGTCCAGGTGCACTATACGAGAAAGAACAAGGTGTGCAAAAAGATATAATACAGTTGCATTGCTGCTTTGCGCATTTTGTTATTTTCACATTATTATCCTGTGCATGTGCATGAGAAAAAGCACAGGCTAAAAAAAAAGAAGAAAAAAAGAAAAGTCGCAAGCCAGGGGCACATGCTCCTGCTTTCTCCAATAAGCCGGGAAGCTTGCGCCGAATTATTCGTGTGACGGGCTGTGTCGTGCTGGTAGGAAGAGCCCAGCAGATGAAACTTGCACTTCGAGTGAACTTGGTGTCACTCGAAGCACCACTCTTAGCTGATCACTTAGCTGATCACTTAGCGCCAATCTTGCTGACCTTGTCGCTTCGCATCGTTAGAAGGCCCTCTCCGGTTGGCCAGTCAACACTCGCGCAGTACGGTCGAAGAATCGGTTGACTGTGCCTTTATTTTCCTTTCCTCAACCTTATGCCTCAAATGCTAGTTGACTTAATTAACTGACTTTGCAATTTCCTTAAGTCCTTCCATAACTAATTTCTTCCATAACTAATTTACCATGGCTTTCTCAACACTTTTCTGTCAATATCTGCAATGAAACGAACATGTCTGCTTGCCAGTATTTGACTACTCAGGGCTCTTTTAGTGTACCTAGCCTGTATTGCATTGAGGCACCCTAAAAATTTCTGATCAGGCGTCACCTAGCTCCATAATTTGCCCAGTCGTGTCTGAGTTGTACTATTCTTTTTCACCTGTGTTGCCACACAGTATAACATCATGCCACGTGGCAGTAGCATAGTCGGGTGTAATTTTGAGCTTGTCTAACTTAAAATGTGGTGGGCAACTTAAGTACTGTCTAATTTTATTTAAAACATTTACTGCTGATTCAAGAAAGAGGTCCTAATGTGAATGTTCTGCTGTGGCCAATTTTGTTCAAATTCAAAGCCTGGATATGGGCGCTACATTCACCAGGCATGCAGAAGTCAAAATTCTTTGTAACCTGAAGGCTGTACAGTGCAATTGTAAGTACGTACTAGTATTGTTATAGGCAGTCTATGTCGCTGTCATTCCTTCCCCAAGTTATTTCTAAACAGTTGCATTATCTAATCATCAGTGGGAAAGCTTCAGTGTGCAATATATAGTCTGCTTTAAATGTTGTGTTTATTTTGTTTTGTGGTGTTCTTGTTGTCGTGCACTGTCCTGTACCTGTATGTCCACCTTAAGGGACTGTTGAAGATGTTGCCAAATGCCAAGTTCCTACCATCTTTGTGTTGTACGCAGATCTTTCTGCATTATTCTGTACACAAATTTTGCATGTGTAAGTGTTTGTGCATGGGGAAGGCAATGAAATGTCAGTGTACTTGTGGATGAACTGTAGATTCTAGCCACCTCTCTGCAACATAGATTGCTGAGGGAGATTTCATTTTGGAGTGTTCTAGACTGTCTCATCTGAAGTGAAGTTTAGTTATATACAGTTGTGGACAACTTTTTCTGGCTACAAAGGCAAACTGCAGAACCAAAGTTCAGACATATTGCTGCTGCTGCTCAGAAAAGCACTGCAATTTCATTTACCCTTCCAACATGAGGAACTCAAAACATAATTGCTTACCACAGCTTGCCATGTTAAAATATGGAAAGAGATTTAGTATTTACGAGTTGGTACGACATTTTATTTAATTGTTTAGCTTTGCTCTTGCGAGTTTTGTCACGTGAGACTTTCACGCCATTTTATGCATCCTCCAAAACCAAAATGGCATCCACTTCACCTGGCAGCCGTCCTTCATCTGTTGGCCTGCCAGCCAACTGAAAATTTCCTCTGAGACATGTGAAGAGTTTCTGCAACAAATGTTGGACATGACGGGGGAAGCAAATGGTGTGCAGCATTTATGCTGATTTAATGGTGGCTGTCTTTTATCAAAGTAAGCAAACCGCACAAAATTGGAGACATCGAAGGTGGCAACCATGTCACCCAAACTAATTTGCACAGTAATTAATGTGCAGAACCACCACCTCCATAGCTTCATCAACACAGCCTTCATGGCCAGGAAAGGGTTGTCCGTGAGAACAGCTGTAATGATTATATCTAGCATTATTAGATTATTACTATTGTGTTAGTTGTAATGTAATTCATGCTGTAACAACCTGTTGCTTTTACTGAGCATCTACCTTACTGCTCTGGCTGCATTACTGTTATAACTGAGGCCGAAATGGGGAATGCTGAACAACTTAATGTGTGAAAAATGTACACTTTAGAGGAGCTCTTGTTTGCACATGTGTAGTCTTCAGTACTCATCATAGCAGACTACTGGTGCCGCAAGAAAATGTTGCATGTGCATTATGTAATATTGCACATTTCGTACAGCATAGGGTCAAAATGTGTGCAGAACAAAATGATGAGAGTGTGTGGTTGTAGCAGTGTGTGGCCACAGTCAAACTGTCAGCCAGAGTAGCAAGGGGAACACCCCGGAACTATCCCTTTTCACAGCGGCACTTGAACGAGTTAGTTCATACTTGGCTGAATCAAAACTCTGGTAGGCTTTGTCCAGCCAGGCTTTTAGTTCTTGTCTAGCTGAATGAGCTTCAAGGCGAAGGTCAAGCATTGTTTTGATATGCACAACATTCCACTGTAACTGGGCCCAGCCGTATTGGCAAGTTTCAGCCAGTTATTTTTATATGGTTGTTGAAGGATTTGATTGTCTGTTGGCCGCAGCTGTCATTCTTGATAGAATAGAATGGTGATGCAAAACATCCACGCCGTGGAGCTGTGTTGACATGATGTGGCAAATGTTTCAAAAGCTTGAGAGCTGTTGCACTGTTTATCTTGGCGTACGGAAAATTGTGCTGCGTGTTTACACCTTTCGCAGCGTGTTATCATTAATGCTTGAAACTAAGATCTGTTTGTTTCTGGGTTATCTTCAGGCTGTATTGCGATTAAGTATTGCTGCCTGAGATTTTGTCATTTGAATCATCTAGCATCATGGAGCTCAACTTTTCTAGAACCGTCTCCTCTCAGTTAAGGCATGCCATTTGTTTAAATGCACAACCGTCACAGTTCCTAGTGTGCTTTCTTTCTCTCTTCATATGCATCTTTACTCAGAGATTTTACTAAGAGTGTTTACTTGTAAGAAAGTTTACCTTATTTTTTGCTTAAGCCAGCTTTTTTTACAAAGAATGAGAATGCTCCTTGTACCCCATGTGGTATTCATTGTTTTCTGTTGTGCCGCTGTTTAAGTTGATCCACGTCAAACTGGTGGGAAAATGTGTTATGTAGTGTAGTGGGTGTTTTAGTTGAATAATATTTAACTTTGAAAGTTCTGTGTTGTAAAAATCCTCGTAACCTAGCTCTGTGTTTGATACATAAGAGGCCCAATTATTTAATCTATAGATGTTATGATGTCACAAAAATGATTTGAATACGCAAAACTTGCTTGCTTTTAGGATACTGCACTGTGGACCATTTGACAAAGCAACATGTACTTCTTGCTTATGGGGCTTATGTTTCTGTCACATGCGCAAGTTTGCCAGGAACTACCAGTAGATGTGCACATCACCATGACATAATTTGTCAACGCTTCGATGTGCGACTGGCATTGTCAAAGTAAGCGCATGTAGCTTTTCACAGAATTAACACCAAGAGAGTGACTGTGTAATGTTGAATCTACAGCCTCGTTGAAGAAGCCGGATAATATTTTCATACTTGCTTTTTCGATGGGTCAAAATCCTGTACTCAAAGTACAACCATTTCATGACCACTGTTGCTATGGCAATCATATATTAATATGATTTTGTCTTTTAGTTTGACATTAGCATGTATTTAGTGATATTTACCACATTCTCATGTCTTTGATCATGTTGTCTACTTTACAAGTAATTGTTGCATGCAGACCCCACTTATTTTACCTTGTAAATAACTTTGAATTGCATGGTAATGCACCTTATTGTTATAATTCCATCTTCATTTTTTTTGTCATGCTTTTAATTTCCGTGATAAAGATAAAAAGAAAGAGAAACTTTCGTGTTTTTGTTTTTCTCTTTGGTAAGCTGTAAAGAGATTTGGCATGCTATTTTTATTATTTATAAGAAATGTGTTTTGCAAGCGCATGCTGTCATGCTACTGGAGCTACGTGCATATCTTGACGCATTGCTTAATATTTTGTAAGTGAAATGCATGCACCCTACAATTTTGATGCACTTGTATGCTAGTATTATGTTACAGGCTGCTGTTATGTGTCTATGTTTATTGAGTGGAAGTTTTCTTTTTTCATCAGTTATGACAGCATAAATGCCGATAGTACTGTAATGGTTGTGTGGTAAGCCCATGATGCAGACATTTACTGTGTCTTACTATTTATGACTGTTTATGCATCACTTCCAAGTATGCAGATTATTTCTGGCTGGGTACCTAGTGGAAGAAATTTTTAAGAGTAATCTCTGTAGTTCTGTAAAGGGTAATTCTGTAAGAAATTTGCACTAGGGTAATTTAACAATCTATATGGACTCTTTAGTACTCCATTATTTTATGAAGAGACAGAGAAGGGCATGACACACACAGTGGCAGTGCTAGAACATGGTTATAAGCCTGCAAATGTTACCTAGTGTAGCCATGCGTAGAAGCTGCATTTTGTCACCTGTTCACCTATTGATGGTGTAAAGTTGAGTTCAGTACACATCTATGCTTCGAAAGGAGCATCATGGCTCCACAAATTTGCTTTGTGTAGCAGCTGTATTGCTAGAACAAACAGTACGACTGGAATAGATCTGTTTAACATGATACTGCCTCCTGGCAACATTGGTGGAGCAGTTGGTAGCTGTGGCAGACTGTTTTACACCTCTAGTGGATCAAGAGCTGGTGGGGTTTGAGAAGTAGTGCAGTAGAGTATTCCAACCCTACGTTAGAACATGCTTTTTTGTCAGCGTGGAGAAGGGACCACTGCTGCTAATTGGCCAGCATGTAACACAGGAAATAAAAGGTAACCCACAGCACACGGGCGTTACTGGTGGTGCAAGTTATTTTGCATCATTTAAAGCAAAGCCTCACTGTCAAGTTAAGATGTTGGTAGTGAACCCACGCACCCTGACCAAAGGCATTTATGCAGTATGCTGGACAAATAGGAACATACTTTAGTTGAGGGAGCAAGTATACATAGCCTTTCCTACTGTAAAACTGCCAAATCCTCTCAAGCTGTTCCTTTCAGGGCCTCAACTCGGGCAAAGTGCTAGATGTGTAGTATATTGCATCAACGAGTGCGAGAAGACATCGATGTGGAAAAGACTATTTAAGGATGCTTTGCCCTGGCATACATGCGTACAGCCCCTTGAATGTTAAAAGGTTGCTTTCTCATTGTGATGTATAGAGTGAAACGGTACACTTATATCAATAATCAAACCCAGGTAACTGGACATATCTTTATATTTAAATTGATGGGTCCTAAGGTAAGGAAAATGCAGAACAAGGTGGCAGGGATTGGATGTTGAGATTGGGATATTTGCTGGCATAGGGTGAATTCAGTTGGTGCATAGCAGAAGTGGGAAAACTTCGGGAGAGGTCCTTGTGGCTGCAGCGAATGTAATCATTCTGCAAATGATGATAATGTTTAAGGCCGCACAATGGATGGTGTAAGAGTTCTGCAGTAGCAGTCCTTATCCCAGTGTAGCAGTATCGCTGCCAGGATAACATTGTAGTATTGGAACTGGCCTGTTGTGGTACCGACGGTCCCAGGAACGGCAGGTTAATGCAGCCGCTTGGGCCAGGACCTTTAGGTGTTTTAATCATGTGCTGATATTGTGCAGTGTTCATTACCAATTGTTGTGCCACCACAGTATATGTTAGGTCAGTCATTCAAAGGACCTTGCATTGTTGATTTCCAGCATAATGAATAGATCAACTCAAACGTTCAAACAAGGTGGGCGAAATGCATAGAATCATTTCTATATTCCACATGGAGTACTTCGTTTTCGAAAAATTGGCTGTTAAAACATAGAGTGTGCTTTAATGTTGTGGGATGTTTCACACTAATGTGGTAATGCTGTTGTTGAAGTAGTGGGTTCATGACCAGCTGCTAAAGTACATTCTTGTCTTGCATCAGCGCAACTCAGTTTGAGTATGAAGGGACAGGGACAAGTGACAGGTTACAGGACGAGCACTCATCCTGTCACCTGTGTCTTCATACTCAAACTGAGTTGCGCTAAAGAGAGACAAGAATATGATGCGCCAACTCGCCCATTCAGCAATACTTGTTAAAGTAAAGCTCGTAATGTTCAGAATGAAGGGTATGGTGGCATTGGCTGAAGGTAGAGTGCTTAGATAAGAGCACAGAGTGAAGGAACTATTTGAGCACAGTTGTGAAGGAACAGTTGCTGTTGCAAGATTGCTGTACTCCTGATGATCGAGATTTTTTAAATGATTAGTAGTCAAAGAGTCTTGTGGCCAAGGAATGTATATTTGCAGCTTATCTGTAGCATCTATGCATTCTTCATGGAAGAATGTTTCCATTCACTTTGCTGTCATTAATAGCCTTTATAGAAAAAACTCGTCGATCTTACATTGATAACATTGTCTTACTATATTGAGTATCTTTATCTTAAAACTAAGTAAGCTTAATTGGGACGTGCAAATCGTGATTGGAGGGTTCTTGTGCAGTAGGAATGGGCTGTAAGAAACTACCTTCGGCAATTTTAAGAGGAAGCTGATAGTAGCATGTGCTAGCTACAGACTACAGGAAAAAAGTAACCGATTACAATTACGATTTTTTCAAAAATGTAATTGATTACATTTACAAGTTACTGTTCCACGGAAGCATTTGATTCATTACTAAAATGTAATTGATTGCTTTAACTGTACTTTTCTCCCTTCTTTTATTAAAACCGCACAAATACAGTAAATAGAACGAGCTGGCTTGGCTATTTTATTGCATTCACTGCAGCCTTTCACGCATTGTTTATCTTCATTAAGGGTAGCCTTTCAAAATTTTCTTCAGTAATCTTCCCTTGTTTTCTTGTGAAGACAGCAATACGGAAAACTCGCTCGATGTGCGTGCTGGAGAGAAGGGCTGTGTTGTAGCATACGAGCACCTTGCTCACAAGATGGTGGCTACTCATTGTTGTAATGCTAGTATGTGGGTCCTGTATGAATTGCAGCACTTAACTGTTACTGGGGTTAGGGGAAGGCACACCCAATGGGATCAGTGAGAAACTGAAAAATTATCCCTAGCTGATTCCCTGGCATCGGTGTTTGAAGGGGGCCATTGCTGTGTAGAAGTGCCATTTGAATTTGTCGGCCGACACCTGGTAAACTTCCGCTTGGCATCCTTCATTCTTTTGCCATTTAGACTTAAAAGCCTAGGTAATTGTTATCAATGCCTACAAACATTCATGCTCCTTAAAAAGTAGGCCAAATCTGTAATGTAATTTAATATAATGCTGCATATTATTCAGTCCTAAGGTACTGTCTGTGTGTCACAATTACAGGAATAAGCATATACGAGTCATGTACGTATATCAAAGATATAGAAACATGTGCATTTAACAGCCAAAAACTGTCTGCATCAGAGATATTATGGACAGCACTAAGGGAAAAGGAATTGAGCAGCAGGTCTTGCTGCTCTGTGAAGACCACTTAAAAGTAATTCCATGACAGAGAAAGTGAGAGATTCTTAAGAGAAAAAGTCAAGTCGGACTTCCAAGAGAGGTCTGCAAATCTGCTAGCCTGCCAGGTTCTTGTGATCGAGACGTAGCTGCAGTCTGGTGATTGTGAAAGGGAGGTAGCCCATGTACATGTTTTCATTCATTTAACCACTGTAGTTTCCACAAAATTCAAGTGCTCAAAGCTGTGTCACCTGTTTTAGCTTGTTCTTTCAAAAATGTAACTGGTTACATTTAATTGGTAACAGAAAAAAAGGTATTTAAATTACAGGAAGCGTCACCATGTGAACAAAGTAATTGTTAAGATTTTATTGATTGCAAGTAATTAATTACACATAATTCGTTAGACACAACTCTGGAAAGATATGATAACTGTAAACAAGAGCTCAAGTTTCTTCTGTGGTAAAAATGCAAAGGCATATGGTGAAATTTCATATGTGAAGAGTAACACTGATTGTGTTCCTTTTTTAGCAGTATAGTGAAGCCTCAATAATCAGCTCCTTGACTATCGGAATTTTCGGAAAATATTTTATTAGATAACACTTTTAGAATGATGACGTGAGCTTCCTATTTGAATGCCTCATACATTGTTATGCCTGGTTTTCATAGTAACTTCAATGCCATGCCTTTGCCTCTGCAGTTCAGCCACACTTATTGTGGCATGCAGCGCCGAACTTTTCTTCCAAGACTAGGAGGAGCTGTCATGGTTTCAGCATCATCTCTAGAATATGAGCATTTCTGGGGTTTTGGCATTCAAACTATTATAAACACTTATCACGTATCTTTCAGGTCTGCTTACTAATGTGATGAACAATCACTGGTGCACTGATAAATTGATGATGTTTAAGTGAAGTTGAGTGCAGTGCATGGATTTATGTTGAGGGAAGTTAAATGTGTGTTGGTTGTATAAGCCCAAATTTGCAAGCATACCATAAACATGAATGGAAAGCAAAGCTTGTGTAAGGTCAGAAACTGAAAGGGAGAGCTAGGAAATAAAAGTGCAGATTGAATTAGAAAACAGGAACATATAGTCTTCATCAGATGTTTTAAAGCCACTTAGCAAGTGACATCTGTTACTAACAGGCCCTCTTGCATGCCCAGAGCTCCCTAGTGTTCCGGAGAATGGGAAGCAGTTTCTCTCAATCTCCGTGGTTTTGGAGCAACAGAAGTTCTACAAGGGACCTCAGTTTGCAGCACAATGTCAGGTCTGGTCATGCACACAGCAGCATAAAAAGCTTTGAGAAGAACAGTATGTTGTGTGTTTATATATATATATATATATACATATATATATGGAATTTCCTTGCATATGCACAATTTTGATTTGTACATATACGAATAAAGCATATAGTAAAGTATCTTGCAAGTTGTATCCTGTGGAGAAGTTCTAACGAAGTTATCTAGAATTGTTGTGAAAATTGTCTGTGTGGCTTGCATTTGTTGCCAAGTTTGAGAGCGGTGAACTTTAAATCCTGTAGGCATTTCATTGCAACACCACTGAGAATTCCTGCATTAAGGCATCTTGTTATGCCCCTATTTTCGCTCTTAGTCGCTGCATGTGCACTTGTGTCTGTGGTTGCTCACGCCACTTGTGACATACTGCATTGCTTTCTTCCTAGCTTGTACATGTGCTAACTTTTATTTCTGAGGCTCTGATTTTGTTGAAGACCCACCCTGAAGACCCACCCTGTATGAAGACCCACGCTGCAGGCTTGTTCTAGAGTTGGCTTGCAGGAATGAACATGATAGCTGTGGGGTTAGTTGCAGACTGTATAAAAATCAGAAGCACTGCAGTTGCATATACTTGCAAAATGAATTTTAACTGTCAAAAGTCTGTCTTTATGGAGTCAATTGGAACTCATTCTATATTGAATATACATTGAATACTTTTTGGTATGAAGTCAAATGTACTTCTCCAGGTCTGATTCAATAGGATCAATTAAATTTCATACAAATTTCAATTCACCTTAGTATGGAGCGTGTGAAAGGCTACCGATGGTCTGCATGCACCAACACCATCTTTGCACTATCTTAATTGTTCGGATCTGCAAACCAGCAGTTCTCTTAAGCAGGGTGTATTTTTTTAGCTGCGCTAGATTTTTTAAAGATTGCCTATGGCAGATGGCACAGTTCTTACCCTTGATCTAAATTACTCGATGAGGTGGCCATTACTTCTATGAGAAATCAAAATGTTCAGTATAATGATAATGTAATTACCCTAATTACCTTTGTAATTAATTACTTATGCCACATATTTCAGTCTACGAATTATGCCACTGAGTTCGCACGGCAAATCCACTTGAAACAAATTCTTTGGACAGCACTGGTTCCGAGATATTAATTTTTAAAGTGTCCGACGAAAAGCATTGGCGTTGCAGTTACTTCAGTGCTTCAATGCATAAAACAGCAATTTCTTAAAGTGTAACTGGAACGCCAATGCATTGCGTCAGACGCTTTGAAAATTAATATCTCGGGACTGGTGTTGTCTAGAAAATTTGTTCCATGTGGATATGCCCTGTGAACCCGGCAGCTATAATTCGTAAATTGAAATATGTGACAGAAAGTAATTAATTAGAAACTTAATTAGCATTATTACATTCATTATTCAGTTGAACATTTTGACGTCTCTTAGAAGTAATGGCCGCCTCATCAAGCAGTTAGATAGAGGGTTAGAATTCTCCAATCTGCCATAGGCAATAATAAAAAATTTGGTGCAGCTAAAAGAACAAAACACCATGTATGTACAGGCACCGACAAAAGTGGTATACTCCACGCAGCGGGAGCCGGACCAGCGGCACACTGCATTGCGACACTATCTACATTGACACGAGTCAAGCGACATTCCTGCTGATAATAAAGGACACCCATTGGCTGTCTTGATCCCAGATGCTGCCTGTAGATGGCGTTGCGATGTAGTTTGCCATTGCTCTGGCTCCCGCTGCGTGGAGTATACCACTTTTGTCGGTGCCTGTACATGAGGCTGTGCAGATGTTGCTCATGCTGTAACACAATTTCATTCCACAGGAAATTATTCAAATAATGCACCACTTTGTCTCTCTTTTCAGCAAACGGGAGACAATTGTGTTTCAACATGCTGTAAGGTACATTGTTAAAGAGGGCACACAAGCTCACGGCTTGTGCTTTGGACATGCTCCAGCTTCGCATGCAGACAGAAGCAGTGTTAATGCAAAGTGCTGGCTGTGCCATTTAACAGCAGTTCTGCTGCAGAGCTGGATGGTTTCAGACCATCCTTAGAGAGTGAACCACTCCTACCAGGCGTTTGCATGTTCGCCCCAGCAATTGGCTTGACTGCACATTCTGGTTGGGCTTTTCAGATGCCAAAGGTCTGTATTCCTGTCTCCCTTTCTTGTTGCTCACTTGCTGTTAGTCGGTTGTGTTTGTGCAGAATGTACGACTGACCGCCTCATTAAAACGCTGCTCTTGTTTGCTGACGAACGTTGCAGTCTTTCTTTTTTGCATGAATGTAAGCTAGTGTGGTAGCATAACCCAGTGTTGCAAGTGTATTGCAACTGTGTACACATATAAAAACCACAGCTCCTTGCCTCGCAGGAGCTGTCATAGGAACTTTTTGGTGAAATTGAAGTGCAGTTTCTTTTTTTTTTTTTGCTTTAAGGTAAGAAAGGTAAGAGTGTAATTTTATATTACTGCGATAGCAATTATATGGACATTCCAGGAAATTTTCGCCATCGCCATCGGTGTAGCCGTGGCACTTCATTTAAAGTCCAAATTCGATACCATAGTGCACCATATGGTTTGGCTTTGAGATTGATCTGAGAAGGACGGTGGCTTGATGCGCGCCATCCTCCCACGTGCCCAGTGTTGGAGGTCACGTGATCAAGTGCATGCAAGTGGGGTGTGGGTGTGGAAAGGGGGACCAGTGCATGCTAATGTGACGAAGCGTGCGTAGAGCAGTGCATGGGCCCAGGCTTACCCGAAAGCTTGGGTAGACCGACCTTTCATGGGCCCGGGTTGGGCGCTATCCCGTTCACTGATGCCCTTCGATTACACACAGGCGCTCTGCATAGATCCAAGGCATCCTGTACAAAACTTAAGTGACAAGTTGATCTGCCGTAGTGGTGGTGTAGTGGTGGCATTGCACTGACAAGCCCCAGTGTGCGGGATCAAATCCCGGCCACCGCAGCCGCATGTAGATAGGGGTGAAATGAAAAAAAAAAAGCATGTGTTCCTTGCATTGGCTACACATAAAAAAATACCAGATGGTAAAAATGAATGTGGAGTCGCACGCTACGGTGTGCCTCATAATTATATCGTGGTTGTGACACATACAAATCCAGTATTCTAAGTGACAAGGGAAAAATTCTAGCTCTTAGATACCTTAGTAAACAAAATGAACTGTTCTATTTTTTTGTTCAAATTTTTATTTGAAAAAGTGTTCTGTATGCTTTTTGTTCCTACAAAAGAAACTTTGTTATTGCAAAAGAAAGAAAATATGCTGTAATCCGCTTACTTGATACCGTTTGATTGTGATGTATCGCTTTTGCGATTGCAGTATTTTATCACTCTCGATACCATTTTTTAGTTGTATTTGCATCGTTTAATTTGCACCACATCGACAATTTCGTTATGGTCGCTGCCGTGCACATGTTCAGATGGCTTCCACCTTAAAAGGCCTCTCACCAGCACATCCGGCCATTTTGAGCTGACAATCGCAGTGCATACAATGCGTGCCAATGATCGTGTCTGCTAAGTGTTACATTCCTACGCGCCACGGAAAGAGCTTAAATTTCAAACATAATACCGTTTGACCTTCTCGCAGGCGTCGTGCTCGCAGCCGGAGTGTCGACGTCTATCGGGCAAGTATGTGTGCCTACGTGCACGGCAGTGCTATGACATCACTCATAGTTACACGTAACATCGAGAATTATTCAAGGCATTGGCAGTTATTTGTTTAACCTGTTACTTCAGCAGGGGAATTAAAGTTAAGAGAAACAATAAAAACAAACAAACAAAATGTATGTGGGTTCTTGCTTTACTTCGTACCGTAGCAAGAGAGATGTACAGTCGCAAGCAAAAGTTTTTTCGCAAACTGGGCATTCCAACTGAAATCAAGAATGTGTTTGATCAATACAGTACAGTTTCATCTATACGTGCGCGTGTTTGATCAATACAATGTATTAAGCCAATTTAATGCTGCGGAGCTACGCTTGAATATGTTTTATTTTTTTGCTAATGCTCTGCTTTCCAAACTTTTGCTGGCGATTTTACTTCCATTTAGTATGCTTGTTCCCACGTTGTGCAGTCGTGCGCACGGAGAATGAAACTATGTCATTACTCAGTTTTACTTTAGTGTAAGCTATACCATTGCGTACGCTATAAAGTAGCAGGTCGTCACTGCGCATGGACAGAATGCTGAACGACCCATAGCGTATAGCATACGCACACTATTTCTTAGATTTAGCGTTAGTGTCTTTGCATGGTTTGCAGAGTTTACGTGAAACATGGTGGTGGTCCCAGCTGCCCACTTCGAATCGAATTTGGCATTGTTTTTGTAAAATTCACTTCGTTCGTAGCAAATGACTGTGTAAACGGCTTTCACTTAGTCTCAGGCTGCTTTGACGACAGAGTATTATGGATAACCATGTGGTGTTCTCGAGATCGCTTCTCGTTTTGAACAAGTCAAAGCTTAACGAAAGGAACATTCGAGATGTCAGCGCCACCTATCGCTACAGTCAGGAGATAGCCGCAACGACGGCATATGGCCTCTGAGATTCGAACATCTCTATACTATAGCGTATGTACGCTATAGTTGTGTACGCTATGCTATTTCTACCGTGTTCCAGCGCCGCGATCATGCAAATTCGTCCTCTCGCGTCTGCCTCAGTGCTCATGAAGTATAAACCCCATGCAAGCGATCTTGCACGCGACAGCGACAGGCGACGCGATGGAGATGGCTGTCGCGTTCGCTCGTCGCCTACAAGTTGCACCAGGCCCCGCACACTCTCAAGTTCAACAAATGGCCACAGAGGGCGAAAAGTCAATCGAGGCGCGTTTCAGCGTAAGCGCGTAAGTGTAGCTACTGTAATTTGGTCGAATACTTTAATTTGTGCTTTCTCTGCTAGGGGCGCTGAACATGCCGGATTTTTTACTTTACCCAAACCATTGACATAAACAATCGAGGTGGCTAAGGATGTTTTTTTACCTCAGACAAATAGGCAGTTGATTTTTTTAAATTCGATCGTTGAAGCTGCTTTTTAGTCATAGCGTCAAGGTTTTTGTACTTGATTAACCACCGACAGCCGACAGCCTATTGGTATCGATGTGTTTCCTGGCCGTTGGCGTTCGAATACTACGGCGGTAAAACATTTTCGAAAGCATGCTGGTTTCGTCTGCGAGTCATTACATAGACTTGCTGTAAAGAGGTCTACTCTTGGCAAAAAATAGTGCCTCATTTTGTTTTGGGCGTTGATTATCATAATGAATGCGGCGGAGGTTGAGGGAGTACGCTTGAAGGTACGTTTTTATGCCGTTGATCTCCATAACACCGTAAGTACGCAAACCGATGTCGCAGAACACCCGATGCATCATTGTGTGTTCTCCGTCATCGCTTGTTTGCTGTACGCCTACTAATTCTTCATTTCTTATTCAAGTGTTGTACCCTCCTTTTGTCCTTGTTCTCTTGTGCTTCACTTACAGTATGTCGTTCCGTCAGCTGTAATGCGCATTTGCAAAAGCAATACGTTTGATAAGACGCAGTGGTTATCATAATTTTACTACACATGTATTAAGCTGGCACATATGGTTCAGATACAGATGCCTGTTTGCGGACTTGCACGACGTTGATGCGGAGATTAATATAATTATGACACCCGTAAGGAAGAGGCAGCTGACGGCCGTAAGCTGTTGCGTTCTTTCCGCCAAACTACCCGGCCTGGTAGTGCTGTAAAGATGCTGTACAAAAGTGACACGCGGTGACAAAAAATTATTATACTTAGCAGCCGACCGTACGTTTTGTAGCTTAGGTCTTCTTTCTTGTGCGCTTGTGCTACCCTTATTAATGAGCCATTTCTTGACTATGTTCTTGACTATGTAACCACGTTTGTGTGGATGCGTAGACGTGTGCTCTTTGTTGTACTTGTAAATTGCAAATAAAATATTTTCAGGCTTACTCAATCTTTGGTGTCGTGTGCGTTTATTCCAGTCGAGGCCATCGTGCCACCTGGAAACCGCATTCTGTCAGTAGCCCTACACGAAATGCAACAGCTGGAGCGCGGCGGCACAACTCGGGGTAACGGCGGCGTAATAAACGAAAACCCGTTCGGGATGCCCTTAAAAGTCAGTTCAGAGTGTGCCTCAACTCGATATGACTCAGCGCTACATGTATTCTGCTGCGCCTCGATCGTGCTACCACTAGTTTGGTTGCTGTGTGGCAAACGTAGCGCCTACATATACATGTAGGCGCTACGTCTGCCACACAGCAACTAAACTGGCGGGTGCACGATCGAGGCGCAGCAGCCAGAAACCCAGTAAAGCCACAGAACACCTGGTAAAGCCAACGGCCATACTGTGCAAAACCCTGTTTCCGTTTCCTGTTGTACAGCGCCACCTGTGGTCGCATACTTTAGTTCACGACGCCACCGCTACGCTTAATTCCGTAGCACTGTGGAAAGTAGTTTCCCTTCTCTAAGTTTGTATAGGTGTTCTGTGGTTGCACCCATAGAGTTTCCTACAAAAATTACTAGAGGGAACTCTGGCGCTGCAGTCGTTGTCCTACCATGGGAATGATGGGAAGTACATGGATTTGTCTGATCTTCGTGCTTGTGGATTCTGACGTTCTTGTGGCTTTGTATATTACGCTATATAAATCTTATTGTCGTATATTTCAGCGCAATCTATATTCTTCGAAGTGTAGAAGAGGCCGGGGAACGCGTACAATTGCTATTAATTGCAATGATTGAGCTTGTTTATGTGCCCAAATCGAAATGCACCAAGCGTCTCAAAGCACTGGCATGCCCGCGATAAATTCATAAGTGCGTTTCATTCGCGTGTCGATACATGCATCCGTGGCTTAATGGTTTCAATATCAGGCTTATGTACTAGAGTCCCTGTGTTCGAATCCTGCAGTCGGGCAATTTTAATGATGTTTATTTAATTATTTATTACGCAATAAACTGTTGAAAATGACGAGTTTACTAAGTCACAAAGCCGTTTGAAGCCAAAAAGGACGAAGTTTAGGCAAATCCATGTACTTCCCATAATTCCCATGCTGGGACAACCGCTCCCATTGTAGCTCACGTAGACACTAGCGCCAGAGTTCCCTCTAGTAATTTTGTAGGAAACTCTATGGTTGCACCCCATGCGAGCGATGACTTCGAGCGACGTCTCCCCAGTGTTGCCGGTAAGAGGGCAGCAATATAGGCGCCGAAACTAGCGTGACGCGTGCTTTATTAACTTAAGTTGATGTATTTTACTGTAAAAAGCAGCATAAAATATTTCTGAAAGTCTTGCAGTAGGTTCTTATCCTTGCACCTATAAAAATTCAATCGTTTGCTCGTTCCGTGCGACAATCGGAAGTACTGGAGTTATGTACATCCAGTTCCGGCTTTGCGCTATTGGCTAGTCGCTCATAGCACTTCCGGGCGACGAGCGACGAATTCTAGATTTGCAAAACCGAGCGATCGCGCGACAAGGCCTAGCGATCTGTTCAAGCGACGGCCTGATCCGTCGCGCGAACCCGTCGCTCGTCGCTGTCGCGCACAAAATCGCGCTAATGGGGTTTAGCCTTGATTGTGGCACTGACGTATATTGCTAATCAGGTGTTCTCGTGCAGAGCGTGCCAAATCGTCTGCTGCGCAAAGCGACACAAACGCACAGCTCGCGCGCGAGACCGTCGCCGGGAGTGCGTCACTCAGCAAAGAGGCGGGGCCCGTGATGTATGGGTTACGCGATTCTCCGGCTCCAGGATCGGAGAAAGTAGGAATTTCGCTTGCGGAATCTAGTCGGGGCTAGTGGAGAGTGTCTGTGCTGGCGTTGACGCTCGCCTCCTGAAATCATGGGTCTGCGGCACTTCAAATATTTCTATCTCGGCTATGAATGGAACTAATTTGAATGATTCTTGAAGTAGAACACTCTTTAGAGGGCACGTAACAATTTCCAGCGTAGAGCCAAAATGTGCTATATGGCCTTGTGAGGGGCCCTTTAAAATGGTCCTGAACCACGCCTCAGCTTTGGTGAAAGAACACAGACCGCAGATGGCATAGGCTGCTGTGAACACCTCAGCCAAATTTTGCAGTCTCGTGTGCAGCGCGTGGAGCTCGCAAGCGGAGCGCAAATTCGCTTTCTCCCAGACGCTCTCTTTTCAACAGAGGCCCGCTCCTCACGCTTTTTTGGACGCATTATGTCATAGCAGGTTCCCATACGCGGCTGCTGTTGGCCAAACGTTGACGTCACGAAAGAAGGGTGTTTGCATCACTGCGCTTTTTCCTATTGTTACTTTGGATATTTATTGAAGACGTTTAATAAACAGGCTGAAATAAGCTATAATCTGCTTACGAATTTCGATAAGGGTAGCGTACTTCCGGAAGAAGCCGACTATCGTCTGCACACGCTCGACCGCGGCCGCCCTCGTAGGAATTAAACGTTGGCCACCCTGCTTATCGATGTAGTAGTCGATGTAGACCTTTTCCAGAACGAGTGCGGTGTCGGATTTCTCCGAGAAGTGAAAATCCCATGAGGTGAAGGCAACGATCGTTGAAACGAATGCATGATAACAGGTGGACAACTACGTCAGCAAGCCATCCATATTTTTTAGAGGGAGAGGAAGCTCAGGAATATATTAGGTTAGTGGGTAGTGGGTAGTGGGTAGCAGAGCCAGTGGGTAGCGAAATGGAGAACAATGACAACAGCAGGACAGAATTAGAGGAAGAGTACAGAAGGATGACAAGTAAGGAATGGGACAGAATTGAACACAAGGTCCCCGTGGGAACAGCGACAGGACCTGATGGCATACCTATGAAATTGATAAGCATATTAGGCCAGAAAAGTAAATTAATATTACGACAACTTATTGAACAAATAGTAGTAGGGGGAGATGTTCCACAGGACTGGAAATCAAGCAGAATGATATTAGTGTACAAAGGTAAGGGAAGCAAGGACAACATTAAATCCTACAGGCCAATAACTATCACATCAGTCATATACAGAGTAGCAATGCAGATGGTGAAAAAGAGAATGGAGGAATGGGCAGAACGTGAAGAGATCTTGGGAGAACTGCAGAATGGATTTAGAAGGAACAGACGGCTAGATGATAATTTATTTGTTATAAAACAGTGCATAGAGATAGCGACAGCCAGGCAGAAACCGCTATGGATAGCTTTTTTAGACATTAGAGGAGCCTATGATAATGTAAACCCAGAAAAGTTATGGAGCCAGTTGAGGGAATATGGTCTAGATAGAAAGATGATTGAGTTCCTACAACAAGTTTATACAGATAATGAGGTAGAGATAACATGGGAGGGGGAAACTACAAAGCCAGCTAAAATAAGAAGAGGTCTCAGGCAGGGCTGTCCATTGTCGCCTCTGCTGTTTATGATTTACATGAGCCAAATGGAAAAGAGACTAGAACAGAGCACAATAGGAACTGACATAAGCTATATGCTGGAAGGGCAGAAGGTAGCTCAAGTACTAGCCGGACTGATGTATGCAGATGATATTGTACTGCTTGCTGACACCCGAGTAGAGCTACAGGAACTAATGAACATATGTGGAGAGGAGGGAGAAAAATTGGGACTGCAATTCAGTAGAGAGAAGTCTGGGATAATAGTATACAATGAAGAAAGGGGGGAACCATTGGAAATACAAAGCACTAAGATTGATCATGTTGAAAAATACAAGTATTTGGGCATATGGCTAAACGAGGGCAAAAAGTACTTGGAAGAACAGGAAAAAATTATGATTGAAAAAGCGAAAAGGAACTCGGCTGTAATGAAACATAAGGCACTTTGGAACTATAATAGGTACGAGGTGGTTAGGGGCGTATGGAAAGGGGTTATGGTACCTGGCCTCACATTCGGAAATTCAGTACTGTGCATGAAATCGGAAGTTCAGGCATGCATGGAAACGAGACAGAGAAGTGTAGGCAGGTTGGCCTTAGGAGCACACGGGAACACCCCTAATGAGGGAGTGCAGGGGGACATGGGATGGACGTCATTCGAAGGTAGAGAGGCAATAAGTAAACTAAAATTTGAACAGAGACTCTCAGCACTGGAGGAAAAAAGGTGGGCAGGAAAAGTATACAAATATCTGTACATGAAAAGTTTGAACACAAAGTGGACACTCAGAACTAGGAAGCTGAGGAATAGATACCTACAGCCGAGGGAGGGGGTCCAACGTGGTTCTAGTGTGGGAAAGGAGGTGAAGGAGACGGAAAGAAAAATGTGGGAAGAAAGAATGCTCGGAAAGCCAGCGCTATCAATGTATAGGTCACAAAAACAGGAGATTAAGAGAGAGCTCTTATTTGATAACTCGCGGGGCAGCTCACTATTATTCGAAGCTAGGACAGGGGTTTTGAGAACGAAAACATACAGGGCTAAATTTGAAGACGTGGACCTTCGGTGCACAGCATGCGGAACCGAAATGGAGACCACTGAGCATATAGTGCTGAGATGCACAGACCTTCGCCCAACCCTGGCAGAGGGAACAGTGGCAGATATGGAAGGGGCATTAGGTTTTCCCGGGGAACGAGGGCAAATAGACGTGAAAAGAGTGGCAGTAACGGAGGGGAGGCTAGAGGATTGGTGGAGGAAGTCAAGGGATAGATAATACTATAAATCGGGGAGATAATGTTTCCTCTACTGTGTTAGATAGTTATTTTGGGGGGAGGAGGGGAGTGAAAACTAGGTTAAGGAAAAGAGGATATAAAGAAAGGGGAAAAAGAAGAATAATAATAAAATAGGAAGGGGAGCAAAAGGCTAGGTGGCGCCAGCCGCCGCCCGTTACAAAGGGTATAGCCGCCATCCATCCATCCATCCATCCATCCAGTCGTCGGGTATTGCTAATTTCGACTGGTTTTGAAAATTCAACTAGCCTCGAACCACGAAAAACGTAGATCACGCGCACGCTTTCCAGCGCGCGCTCACTCCTAGCCGATCCTGGCTTGACGGCTTGCCAGACTTCGCGTCGTATTGACAGCGATTCAAAATGCGCAAGTTGGATGTGGCTACTTGCGATAGCCCGTTTGCGCCATCGCCATCGTGCTTTGACGATACTCTCGTCGATACTTGCGTCGCAAGATAGGGGCCACGGTACTGCGCATGCGCAGACCCCTACGTCAGAGTCTGCGCATGCGCAGTACCGTCGCCCCTAGTTGCGTACGCAAGCCGCTCGCGCCCCCTAAACCAGAGTCCTTCCATGTTTTTCTGGTCACGAAACTCCGCCGTCACGCTATGGGAGAGGTTCATATGCTGCCCAAAGGTGCCGCGACGCGGCGCCACTGTGCCACAGAGGGCATCGTTCGCGTACCGAAATGCGTGCGCAGTGCGAGGCGAGCTGACTTTTCGGGTACGTTCTGTGCATGTGCTGTGCTATTTTTCGAGTGTTGGGCTGTTTGGTTGAAGTGATGGGGTGGGACAACGATGCCGAACACGTGTTGCGTGCCTGGGTGCCGTTCCGGCTACAAGGGCACGACCGAAAAGGTGTCGTTGTTCTGTTTGCCTAATAACAAGGAGCAGCGCGAGAAATGGAAGCGGGCCATACCGCGGCAGGAAAGTGGCGGTTTTAATTTCGAATCAAGTATACACGTGTGTGCGCGAAACACTTTGACGCCTCGGACATCGTCACTGCGTACAATTTCAACATCAACGGCGACGACGTGTCCCTGGAGCGTGAGAAGCCGACGCTGAACACATTTGCTTTATGCTTTGTTGCAACCTCAATTTGTGTTATACCAGGATAGAGTAGTTCACAGCAAAAGCGCCCTTACCCCGACCATCTATGAAAGGTATAGCATTAGAATTCCTTTAAATGCAAGTGTTAAAACAGAATAATATGCATTGTTTTATTTTCCATTGTCCTTTAGTCTTGGCTAATGATGGGCTACAATTCTTCAATTGCACGTACTATTAAGTCTATAAGCTGCTATGAGTAAGAAGGTTATTAGCACACTGTTAGCTACATTTGTATTGTGATTTGCTGAGAAAGTTTTGTCTGCATGTTTAAGTAACAGCTGAAGAAGTAGAAAGGTGGTATCTCTAACAAGCCATTTAAAAAAAATTGCTGTATTTGTGATGTGGCTACTTGTGTTCGTTTGAGAGTTCTTTAGCCGTGTGTTATGAAATGCTTATGCTTTACACTTTCTTGTTTATAGAAACAATCGACTATGCATTCTGTACTTATTGCCATTCGTTTGCTGGTGTTTGTTTCCTGCCTCCCAATGCATACCTCTCACGTTTGATCTTATTTCTTTATGCGTATTATATCAGTGTCATGCTTTTAACAAACTTCTTGCATTGTGAATGGTGGACCATTTGTGACCGGACGCCTCCGTGCTATCTGTATTTCGCTCCGCTTATTTTACATGATAAATAAATTATCGTGCTTGTATTTTGTTTTTGCACCAACACGTTTTATTTATTTTCTTAATCGAATTATAATGTTTTTTTTTTCATTTTTCGACCATGATAAGAATATCAGGACCGGTGATTGCAACATTTTAACATATTGTAAATAGTTGCGAATTAAGAACCAAAATACCTAGTCTCGTCGTTTCTGCGTCGAAACCACGAGCAGTGAAGTGCTGGGCTTACTGACGCTTCTAAACGACTGCTTGCTAAGGCAATTGCCTAATTACAGCTAGTTTCAACTGTGCAGGTCCTAACACTTCAGGTTCGCCTTAATCCGTTGTTAAAAGCCGCACCGAAGGCATTTAGCAGGATGCGTTGTTGGGCAAGTTGGTTCATTGTAATAGGAAACATTGGTTGCGCTTTCTAGACAATCACATGTAAGAAGACAGGACAGGTCTGTCTGTCTGTCCTGTCTTCTTACATGTGATTGTCTAGGAAGACATTTAATAGCGAAGTTCGTCTTGCATTAATTCTACCTAAATCTTATTCAGAAATGATATCGCTTTGCAAGAAATCTTAAGCGCATGGAGCAGCTCAGTTCCCTTTTCTTTGTCATTAAGTATTCTACGGTAGCAGCCCTTTGCAATAGCAATTTCATTCTTTTGATCTCGTTATAAGGTACTGCCCACAGAGTCCTTGTATGCCACAGTTTAACAGAAACTGAACAGCTGTGCTCGGCGAACAATCTGGCGCTATGCGCAACGGAGAATTGGCGCTTACTCCTCTGGTAATAAGTGGGACCACTGGCGTTTTCTTGCGAATGCGCGGTGTTTAATTTAAAGCAAATATTAAAAAGCGGAGCCCACCGAAGCGTTGAGGCGAACGGCGATGACGAAGAAATCCGGACCGGGACCGCCCGGCCGTGTACAGCGGACGCACTTCGACGGGGCGAAATGCAAAACACCCGTTTATTTAAATTTAGGTGCATTTTAAAGGATCCCAGGTGGTCAAAACTAATCCCGAGTCCCCCACTACGGCGTGCCTCATAATCGTATCGCGGTTCTGGCTCTTAAAATTCCAGATCTTTCTTCTTTTTGGTCTGAGACCGCCGCAAGCTCCATGTTATGAGCGGCTTTTTTTTTTTCGTCCCGTGCGCTCATATCATCGCAGAAGACACGCTCAGGCAATAATTTAATTATATTCAATGTTAAAAATAGTTACGTGAAACTAAAGCGATCATTGAGGAAGTTGAGAAAGCTAGAATACCGAGGCTGCCCCACACACAACCACAGCGGTAGCGGCGTTCGCATGCCCTCTCATGCACGGTTGCGCCTCTAGCGGCGGGCGCTGGCGCTATATGAAACTGAGGCGGCAGTTTCGTGACCAGAAAAAACATGGAAGGACTCTGGTATTACAGACGGGAGAGCCGTAAACCAGGCCAAAGGAGAAGTTTAATTAAGCTGCTTGTGCGACCCGGCCTGACAGTTCACGCGGGTGGACCCATTATTTTAACACGATAGCGTTAAGGAGCTCGTGCCGCAGAAAAGCCGGTGTCGTCGGCATCCGCGGCGTTGGCCGTGAGCGATAAATCATGGCAGGCACTTCATAAATAAAAAGCACCTTCAAGATGGGCCGTGGGAATCGAACCAGGGTCTCCGGAGTGTGAGACGGAGACGCTACCACTCAGCCACGAGTTCGATGCTTGAAAGTGGTACAAAAGCGCTTCTAGTGAATGCGGTGTTGCCTTAGAAACGTGCCGTAGAAAGTTATACTGCGGTGTACATCGGTAATTATGAGCATGTAACTTACAGAAGTCGCAGTTACACGAGTAGCGAAGTACGTTTCCGCTACATTTCTTCTGCGCTTACCGCACACGCAAAGCCATCTTGCGGCAAACACAGAAGACGCCTTCCATCAATGTACGGCGCTGCCCCGACAGGTGGCGCGCCACGCGCGCATTGGGGCTGTGCGGGGACCGGTGCCAGGCGCGTCGCGGCCCCCACTCCCTCTCCCCTGACGACACTTCGCCGTGCTCCCACACGGGTTGCAGAATCAAGCGCCGTTCCTTTCTTTAGATTACTATCTATCTCTCTGCCCGTGCCGATCACGACGTTTGGCTGGCGTAGATCGTTTCCCCCTCCGAGACACCGAGTTCTTTGGTTCGTTCCATTTGCTCAGGCGCACGTTTCGTTGCCGCGCTGAACGCTGCGTTGCTCGACGCTCACCGCGTGATAGGTGGGCGCAAAGTCCGATGCGGGGCGCCTCGTAGGTGATCGCTGCGCCGTAGCGCATTGTCTTACACCCCTTGGCGGGTCGACGGGAACGCTGTCGTGTTCCACTCTTGAAGGCGAAGCTTAAGCGTCCTCCAATTTTTTTTAACGTCAAGATATTTAAGTGCTGTTGCGTTTGCAGTATAGGGGTGTTCGAATAGTAAAGTTTTATAATCTAATAATCGAATATAATATTCTTGAAAGTATATAGTATATATAGTATATACTACTATACTAAATATACTTAAATATACTTGAATATACGCGAAGTCAGTTTGGTTTACAAAATTAAGAAAGAAAGAAATAAGACATATACGTTGGCATCCATGCACGGAATAACGTCCACAATGGGACGTCCGGACTAACGAGCAACTTGTAAATGATAAACTGCTTTCAATTATTCGGGGAACCCTGGTAAAGACAGTTACGAAACAAAGCAGCAGCATACGTTACGACATGCACGTACATTATTGTGTTCGCTGAAGCAGAGAAGTGGGAGAGTATATGCGCGCAGCACCACACTTGGTATTAAATGGATAAAATTAAGTATGGTGAGGCCGGCCAAATAACATACAGGAACGGATCCGTAAACAGGGTGCCTGAAATGCGAGCTGGCATTCTTATTGGATAGCTCGAAATTACTGAGCAGTATTTCCAATAGAAATATAAGCTGGGCGAGTTGGTAATTGCCCATTGTTAAACTGCAACGCACACAAAAGACGAAAGGCATCGGTAAGTACTAACGAATAGCATTTTTTTTTAAACTTGCCCAAACATATGTATTTTGTCTTTAGTGCGCGCTGCATGCTGTTTAACAACAATATTGAGCTGTATGGTTACCTGCAGGCCCACACGATTGCTCTGGAACTGCTGCCCCTGTGCAGCGACTCCAGCTACCCTGCAGCAGAACCATTCGACACAGCCCTCACATCCACATAGTTCTGTCTCCCTCGAGGCTTCAATAATTAGGTGCTTTTATTTGTTGCACATCCAACCAGAAATCACTTCATAGGCATATACGCAATTCTCTCTATCCCTATCCTATACACAATTCTCTTTATCCTTATCCTACACACAATTCTCCCTACTCCTATTCCCCATCCCCAGTGTAGGGTAGCAAACCGGAGGCTCATATCTGGTTAACCTCCCTGCCTTTCCTCGTCATTCTCTCTCTGTCTCTCTCTCTCTCTCTCTCTCCGCAATGCCGCTTTCGCGGAGAACCCGGGTCCATTCGGCATATAGAAGGGGGTGGTAGACATCCGTCACTGAACCATCTCAACCCTTATCATACCAACGAGATCTGGGAGAGAGCGTTTGTTAGCTCCGACCTCGAGGATCAGCAACAACTTATCGCAAGGGCCCAGGACGCGGCTCCCGCTCAGGGCGTTATGGAATGAGGACGCCTCTCCAAAGCTACCCTCACATAATATTCTCATATTATTCTCTCTCGAAAGAAACGAATATTCGACCTCTTTGAATAGTGATTTCTCGATTCGAACACGAATAGAATACCTGGGACAATTCGATTTGTATCCCAAATTTCAAATATTCACGCATCCGTAGAGTTTGTACAGTTTTCAATGCCGTCAAACAGACCGTGCCTACAGGAGAAGCATAGTTAACGGGTGCAGTACGTATTAGATCGAAGACTGCATGCCCAGGAAAAACCCAACGTTATGAAGGCAAGTATGCGAATGTCGCGAGAATGTTCATTTGCCACGCTGTGTCGCGCTAAACACGGTCAAGTTATCAAATGAAGCGCACAGGACCATTTCCGAGTAATGTTTCCATTTCATGGCTGTCTTCATTATAATGTTGAGTGTTTTCTTCAGGTCGCCAGCGAAAAAAAAAATGCTTTTCGTACTTTAACTCGACGTCTCACAGGAGGGTGCCGTGTATAATTAGGTATGTGTAATGCATAAATAACTTGTAAAAAAAATGTGCTTCGTCGAGCTCTCAGTTCACGTCGGCGGCGCCCGGATCAGAGCGAACAGAACGTGCAGGAAAACAAGAATTTTTCCCGTCCGATGTCACAAGGGCGCAGGCCACAGCTGTTTCGCGACGAGGGCATTTCTTGCGAGTGGCGATCACGGATAAAAGGCGAATGAACTGCCATATGACAACTGACACGAGGAAATTTTGCGTCGCAGCAAACAGATCACCACATAGTCGAGCATAAGCGCTCTTCAAAGGGCCCGTGGTCGTTGAGGCGTGAGGATGAGGTTGCTATTGTATACAGCAACTGAGTGTATAGAACATTCGTGCCGAAGGTCTCTCTAGCTATGCGGCCGCTACGGGCGGGATCGCAAAAAGAAAAGTAAATACCACGGAGGACCACAAGGTCTCGTGAAACTGCGCAGAGAAGGCATGCGCGGAGTCAAGACACTTGCGCGAGGGGGCGACTGCACGACATATGACGACGACCAATGATCAGCCAGTCCACACCGATATAATTAGATTATATCGGGTGTTTCAGCGAACATTTTCAAAAAAAAAATTACCGACGATTACGTTACTTCCTAATGCGAAATTTGAGCGCAGCAAATAAGCTGTTTCACCTTTTCGATAGATTGAGGCAAAGAAATCGAGCAACACATGTATGCGCTATCACAGAATTTTTTTTTTCACACGTATTCCTTTAACAAAGACTCCACTAACAGTTCTTGACAGTCATGAAGGAAGCTTTGTGGTCGGAGAAATAGACTGATATATGTTCGACTTGGTACACCAATGCTTGATTCTCAAAGACGAGATCTATACAAGTGCCTCGCGAGGTTGTCACAGCCGTGGGACGCGTTACGAGCGAGAGGAACGGGATGTTCTCCCGCATAAGTGTTAGGAAATTGCTGTTTGTCTTTATGTCAAGCCGCCACCGATCTGGCTCTCTGATTGCCACCGCACAGGGCGAACGGCAGCGGCAATTTCGGCTCGGGCGGTGCACATATACAGATCCGCCGCCACCGATCTGGCTCTCTGATTGCCACCGCACAGGGGTTGCATTGGAGGAGGAGCGAAGAAAGGAATTAAGTTCGAGCCGGCGCTTTGACAACCGGAGACTCGCAGGAAGAGGGGGGAGGGGGGCGGCGTGTACACCCAGCGGCAAACGATGCGGGCAGAAGCGCGCGCAGCAAGCGGACAACACGATAAAGGGAGGAGGGAAGAGATAGCAGCGACTGACTGATGCCGCTGACGCCGATAGTGAGTCAACCCCAGCTGCGGAGTTGGTTTCAGGGACAACGCCGCCGATGCCGACACAAACAATATGATACCCTCGCTTCCGCAGCGCTAAGAACCAGGTCTAGCCGTGGGAAGGTGGTCACGTATTCGTCGACGTGCCGGGGCCTACGTGAAATAACCGGCGCGTCGGCAACTGAAGAGCACCCTATCCGCCACACAAGAAAAGGGGGGGGGACCCTTTCCTCCTCTTTCTGCATGGCGGCGACGGTGTTCTATGCAGTCACGTTATCTTGACTCTCTAGCGGCGTCAGCCGGTCGCTGCTAGCGCTGGGGGGATGAAAGGGGGGCGGAGCTGGTTACGAGGCCGACGACAACGCCGACGACGACGCGAAACCCAGGAACGGACGCCAAAGAGCTGCGCTCTAAAAAAGCTTTGTTGTTTAAATTGCCTCTGGCAGATAGCACAATTATAGTCCATCAGCTGGTGCACTCGAAGAGGCGGACATGAATTCCAGAAAGAAATTGAAATGCATAATGGACTAATTAACAAAAGGTCACTAATTACCTTGTGGCACATACCGCACTTTACAAACTCTAGCCGGGGAGTTCGCAAGGCGGATACGAGTGGAACAAATTCTCTAGATTACAACAATTACGAGATATTCCCGAACTTTGCGGAGAACTGCATTGGCGTTCCAGTTACTTCCTTCCTTTAAAGAATATAGAACGACGTTTTGTTAAGAAAGTAAGTGGAACGGCAGTGCATGTTTACAGCTTGTTTGACGGCGCATATCTCGTAAATGGTGTCATCTATACAGTTCTTGTCAAGCGGATGTGCACTGAAGCCTCACCTGCTAGAATTAGCGCATATCGTCCGGCGCAGGATTCGAACACAGGACCTCTAACATAGAAGTCCGATATTGAAACCATTACGCCATTGACACACTGACAAGTGGAACCACTGCAACTAGCAGCGATTTTATGCTCATTTGCAGAGTAGTATTTCTATACTCTGCAAACAGTATTACCCTCCGCATTAAAAATATATATAAATTGCTTAGAAATTTAGGCGAATTCAGGCCCGTGCAGATACAGCGTAATGAGCGAAGCCCCAGGAACATCTGAAGATCCAAGCACGGAGTTAAGACAAATTCATGCACTGCCCATCATTCCCCTGTTGGTTGAACAATCTCGGCGCCAGAGCTCCCTCAAGTAATTATTGCAGGAAACTCTCACGATCACTGCTTTACGTGCCGAAGAGGCCGAAGCACAAAGCTCATGTATCATCATGTTGGTTTATACCAACGGCAGTGATCGTTGTCCTCAGCCACGCCATCGGTCCCACGCAGGAGGCTAACGTTGGAATATCACAGCACACAGACCAGAAATGCGTGAGAACGATACCGGCGACTGACGGAAATATCGCATAACGATCGGAAACTTGAAGTTACGGGGTTGCATGGGGTTGGCCATACACGAGCACCGCTATGTTTCACTTCACACGCCAAGTGATGAGATGTACAGCGAGAAGGTACACGCTGGCAATACACAGGCACCGCTGCGCTTCATCGAGCGGAGACCGATAACAGCCAAAACAATTCACGACACGTATGCGACACGCCGCGGTTGACCACGCACGACGCATGCGTGCGCAGCCGACAGAAATTTCCGCATACTGTTGCTATACTGTTGCACCCAAAGATTTCACAATGCTTCCCCGACGACCTCATGGCCTGACAACATGTACATTTTTTTTCGGAAAATCAGCTAAGATATATCTCCAAATCGTACCGCAGCATGCCTAGGCCACACAATTCGAGCAGCGACGCCATGCGCCGCGCCGGCTCGCTTCGGCGCGAGATTCAGAGAGTAGCCACCGTACAGAGAGGAAAGCTCGCAGCGCGCTGGTTGCCAAACTTTTCTTGCTCACCCGGTGAAAAGGTTCGTTCATTACAAACTCGCAGCTTAAGCCGCAAGTCGAAGCATTGGTAGCGATAGCAATTAGTGTTAAACAACTACACGAAATAATATTCTCACTTTGTTTATCAGTCGTATAAGTCGCAGTAAAGGTTTGCTTATACTAATTAAATTAACAACCACAATGCCACGCGCACAGTACAAACATAAAACGAGGCCCCTCGATGACCGCGAACACTAGCTGTCGCAACGCCGAGTTGATGAAGAGGTGAGACTACGCGACCTCCAACACTAGGCGCGCGGGAAAACAGCGCACATGAAACCACCAGCCATCTCGGCTCACCCTCGCTTTGCATCCGCCGCGTATTACCTCCCAAGATACGACGCGTGGGTCGTGTATGCCCTCAGCCGCGCGTACACACAGCGCTCAAGTAAAACTCTTGCTTGGGCTAGTTGGTTCATGCTTTAATGTGTAATGAGCAAGACGCAAAGATCAGGACAGAAGAACACCGGTCCTGTTGGTCAGTGCCGGTCCTGTCGTTTGTGTTCTTCTATCCTGATCTTTGCGAACTGCTCTTTACACATTCACACACAGCGCAGCCACGGCCAGAGTAAAGGAGGGCTCGAGCTGCCCGAAATTTTTCTGGGGAGGGGGGATGTTCCCCCCCCTTTGAGGTTAGCGGCACTATGTCTTCGTTTGTACGGTTTTGTACAAACTACAGTAGCCTAAAAGTTGAAAGAATAGTACAGCCTTAAATCGCCGCGGTTACATTGATTTTTCTCGCGCCAACAAAGAAGCTATAATGACAATACCAAGAGATTTAGATCAGTTCACCATCAAGGATTCCAACTGGCAACGGCAGCTCCGAACGACTACTGTTCCAAGTATCTGTGCGGAATCAAATGAACGCCCAATTGATAAGTGCAAGTGTTTCTTTCGTGCACATTCTCTTAAAGGAGTTCGAGCCCTCCCTCAACATCCAAATAAGCTCTTTACTCGAACTCGAACTATGAACTTACCCTTTAAAATAAGCCCGGCAGAGACTACACATCATACTTGCAAATATAAATGAAATGTTTATAGCAAAGTGAATGAGACTGAGCTCCATAATAAACTCCAAAGCATCTTGAGCGAATGGCGGAGTGCCAGACACTGGGAACGCTTCTACGAGATGGTCTTGTGCCGTCCGGGAATTGGCCACACACACTTTACCCCACAGCCACCTCTTGAGAAAGGGCGACCTCGGACAGCTTATCATCAATACATTCCGGGTAGTTTTTCCTACCGTCTCTACGGGAAGCCATCACTTCTCGGCTGGGTCTCCTCCGCCACTGTGGGTGGCAGCCCATAAGTAGCAGTTGCGGCGCTTATTCCTCCGCTTTGGATTCCGAGAATATATGTCAACCAGAGCTATCGAAATTGAATTGAAACCTGCCGCCAACTGTCGGAATCGCAACCACCGCGGAAAAAAAATCGAGTACGTCATCGACATCCGGAATCATCGTGGTCATTAAAAATTTGGAGGACGCTTAAGCTTTGCCTTTAAGAGTAGAAAGCGATAGCACTTAAAAGATCCCTCACTGCTTCTCGCGCTTCCCAGCAACTACAGCGTATGTAACCGTAATGTTTATCGGGAAACGCTGGCCGTGAACGCTGTGCACGAAGGCGTTTCTGGTAGAAACGCGGCCCTTTTGTGGGCCGCGATGCGACGGAGGCGAGCGCCAGCTGGAGCTATTGCAAGGAACTGGGTGCGCCGCTCCGTAGCCCCCGAGACAATCGCGCGCCGGCGCACGCAAATGGCGGATGCCGCGGCTGGTTTGTGAATGGTAGAAACGCTGGAAAAGGACTGTCTGAGTTTTCGCGTAACAGAATTACGTTTTCTCCTATAATCAAATTACAATTAGAGAGCTATCATGTCTGTAGGTTGTGCGTAAGTCATAGTTTACCATTTTTTCCACGTATTTTAGCTTGAGAAATTCAATTCATTAAATTACTTGCGTCACATGGAGGGCCTGGGTAGTTCAAAAATATTTTCGCCGTAACGACGTCCGACGACGGCACCGGATTTTCCCCGACATGCGCTCCTTAACACTACCGCGTTAAAACTGCAAACTCGACAAGCAACGGCTGCATGTTCCGTGAATGATCGACGTCACTCCTGCTCTGCTCACTGGAAGGAGTGCCAACGTTTTCGCCGTCCTGTAAGGTCCCTGTGGGTAACTGCCGACGTTTTCGGCGCGGCCGCCGGAGAAAGAAAAAGACAAGAATATCCTCGAACAAACTCGAAGGTGAGCGCGTCCCAAAGCATGGCCAATGCCCTCCTCTACCGGCGAACTTGACGAAGGAGCGTACGCGCGGACGGACGGTTCGAGAAGGCTCGAGCTCTTTGAAGGAGATTCGTGTTTTCGCGATTAGGGGGAGGGGGGGCAGTAAGTACTGCGTTGCAGAAAGCAGCACTGAGATTTGATCAAGCAGAAAAAATGGCCAAGGCAGTCAGGGAGAGCCTTAGCGGACTCGGGAAGGAAGGACTTTCGCAATGTTGGAACGAGACACACGCAGAGGGGCGTGAATTGGAACTGAATGTTAAAGAGAAAGAAGAGTTCCTACGCCAAGGCAAAGGAAGACTCCACTACGGTATCACGATGGGTCTGTACTTCACGTATTTCCTTCGGCCAAGGACATGTACCACTAGCGGTTCTACGTGATTGGACACAACATATTCCTCGTTGGCTTGACGACATGTATCCGCCAGAAATGTGGCAGAACATGTCACTGGTTGAGCAATTTTTGACTGGGAATGGTGACAGCATGTACGTGTTGAAGTTCCACGGCAAGATCTTGAGCCTGAACGGCATACGACGTTCGCCGTCGTATGCTCACCGGTATAGCAAGGCAGCGCAATACACCCTTGAAAGGTTTTCAGAATGTTGTAGAGATTCTTTCGGGCAATAACTGTGTGCAGCTGCGAGACCTCTTGCCCAAGTTGGTTCAGCTTGTCAAAAGTGCTTCGACTATCCCAATCACACTATGCACATATCTGAGAGATCGTTTCCATGCCCACGTCGCGTCAAAACGTACCCGAGGACAACAATGGGACAAGCGCCGTTAAATCACACAGCAGTTCTCCGTGGACACAAAGAGCTCGCCAGCAAAATAAATTTCAGCGACATCGCGGATTGTAGTTGTCGCCACTGGACAGCTTGCAATCTAGCGAGTTGTGGATGGGGTGGAGGATAAGTGCATCTTTGCATCTTGTAATGGCTGGTGATGTCGCTGAACCTGGACAATCTGCCTTCTCATTCCCATACTTCGGAGGGCCCTGTCCAAATCCTACAAGAGCCCGATACTAATGCAGGCTATTTATCCAGGAATATACACAACAGATAGATGCAAAGTGTGTGGCACCAGAGCCACGCTACACCACATGCTATGGGAATGCCAGGAACTATAATGCAGGACAATGTGAGCGCAGCCTCCATCGAAAGCCTCCGCGCGCGGTGGCAGGCTGCGCTGCTCAGGTCAAACCTAGAAGACCAACTCTGGGCAGTCCAGCGGGCCAAGGAAGCCGCCGAGAGGCAAGAAATCTTGGCCATAACCTCGGCGGGTGCCCCAGCCCACTAACTCGCCGGACGCGAATCGTTCCGATTCGAAACAAAGTTTTCCCACTCACTCACTCACTCACTCACTCACTCACTCACTCACTCACTCACTCACTCACTCACTCACTCACTCACTCACTCACTCACTCACTCACTCACTCACTCACATCGCGGACGAGCTTATACAGGGGTCAACTGTGCATAGAAACGTTTTCTCGATTGTGCGATAGCCTTTGCATAAAAGGACAATGAACTTCATCATGGTATAATGAGACAGCTTTATTCAAGCTCTTACAGCCCCTGACCTTAATTTATCCCCTCTCATAAAATCTGCATTTCGCCGCTTCCTTATTACAACCTCTGTACATTGCGTATTGTTGTTGCCTTTTTGTTTTGTATCGAGTTTGCTGGTTCGTTTGCATTTTGAAAGGCGAAGAGTTTATGATCTGTATTTAGATTTTATATTGTTAGCTTACTGTAGAAATGTTTGTATTGCCCAGAGTTTATTAGAAACGAGGAGTTGAAAACCTCTTATTAACATTTGAATTGTTTGCTTATTGTGGAAGTGTTTGTATTGCCCACTAGTTCATACAAACGAAGGGTTTGTAATATGTGAATTTTTAGCTTGTTGAGGAAATGTTCGTGTTGCCCAGTGCTTTCTCTCACTTTGACTAAGGGCGTTATGAATATCTACAAAGAGCTTACGTGTTTTTTCAGTTAATTTTTGTCATTTATTTATTTAGTATCTTGACAACCATGCGGTCATTCTTTTTAACATATTCGCTCGACTTTAGAAACAAATAAAACTGATGTTTACTTATATTGCGTCTCCACCTCCGTATATCTCTTATCAATGAGCATCCTAAGGGAAGATGCGGGGGGGGGGGGGGGCACGAATGAAAAAATAGAGGGGGCTAATTGGGCCCCTGTGCACCCCCCCTCCTGGCAGGTTGAAGACTAGGTGCCTATGACCGTTCTCACGATATATTTTAAACGCATCTACTTCAGAACTTATTGCGAACCTAACTTGCCGCATGACTGGTCGCTCGAGGCACTTAATTTGCGTACGTGTATTTGCGTGCTTCTTTCAAGCTCGGAAAAAACACTTTTACGTAGCACGTATTGACCAACAGAAAGCTGTGTTAGAAGTTTTTCGTGTTGCTCTAAAGTTTTCTTTTTGACACTTTTCATATAATTCTAATGCGTGAGAAGTTGATTAAGAAAAATTATGAAATAAGGCGGAATGCAAGAAATAATTCGAGTATCTTGGATCCAAGCGACGGAAAATTACAACATTACCTTGGTTCTGTCCAGCTGCGTGGCATTTGCATATTTTTAAAAATCTTGGTGCACGATAGTTGGGACACTCTGTATAGCGCAGAACAGAATGCATGGAACACGTACCATTCAGCTGTAAGCCGGTCAAATACGCTGCGTGAGGATGACTTGACGCGTGGGCTACGCATGCACGTCTATAGAGAGTTTTAGTTTAGGGGACGCAAGAGACTTGCGTCCCCTAAACTAAAACTCTCTAATCAGAGCTTTAGTTTAGGCAGAGTCCTTCCATGTTTTTTCTGGTCACGAAACTATAGTGTACTAGAATAATGTCCTAGTGGCGCGAGCAAGAGGGAGGGACAATGCGCCGGCTGAAGCAAATGCCAGTAGCCGCCGTCGATGGCGCTGCTGTGCTTTTTTCTAGCTGCTGGCGCGCGGTCGAGCCGGCTCAGACACGCTCTGCGGCTGTTTGCTCCGTGTGTTTTCCGAGCCGTGTTACGTTCAACGTGGCCATGCTTGTGAAAAACACTGGATGATTTGAAAAAAGAAGGCGTATCCCTGCATCTACTGCAGCACAGGAGGTTCGATGCCAAAAAGAAAGACGGACACCCATTTATACGCTCCGGGCTGCCACAGCGATTATCAGGGCGCTCCGAAAGCGTCATTGTTCGCCGCACCAACGGAAAATGAACTTGGGAAGAAATGGGAGAGCGCAATCTGCGAACAGCAGACAAGCAACTCACTGAATCTTCAGCGGTATTCCATTAAAACTTCTTTCTGGGCGAGTTGGTGCATACTTGACATAAGAATTCCGTGCATGTGTCTCGTCCTTGTTACTTTGTGGTTGCATGTGTTTGCGTTGTTACAATTTTTTATGTTCAGTGGTATGTGAGCGCCACTTTGAGCCTCGATACATTTGGAGGGATTACGTCCGCATCATCAATAGCACCGAAGTGCGACTTCCACGTGGGAAGCTGTCGCCGGCGCCTGGCGCGGTGCCTACCCTTCTGGCCGACTGTACGTCCTACCTTTCTGTCGCACCTGTTGAAGAGAGGCCAGCCGTAGAAAGTGCACCGATGGTAAGCACGAAGCCACATAAGAGCGCACGGACCGCACAAAATGAAGAAAGAGCGGGAGATTGTCAGCTCCGCCAACCACTTCGCGAGATCCTGGTCGAGACTGCGTAAGATGAAAACGGACAGTTTGCGGAGAATGAACCATTCGCAATTAGCTCGCTCCAAGTAGTGAATGTTGCCTCAAGCTCTGGTGCCACTTTAATTGTGGCAACGACTCAACCGTAGTTTTCGCGACAACGTAGGTACAAAAGCAAGAAAGGCTCGAGATATTGCATGAGAAAGTTCTGCATTTCAGTGGGCATGAAGACGAAGTGTCTGCTCAACTGTACTTTAGAGGTGGGCTGTGCCAAGACATAGTTGTACGCTCCCTTGCCGCTGCGAACCATTTGCTACAAGACTCTGAGAGCCGCATCATCTGCTAAAGAATAATGCCTGAAAGTGACTTTCATGATCTTTCACGTGTTTTAACTCGAGGTTGCAGCCTGCTGCTGTGGTATTTGGGACTCCAGCATCCAGTGACAGCCGCCTAATTTTCTATATCGCTGGTTGTGGCGAGAAAGTGCATTTTAAAGACAGGTTGTGAAGCCTGCCTGAACTTACTACTGATCACAAAATGGGCAGCAGGAAATTTCAGGCTTGCAGAGTTTGCCATATGAAAGACAATGGTGGTTTGTCATATCCTGCCTCCCCTATATACAAGTTTATGATCAACTTGGACAAAGACTTCATAGTTTGTTTTAGTCTTCTTGAGTTGCACGCAGACAGTGTTTTAGATGTTTTAGCTAGGTGCTGCAGCCTGGCTGTAGCCAGGCTGCAGCATCAACTTGGCTGCCCTGATCACTTCGAATCCATCACAGCAGAACTCACTGCTTTCTACATCACAACCAGGCTACATTTCTTAACAAAAAGCGTGAAGAAGTGTAATGAAAGAAGACGCCCTGCAGGCATCAAAATATATTAAGCTCAGTTGATGTTCCTAGAACTCCATGCTACAAGGTGTTTTTTGGTCATGTGTTTTAACAGTAATAGTTACTTATAATGGGATTTGATGCTCGGTGTCTAGGGAAGGTACACTTTAGGGTTCCATTATAGCTGTGCTATTTTCATTGTGAATAATTAAAAAAATACTAACCTGGATTTCTTTCGAGCGTCACTCTGACAGTATGTGCTGAAGATGCGGCGGATTTCTTAGGAGCTAAAATTTCGGGAAAAATTGTGAGTTTGTATGTGCGCAATTGCATAGTCAAAAATGAATTCATTCCGGGGTTTAATGTGTAAAACACACTAAGATCTAATTATTAGGCACGCAGTAAAGAGGGGGGGGGGGGAGGGACACATGAATAATTTTGACCAACTGGGGTTTTATAACCGGCAACACGGACATGTTTGCATTTTCCTGCTATGAAAATGCAGCCAACGAGTCCATTATTTAATCCTACGCCCTCGGGGTTAGCAGCGCAACGCCGAAGTCGCTACGCACTTTCCTGTCATTTGCGATAAGCACGCGATTTAAATGGAGTGGTAAATATAGCTCCATAGAAGCAAGGCAGGCCCAGATATACTGGCTTTCGAGCAGTAGATGAGCAACAAGAAGCTCCGTGAATTGCCAGCAGGCACATGCGATACGACGAGCGCAATGAAAGCGCCGGACTGTGCGAGAATACGCTAGCAGACGACATTGTCGATACTATGGTCTCGATGTGGCCTTCAAAATCTTCCTTTACACTATACTTTGTTAAATACAATCCTGTTCTGTTATAAAGAAAGAACCATGTCCGTAAAGAACCCTTAATAACACGGACCGCCTCAAAAGCAACGAATATGAGAGCAGCCGGTCTGCTAGAAAAGGTCGCAGTGGCGACACCTGGTGGCGTCAACGGAAAGAGGCACGCGCGCCCCTTTCCGGTCGTGTCACTAGGACATTATTCTAGTACACTATACACGAAACTGCCGCCTCAGTTTCATATAGCGCCAGCGCCCGCCGCTAGAGGCGCAACCGTGCATGAGAGGGCATGCGAACGCCGCTACCGCTGTGGTTGTGTGTGGGGCAGCCTCGGTATTCTAGCTTTCTCAACTTCCTCAACGATCGCTTTAGTTTCACGTAACTATTTTTAACATTGAATATAATTAAATTATTGCCTGAGCGTGTCTTCTGCGATGATATGAGCGCACGGGACGAAAAAAAAAAGCCGCTCATAACATGGAGCTTGCGGCGGTCTCAGACCAAAAAGAAGAAAGATCTGGAATTTTAAGAGCCAGAACCGCGATACGATTATGAGGCACGCCGTAGTGGGGGACTCGGGATTAGTTTTGACCACCTGGGATCCTTTAAAATGCACCTAAATTTAAATAAACGGGTGTTTTGCATTCCGCCCCGTCGAAGTGCGTCCGCTGTACACGGCCGGGCGGTCCCGGTCCGGATTTCTTCGTCATCGCCGTTCGCCTCAACGCTTCGGTGGGCTCCGCTTTTTAATATTTGCCTTAAATTAAACACCGCGCATTCGCAAGAAAACGCCAGTGGTCCCACTTATCACCAGAGGAGTAAGCGCCAATTCTCCGTTGCGCATAGCGCCAGATTGTTCGCCGAGCACAGCTGTTCAGTTTCTGTTAAACTGTGGCATAGAAGGACTCTGTGGGCAGTACCTTATAACGAGATCAAAAGAATGAAATTGCTATTGCAAAGGGCTGCTACCGTAGAATACTTAATGACAAAGAAAAGGGAACTGAGCTGCTCCATGCGCTTAAGATTTCTTGCAAAGCGATATCATTTCTGAATAAGATTTAGGTAGAATTAATGCAAGACGAACTTCGCTATTAAATGTCTTCCTAGACAATCACATGTAAGAAGACAGGACAGACAGACAGACCTGTCCTGTCTTCTTACATGTGATTGTCTAGAAAGCGCAACCAATGTTTCCTATTACAATGAACCAACTTGCCCAACAACGCATCCTGCTAAATGCCTTCGGTGCGGCTTTTAACAACGGATTAAGGCGAACCTGAAGTGTTAGGACCTGCACAGTTGAAACTAGCTGTAATTAGGCAATTGCCTTAGCAAGCAGTCGTTTAGAAGCGTCAGTAAGCCCAGCACTTCACTGCTCGTGGTTTCGACGCAGAAACGACGAGACTAGGTATTTTGGTTCTTAATTCGCAACTATTTACAATATGTTAAAATGTTGCAATCACCGGTCCTGATATTCTTATCATGGTCGAAAAATGAAAAAAAAAAACATTATAATTCGATTAAGAAAATAAATAAAACGTGTTGGTGCAAAAACAAAATACAAGCACGATAATTTATTTATCATGTAAAATAAGCGGAGCGAAATACAGATAGCACGGAGGCGTCCGGTCACAAATGGTCCACCATTCACAATGCAAGAAGTTTGTTAAAAGCATGACACTGATATAATACGCATAAAGAAATAAGATCAAACGTGAGAGGTATGCATTGGGAGGCAGGAAACAAACACCAGCAAACGAATGGCAATAAGTACAGAATGCATAGTCGATTGTTTCTATAAACAAGAAAGTGTAAAGCATAAGCATTTCATAACACACGGCTAAAGAACTCTCAAACGAACACAAGTAGCCACATCACAAATACAGCAATTTTTTTTAAATGGCTTGTTAGAGATACCACCTTTCTACTTCTTCAGCTGTTACTTAAACATGCAGACAAAACTTGCTCAGCAAATCACAATACAAATGTAGCTAACAGTGTGCTAATAACCTTCTTACTCATAGCAGCTTATAGACTTAATAGTACGTGCAATTGAAGAATTGTAGCCCATCATTAGCCAAGACTAAAGGACAATGGAAAATAAAACAATGCATATTATTCTGTTTTAACACTTGCATTTAAAGGAATTCTAATGCTATACCTTTCATAGATGGTCGGGGTAAGGGCGCTTTTGCTGTGAACTACTCTATCCTGGTATAACACAAATTGAGGTTGCAACAAAGCATAAAGCAAATGTGTTCAGCGTCGGCTTCTCACGCTCCAGGGACACGTCGTCGCCGTTGATGTTGAAATTGTACGCAGTGACGATGTCCGAGGCGTCAAAGTGTTTCGCGCACACACGTGTATACTTGGATTCGAAATTAAAACCGCCACTTTCCTGCCGCGGTATGGCCCGCTTCCATTTCTCGCGCTGCTCCTTGTTATTAGGCAAACAGAACAACGACACCTTTTCGGTCGTGCCCTTGTAGCCGGAACGGCACCCAGGCACGCAACACGTGTTCGGCATCGTTGTCCCACCCCATCACTTCAACCAAACAGCCCAACACTCGAAAAATAGCACAGCACATGCACAGAACGTACCCGAAAAGTCAGCTCGCCTCGCACTGCGCACGCATTTCGGTACGCGAACGATGCCCTCTGTTTTACCCTCTGTGGCACAGTGGCGCCGCGTCGCGGCACCTTTGGGCAGCATATGAACCTCTCCCATAGCGTGACGGCGGAGTTTCGTGACCAGAAAAACATGGAAGGACTCTGGTAATACTTAACGCGGACACAGCCAATCGTAGCGCATTGCATCTTCCAATGTTTCGCACAGTTCTATCAATTTTATTCAAACTTTGTTTACCGCCGATCCCAGAAGCCTTTCGTGGCTACTCCTTTACTGACCGTTTTGCTCAAGGAGAAGAAATTCAATTCGGTTGATCACTTTGTTCGACAGCGGTAGAACACGTTGCAGCTGCGTTCGCCGCGGGACCTTGTGTCGTCACCCCGGTAATGATTACTGTAATGACGCGATGGCGAACATGAAACAAAATTTATGAAAATTTTCCAAGGGAGGAAAGTATGCCAACGTCGGGTTTCGAATCTAGTAACTTTCTCCGGGTAAGTTCGCGCTTATGCCCAGCTTCGCAGCCTGCACCAACACGACAGCTCTATACAGGTAGTGGTGAAGAGCAGCATTGGCTCACCGGTCCGCACCGATGGCTCGCGCACGAGGCAGTCATCAAGCAGCGCCTAGGTGAAACAAGTTTACCTAAACGGGCAGCTGAAACACTAGGAGGAAAAAAAAAGATATGCGGATCACACGCACTGTGGGAATCGATGTAAGCGAAGCTTTCTGTGCTGTTTGCGCTGTTCATGTTGACAGTGCACGTTTAATTTCTTGAACTTTTAGTCCAAGCGACAGTGGTGACTTGATGCTAAACGTTACCTTGCGTTCGCCGCTGCTGTTTGTCTGCGTAGTACACAGAAGACACAAGGGGAGGCATTTGCTTGAGCCGCTTTTTTGCGCCATACTTTATAACCTCTGAGAGGGTTGAACGTTGTCATTGCCTCACATGGCACATCGCATCGTGGCAGAAGTATTAAACCTGAATTTTGTTATGGGGCTCTACGTGCCAAAACCACAGTCCGATCATGAGGTACACGGAAGAGGCGGATTCCAGATTACCTTTGACACCTTGGTGTTCCATAACGTGTCCTTATAAGGCTAAGTGCACGAGCGTTTTTCATTACACCTCCGTTGAAATGCGGCTGCCGCGGTCGGGATCAATCCCGCGACCTCGAGCAATGTCATAGCCGCAAAGCTACCGGGGCGGGCACAGAAGTGTTCACTTGACGTGCGACGTACCCCTTCCGTAGTGTCGCCTAGACACTACGGTGCGCTTTAATGCGGGTCTGCTTCTGCACGCCCTGCGTAAGTTGTCTGCTTGACGAATTTGCACGTTCTTTCTTTTTCAGAAATGGCAGGAACGCACCTTACCTTGAACTTAAATTTATAACATTTACCCGCAACCGCAGACATGTACAGTCTACACGCGTTACAACGGATTCGCGTACAATAGACTTTCGGATATAACGGACCATATTTCAGCCGTACTTTTTAAGGTTAACCTTTCTTTGCCTCTTTCTTCAACTTTCCCATTGCTGCTGAGGTGTCTGCTGCTGCTTGGCACACCACGTCAGAGGTTGGTTCAGAGTGCATAAAGAAGTGAGAGAGGAAAGGCAACGCGCAAAACTCGTTTGGACTCCACCGTGTCGAATGTGCACAATGCCCTCTGGAGCTCCCTGGGCGTCACCACATTAGCCACTTGACAGCTGTAGCTGTAATTATCCGTGACCCCCCCTCAAAAGCATTGAAGAAACTGCCGTGCTTCCCTTTTTACTAACGTGCGAATCCAGAAAAGGCGTAGATAGAACTATAGAGAGGAGGGAGTAGAAGAGGCAGTTCCCATATAAGGCGGGGGGAGGGGGAAGGGGTGAAGGTGAGTGAGAAGGCATGAAATCTCTATGGTCGCCGGGAAACTGGATAAGCTTAAGTTTAAGCTTATCCAGTATCCGGCGTACTTAAGCTTAAGCATAAGTTCGCCGTATTCTTTCGCACGCGAGGCACGGGTTGGTGAGGCGAGAAAGAGGGAGGTTCTACTCCGGCGGCTGCTGCTTACGGCGCGGAAGTTCGGTCAATTCGCTCGCTGCTGCTGCCGCGCTTGCTTAATTTGCTATCACAATCGATGCTTCGCCTTTCGGGCGGAACTGCGACTTTTTGTTTGTTTTTTGCTTTGTCTGTTCGTCACTCTCCTTGCAATAAAGGTGTTAGACATCGCGACGAAAGTTTTGGAAGTGAGGCGTTTCGGATATTACGGACTTCGGATAAAAGGGACTTTTTTGTCGTATTATCAGGATCCACTGTGACGAGAGTCAACTGTAGTAGTAGCGTTTTCTTGCCTTCGCACCTCACTTTTTCCCAATTCCCCCCTCCCCCTTTATGGGAACTGCGCGAGCCAAGAACGGCAAGGCTGTTACTCGTTTCGCGACTGCCTCAGTTCTACCCATTCTGTGCCTCTTCTGCCTCCCTCTCTCGGCCATTCTATCTAGCTTCCCTCTGGACTTCCACGTTATTAGAAAGGTAAGCTGCAATTTCTGCAATATTCTTGCGGGGGTCAAGTATAATTACAGCTGTTAAGAGGCTAATGCGGCGACGCCCAGGGAGCTCCAGAGGGCATTATGCACATTGGACGCGGTACAAAGATCCAAACGAGTTTCTTGCGTCGCCTTTACTCTCTGCCACGCTCCTGACGTGTATGCACACCTTCTGAACCACCCCCAACTCGATGTGCCACACAGTAACAGCAACACCAGCAGCGGCAGTGGGAAAGTCGAAGGAAGAGGCAAAGAAAGCTTCGCTTTAAAAAGCTGAAGGCATGAAGAAGTCGGGATAGTGCAGTGTCTAATGCGAAACGGAAAGGGTCAAGAGCGTCTCAGGAGTTATGCAAGAGTGGATATACCACGTCTCTCTGAAAAAAAAATGGCGGTGAGGACGAAGCATCGCCAGAAATAAATATTTTTCTTCTGTCGAAAACTACGGCTGTTGCCCATACCGCCAGAGTGATCCGCATACACTCTGCGATTTACCAGGAACCCTAAGCGTACTTCACTCTATGTTTAAGATCCTTCCTAAAAGACTGCACACACTTAATTGAAGAGTGGCTGACGAACCCAGCGTTGGTTAACCTGAGCGCGTTAACGCAAACGAACGATGTTCACCTGTCCACTTTCACCTGTTCAGTGTCGTTCCTTTGTGTTCTGAGCTGATTGTTTCCTCACGGAGCTTATCTCTGCGATTGAGCTCACTATACCAGAAAAGGAGGACCAACTTGAATCAAAAGATGATGCCATGAACGTCGCAGTTTCTCCTCAGTCTCCTACCAGGACCGGAAGCCAACAGATGCATTTACTAACGTGTTACTTGAATAACGAAGGGAACCACATGGCCTGGCCAGGGGTGGGCGGGGGGGGGGGGGACATTCTGCAAGTGCCCATCTAGTGGACATGTCTATTTCGTTTGCTACTAAAGTGCTGATTGGCTGGTAGCGCCTGTTTTGTTCTGACGCGTACCGCAACCCAGCGTATCACAACGTCAGCGGCAGACGAAATAGTCATGTCCACTAAGAGGACACTTACAGAATACTTCCACAGCTTTCTATACTACATATTATGAGCGTCACCTTAACGTAGAATTGGAGAATGAATGTGCCTGTGCAGCGAAATATTCGGCGCAATTCTGGTCACATTTTGGTCTTTATAGAATCACGTTACGCCAAAAGACAGCGCGAGCAGTGTTTGTCTGCGAATGTGCCGTGGCGTATGTGTGGTCTGTGTTGTTCCGTTGTGTGTTTAAGAAGTACTTGTTTGTCAGTGCGCTGCTGCGTTGTGATCGTCCCAACACGACAATGTGAATCAGCTAGCGCGAAGAACGTTCTTTACTTCGAGTGTGTGTGAATAACGCATTTTGTGTATGAAGGCGTCTTACGCTCAAATTGCGAAGAAAGAATTTTGTGTAAGAATGCTTCTTATGTTTACGTTAAGTTGTCTGCGTACTTGCATCTGGTGGGCTCTGTATGTGCTAAGGAAAGCTTAGGGGTGTTGTTTCTCACAAATATCATACATAATGTGCACTAAGCTTTACCACGCGTACGTGGTTTCCCAGGCGAGAATGAGCGCAATTTGTAAGTCTAATCGTACCCATCGCTTCGCTTGCCTGGCGTTGGCATGTTCGTTTGGAGGAGGAGGAACCGTTTCTCTCATGCTTCAGGGAGGAAAATTGCTCTACTTTAAATAAGAACATAGGGGACATCGCCGTTTCTCCCTTAATGAAGCAAGGGTCACACTTTCTACAGCGAAGCTGTTAAGTGTTACTTTCCCCAGGATCGTGTCCGTGTATTAACACCAAACTATAATTATCACGATTGGCTCCATGGGCGTATTCTTCCACAGCTGGCTCTTTGGCGCCCCTCAGCGTTACCGCGCGAACGCGCTCGTGCCGATGCTCCCGCGTTCGTCGTCATTAATTAATTGATTAACACAAAGACGTAAACAATTTTACAGCGAAGCTGTTAAGAGCTAGTTCATCCAGGATCGTGTTCGTGCGTAGGCACAAAACTCCCCATGCGTGGGCCGATCCCGGAGATAGTGCAATGCCGGGCCGACCCGCGGCGGAAGTGAAGCAGCGTTAATCACTCTCCATACGTGAGCCGATCCCGAAGATAGTGCAATGCGGGGCTGACCCGTGGCGGAGGTGCAGTTAGCCATTAAGGGGCCCACATACATAGCTTGACTGGTCATCTTTCTTCACATAGGGCTATGAGATTTTTTTTAGCGAACCATATAGTGTGGAGGTCGTGTAGTGCATAGCTGTAGCTGCATGTGAAGCCTGGTGGCTATTCACTGGAATAGCAAGTTGAATCAGTGGGTCTAATGGCATGCTTTGCACCCTTTAGAGAAAATGGTGTTATGGCAACACAAGCATTCATAACATGGGTATTTTGGTTTGTCGAAATGCCTTTTTAGGGTGTAATGGTGTTAGTTATAGATGCAATAAAAAACGCTTAAGGGTGTAAGTCGATTTAGTATTCCTTTCTTTATATTTACTTACACAGGCAAAATGTATTATTTTACGTTTGAGAAAGTATGTAGCTTAGCCGAGCATACAGCTACAGACACAAGGTCGCGGGCGGCGTTTCCTTGACTATCAACCGAAATATCTGTACCAGTATATGTGTACGCCTGTAATTTCTCGATGCATGGAAGCTAACCTGTTCGGCAATGGCTTTATGCGCAAGTCTCAAGGTGTGTTTGTTCCTGTTCGGACGCAGCATCTCTAAATAGCTTGCGTAAAGTTGTGACATATTTTTCATGCGCTATACGACGAATTCCTTCAGCATGCGAGCCGTTTCTTTTTCTGCTTGCATGGCAGGCGGCCGCTCCTCCCTTGGCCTGTAAAAGATATGACGCTTCTGCTGATACTTCTAGGTTCACAGCATGTAATTACATAAGCGCTACTTTACAGCCTGTGCGTTGGCTTCTTGGTGGCTGTTTCGAGAGGTCTAAGAAGCTGATCTTGTCGTCCCTGCGCGTGTACTACAGCCCGTGTAGTAAGTACGCAGATCTCTACGCGTGTAATATTGCACGTGGAGACATTGGATGCCAGCACTTCGCCTTGGCCGTGCTTTCCTTTGGGCATGGATGAACGAAACCAAAGTTGACAGTGCATTCGGCATCATGGAGCAAAGAAAAAGTACATTGGGGAGAGCGTGTCTTCAGGCAAGGCTAAAGCCCCTTAAACTTCGTAAAGTAGCGACACTCTCCTCCTCCGCCTCCACTCTTCCTCGTTTCTCCTCTCTTTCACGATTCCTCCTCGACCGTGGCGCCGCCTACACTGCTCGAGCGTAGCAAAGGCGCCAACATGCGCTCCTCGCCACTCCGTAGACGCTTCTCGAGCAAAAACGCCGCTGATGCACGGCGCGAGGGCCCACGTGATGCTATTAGGCCAATAGCGACACGGCGTCAGCCTCGGCCAGAGCGCGCGAGGAGGAGGCGGCATTCTTCAAAGCGTGGCACTAATTTACGAAGTTTAAGGGGCTTTAGGCAAGGCAACCTCTTTCGACTCCGCCCCTCCTTTCCTTCGGGGGGCCATCAACGCGTTGACTCGTGGTGAGTAAGCTCTCCATGCTTGCCGGACCTCTTAAGGCACTGTTTGGTTGCTGGTAGTTACAGGTCCTAAGGTAAGCTTGAGTTGAAAGACATCGCTACGTGTGTCTCCGTCTCTCTCTGTTTAGTGCGAAGCTCGTAGGCGCCCGTTCCTGGTTTGAGCATCGGTGTCGGCGTCGGCGTAACCGCGCGAAGGCGCTCGGGCCACTTCTCGCGCGTTCGTCGTCTTCTTCCACAGCTGGCGCCAATGCCGCTCATTACGACAGTGTTGATATATATATATATATATATATATATATATCGCCCCTCCCTCTGCCAGTCGGTGCGGTGATGTTGGTCTCAAATTGTTTGCCTCAATATATCGCGAAATAAAAACATGCATAAAACGGCGCTCGAATTTCGCATTTAGGACTGTCGTAATCGTCGGACATTTTTGCCCTTCTTTATAGCAGGCCCTTGGCATGAAGGAAGGAAGAATTAGAAGAAAGCATCACGCAACATGATTCAAGCCAAAACGTATCGGCAAAACATATGATCATAACGTCATAGCGCGCGGCAGGTTTTAGTGCTCCCGCTCTACAGGCAGCGCAGCCGAACAAGTGCGCATCGATTAAAACCTACGGGGATCCAAACGTTCTCCACCATTACGCTGCGTCTCAGATGTGACGTAATGGTCCGACACTTCGAGGGGAAAAATAGAAGGAGAATGGCCTCAGCATTACGTCACGCTTGCCAAGGCTGATGGCGTTACGTAATTCTCCCTCCTATTTCCTTCCTCCATGGCACTCGCCAACCGTTCTGCGCTGTACTCTCCCCCATGCTCTCCACGCGCTAGGCAGCTAGAAATTACCTCTTGCCTATCACGTGGTGAGAAACTATTTCCCATGAGCAGTTCCGATATGTCTTTTATGAATGACTAGTCTTTAAAATTGTCACGTGACGTTCCCTCCCAATCATTTTTCCTCCATACGCACAATGTAATGCAAAACCTCTGAGCCGTCACGCTGTAGGGACAGCCATTAAAGGAACCAACATTGAGGAGAAATGCAATTTATCTTCAATGTTACACGAGCTACGAGAAAAATCACACATCTGTTCGGCTTTTCGGGTAACTTAGCGTTACGTCGCCGCTACTTCCAGTCAGCGCCTGTGTACGCCAGTCGCCGTTTCGGCCACGTCGTTGTAGAGGGCCCAGACAGTCATGGTGGTTCCGTTTGTGGACCCACGCAGAGTTATCACGTCTATCTCGGGGGCTACCGGAAAGTCCTCGAGGCGGAAGCTTTCGTCCGCGCCGGTCGGGTTCTCCGAGCTTCTGTTCCTGGTGTGAGTTTCGAACGAGGATCCGAAGAGCAGCAGGCATAGGACGAACACTGCGGCCGTCGTCAAGAAGAGCAAGACGAAGAACTGGCAGATCGCGCGGACAGTCTCTTCTTGCTCCGCCGGTGCTTCGCCGACGGACTTGAGGTAGTCGCCCAGGACCATCACCGAGTTCTCGAGCGACATCAGTGGGACGGTCCCTGTTTGCACACTCTGGTGCGGTAGCGGCGTCCAGAGCGAACTGCGGCGGCACATTTGCTGCAGCTGGACATCGGTTTCTCCGACAGGCACCCTCTCCGGTACTGTTTGAAACGCAAAATTTATTTCCAGATTTACTTTACATACGCGACTAAATATTTTGCTCTCGGAATGCGAAAAAAATATCTAGAGGTCCCAACCTATACAGCCGGTAAGAATGCATACGTTCTGCAAAAAAATTCCGTGCCCTTCCACTCTGTGATTCTAGAAGCTAGGATGACCAGCGAAGCTGTGAATATGGGCCCCTTACTGGCGAACTGCACCTCCGCGCGGGTCAGCCCGGTATTGCACAATCTGCGGGATCGGCCAACGTATAGGTAGTGCTTAACACCTGCTTCACCTCCACCGTGGGTCGGCCCGGTATTGCACTACCTTCGGGATCGACCCAAATACGGGGAGTGCTTAACGCCTGCTTGACCTCCGCCGCGGGTCGACCCGGTGTTGCACTATCTTAGGGATCGGGCCACGTGTCAAGGATATTTAGCCTATGTCCACGGAGACTAGATCCGCCAGAACCTAGCCATAAACAGCTTCGCTGTAAAAACACGAAAAAGATGCGTTGATTCTACTAGCCCTATACCGCCTCACTAAGAGTCTTGAGCACAAGGGTCTGGAGGCACGTGTTTTACTAAACACTGAGCTCGCAGCCAAAGAGGGTGGGCTACGAATCTCTTGGGCTAATAACATGCAGCACAACATCGTTTAATAAAGTTAGGCACTACCTTGATTTCAAATAGAGGTTCTGGGCGAAGAAAGCGTTGGATGTAAGGGGATACATTGTTTGTATGCCAATGGAATGTTCCGTCTTATCTCTTCTGCTTGCCGGCACTCCAGCAAACGTGGACCATGGTCAGCCTTTCGCCACATACGCGTATGCCAAAGAGTGGAGGTTACAGCGCCAGGTAAAAAATATGAATATGTACCATATGTATGCCCTATTCTGAGGCGGCAAAAGAGAACTTCAGATCGTCGTGACTTTCTTAACGATGGCCAGTTCCCTACAACTAGTTTACTAGATGGAGCTTATTCAACGTTTGCTCATCCCACGAGTGTTGCCAATAGCTCCTGAGTGTTTTGCGTAGGAATGGCTTAAAGTCTGTGTCAGGAACTGGCAGGGACAGATTTCTAGGTTTTGTTGCTATTGAAGTTGCCTTTTTATCTGCGAGCGCGTCACCCTCTATACACCTGTACCCAGGCACCCAGCACATTACAACCTGTTGGTTGGATGAATACGCTTTGCAGAGTAATGAATGTAGGTCGTTGATTACAGGATTATTGTGTTTTCGTAGCGATTGTAAAGTTTTGACGACACTTAAGGAATCTCAATATAATGTCCTTTGGTAGCTTTGCTTTCTTAATGTGTTTAGTGGCCGACAGTAGTGCATAAGGCTCTGCCGTTAAGATGCTGGTTTCAGGGTGTAGAACAACGGATTCGAAAAACTATAGGCCGACAGCCGCGTAAGAGATGCCGGCTTGCTACTTTGAAGCATTTGTGTAGAACTCTGGGCAGTTGTGCTTCGACTGAAGCTTCAGAAAATGCATCTGTATGTATTCATCTGGAAAGTGTTTTGCTACCTCAATAAACAATGTGTCACACTGAACAAGTTGCCATTGCCATGGTGGCAACAGCTTCACAGGAGCCGTCAGACAATGTTCGAGGATTTAAACACCTATGTCCTCAACTAGTTTCCTGACCCGTATTGGAAAAGGCTCCCTCACTGAGGGATGATTACGGAATAGCGCAGCAGATGTCATATCGTTAACGGATGAGTAGCAAGGGTGTTGAGGGTTAGACTGCACCTTGAGTAAATATGTGAAACTTCTGTATGTTCTCTGTAGGTTAAGGGACAACCCATTCGATTCAACGTATAGACTCTCAATAGGGATTGTTCTGAATGCGCCTGTGGCCAGACGGATACCCAGATGGTGGACGGGATCCAGCATCTTTAGCGCGATCGGCGCGGCAGAGTGATATACCACGGCACCATAGTCCAAACATGATCGAACACGACTTTGTAGAGTTTCATTAGGTACTTCCTATCACTTCCCTATGTTGCATTAGAGGTAATTTTCAATAAGTTCGTTGTTTTTAGGCATTTCGCCTTGACATATATGATGTGCGCTATGAACGTCAAGTTTGAATCAAGCACGATACCTAAAAACTTGTGCTCCTTGTTCGTGGGTATTCGTTGCCCATGTAGTACGACAGTGGAATTTGGAACCAGCCCTCTCTTTCTTGAGAAAACAATACAGACACTTTCGTCGGTGTTAAGCTTGAATTCGTATTCTTCTGCCCATTTAGACACTTTGTTTAGGCCTTGTTGTACCCGTCGTTCACAAACGGCGAGGTTACAAGATTTGAAGTCTAATTGTACATTGTCTACATAGACAGAATACATTATATCTGGAGGTTGCGATGCACGGAGCGAGGTCATCTTAACAATGAAGAGCGTGCAACTGAGCACGCCTCCTTAACTGAGGTACACCAGTTTCTTGTGCAAATGGACTGGTACACTGCTTATTCTGACTTAGAAAGTGCGGTTGGATCGGTACCTTTCTATCGTTTTCAGCATATTTCCTCGAATGCCCACGTACGACAGATATCGTAACATACCATACCGCCATGTCGTGCCGTACGCCTTTGCCATATCGAGGAATATAGACAAGTACTGTTTTCGTACAAACGCATCGCGGTCCGATGTTTGCTTCGATGCGCACGAGGCGGTCGATTGTAGATCGTCCTTCCCTAAAGCCACATTGAAATGGGTCAAGCATTTTGTTGCACTCTAGGAAATATATGAGAGGACGGTTAGTCATTTTCTCAAAAAGCTTACAGAGGCAGCTCGTAAGCGCTATAGGACGGTAGCTGGTCAGCAATGTATCATTACCGTGCTTCAAAACTGGGATGACAATAGCTTCTTTGCATTTAGATGGGCGATACCCAGCAGCCCAGGTAGTATTGAAAAGTGCTGAGTATTGTGTTTTGCGTGTCGGAGTGCAGGGGCTTTATCACACCGTACATAATTCTATCGGGATCCGGTGCAGAGCTTTGATATGCTACCAAGAAAGCTTTAAGTTCGGCAATGTTAAAAGGACGGCTATAAGGATTGTTTGGGCTACATTTCCGGTTCAGTGGCCTGTGTTTTTCGATGGCTTTATGTCTCAGAAAGTTATTCGAATAGTGAGTAGAGCTAAACACGCGCTCCAAGTGTTCACCAAAAGCGTCAACCTGATCTTCCATCTTGTTTCCTTCTTTATCCACCAGTTTGTTGTCACTTAAGCCTCCTTAGTCCGTTCCATACTTTTGCTTCCTGTGTATATGAATTAATGCCGGACAAGAACCTCTCCCAGCTGGACCTTCTATAGCTTGCCATCGCGTGATCGCCTTCCTTGTGATTTAACGTTTTTAAATTAGATCAAATTTTCTGCGGTTGGGGATCGGCGAAGCATGCCCCACGCTTTATTTTGTTTTTTCCGCGCCTCCTTGCACTCGTCGTTCCACCACGGAACTAATCTTTTGGATGATCTACCGCTTGACTGTGGGATGAATTTCTTTGCTGCCTCGATGATAAAAGTGGTATTATATGCTACCGAATCATCAATACTAAAATCGGTGTGAAAATGCCGGGTAGGTAAGTCGATTCCTTAAAACGATCCCAGTCGGCGGAAGCTAGCTTCCACCGAGGCGCACGTGGAGGACATTCATGTTGTTGAATTAAGTCTACAGGGAACTGGTGACTTCCGTAAGGATTTTTAATAACGTTCCACTCTAAGTGAGGGAGCCGAGCCAATCGATAGGTCTATAGAAGAATAAGAATTGTGCAACGTATTGTAATAAGTAGCTTCGTTTTTATTGAACAGGCATGCAGCGGTGTTTACTAAGAAGTTCTCTATGAATCGGCTTCTCGCGTTGCATCGTGAGTGTTCCCACATCGTGCTTTGAGCGTTAAAATTTCCCGCGAGTACCTAAGGCTCTGGAAGCTGATCACTGAACTTATAAAGCTCCGTTTTTTCGAGATGACGATTTGGGGGTATATAAATGAAACACACGGTTACCAATTTACTGAAAAGAATGGCCCGAACTGACACTGCCTCAAGGGGCGTCTGTAGGGCCACATGTTGACAGGCTACATACTTGTCGTCGGCAACTATTGCTACACCACCGGACAGCGCAGCAACGTCGTCTCGGTCTTTCAGGAAAATGGCGTGTTGCCGGAGAAAGTTCGCTTGTGTAGATTTTAGATGTGTTCCGTGCAGACACAGCAACTTTGGATTATGTTTGTGTGGGAGTTCTGTAATGCCGTTGAGGTTATGAAGAAGTCCTCTAACATTCCATTGTAGTATTTGGGTCTCCATGATGGGAAAAAAAAAAACGTTCGTGCCGTGTGTTTAAGAAACAAATATTAAGCTGACGGCCCTTTCCAGATGCCATGACACCATATTTTTCTTTTTTGGAGCGGTCCAGAGAATCCCTCCGCTCCTTAGGCGCTGGAGGCGCCACTTGGCTGGAAATTGTGTCCATCGCTTCTTCCGCGGCGCTGGGCACCCGCTCTTGGGAACGGTTTGTTCGCCTTGAGGGCCTCCTCTCAGGAGACGAAACCATGGATTACCACCAGCCCTGAGGTCAACGGCCCCTTCTGGGCAGGCAGCATAGCGCGGGCTGCAGCCACCAAGGGGGCGGACGGCTTTGCCGTCTGCTCACTACGCGTGGGCCGGATAGCTGCCGGAAGCCGTTGTGAGGCTGTTCTTTGGTAGGTAAGACACCCGCCTCCTTGCTTCCTTGAAGGATAGGTTCTGTTTTACTTTAATTGTCACGATTTCTTCCTCTCTTTTCCAGGATGGGCAGGACCGCCACTGTGCGGCATGCTCCCCGTCACAGTTAACACAGTGTAGAACGTTTTCACAAGATTCAGCTGGGTGCTCGTGTGCACGGCATTTAAGACAGGCCAGTCGGCCTCGGCAATTCTGTGAACTGTGGCCGAGTCTTTGGCAGTTGAAACAGCGGAGAGAGTTGGGGACCTACGGCCTTACTCGGATTTTAATGTAATCTGCCTCGATGGTTTCTGGCAGCACACTGGAACCGAATGTGAGAATTAGGTGCTTCGTGTCGATGTCTTTCCTATCACGCCTCATTTTGATACGTTTTACGTTGATACCATTTTGTGCTTTTCATTCTTCCAGAAGTTCAGTCTCGCTCAGCTCCATCAAATCATCATATAAAATCACACCGCGGATGGTGTTCATGGTTCGGCCTGGGCTCATTGAAACAGGTATGTCTCCGAAAGACACTAGGTTACGCTTTATTACGCTAGGTTACGTAGTATTTCGTGCTACTTTTTGTCAAGAAGTTCCAAGAGGAGGTCGTCACATGCCAGTCTCAATGCGTGACGAGTCATTTAGAGACGAGGAAAGGCGAGATCATTCTAGTTCTCTTTCTTGATTTCTCAGAGTGAATTACTTGATAGCGGGGAAAGTTCTCAGTGCTTCGACCAAATAATTTAAGTAGTTCTTCGGTGCGCCCTATTTTCTGAGGGCAATCAGGTAGTGGGGGGAAGGAACTAGCCATAGGTAAACGTGAAGCTTTCGGCAGCAACGCGAGCCAACCACCGTGGAGCCCTACTACGGGAAGCGGCAGGACCTGCAAAAGTAAGTCCTGCAAACGTCAGCTGTAGATTACCACTATAACCAGATATGACATAACCTAGGTTGGCTATTCACACTGTCAACCATTGCTGCCTGGAAGATCGGAAGTAATACAGAAGTGAGTAGGAGACAGGAAATATGGAAAGTAAGAGAGGAAGACGAAGATTGGAGAAGAGAGTAGGAAAAGGCAATTACCGTTTTCCCCCGGGTGGGTCAGTCCGGGGGGTGCCGTCTACGTGAAGCCGAGGACAAAGAGGTGTGTTGCCTCCGCCGAAGGGCCGCAAAGGTCCAAACACCCGGCTTCGACTCAACCCCTAGGGTTCCCCTTTCCCAGGATACGGCCAAGCCGTGCATGGTTAGAGGCGGGAGGGTCCAACCCTTGTGTGTTCGGGTACGTGGTGTCGCAACACACCAAACGCCTGCTGACGCAGACGTCCCTGCGGGGCTATACCAAACTATGAATAATGCGCAAAAATTAACGAAGACGAATAATTTGCAGACCGCAACTTACAATGTCACTGATCTCTGAAACTTATATTTTCCCGCAGGGCGTGCGAAATCTATTACAATTCCGAGTGCACAACAATAACCCTAAATAATATTAATGAGAAATTGTTTTTATAACCTTTTCTGAAATGAAGTAACAGGGCAACAATTATCTCATTCCTAAGACTACATATACTCCATTATATTATTTCTGAGTATTACAAAGTATGACGAAATGCTGACCCATGTAAGGCTGGTTTGCGATGGTGTCGGCGTGTCGTGGTCTTGTCGAAGCCTCCGGCGCAGCGGGCTGACCTACTACGTTCGCGTACATCGACATCGGCGGTGCTCTGCTGGAGGGCTCCAGCGCCGGTTCTGGCGCGGGAGGCTGAAACATGGCTGCACTGGGGACGTCCTGCGGCAGCGACCTGCTCGGTTCCGCCACCGTGGGAAGCGGATATGCGAGGCCAGGCGGCGCTTGGACGCCGGTCTCCTGCTGTGCCGCGACGGCGACGCTCCGAGCCGCCCTCGGCTGCTGCTGCTGCCGAGGTACCCCAACGATGGAGCGGAACCAGGACGAGGTGCGGTCCTTCAAGCTGGCGGCCATCTTCTTCAGCTACTTCACTTCTTTCTCCTCAGAGAAGTTACGTGCCTCATAGCCTCAGATATCGGGCCGCGCGCACTGTAGCGCGCGCCGCCTAATCTCGGAGGCCACGTGTGTGCCATTCAGTTTTCTACAAAAAATTACAACTTTCGCTATAGTGCATACAGGATCGGCAATTATGGCGATTCGGCTATACCAAGGGAATGATGGGCAGTACAGGTATTTGCCTAAACTTCAGCTTCATCTGCCTTCAAATGGCTACGCGATTTTATAATTTGATCACTTAAAGAAAATGCGTTATAAGCGTAACAATTTGCAATGATCATGCGTGTGCGCAGAAATGTAAGAGGTTTACTGAAATGACATTTTTTACTCTTCTTGTGCTTCTAGCGGTATATGAAGGTCGCGGGGACCTGGAAATCTTAGTAACAGACTGCGATGTATCAGAGAATCCTAAGTAATTTAATAAAAGGGCTTCTTTATAGCCAATTATGTTGCCTTGGAGGTCACTGTCTGGTGACCTCGCGACACATAAGGTGGTCACGTGGAAGTAGGACATCGCGACGTTTTGTCACTCGCTCCGGCTCGCCCACTATGCGGTGACACCGAACCTCACAACGAGCAACGAGACAACCGAGCGAGGTGGAGTAGGTGCCAAAACATCGCGATGTCCTGCTCCCATGTGACCGCCTTTTCGTCATGAGGTCACCACACAGCCACCTGCTGGGTTACGTAACTGACTGTAGAAAAGCTACCTTATTGAACTACTTAGGGCTCAGCTCATTTTTAATAAATATGGTATTTGTAGCATTTCGTCCAAGCGCTGGGGAATCGGTGCAGTGCATACAAAATAACGAGAGCGTTGCGAAGCATTATTCTATACTGCACGAGAGACTGCACGAAAGTCAGAAAAGCATTGTTGCAAATCTGAACTATAAAAGAATGTTAGATTCAAGGAGCTCTTTTCTTTGTTTCTTTTTGATTCAGCCATATGAAGACAAATGGCAACGAAACCAGACAAAGCGCAGGGGAAATACCTTTCGTTTTAAGTTAGGGCTAGAATTAATCAGGAAAAAGGAACTTGAAGTGTGCGAAAGGACAGCTTGTCCAGGTGGAAGTCAAACCCGCATCTTCAGCATAACTCGTGCGATGTTCTACCGGTTGATTTGAGCATTTAGTATGCGTACAAGACAGTGGCCTTCGACAGAATCGGCGGTTATTTTTGTTATTTGCAGGCTTTCTTTATGTTGTACGCTTTCGACAGCAATGAAATCAACTCTGTTAAACACGTTCCAATATTTGGTGCGTCGTAATTTAGAGCTACGTGTGACTGGCTATCACAGTTTAGTCTTGAACAATATAGCGGACATGTATTATTAGCCTGAGCATCGCTCAACAGACTTGTGGTCTCTGTTTTGCCTGTCGGGTTGTGTGTCACGGGTGTTCCAGAGATGCTAATAAAAATTGATGAAAATTGCTTGCCATCACCGCCGATTACGTTAATTTTTCCTTCTCCTGACCACAGGCAGGCATGTCACATATAGAGCCAAGCAATTTGCGTCTCGGCTACTTTTAGCTGTTCTTCATGTTTCTGATGGAGTAGTCACTGTATTTATTCAAATCTAAGCGGATGTTTAATACAACGAAATAAAATGTGGGTAATAAAAATCTGTAGTCAGTTTAAGTTTAATGATGCTGTTCTACGAGACGACGTAAGGATTCGGTTAGAAAATTCGATGTGCAAGCTGCAAAAGTAAAATGCAGCGTAGGTACCGAGGGATCGGAGTTGAGCATAAGTAAAAGCAGTTTTGCCTGGCATATGAAGTGGAGTTTTGTCTTAGTGGTGTTGCTTCAGCGCCCTTGAATCCTGAGCTTACTTTGCTGTTTTTCAATTCATCATTGCTTGGTGATGCTTCACGCAGGAGCGACGAAAGCGCACGGGCGAGCAACCATGATTCAATGTGGTCCGGAACTGCAGCCCGGAAACAGAAACAAACCAAGCGCTATACGTTAGCGGATTAGCGAACGATAGCATCCACACTCGTATGGAGCGTCATCGACAGCGTACCCTGACCCCCACTTTCCGGGTATGATAAAGCGCACGCACGCACGCATAGATATCAGACACAGCTTATTGCGATTCGTCTATTCTCGGCGAAGGTAGTGTCAATGAAGAATTCTGGAAGACAAATCAAGGCACAGGGGCAGCTTTCTGAAAGATCAGACAACCCGCCTTCGTACGGTCGCGAGGGGAGTACCACGGTAAGATTACAGACAAATAAAAATATTTTGCTAAGAGAAAGAGAGAAAGCTCTTTAGTGAAATACAGATAATTCTGCCGGCGTATAAAGTATAGGCGCCTGTGCTGCACTGTATGGGGAAGGCGACTGGGGACATGAAAAGCATAGGAGGAGCAAAACGGCAAAAAAGGAAAGGAAAGGGAAAAAAAATACAAGAAATGTGATCGTGGTAGTTACAAGTGAGACAAAAGGGATGGGTTTCCTTGTAAACATGCTAGAGTTTGTCAGTTAAGCCGATTTTGCAAGTATATGCATATAATAATGATGTTTCAGATGTAATCAAGTGTAATATCAGAACGTTTACCTATGATTGTGTTTTGTAAACTTGAGTGACCAAACGGATTCCCACACAGCTTCAGGATGACGTTAAATCGCGTAACGGTATAGTGCAGCAAGAATAGCATGGTACACTAAACAGTAACAAGTGCGTTGACGTCAGCGTTACCAAATGGGTCTATAAGATCACGAATCAACACCTTTTAAACAATCACGTTGTTAGGAAAAAAGACACGTACACATGCTTGGGTGCCATGTTTTCTGAAGATGGGACATGGACAGAGCAAATCAGCGTTTTTAACAGGGCCTGGGGAGCCCTTGGCTTTCTGCAACAAAACCGTGAAGCACATGACCAAAGAAATTAAACAAGCCGCATATCAAGCCTATGTTAGACCTATACTGGAATATGTTTCCCCTGCATGGCATCCATTTCACAAGGCACAGTCGCAAGCAAAAGTTAGGAGACCACGGCATCAGCAAAAAATTGAAAAATATTCAGGCACAGCTACGCGGTCTGGAATTGTTTTAATATATTGTATTGGTCAATCAAGCGCACGTAGGCCTGCGCGCTTGATTTTAGCGGGAATGCCCAGGCTGCGAAAAAAAAAAAGAAAATTCGCGGCCCATTTGATCCTCACTTTTTCTCGCGTCTGTGCATATTGATGATTGGGTGCGTATTCAGTCGCTCGCAGCCAGAATCGTTCTAGGGAGGCAATACCAATTTGAAAGCACCTGTGACATGAAGAGAGACCTTAAATGACCGACGCCGTAATCTAAGGCTGAGACCTGGCGGTTGCTGCGTATGGCGCGGCCGCATGGGCCCTGTGGAAAGCGACCAGCGATGAGTACAGAGTCTACGTACACCTGGGGCTCACAGCTTCGTGTGCGCTGTGTTCTCGCCGCTTCGCGTTGAGGCAAGAGGCCACACGTAAGCCAGTTCGCTCGCTGCTGCTGCCGCTGTTCCTCACAACAGCGTTTTCACAGCTAGTGTCCGCGCTCATCGAGCGAGATGTGTTTATGTTTGGCTCAGCGCGCGTGACACCACGCTCGGTACTTTAGTTAGTAAGCGAAGGTTTACGAGCTTATACGGCCGATAAAGTTACTATCCTTACTTCCTTCGTATAGCTGCCTACTAATTTGATATCTTAATCATAGGCTCCGCCTTTCGGGTGAAACTGCGACTTTTTTTCCTCTTGGGTAGTTACTGAAAGCAGGTTTCTTTTTTATGGCCGCCGCCCATGAGATTGTCTCAGCCTCTCTGACTTTACGTTTGACGTTCTTTGTTGCCATGTTGCTTATTATACCGGTCGCATACTTGCTGGTAAGCTTCCTACTTGTTTTCCTCCGTTGTGGGTCAATGCGTTTCCTGCACAAATACCTGAATACTGTCGCGACCCATTCACTTTCTTTTATGTTCCTCAGTCGTTTTTCATAATCAATTTTACTGTGCACTTTCCTAACTTCAAAACTACTCCAACCCATATCACCCTGCACAGCTTCATTTGTAGTCTTCCCGTGAGCGCGCAATGTGGGGCCCTCCTCTGACCTTTGGTTGCCATCGAGCCTTAATTGTACCCCTGACTTCAAGCAAACAACCGCATTTCCATATGGAAATCGTAGAACCGTTACACATTTCCACATACCCCGGGGCACCTCGTACCTATTGTATCCGCATGGCGCTCTGTGTTTCATTATGGCCGCATTTATCTTCCCCTTTGCCGTTATTGTTTTTCTCTGTCTTTCCATATATCTATTGCCTTCGTTTATCCATATACCACAGTATTTATGTTCTTTCACGCGAGGTATTTCCTGGCCCTGCATTTTCTTATTATTCTTTATTTTTATTTACAGTATTATCAGGGCTCCACTTTCTGTTCCCTGATGTTTTCATTAAATCCCGTTAAACCTGATTTTTAACGCTAATTTTTAATCCTAAATTCATACATTCCTGTTTACAGATATTAACCAAACAGTCCATATCACTTTGCTCGTTAGCAAGCAACACAATCTCGTCCGCATGATACAAGGCAGGAAGCTATTGTGCCCGCCTATTTGGAGTGAGATTAAACCCGATTTCTTTTAGCGCCCTTTGCATCCTCACCATCTAAAAGATAAACAGCAGTGGGGATAAAGGGCACCCCTGTCTCGGTCCCTTGGGGATATCAACTTTCTCCTTGCTCCTCATCCCTTCCCATTAGATGCAAACGGTATTCTTCAGGTAAATGTCCCTGAGAAGCTGTATACAGCGTTCCACTTCCAGAATATCCCACGAAATGTTGCGGTCTGCGTTGCCGTACATTTCGGTAATGTCTGAAGTTTAAAGCCGGCCCCCTTCGCCTCCGCAAATGCGTACGGTTCCTTAGCGCCATCTTGTGGCGCTAAGGAACCCCGCGGCACGCGCGGTGAGCGTGCTCCGCTACGATCGGTTGGACTCTTCGGCAAGCGAACAGCCAGGCCGCGGCAACGGTCACAAAACCCGGCAAGGTTCGCAAATAAAGGCTGCGCTTTCAACATTGCTAACTGCAAGGAATTATTAAATTGAATGGCATCAACAAAAAATATTAGTGGCGGCTACATCTACTCGACTGCGAACAATGTGCACGCGATTATCTTCGCGTAGAATCGCCAGTCTTCTTTAAAAACGCGATGCATGATAGCTGGGACACACCTGTATAGTCACGACATTCTCTAATTAGTTAGTGAGACAAGTTACTTATATATAATCGTTTAGCTAGTTCAGTAAGTTAGTAATTATTGGTTAGTTAGTAAGTTATATATGCTTAGATGTATTAGTTAGCTATGTGATTAGCTTAGTTGGTGAATAATTCAGTTAACTTAGATAGCTTAGTTAAATCGTTGGATAGCTTTGTTACTTTAGTTAGTTACTTATGTTTGTTAATTAGATTAGTTGTTTAAGTTTGCTATTTATAGTTCAAATTATGGGGTTTTAGGTGCCAAAACCACTTTCTGATTATGAGGCACGCCGTAGTGGAGGACTCCGGAAATTTCGACCACCTGGGGTTCTTTAACGTGCACCGAAATCTAAGTACACGGGTGTTGTCGCATTTCGTCCCCATCGAAATGCGGCCGCCGTGGCCGGGATTCGATCCCGCGACCTCGTGCCCAGCAGCCCAACACCATAGCCACTGAGCAACCACGGCGGGTGCTATTTATAGTTATACGCGTATTCGGATAGAAGGTTGACTATTTAGTCATTTAGTTGAATTTTCAGTTTGGTTCGTTAATTAGTTGTTTTCGTTCGTTGGGCTAGTTATTAGAGAGGTAATTAGTTCAATTGGTTCGGTTACTGTAGTTTGTTAGGTTAGTTATTACTTTGTTAAGGTATTTATTATTGAACTTAAATAATTATTTGGCTGTTACAATTAGCTCAGTTAGCTATTAGTTATATAATTAGTTTAAATATTAGGTTTAGTTAGGTAATGTAGTTAGATTAGTTAGTAAGCTGGTTATTAGTTTCATAATTATTTTACTTAATTACTTATTTGCTTAGCTACTGATAGTTAGAGTTGGTTAGGTCAGTTGTTTAGTTAGATTAGCCAAGTTATATCATTTAGTTTAAGTATTTAAGTTCAATATTACTGAGTTCATTAGTCTGGCTGGTTTAGTTAGCTTAGTTCGTTATTGCTTATGCGATTCGTTGAGCTAATCGGTAAGTTTAACCTTTTAAATAGTTCAGTTAGCCGCCCTTGCAACATGACCGACACGCAGGCACGTAACAAATGTTAGAGATTGTCGCTATCACGAGCATGCTGTCATATACACGGAGAGAGATGTACCGCGCAAAAACTGACGCGAGCGGCTAAAAGCAGCAATGCAGGCCAGCTACGCGTAACTATATAAAATTGCAACGTGCAATTTCTCTGTAGCCGGTTTCTAACGATGATCCAAAGTGTAATTTTTGGATTATGGACCAGGCCGCTGTTGCAAATGCAGGTGAACCTGGAAATGAAACGAAGTGCTGTTGTTTCGGAAGTGTTCGCGTTATATATAATCTTCGAACACTGTAGAGAAACGTGATGGCGGTTTGCAAATTGTGCCGACAATATTCGCGACAAAATCAATGGCCATCGACCCTCGCGCGAAAGCGGGCGTACGCACAGTACATGCCTGTGGAGCCTATTGGACGTGTGTTCCGATGCCCTTCTATACTTGGGCCAGCGTCGCGCCTACGCACAGTACATGCCTGTGGAGCCTATTGGACGTCTGTTCCGATGCCCTTCTATACTTGGGCCAGCGTCGCGCCTACGCACAGTACATGCCTGTGGAGCCTATTGGACGTCTGTTCCGATGCCCTTCTATACTTGGGCCAGCGTCGCGCCTACGCACAGTACATGCCTGTGGAGCCTATTAGACGTCTGTTCCGATGCCCTTCTATACTTGGGCCAGCGTCGCGCCTACGCACAGTACATGCCTGTGGAGCCTATTGGACGTCTGTTCCGATGCCCTTCTATACTTGGGCCAGCGTCGCGCCTACGCACAGTAAATGCCTGTGGAGCCTATTGGACGTCTGTTCCGATGCCCTTCTATACTTGGGCCAGCGCCACGGTCCGTCCACTGCGGGCACTGTATGAAGGGCTCACATAGCGTTACGTTGGAGTTTCGAAACGAGAAGAAAAGAATAATAGCCGCTAATAGAGAAGTCGCGAGCCCGCGAGGCATCGTAGATCCGCGTTCCCGATAATGCAACGCACTCGGGCGTGTCAACGGCGCTGCCACCGAGGTTCCTGGCGTGATGGTGCGCCGTTCTTCCGCACGGATGCAGACGGCATGGCGTGAAAGACAGTACCGAGTTAAATTAAGGTACCGATGTTTTATATCATGGAGGAAGAGTTAGGAGGGAGCATCGCGCAATGCGATTGAAGCCAAGAGTGGCGTCCCAATACGTGGTGAAAACCTCAGAGCACGGAGGATACATCAGAGCGCGTGGTAGAGTTTAGTACTTCCGGTTGATTTTTTTCGATGCCATTCGCATGGAGCATGGCACGCAGGAAGGAAGAAATGACAACCATTCCAGTCTGTGAAGATGGAATGGCAGCGAAAGCACTTTGCTTTTCGTTTGAGAGCTTTGGATGTCGTCAGCTTTCGTTGCCATTCCATCTTCAGAGAGTGGTCATTTGTTTGAAGTGTCTGATGATAAGAGTTGATGTGTTTGAATGGATGATATAGTAAAGACCGTGGCTGATGTTCGATTGAGGCTCTTTATTTTGTCAGGGTAGTCACAATTGCTTTATGATCACTCTGATACACACACTCAGTGGTTCGACTGTCACCCTAGAGAGGTTCTTGGCTAGAATCAAGTCAATGCACGTCCGGTGATGTGTGGTAGGTATCATGGGGTTAGAGTATCATTGCAGGCCAAACTCTTCTAACATGCGTTGCATGAACCATTTCTTCTCTGGCTTAGAAATGTCCACATTGAAGTCTCCGTTGATGATCACAAGTGTAATATCGTCCGTTCTAACCCACTGGAAATACGTAGTCATAAACTCCTTGACTTCGGACTTTGAAGTAGCAGGCAAGATGTACACCGTAGAGATAATGATTCCTTTTTCCGTTTTATAGCACAAAATGTTTATCAAAAAAGTCTCGTCGGAACTTGGCATCCGCACCTTTGAAGTCGTTAACTCGATCCATCCGGTACCTCTGCTGCCGTATTGCGTTGCGAGTCTGGCGTCGTTGCTCGCTCGGAGGTGCCCGGGCTCGCGATTGTCGTTTTCGTTCAGCATCGCGGGAATGTTCTTCGTCGATGGTCGTTTCGCGCCGGCGCCGTTTACATTCTCGTTGCTGTTCCCTCTGGCGCTCCTCGTACGCATGTTATTCTTCGGGTGTACTAACCATACGTGTCCACCTCATCGATAACGCAGCTGTTGCATGGCTCACACCCCCTCAATCAGTGGCTCATACCCCGACCCTTGTGGCACATACCCCTGTGGCACTTACCCACAGAGGTATGTGCCATTGAGCTTGGACCCTTTCTGCACTATCACCAAGATCAGCCCACATGATGATTTTTTCTGCTGTCCGACGCCGAAAAAACTACGGAAGGTTAGTCATATACAGCTTTCGCTGTAAAGGTTCCTCCATGTCGGCAAATCTCGATTCTTGCTCTGTGACCTCGACGCAAGAGGTCTCGTGTTCGGCCGGCACTGATCAAGGCACTGGCGTCACGGAGCGTTCGCTTGCCAAGGCTAGCTGCGTGACGTCGTAGCGGCGCGACTGTTGCCTCCAAAGACGGCGAAGAGGATGGGCTCACGTGCAGGTAGCGCGAGAATTGACGAGCCATGTTTTGAGGCAACAACAACAACACGCTAGCATGTTCGACCTCAGCGGCCGCGGTGTCGGCCGCTCCCGAGATCCCGCGGCACCATGGCTGGCTGGCCTACATAAAGCGTGGCTACGGCGCCTACCTCTTCGTGCCGCCTTTCACAAATTGGTGACACCGGATGACTGAGCCCAGCCATGCCAGCGTCAGTGCACCGATTGTATTAAGGCGAGTAGTGACGTGGCCTCACGTGGTCCTGCTGACGTTCCGCGATTGTAGGGTGTCCGGGAATTCCACATCGACATGCCAGACGTCTGGTTTATCCAGTTGACAGTCATTTCATTTTCAACAAGGTTCCAGGCTCCGGCTGCGTTTCAGCCTCCGGCTGCCATCCCCCGGCCTCGATGTCTATGCGGACTTACGGGCAGCCGTCCTTGCTCACTACGTCACCTTGAGCGCTCACTCTCAACAGCTTTCGCCATTTGACCCGTCGCGCCATTCCACGTCTTGGCCCACGTCGCCAGCACCTACCCTTGCCGATCGGCAGCGCATGCGCCGGCCCTAGCATCAAACCTCTAGAGTCTCCTCCTCAGCTCAAAGGCAGCTGCGCGTCGACTCTAATGAATTCACTGGGCCAAACGCGAGCGCTTTCAGCTGCTCTACGGCCCGTCGCTCTTCTTCCTTAGACGTTTACGTAAGCTGTCCGCTTTCTGTTCGGAGACTTGTACCTCACTCATCACCGATTCAGTGGCTCTCCCACCGGCTCCACTAGGCGCAGCTTTCACTCTTGCAGGCACAGCGACGCCACAAGCACAACCTTCGCGATCCTTTCAGCGACCACCGCAACCATGGTGCTATCGACATTCGAGATTTCAGCGCAAGCAGCAGCAGGAGAGCATTCCGATGCTCTGTGCTCACACTTTTCGCAGATGCATGGCCCACCGAGGTCTTATAAGAGCAGCTCTGCCATCTCACTTTCTTCTACTCGAGCATCACTTCTATTTCTACATCGTGAGTGACCAACACTTGCGGCATTTCCACGCAAGTCCCGAGCTGCCAGACGGTCTATATTTGGAGCTCGGACTTGTACAGGCTCGGGTATTGTTGCGTTTCGCCTGCGACACGTGGTTTTGCCGGCGCGACTGCGGCGGGGCGGCAGACATTTTGGCCCGATCGTCGTCGCCGCAACACTCTTCGCCAGGTGTTTCCAGGCGCGACTGCGGCGATGCGACCGCCTAGGGATCATCCTCGCATTCCAGTCATTGTGCCCGAAACAGGCGATGCCAAAGCAGGGATCTCATTCCAGTCATTGTGCCCGAAACAGGCGATGCCAAAGCAGGGATCTCGTTCCAGTCATTGTGCCCGAAACAGGCGATGCCAAAGCAGGGACCATCCTCTCATTACAGTCATTGTGTCCGACCGGCAGCGCCACGACAGGGTGCTACGAGATCGTGCTCGACATGGTGCTACGGCATCGCTACGACAGTGTGCGTCACCATTAGCCCATTGTACATTCACGTGCTCGTCTTTTGAGGGGTTCCTTCTTGCCCTCAACTGCGAGAGTATAAAAACAGCTGCCCCCGGACGCCAAAAGGGAGGGCTCCGATTTCTTCTGTTGAGTGAAGTGCTCTCCCGTCTCTCTACTTCGGTCAAACCTGACCACCAACTCTTTGCGATGTTAAAATAAACAAGTTGTTTCGTTGTTACCAGTCGACTCATGCTTTGCCGGGACCTTCGGATGCTTCCAGTTGTACCCCAGGCCGCCAGGCCAACGCTACCCTTGGGGCTTGCGACCCAGGTACAACCACGGGCGTCAGCGCCGAGTTCCCAACAGATCGTACCAGCAGTCCGATCAAAACATCTGGTGGCAGCGGTGGGATCGCCTCCGACTTCAAACAACTGTCTGCCAGCGGTGAGATCGCGACAACGGAGGCCAGCAGCGAAGAGATGCAGTTGACTGTATGCTGAGCAGCTCAACGACGATCCGGGAGCAGTGCAACGAGCCCTGTGTGACGACTGGTTGCCTGCAGCGGAACGACTGCGCGGAATTCCTGCCTGCGAGGTTTGGTGAGTGCGGGACTTTCTTCTTCTGAGCTTTGCCAGGCTTTTGTTAGTGTTAGAAACAGAGCTGGTAATTGTGGTTGTCGTTGCTGCCGGGTTAGTTTGCGGCAAGACAATAGTAAGCAGTAGAAAAAGCAGCATTCAGAGCAGCCATGGATTTGAAGTCGTTGCGCAAACCGAAATTGTTAGAGCTTGCAAGAGAGTTGGGTCTGGATGTCTCGGACAAACTCAGAAAACCAGAACTGCTAAAGGCTATTCTTGAGTTAGAGGCTGAGGATGACGAGCTGTCGGAATGCCTTGAGACTATTGAGGAGAGGTCAAAAAGACAGGAGCGCGAACTTAAAGAGCAAAAAGAGAAACAGGAGCGCGAACTTAAAGAGCAAAAAGAGAAACAGGAGCGCGAACTTAAAGAGCAGAAAGAAAAAGAAGAGCGTGACCGTCAACACGCTTTGGAAATAAAGCGTCTTGAGATAGAGATGGAACGCGCTCGTAATGGAAGTCAGGCACACGGTGCAGGAGAACGAGTATTGTTCAAAATGACTGACCTGATGCGGCCGTTTAAGCTTGGAGAGGACATTGGTTTGTTCCTGGTTAACTTTGAGCGAACGTGCGAGAAGCAGGGGTTCTCTCGGGAAACGTGGCCACAGCGCTTGCTCACTTTGTTACCCGGCGAGGCGGCCGACGTAGTCGCTCGCTTGGATAGAGAGGAGGCAGAGGATTTCGACACAGTGAAATCGAGTCTTCTAAAAAAGTACCGGCTGTCTGCGGAGGCGTTCCGTCGGAAGTTTCGGGAGAGTGAGAAAGGCAAGAGTGAGTCATATACAGAATTTGCCTACAAACTTATGTCAAACATGCAGGAGTGGCTCAAAGAAGAGAAAGCGTTTGGTGACCACGATAAAGTTCTGCAGTGTTTCGGGCTAGAACAGTTTTATAGTCGGTTACCGGAGAACGTGCGATACTGGGTCTTGGATAGGCCAGACGTTTGCACGGTGGCTAAAGCCGCTGAGCTAGCCGAGGAGTTTGTGACGCGTCGAGCTCGCGGAGCTAAGGACGGTCAAAAGGGTGAATTTGGCTCGAAGTTTGAGAGGCCGAAGTTCACACCCATAAGAGCAAAGGGGGACACGCGTAGTGCGGATGCGAGCGAAAGCAGTCCGACCAAACGTAAAGAGACGGCGGCAGCCAAACGCAGAAAGCGGTTCGAGATGAGGCGAGCGCGCTTGTGTTATACGTGCCAGAAGCCGGGTCACTTTTCGGCGCAGTGTCCGGAAACAACACCAAAAGTTGTGTTTTTTTCAATAGGCAGCACTGACGAGAACATGAAGCTTCTCGAGCCTTACATGCGAGACCTCCTCGTGAACGGGAAAGAGTGCCGAGTGCTTCGCGATTCCGCAGCTACGATGGATGTAGTTCACCCATCCTACGTAGAACCCCATATGTTCACGGGCGAGTGCGCGTGGATCAAGCAAGCCGTGGAAGCTCATAGCGTGTGTCTGCCAGTAGCAAAGGTGCTTATTGAAGGACCTTTCGGAGCGCTTGAGACAGAGGCGGCAGTGTCATCTATGCTGCCACCCCAGTACCCGTACCTATTTTCAAACAGGTCCGATCACCTCCTGCGCGAGAAGGGACTTTTGTTTGGTGAAGCTAGTGTTCAGGCCTTAACCAGATCGAAGGTTCGGGAGCTCGCTGCAAAGGCGGTAGTTGCGGGGCCGACGTTATCAAACAACGAAAAAGGGTCAGAGGCGCAGCAAGCTGATATTCAGAGCACGCCCGAACTGAATAAACTTGAGTCTGTAACGTTAAAGGCGCCAGATACTGGAGAGGAAACGCCCGACACGGGAAAGTTAGAAGAGCTATCTACTGATTTGCTCATCGCGCCTACGTCAGACGGACTTGATAGGTTGCTAAAAGTCAGCCGGTCGGCTTTGATAGCCGAGCAAAAAAAGGATGGCAGCCTGGAAAACGTGCGCTGCAATGTCAAAGAAGGTATCGCCAGGAAAACTGCGCGTTTTGTGGAAAGAGGTGGAGTCCTGTACCGGAAGTATCTAGACCGAAGAGGAGTGGAGTTCGATCAGCTGATCGTGCCTCAATGCTATCGTCAGGATCTGTTGCGCTTGTCACACGGGGGTTCGTGGTCCGGACACCTTGGAGTTAAGAAAACTAAGGACCGTCTCTTGCAAGAGTACTATTGGCCAGGGTGTTTTCGGGACGCAGACCATTTCGTGAGGACATGTGACACTTGTCAGCGGGTGGGCAAACCAGGGGACAAATCGAGGGCGCCGTTGAAATTGGTACCTATCATTACGGAGCCTTTTAGACGGCTCGTTATTGATACTGTGGGACCTCTGCCGGTAACAGCCACGGGGTACAGACACATTTTGACTGTGATCTGCCCAGCGACAAAGTTCCCTGAAGCAGTGCCGCTTAAAGAACTCAGCTCAGTTGAGATAGTCAATGCACTACTGTCCATATTTGCGCGAGTTGGTTTTCCTGCGGAAATCCAATCAGATCAGGGCACAGTGTTTACTAGCGCTTTGACGACAACTTTTCTCGAAAGGTGTGGGGTAAAGCTGCTACACAGCTCAGTGTACCACCCACAGTCGAATTCCGTTGAGAAGCTCCACTCCGTCATGAAGCGCGTGTTGAGAGCGTTGTGTTTTGAACATCGAACTGACTGGGAGCTGTGTCTGCCTGGGGTGATGTTTGCTTTAAGGACCGCGCCGCATGCGGCTACGGGGTTTTCGCCAGCTGAACTGGTGTACGGTCGCTCGCTTCGATCTCCGCTTCGCATGCTTCGAGAATCATGGGAAGGTAGGGGCGACGACCCAGTCGTGGTGGAGTACGTGCTTAAGCTCCTCGAACGCTTAAGAAGGGCACAGGAGTTGTCAGGTGAAGCAATGACAAAGGCCCAGCAGAGGGCCAAGGTTTATTATGATCGGACAGCCAGGGCCCGTCGTTTTGAGGTTGGCGATGAGGTCATGATATTGCGCACATCGCTAAACAACAAACTAGACGTGCAGTGGGAGGGCCCAGCACGAATTGTTCAGAAACTGTCGGACGTTAACTACGTGGTAAGTCTGCCAGGAAAGCGGAAAGCACAGCAAGTTTACCACTGTAATCTGCTCAAACCTTATAGACAAAGGGAAGCAGTGGTGTGCATGATGGTAAACGTTCCTGAAGAGCTTCCGGTCGAGCTTCCAGGACTAGGCTCAGTGACGAACAGGGAAGACACCGGTCAAGTCATTAGTGACCTTATCAGTAAAGCACCGCTGTCGCCCGAGCAGAAAACCGAACTACACCAGCTATTACAAGAGTTTCAAGGTCTGTTCTCTGAGAGGCCTGGTAGGACTTCTGTACTTACTCATGATATAGAACTTACCTCCACAGAGCCAGTACGATCCAAGGCGTATCGGGTGTCACCCCGCCAGAGCGATATTATGGAGGCTGAGGTAAAGAAAATGCTACAGCTCGGTGTTATTGAGGCAGGTGAGAGTGATTATACCTCCCCTTTGATTTTAGTTGAGGTACCGGGCAAGGAACCTCGTCCTTGCGTCGACTACCGCAGGCTTAATTCCATCACTAAGGATCAAATTTATCCGATCCCTAACATCGAGGAGCGCCTTGAGAAAGTTAGTAGCGCTCAGTTTATTTCCACCCTAGATCTTGTCAGGGGTTATTGGCAGGTTCCACTTACAGAAGAGGCTAGTAGGTATGCGGCGTTCATTTCACCAATGGGAACATTCCGTCCTAAAGTGTTGAGTTTTGGTTTGAAGAACGCGCCATACTGTTTTTCAAGTCTCATGGATAAAGTGTTGCGGGGACAGCAAGAATTCGCTTTACCGTATCTAGACGACGTAGCGATATTCTCCGCATCCTGGTCTGAGCATATGGCACACTTGCGGGCAGTGCTAACCCGCCTGCGCGAAGCGGGCTTGACAGTCAAGGCTCCTAAGTGCCAGTTAGCACAGGCCGAGGTTGTCTACCTTGGTCACGTGATTGGTCAGGGTCGTCGCCGCCCCTCTGAAATAAAAGTGGCCGCTGTGCGAGACTTTCCGCAACCGCGCACCAAGACCGATATTCGGTCGTTCTTGGGTGTCGCCGGCTACTATCAGAGGTACATCCCCAGGTACTCTGATATCGCGGCTCCCCTGACGGATGCTCTAAGAAAGACAGAGCCTCAAACAGTCGTCTGGGACGAGACCAAGGAAAGAGCTTTTAGCGCCCTAAAGAGTGCCCTAACAAGCCAGCCTGTGCTACGATCGCCAGACTATACAAAAGGGTTCATTGTTCAGTGCGATGCTAGTGAGCGAGGCATGGGCGTTGTACTGTGCCAACGGGAAAATGGAGAAGTAGAACACCCCGTCCTGTATGCTAGTCGTAAGCTGACCAGTCGTGAGCAGGCGTATAGCGCCACCGAGAAAGAGTGTGCATGTCTCGTGTGGGCCGTTCAGAAATTGTCATGCTATCTAGCCGGCTCGAGGTTTATCATTGAGACGGATCACTGCCCTCTCCAATGGCTGCAGACCATCTCTCCCAAAAATGGCCGCCTCCTGCGCTGGAGCCTCGCTTTACAACAATATTCCTTTGAGGTGCGTTACAAAAAGGGGAGTCTCAACGGTAACGCCGATGGCTTAAGTCGAAGCCCCTAACGTAGGAATCAGCCTCAAAATTGTTTGTTACTGATGTTTTCTTCCTGAGGCAGGATTTTTTTTTTAACATATTGCTTTTGTTTAGTGTTTCAAAGTGATGATATGCTTTCTAGTGCAATTTTTCAATTTGTGGACGCGTTCTGAGTGATGCTAGACTACTGTAAGGAACTAGGCAGTGGTATAAAAAGGGGAAAGAGCCTGGCAGGGCTTAGTGAGGGTTGTGCCGTGCTTGCTGACTGAGCGGTTGAGTTTCAGCGTAGTTCTAACGCTTGCCGGGAACGAGAACAAAAATGTGAACTCTCCCGAAGTCACTTTGCAGTGTCCCGTGCGAACCTGAACAAGAGAACGAGGCCTTCTCTGTGCGCTGCGCTCAAGAAACGTCGAGGGACGCCCGACTTCGGTTATGAGCATCATCGAGCGACATCCCTCCGGACAGCGGATGCAGTCCCCTGTCCATCGGGAGCTCCTTCCCCCGGCGGGGCGGTCTGTTGCGTTTCGCCTGCGACACGTGGTTTTGCCGGCGCGACTGCGGCGGGGCGGCAGACATTTTGGCCCGATCGTCGTCGCCGCAACACTCTTCGCCAGGTGTTTCCAGGCGCGACTGCGGCGATGCGACCGCCTAGGGATCATCCTCGCATTCCAGTCATTGTGCCCGAAACAGGCGATGCCAAAGCAGGGATCTCATTCCAGTCATTGTGCCCGAAACAGGCGATGCCAAAGCAGGGATCTCGTTCCAGTCATTGTGCCCGAAACAGGCGATGCCAAAGCAGGGACCATCCTCTCATTACAGTCATTGTGTCCGACCGGCAGCGCCACGACAGGGTGCTACGAGATCGTGCTCGACATGGTGCTACGGCATCGCTACGACAGTGTGCGTCACCATTAGCCCATTGTACATTCACGTGCTCGTCTTTTGAGGGGTTCCTTCTTGCCCTCAACTGCGAGAGTATAAAAACAGCTGCCCCCGGACGCCAAAAGGGAGGGCTCCGATTTCTTCTGTTGAGTGAAGTGCTCTCCCGTCTCTCTACTTCGGTCAAACCTGACCACCAACTCTTTGCGATGTTAAAATAAACAAGTTGTTTCGTTGTTACCAGTCGACTCATGCTTTGCCGGGACCTTCGGATGCTTCCAGTTGTACCCCAGGCCGCCAGGCCAACGCTACCCTTGGGGCTTGCGACCCAGGTACAACCACGGGCGTCAGCGCCGAGTTCCCAACAGATCGTACCAGCAGTCCGATCAAAACAGTATCTACGAGAACTTGCGGCACGACACGATTTCGCACTACGGCATCATTGTGCCTGCGCCTCGCTCACAACCTACGCTGCCGGTGTTGCCATGGTACACATCCCGGTCTGCGTGAACCCGATGCTACCAACGACGACACCATCTGCGCACTTGACCTGGACTCCTTTACCTGGATGTTACCATTGGGCTTTGTTTCAATCGCGCTTCGCACTAGGAGAAGGCCCTGTAGCGCTGCGACTACCGCCTCCAAGGCCGGCGAAGAAGGCTCGCGTGCAGGTAGCGCGAGAATAGAACACGCTAGCGCTCTCGGCCTGAGAGGCCGCGGTCGCTCCAGAGATTCCGCTGCACCATGGCTGGCTGGCCTAAATAAACCGTGGCTACGGCGCCAACCTCCTTCGCGCCGCCTCCCACAATCTAATCCTCTCTTCGAACTTTTCAAGCGAAGTTTGTATTGCCCCACTCGTGTCGGCGTCGGCGTTGCCGTACCAAAAACTCAAGTCGCGCGAAAAAAAAATGCTTGTTGGGTTGCTGATTCGAACCACCGACCTCCGCGTTGCGAGACCACCACGCTAACCGATACGACCACGGTCGTTCTTTTTTCTTTATTGCCCATTATTTCACAGAAAAAAAAACATAAGTATCAATGATCAAAACAACCAGCCACTGGCGGTTCATCATACGCGCCCTTTAAAGCGGGCTTTTATATGCACGAAGAAGTAGACGCAGCGCAAGGCGCGAGACAGTCACAGGTGTCCACGCCCTCCGGAGGAGGGAAAGGGTGTGATCGCGTGTTCGCTCGCCTCGCGCCCGCCGTCCCGCCGTTTCGACGCTTCGCCGTTTCGACGCTTCGCCGTGCTCCCTCACGGGTTGCAGAATCAAGCGTCTTTCCGTTCTTTAGATCATCATCATCATCATCATCATCATCATCATCATCATCATCATCATCATCCCGCCACTTCAGGCCCGGCAGTCAGATGGGGAGGCCGCATTTGGTTTATTCTGCCGAAGAGCGCGCTGCGTAGAAGGAACTGCAGCGGGAGCTTGCCGCGCGGCGTACGTTCGGCTGAAGAACAGGCGGTGTTTGATGAACACCACCGGGAACTCGCCCGAGATAGGGCTCGTCGTCGAGGTGCCTATACCTCGCCGAGAGGGAGCGCGAAGTCGTGGCGTCACGACAATGAAGAGCCGCGCATCCCGAGCTTCGCCTGCGCCTCGGTTCCTGCTATAGGGGAGGGGTTATAATTTATTTTCCTCCCTCCATGCTCTATATGGATAGTTTTGACGTCGCGTCACAGACGCAGCTTCCCACCGAATATGGCGGTCACGATGACGTCAGTGCACCATATTCACTACCGCGGTTAACCAGCGTTCGTGGCGATAAATACGCGTTCAGAACACCGCTGGGCCCCGCGGCAGTGTCGTTGCCTCACTATAGAACGCGTCTTATCGCACTTTCGCATTTATTGTTATTTACGCAGGTTCTAATCATGTTAGGTTCCCAGTGCTTGAACATGGCGGTCACGATGGCGTCAGTGCAAACCATATTATGAGGCTGCCTCATTTCTGACATGTCTTTTTAGAATCTCCGACCGCTGGTGCCTCCTGTCCACGACACATAACACGTTGTGTGCTGAGTGCAGTCCTACCAATTAACCGCTACACGGCTCTTCATCACAGGCACTTTGTTATGGGGCGTCGTTTCATGAATTAGGCACAAGTAACGAATGGGTGTTGCCCTCAATGAACGCATTTCTGTGACACAGGCCTTAATCTATTAAGAGGCTGTAAAATTTCTACAGTACGTTCACGCATCCCTCTTGTTAGCCCGTTTTCTTTCTCTCGTGAATAAGTGTTCTTCCACTTTGTTTTCAAATTTTTTACTGATTATTTTCATTACTTTTCTCCCTTTTTTCTTTTTGAGTTGATCTTTCTCCGTAATACGTATGGCGCAACACGTGGGGAATTTTAATAAAGTAAGGCTACCACCTGCAGCTCTCATTGCGGCCTTTCGATACCGTGCTCAGAGAATACCAGACAGTGCTTGCGTATTTGCCACCGTCGCTGCAGTGCATAGCGCGGCGGCTGCGGCACTCTGCGGGATCAAATTCCGTCCACCGAGCCCGCATTCCCGTGGATGCGAAATGCAAAAACGCTGGTGTACTTAAATAAAGAGGCAGATTAAAGACCCAAACGGCGGTCGAAATTATTGCGGACCACCTCGCAGCCGCAGCTGTTGAGACATTAGGCTCCCAAAACGGACTACTAATACCTTTTCACTCGTTGCAGACTCGTTATCTTGGGCTCCGTCAGGCGCAAGGCCAGCGACACAGTTGCTGTTCTTCTCATTCATTGTTATGACACATTCAGCCGGGAATTTACCAAGGATAGTTACATTTCCCATACGAGTTTTACGGCATATAGATTTCCTGTATTTTTATTTTTGAAGACCGTAGAAAAGTTTTAAATATCGTCTGGGACAGATAGCACAATTCTAGTTTGAGCTAGATTATACTGAGAGAGGCAGACATTTCTTGCACGAGAACTCGAAATGCATAAACGGCTAATGAGCAAGAGTTCACTAATAATCTTTTTAATTAATAGCTCTATATACGGAAAGTATTGCAAGTTGCGAATTGGGGGGGGGGGGGGGTGTAGCGCCGGTGAGTTCGCGAGGAAACTGGAAACGAGTTTTCAGGATAACACCAGTTTCGAGATATTCATTCACAGAGCGTGCGACGAAATACGTGGTCGTTCCAGCTACCTTTGTGCTTCGATACATAAAACGCCGGTTTACTAAAAAAAAAGGGAAGTGGTACAATAGGGCATTTTTACGGCGTTTCACTGCGCGTACCTCGAAACCCGTGCGATCCTTTGAACTCGTTCCAAGTGGATATGCCTTGCAGACTCACCGGCTACAATCCGCTAATTGCAATATGTGCCATAATATAATTAGAAGATAAGCAATAATTTTTGTTTATTCGACTTCTCGTGCGAGTAATACCTGCCACTTCAAGCAATGCAGCTCAATGACTTCAATTAACGCGATCTGCCCCAGGCTATTTTTGATAATTCTGGATGGTCTGAAAGAAAGAAAAATATTTATGAATTGCCTTCCGGGATTTTTCGCTCGCGGCCAACGCCGCCGACGCCGACAACACAGGCTTATCTGCGGCACGAGCTCATTAACGCTATCGCGTTAAAAGTGGCAGACCTAGCTGCGCATCACACCCAGCGCAGTCACAGCGTAAGCTGGAGGAGCGGCTGCATAGGAGCTCCATTTTCGGCAGCACGCACTACAGGGTTTTCGCGGCGAAGTCTGCCCGCGTCGTTTTCACGAGAACGGTCTGAAATGTCCGCCCGGCGTCGACGCCGAGTTGCGGCTTGTCCTGCTCTCTGCACGGAGGTTTGCTGAGTCCGATGTCGCCTGGTTACAGCCGCGAGCGTAGCTCTACGGTTCGCTTCTTCAGCAGCTGTTCGTATCTTGCGAGGAGGCACCATAACGTGTACCGAAGAGTAAACACAGGTATCCAGACTACGTGGCGGACGTGTCACATCCCTTGACCCCCTTCACCCGTGGCACGGTGCGTTAATTGCTGTTGATGATGTTGATGGCAACCATGGTTTATTGGCATCCCCTTCGATACGGGGTGGGGACAAATAGCCACCTGGCCTGCTTGAGTTAACCAGGTCCAGCTACATGCAGCATGCAATTGCTATATGCAACTGCAACTGTAGTGTTCCTGTATATGCTCCCGCAGCATATACAGGAACACTATGCAACTGCTACATGTCAGGACAGCTGGTGCAGTTTAACGGAACTGCAATGCAAAGTTTGTAAACATCAACGCTGCGCGGCGCGCATGTCACATAGCGTGTCAAATGGCACGATACGGTGCTAATGATGATGATGATGATGATGATGACGATCCCTTTGAAACGGGATCACTTTGAAACAGTCACCTAGCCTGCTTGAATTAATCTGATATGCTATATATGTTTTTCATTACATCAATATTTATTCATCTCCATTATCTTTTTCTTTCTCAAGACTTCTCTATCTACGGATTGTATAGCGGCAGACGGAACGATCACACACACACAAAAAAAAAAGACACGGTGGCACAGAGCACAACTGCCAACAAAGGTTTATTTCTTCTTTTTTACCACAATTTTTATACGCTCGCACAGAGCCACCAAGCATGCGCAAATAATTACCTTCTAAGGAAACCAATTCCTTATCGGAAGGGTTAACAGATTGGTGGTTCTGTGCAAGTGTATAAAATTGTGGTCAGGAAAAATAGACCTTTGTTGGTAGTTTCGCTCTGTGTCGTCGTGTCCTTCTTATTGTGGTCGTTCTGTCTATACATTCAGAAGCCCAAATTTCCACTATCTTGCAGTCATCTGTCAACCTTGTACGGCTACCTATGCAAATGCCACATGGCGTGACACATGGTGTAATAATACGCAACTGTAATGCAAAGGGCGCACGTATACACACTGCGCGGGGGCGCATCTCACGTCGCAATGCAAGTGGCTTGATACGATGCTAATGATGATGATGATGATGGTGATGAGGATGATTTACTGGCATCCCATTTGAAACGCGGCGTTGACATAGTCACCTAGCCTTGATTTGACAAGTGGCACGATACGATGCTAATGATGGTGATGATGATGATGATGATGATGATGATGATTTATTAACATTCCCTTTGCAACGAGGCGGTGACATAGTCACCTAGCCAGCGTAATTTATTCAGGTACACAATACACGTGCACATATTTTCTAGCATTCTTGTATAGATTTCCTTAAACTTATTTTTCTTTGGTCCTCAAACCTTCTTTACCTGTCTCATACCGATACCTGTGCATTCGCTACATGGCGTTCCATCTAGTGTAAGAAATGCAACTGCAATGAAAAATGTGCATGCGTCGACGCTTCGCGGCGCGCATCTCACATCGCGTGTCTCCTCGCGCTCTAGGGTGCAATTACAGCACAATTTTTTCGCTGCATGCTAGCAAGCGTTGGCGTAGCTCGATTTTGTTTGTCCGATTTTTCGAATTTTCATTGGAATGCGGAGCATGTGTGCATTCGTTTTTCATGTGTGTCTAAATGTAATTTAACTAATTTTCGCATGATACTACTCATTACTCCATGCAACAAATAAAAAAAAAAGCGCTGGCGTGGCTCAGTGGTAGAGCAGCTGACTCTCGCACAGAGGGTCCAGGCTTGAATTGGGTATTTTTCGTTTGCTAATTCCCGGCGATAGCTGTTAGGGGCACCGGCGGCTGAGGTGGTGGCGGCGGACACCATCGCCAACCGAAACGCCTATTGGAATGAGCCCGTAACAGCTTACGCTGTAAAACGCATGAAGAAGAAACACCATTACCTCCCATTCTCATTCAAAAAGATTTTGCGCTTGCCGTTGCTTCGCTATTGCTCAGTTTTAGCGAGAAGATCTCATGTTATGGTCCCGATAATTCAATATAACTCTTGGCACGGTTACGTGTCTAAAGAATCCTGAAGAACCTATAAGCACTTATATTTGCCCATGCGGAAGCATTAACGTCCAATTGAACGGCGTCGAGCGTTCTTTCGACTTTTGCGTTGCGAGTAATATACCACAACGGTACGTGATGCCCGAGCCAGCAAAAAGCAGCAGCCTGTGGTGCCAACTCCGCAAGCCCATCGGGCGACGCGCGTCTCCGCGATGCCCTCTCCTCTGGCGCGACACCTGGCGCATTTGCGCCGCAGCACGTTTACGCAGCACAATATTTACTCTTCTCAACAAGGATTGCCTTCGTTAACGTATACACAATCAAGAGGTCTCCCACAACGATCAGCCCTATCGCCATTGTTGTTTAATGTATTACTAAAGCTGTCCCTTTTTAGCCGGATGCGCATGTGTACGTATACGCCAATGACATGTCATTTTTTTATTATTATTATTTTTTTTTTGCTGGGAGTCGCGCTGGGAGCCTGCGTTGCTCAGCTCGGACCTGCTGCACCAACTCTGGGCCGTCCAGCGAGTCGAGGAAGCTGCCAAGGGCCGACAACCCTTGGCTGAAACCTAGGCGGGGTCCAGGGCCACCCCACCAAATCGCAGGGCACTGAATAAAGTTATTTGAATGAATGAATGAATGCATATATAGATAGACATACATGAGCTCTACCAAACTCTACAGTGCTGTATGATTAGCTTTAAAATGCGTTCCCGTGTATATCGCGATCCTTTATATAGCGGCAAAAGAGTGTCCCGCAATAAATTCTCTGAAATATTTGTGTCGTATAAAACAAAAGGCGTAATTGGAGTCCGCATATAGAGCATATTACATCAACGGGAGCACGCGCAGTAGGAATGCCGCGTAAACTTAGCAACAGTCGATCCGGATTGCGCCTCGTTGTGACTTTTTGTATGTATATTTTTCCGATAATAGAGTTCAGCTGCGTTTTGTTTTCTGGCGGACCGTCTTGCAGAAACTTGCCTCTGGTTATTTAGAACGAGAGTCATTACGTTTATGTCTTGAGCTTCCTTAATTTGTCGTGAACGATATCTTATATCAAGAAGCAAGCCTGTCATCTCTTCTCATGCGTTTTCATTTCCTATCAGTACAAATTTTTCTAAATATTCATATGCATCCCCGCAAAGGAGGTCACAATATGTTTTCATTATTGAGTCGGCTTTTATGCATCCCCGCAAAGGAGGTCACAATAGGTTTTCGTTATCGAGTCGGCGTTATATTTAAACCATCAATGGCCTCGCTTACGTTGCCCTCAAGTTGTTTTCGAAAAAAAAAATGCATTCTTGGACCCATGAAATGTTCACTTGCGCAAGGTGTTCTTCTTAACTCCTCTGCCCCAGTCTAAAATTGATTTTAATGTCGATTTTCCAAACAATGCCAAACAATTGCCCTATATTTTGGAAGACCACCTTACAGACTTAAATACAAAGACCGTGACAGCGACTGATGCTTCCGTCTGTGAAGAGAAAGCAGGTGTGGGCAATGTATCGCTATATCTGGATTGTTTGCTATTTTTTCATTCGATTACCTTACTTCACGCCTATCTTTCAGGCTGAATTATTGGCAATAGCTTTGGCTTTACATAAATTACCACAATCTTCGTGATCAGCCGTTATTTTAACCGATGGTCTTTCTGTCTGTTGCTCACTAACCACGTCCGATTTGCCGAGTACCTTACAAGCAGTCTGTTCTCTCGCCCCAAGACATTTACGTCTCTATCGTTTAGTGTGGGTGCCAGGTCACAAACGTTTAACCTTAAATGAATAAATGAATATGCAGGTGCGCTCGCAGTGACATCAGACGTTGCTCCTGTATTTCTCATTTTACCACCGTCGGCTTTCAGCACTGCGGCGCGATTCGGAAAATTTCCTAGTACAAATGACTTCGTCAAATCATTGATGTCCACATCTGATTTCCCGCGTGGCGCTCAACAACAAATGGTGCTCCACCAGAAAGCTTGAAGTGTCGATTACGAGAAACGAAACGGTGATCATACCCCACAAGTGCGCTTCGTCTACGTTCTATACCCTCGGTAACCTCGAAGCTTTTTCAAGTCGGCATGGCCTGCTCTCCAGCTCAGGAAAACTTGCCAATACCGATTCCTGTTTTCAGCCATGCAAGATCAGAGGAGCGTTCGCATGAAACCAACGCGAGCGTATCGAGTAGGAAGTGACGTTTACACGTATTCGATTGCGTCGACGTGAAGTTTCTGGCGAGTCGTGACCGAAACCGGAGCAGTGACGAGGCAACCGAGTGCAACTCCCGCAGCGTCCGGTTCCCGGTTCCTGAACTGTCTCCTAGCTCAATTTGCCGCTATTTTATTAGCAATTAATGTTCTTCCAAGCTCTGACCACAGTTCGTGTTTTTAGGGTGTAGGAAATAAAAGAAACGGTTGCCTTGGAAGGGACCTCTGATGACGAAGTATACCCTAAAGGGTTGGAAAAATAATGACAAAAAAAAAAAGCCACAAGGATGTTTGAGACGAGCTGGATTAAGATCTATTCACTTCACTTAAACTGCACGATAATTTCACCGCAATCACATAAAGGGAAACTAAATATAAATATGAACGCAGACAATTTTACTGACGTATCTTTTCTTTATTTTACTTTTTAGGTGTCTGACATGGTTGGCATCATGTGTGACACCAAATACTTCTCACTTTGTAAAACTACATATCAAACTTTAACCATCTCAACAAACAAACAAACAAACAAACAAACAAACAAACAAACAAACAAACAAACAAACAAACAAACAAACAAACAAACAAACAAACAAACAAACAAACAAACAAACAATAATGTAAGAGGCAAATAAAAGTAGGCTCGTACTCCTGCACTGTTCAGGGAAAGTTCAAACAGGCACTTTATACGTCACAGCTCGTATAGCAAAGCATAGCAAGTAGTCACAGCAAACTTCAGATGGGCTGTATTCCAAAAAAAAAAAAAATGCCCACACTGCGATCAATGCGCGCAGCTTTACCACATGGTATGGGCTTGCTCAAGCACACCACGGCTCACACCCATAACACACCCCACCACACAGCAGTGGGAGGCAGCGTTGTCCAGCTCCAACTCGACGGTCCAGCTCAACCTGGTCAACCGAGCGAGAAGGGCAGCTAAGGCCGCTGGACTCCTGGACTGAGGGGACCACCCACTGCAGAGCGGTGGAGGTACCTACGCTTGTGTGCTATGTTCTACAAAGTGTACTCTCTCTCTCTCTCTCTCTCTCTCTCTCTCTCTCTCTCTCTCTCTCTCTCTCTCTCTCTCTCCCTTCTCTCAAATAGGCGCACTGTACGTCGTAACAACCAAACATAGCGCATCAAGCAATGATATCTTTTTTTGAAAACCAGAATCGAAAGTAAAAATTTGAAACAAGCATATATGCACTATTACTGCACATTAAGCATGAGCTAATGCCATTGCAGCGAGGGAGAATGCAAGCTGAAGTATGGTTAATGCAGAACACTTATTGCTCTAGTAGTTTTGAGCTATTTATGAGAATTCTCTTAATGCGCGAACTGCCTTATTTGTGGGTCAATTTTTCGCCTTAGGTGCGAATATTTTTTTTACAGCGAGAGCGGTTTTCTGTCCGGAGCGCGCAATTTATAGCTTAGTTTTCTTTTCTTTTTTCATTTAGAATCATACTTAGGGCAGTGCAACGAGGGGCACTCAGTGTCCATCAGTACTTCGCTGAAATGCACTGAGGTACTGGTGGATTATTTGTTCAATACTTTCTCTCGTATTTATTGGGCGGGGAAAAAATTAGCTGGTTAAATGGACACCAAGCTTCCCTTCCTAAATTTCGTCCCAAAACCGCAATGCCGATGATGTCGTTGTGAATTAGAAGATATCGCGATATTTTCGCGTATCGGGCCCCCTATCTGCCGCAACTGTTAGTAAAGTCGCCAGCTTGACTCTCAATTTATATTCAATTAAGTTTTCCCTACCTTCTATTAAGAAGTTAATTCGCTAGAATATCTGACGCCACCGAGAGACCTTGACATCAACCTGGCGTCACTACTCACCTGTTTTTACGTTCATTCTGTCTTGCCACTTCGCATTGATTTCAGGCACGTCATGCTTGTACAAGTCTAGCTAACGTAATAATAACCCTGCTGAAAGGTTCCGCACGCACACCAATAATTCTGAATGCTTTTCGTTCGACTTTTACGGAAATTACACGGAATTTATATGGAATCCTTGTAGATTCTGTGGAAGCTATACGGAAAGCATGAGGAATCACTGCGATGGCACAGGGAACGTTTCAGTATAACGAATTCTATTTAGCGAGTCTTTCAAGCTATCACGATCGCGCACATATACGTCAGTGTCGTCCTGCGTTATTCCAAGCGAAATTCCACGCAAGACAAAGAAGCTGCCCACGAAAATGGCTGCTTCTGCCCCGGCCACATGCAGCCAGCTAATGACAACAGCGTCCATAATTTCGTACTCTGAAATACGACCTTGCATTGTCGAGGCTCCATAGGGCTTCTTTCACTTCCGTTCCGCTAACAGCGCACGGCGGATGTAAGGCTGTTGACGCAAAGCGTCCGCGGGAGAACACACGTGCCTTTGTTTTGCCGCCCCTATGTACTCGTCTCGCAAAGCGTGGTCGAGCCGCCATTGCAACGAAATGAGCTCAACGACTACCCGTCGGCGTCGGCAGACGGGTGACCGTATAATCATAGAAATGCCAGCATGGCGTCGAACAAGGGAGGAGGAAAGAGAAAAGTAGAAGGCAGGGAGGTTAACCAGAACAACGTCCGGTTGGCTACCCTACACCGGGGGAATGGGAAAGGGGAAACAAAGATCACAGGGAGAGGGGGGAGGGGAGGAAAGGCGTCGAACAAAATGCACGTAAAGGCCTAGCCCCTCAAAATTACTTCCGTTACGTTGTGCGGCCCGTATTCTTTACCGAACGTTTCCGGGAACATTGAATGATTGAAAAATATAGCGTGGCAGAGGTCGACATTTTTTTTTTCCTGCAACGACCTTCGTGCCAGTGGATGCCGAAGCTATATTTCCATAATTTAATCACTACTGAACGGATGAACGAGAATATACCACAATAAGCTTTAAAGGAGCAACGATACGACATTTTCGCGACATTTGACGGCATCGAAGCGCTCTAAATAATTGACTATAATGCTTGTTCCTTCGAACACGTTTCGGTATTCCCAGGAAGCGGACGCCTCATGACGCCAACAGAATTGACACACTGCTTTCCCGCGATCGCTGCTGCGGCCACAAACGCGAGCCCAGCCACTACAAACGTACGCAGCACTCTTGTTTACTTTTTTTTTCTTTTATGAACAACGCCCTGATGCCTAGACGTCACCGCACGCCATTTTGTAGTTCTAGTCGCAGATTTCTTTGTGTTTCTGGAGACAAGAGGATCGAGATAGAATGCGGCTTCTCGCCGCGCTGGCTGCTCAACAACTATCTGGCGGCCTCGGTGACGTCAGTAGATACCCCCTATATTGCTGCACGACGTCAGCACATTTCGCTCTTCGGGACGTCAGAGGGTTCACTACGCTGCCGTCCGGAATTTTCGATACACACACTATATCAGCAAACTACAATATTTTGTGTTACCCAAGCTTTATAGTCGTTAAGCGTTGTCATTATAGGGACGTGAAGCGTGTCGTAGAGTTCTTGGAAATAAAATTAAAAAATCTGCCGGTAGTCATCTCTAAAAAGTACATATGCCGTGCCATGAAATCAGCACGCACAGGATGTCCATTTTCTATAAGTTCCGGAGGCGCCAATTTCTGCAAACTGTATGCTCGAAATGTGCGGCTAAATAGATTGTTGGTCCAGTCAAAATTTTTTTCCCACTGCGAAACAATATTTCTTCTGCCGCTGCGTTTGATTACCACTTCCCTTAGACATCTGGCATAATAAAGGGAAAAAATGCAAGAATAAGAAGAACTTAAATAATGTTTCTCGACGGAGGCGATACTAGAATGGGATGGTTGCATTCGCGATACAGCGCCTTATTGAACCCAAGTATACTGCAAATCTTGTTTCCGCTGTATAAACAAGAGAACATGAAGGCCTCAATGTAACGAGATGCGACTGAAACGAAAACTAGCACGTCGATAGCATTTAATGAGCAACTTGAAAAGCCACCAACCTTGTTCCGGCCTCCGCATATCGTATGGGATAAGGGCACAGCAGACACTTACCACATATTAGCACGACGGAGTGAAACACGAACAGCCGACCGCGTGGCTAACCACGGCCGCCATAAGCCGCGCACATATGCGCAGTTAATTTACTGGCATTCGCCATTGTAGAAAACTATGATGTTCGCAACTTCCATCCCGCTCTCATCTCCTCGATCATGGCTCATCTTATCAGTACTTCTATATCATGCCATCAGAGTGCGGCAAAACTGCTTTCCTACAACGTGTTTGTCTACTCGCGTCCGCCGACGAGCATTGCAGGATAGCAGGATAGCAAAGGCTTGCAGTGCTCCAGCGGCACGATATCGAAATGCTGATAAGGTGAGCCAAAATTAAATGATGGGATTTTACGTGCCAAAACCGCGATTTGATTACGAGACACGCGTAGTGGGGGACTCCGGAATAATTTGGACCACCAGGGGTTCTCTAGAGTGCACCTAAATTTAAGTACACCGGTGTTTTCGCATTTCACGAGATCACCAACGAGGTCGCCCGAGGACTCGCACACCGGGCCCCAGCGCAGGCGGACTACTCCCTGTCCAAAAAGCGAGACTTGACCACATACAGAGAAATTCTAGGACACTATAGAATGAGCAATAGAACCCTCCCTCACCCCCATAGATCTATCTCAAAGAAGGAAGAAGTAACCTGGCGAAAGCTGCAGACGGGTACCTTCCCAAACTCGTATATCCTACACAAATGGCATCCTGAGGTGCACTCTCCCAAATGCAAAAACTGTGAAGGCATGGCGACCCTAAATCACGTGCTCTGGGCTTGCCCAGCGATAAACGGTCTACATGGGAACAAAGAGTCATGGGAATCCTCCCTTCGTAGCCATGAAGAACAAGCCCAAAAGCAAGTCATCGGTCAAGCCCAGGCCGCCGCCGGAAGCCAATTCCGACCGACGTCTAGGGGGGAAGTAGACTGTGAAAGAGGGAGCTGCGTCTCACCCCGATCACCCATACTCTCTGACAGGTGCAAATAAAGTACTTCTCCCCCCCCCCCCCCCCCCCATCGGATAAGGTGAGCCAAGGCACAGAAGATGAGTGGGACGCGGACACCGTAAATAATCAATGCATATGCAGTTTATCGCAGCCGCTGTTAGGCAATGCAGCACGTCCCAAGCAGCCTATCCCAAGCGTTCTTGAACAAATTGATCTGCGCTGAAAAGAAGACATTGTCATTGGCCAGTGACGCGCATATACCCTTTAGTACAACATGCTGTGTGGCGAACGTCGGACGGAAGCACGCGAATGCAACGATCGATAAAAATACGCACTTTAATCCTGCCTCGAAATCAAGGGCGTCGTGAAAGGGAGGAACGCAGGGTGGCACTGGCGTTGTACGCATGCGCGCAGTCGGCGCCACCGCTCACGCTCAGCGCAATGTCTCGGAACGTCAGCAGTGTGCACAGTTCGCGCGTATACATACTGCTAGCAACGACACATCCGAAGGGGGCGACCGACGCTTCCTTTGTTCTCCGCGAAGAACACTTACGTCACTTCCTCGTGGACTCGGGACGGCCGCCGGTTTGCCAGCGGGAGATCACAGTTCGTACAGCGTGGACCACTTTGTCGGTTAGCTCAAGCTGGCGCAAAGGCACCGTTGTCGGAGGCACAGAACACCGCGACGACGAAACTGCATGGACGTGCGACGAAGGACGTCCCGCAACCGGCACTCCACTGACGACCGACTTAAATGCTTATCAAGGCACATGGAAGTACGTGGGACCAATTATGCCAGCACCCGGAAGTATGTGCGGTAATTATATCTATAAATTAAAGAAAAATAAACTCGGTCCCCCGATATACTGAATGTGCTTTCTCTCAGTCACTCACTCGACGTGCTTCTTGATGGGTGCATACTGTGACCTTCTGCTTCCCCTGTACGCGTGCAGGTAGAAGTTGCAGAAGAGCGTCAGCAGCAGCAGCGCCTGCACGAAGCCTATCCAGAGCATGACACGCGGGTAGTTGCAGTCGTAGACCATGGGCACGATGGCGTACACGACGAAGAAGGCCAGCTGGGCGATCTGCATCTGCGTCAGGTAGCGCTTCCACCAGAGGTAGGGCTGCAGGGCCGGGCCGAACGACGAGAGGAAGTAGTACGAGTACATGACCACGTGCACCAGGCAGTTGATGCAGATGCAGATCATGATTTGGCCTTCGGCGCCGAATGTCAGGCCCACCCAGCCATTCCAAACGACAATACAGTGGTGGATGACGTGCAACTTCGACACCTGGAAGGCAGAGAAATATGGCGCGGGTTACTTCCAAATTTAGAAAGAAGGAATTGTTGAGAGTCAGACCTTCAAGGTACTATCATCATATCTATGAAAGGGTACACGCGAACACGTGTCAAATAGTGTCGTCGGACATATGTTGCGCGGCGTCGCGGAGCGATGCAAAAAAAAAAAAAAGAAAAGTAAAGGTAGAAGCATGGCTTCCGAGACTGCGTGCACTGGCAGGTTTTAACCAGCCAGCGTGCGCCATCTCGGAGGCCATGGGAGAGGGGCACCGTTCGTTCTGCTTGCAGCCCCTGCTACGAGCGTTTTGGAAGTGTTGACTGTTGGACTAGTTGACGCATAAGGTGGTGTCGTTGAGCGGTATAAGGGCGGGAAGAAACGACGTGGGTCGTCTGTCCTATCCACATCGTTCTTTCTCGCCCTTATTCCGCTCAGCGACACTACACGAGCGTTTTCTTGTATCTCAATACTTCTTGTTGGAAGCCCGCGAATAACAACGGTCTCGGACGAATTTTGTCACGGACGCACCGCATCTGCCGCAGCTTCGGTAGCAATCTGAGTAAACGGCGAGCCCGGCGGGTAACATGATTACTTTACCAGGTTATACCGGTGTCCGCTCGCGAGCGGCACCAGCACAAGGAAACATGCAAGAAGGCGTGCATATAGGCAGTGACAGCCGCATGTCGCTGCGCAACGTCTAACTGACTAAGCTATTTGCCACACACTCGCGTGTTTCCTTTCATAAAGATGACGATGGTAGGCGCCATTCTACATTAGAAACAACGGTGACGGTATGGGTACGAAGAACGGGCAAAATTGCTACATATGATGACGCGGACGAAGACGCATTGGAGTAAGAGTTCAGACGACGATGCGCAGTTTCTTAAAAGAGGAAGTAAACTTAAATATTATAAGAAGAAAGCGTGTAGCGCACAATCACAAGCCGCAAAACCACAAAATAAGCCGAGTCCCTTTAAGCTCGTTGAGGAGGTTGGTGGCGGCTGATATCTGGGTGGCCAAGTAGAATGTCGACAAGTACCACCGAGTGAAACGAAACGAAGGAGCGGCCACCTCTATAGATATCTCTTCACGCCGCCGCGTACATGCCTGACCGTCTTATCGCGAAAAAGAAGTAAACGCTTTATCGTGCGCCGCCCACATGGCCAGTAGGACGCACCGTCATGCGTCATGGCGTGGCTATATGCCACACGCATTCGATGCATCGTAACGTTGCGGCGCAGTGCTTTGTGCAGGAACCTGTGTTGACGTATACTATAGACGTGTTCGCTTTCTTGAGGGCGACTGGCCTATCTGAACGTCTTTGACTTACTCAGGCCATCCGCGTGTGTCCGTGAGCTCAGCGCGACTTCCCTCCCCTCAGCTATCTATCTCTTGTTTCTATTCCCTCTTTCCCGTCCCCTAGAGTAGGGTAGCCAACCATACGCATTTCTGGTTAGCATCCCTGCCTTCCGTCTTTATTTCTTCCTCCTCCTCATGGCAAACGGAACGGCAAAAAAAAAGAAAATTTCACGTAAAAGCTGTTGTAACGTGTTCGTAATGTTCACGGGTATAAGCGGCAGCGCTGTGTCACCAGGGGTCAACTGGGTTTTCACGGAGGTGCGTGATCTGCCAAGGGTAAGTAGCATCCGCACATCACGCAGGGTCAGTAACTATTACATGCACAAACAATAAACAGGCGCGATCGAGTCACGAACAAACTACATAAGAGCTGAAGTTCTTACGCCAATGAGTCATTTACGCAGCAGGGACTCTTGTCGCTTGGCTGCAAGCGGGATGAGAGGGAAAAAAAAACGTAGATGCGGTGTGTGTTAAGTGGAGCCTTTGTCATACTTAGCCCGAACTCGCATCGAGCGTCGTTTTGCTTCACCTGCGGATGATGCTGGCTACTTCTGCCTTGGATGCCTTAAACGTGCTAACACGCAAATCTACGTTGGAGCACTGGACCCAACCAGACCGGCGGCACAGACGAGTGCATAAGTGGAACCCGGAAATGAAATTCCGTATGGCTCACAAGCTCAGAAGAAGCCAAACAAGCGCGGCGCACCGCATTCGCCTTGGTGTCACATTCACCAAACCTTATAGTGAATCTGTAGCCGAAATTGTGAACACTGTCAGGTGCCCGAAGCACTTGATTACATATTTTGCGCTTGCGATGCGTACGCGCAACAACGAAAGAAACTGGTCTCTTCCACTACAAACGTCGATAAGAAAGCGCTATCAGACGAACTTCTTTTGGGTCCTTGGCCTAATGCAAACAGGGCAGCCTTGATTACAAATGCCACTATTCCTTTCTACGAGCCACTGCGCTAGACGAACGGCTTTAGACATGTCACAATGTGGTGAACTTGTGTATACACACCTCCTTCAAATATCAATTCACCAGCCCTTTACGCAGCGCACAGAGTATCAAGCTAGAGCAAGCTGTAACTCAGGCCGACTTCCCTGCCTTTCTGTAAATACATGTTTCTCCATCTTGAACGTGCAAGCTTAGTGCGTATTCTTGCGAAAGCACTCGCCCGTTTTTTCCCCCTTATATTTGTTTTAAAAGTCAAACCGCCAGACTGCTCGGGCGTTGAGGCGACAGTATTGTACGCGTGCTCCGCGACATTGCTTCACACACAGCACTTGATATCTATAGCCTTACACGACGCATGCCACGCACCTGCGAGTTCTTCTTGCGCAGCACGAAGAACACCGTGTCGAGGAACTCGGCCATGCGGACGTGCAGGTACCACCAGCAGGCGTTCAGCACCGTCATGGACTGCTCGGTGGGCCGGTAATCGATGCCCGTGCACAGCCAGCTGTAGTTGCCGCGCAGGTAGGTGTTCTTGAAGAAGAACACCATGAAGCCGAAGTTGAGCGCGACCATGCTGATGTTGTAGAGCCGCATGACTCCCACCAGGGTGAACGGCTTGCGATCCTTCATCCACTCGGGTCCGCGGTACTTGACGAAGTACACGTACAGCACGAGGATCAGGTGGATCGGCACGGGGTTGCCGGAGTAGAGCCAGCCCACAGTCCGCGGGTCCCGCACTTGCTCGAGGGCTCGGACGAGGCCGAACAGGGGCGTGTGCTCGATGCCCATGTAACCCATGGCTGGATGCTGGTTGGTCACCGGTGCTGTTTTGACACGCTGCAGGCTCTGCTTTGGTGGCGCGTGTATCCGGGAGAAGCTGGGACAACCGGTCTATTCTTGCGGCGGCGACCGCAGCCACGGCTTCAGTGGCGGATGCGCTGTCGCCGCGCAGCGGTGTACGCCTGCTGCGCCGCGGTGTTGAGCGATGGGCAGCGCTTGCGCGACTGCGACCGAGGCACGTGCGCGTTCTTAAGAAGCCGCCGAACGCCGCCTCTCGGGTTGCAGCCACCCGCCCTCTTCGCCTTGCCGGAAGAGCTGGCAGAACGGTCGCTTGAGCGCTGTCGCAAGGTCGCTCCTGCCGGCGGTGTCGAAGGCGCTCGGCCGGCGATTGGTGCGCGGCTGGCTGGTGGTCTGGTCGTTATTCTTCGGCACAAAGGGGGAGACGCGGTGCACTACGTGTGGTGCTCCACCCTTGAAAAAACAGAAAGAAAGGAAAATAAACGGAAAAGAAATTGCGCTTATCGTTCTTTTCGCCCTTCGAAGGATCGAGCACCTGTTCACCCGAGCCTGTCGCCGAATAAAAGCGGTGCTTCACAAAGCCAGGAAAGGTGAGGGGTGCCACCCGCGTACGTAAGGCAGCAGCGTCGATCGTGTGGCCATAAATAGGCGTATACGAGTGCTCCCACTTATTTTCTGTCTTGGTAGCACGCTTCTTCTTACGCCGGCGTCCCCGAGTCGAACAATTACGACCTCGAGTACCTTCCGCTCGTTGCAGGCCGTCGCGTTGTTCGATGCCGCCGGATACGGTACTCGCTCGGCTCGGTGGTGGCGGTAGGCAGTGCGATAAGGAATAAAGCATTCGCCTCACTTGTCGCACATTGCCGGGGACGACGCCTTGTTACGCATTCACGCTTTGCGCCAGGAGTCGCGTCCCGCTCGCGACGGGGAGAAATACGCCGCTGTTGTCGCAGCGGCTCCTTCACGCGTGCGTTCACCCGAAAGTGGGAGCGAACGAAGGTCTGTTTACATCCCTTGCGCGTACATCCTGCACGCACGCGTCTGCATTAACGGAACGCGCCGATGCATGGGGATCACCCGCGGGCATTGCAGCGATCGGTGGTTACGCTGTGCACCACGTGCATTTGGCCTCGCGGTTATACAACGTCAAGGCGACGGGGGGATTACGAAGCGTTTCGCGAGACTCGTCGCAGTGCTGCAGTGGGGATGAGTTCTGCGACGATCACCTTTGGCTACAGTGTCGCCGTCAGGCGCGCGCTGATTGGCCAGTTGAGCGAAATCGGATGAGTTGATTGGCTGGTTGAGCACTAGGCCGCGCGAAGGCGATAGTATCGCCGAACGAAGTGATTGTCGCAGAACACGCGTCCCTGGATGCGGCAAAATCGGAAGGGCGTTGCGACCGAGGCCGGCGATAAATAACGCGTGCTTCAATCTGGTAGATTGTAGTCTTTGCTTGCGCATTAGAGCGGCACTGCAAAGAATAATGCTGTTTCCAATTTTTTTTTTTTTGGCAGAAGAATATGGAGGAGAGATTCAAGTGCCGGCAGTAGAGCCAGTGTCAATATATATATATATATATATATATATATATATATATATATATATATATATATATATATATCATTGATAATAAATATAATGTCTCTGCTCAGGGTTCGATCAAAGTTTGCGCCGCTACAGAAACCCGAGTACATTCAGAATAATCCTCTTCATTATCTTCTCAAAGCTCTATGTCCAAATTACTAAAGCAGATCAAATTGCTCAGTGAGGCAGATATTTTTCGCGTTTATGTGGCCCAGAAGCACTCGCTGACACATTTTGCATTGCAAAACACGGACGACGCGCGGGCATCATGCGTACCAGCACGCCAAGGATTTCTACGAACGCAGTGCCCGGTGCGACGCTTTGAAGTCACGCGCACGCTAAGCATTTGGCGCGCGACTGTTACGTCCACACGACGTCGTCATAACTTAAAGCGCGCCGCCAGGATCGCTGCGTGGTCGCACGCACTTAATTGGCCGGTCCTTGAGATGGCGCCCTCGAGAAAGTACACTCGAAGTCAGGCGCAAGGTTTCTATACTTGGCGCGCCGAGAAGATAAAAACAGCCTTATATAACGCCCGTCAGCTCCGGATTAGCATATGCCGAGCGAGGAAATGAGATGCAGGCCGAGCCTAGCGGAACGTGCCCATGCCACGCTTGGCTTTCAATCCCAGCGCAACGCGGCATGCGATGGGTATACCTCGCTAGTCCGCGACCGAGCCAGCGCGTCAGGTGAGACGAAGAGAGTTCCGCCTGCTTTATTTTTCTTTCTTCCTTTGCCGCAAACTGCTGACGAGAGAGCGAAAGCGACCGCTACTCAGGCCGTGCGTAAATGATCGCCAGCGCCCCCCCCCCCCCCCCCCCCCGCACTATATATTCGCGAAGGCGGGCGAGGCTAGCTAGACAGACACGAAACAAGTTCAAGGGTATAGTGGAAACCCGCTGCCGTAGGCGCGGCGCCTGCTGACATCCGCGACATGAGTTGCATTGCGGGGAAGCGCATCTGATGGATGGGGCCCCGGCGACAGCACGTGGGGATTGCGCACGACTGCTATGACGGCGCGTATGGGAACCGTAACGATCGTTCGAACACACAGATAGTCGGGAGTTTGCGTCTGGCGCGACTCAGTATACGTGCAGGAATCGCGCAGACGACACGCGCGCGAGCAGATCGTGAAGCAGATGACGAAAACGATGTCTTCGTGGACAAATGTGCGCTCGGCTGGTTGAGAGGAAACTGCGAAGCCCTGCTGTCGTGCGCACAAGTTTTGATTTTCGGTGTATAGGCTTGTTTGAACTTTCCTTCTCAGACGCTCTTCTATGCATAAGCGGTGTCCGCGAAAGCTTAAAGGCACAAATAAAGAAAGGAAAAAAAGAAAAGACGGAAACAAAAGGAGGTTCGCGGAACTGGGACGGCACTGCAAACACACATTCGCGCAGAGGTCTTCAAGGTCTGCTGAGAAAGCGAAGTGTACTTTCGCAGAGGGTACGTGGGTGATGTTTTTTTCGAGCTTTCGGTAGGTATACATTCAGCCAGCATACATATATGGGCATACTAATTGCGTTGTGTTCGTTCACGCTTGATCAAACAACATCCACAAACCTGTTGATTTCACGGGAATGCTAAAGATAAAAATAGTGTAATAGCTAGGTTCGTATAGATTGCAGTTGCGCAGTGCCGAGAAGGTCTACGTTACCATGAGTAGAATCTTGGCTAACCAAAGTGGCCGCCAAGAAATTAAGGGTGGGTGCCAGCCTTAAAGTTACCGCGCCAGCATACCTTTGATGTCTAATAATCTAATGTTTTATGGTCTTGAAGAGACTAATAAGACCGAAACATATACCGAAGCTGAATATATCATCATTCGTCATTGCCAGGATTGCCTAAACATAACAATCGACCCTAAAGAAATCGAATGCGCACATCGTCTCGGACGCCATTCTGATAACCGTCGCCGCCCAATAATACATAAATTCACGTTCTACAAAACTAAAAACACTCTTCTTTCAAATGTCTGGAAACTAAAGAACACATATTACAGTATCGGCGAAGACTTCTCTCGTCCTGTCCAAACCGCGCGCAGTCGTCTTGTAGCATTCGCGAAATCCAAAGGTGTTAAATTTTCACTTCACTACAAAACACTACAGATCGGTACAAAACACTTCGTGAACGACAACTAATCGCAGACGGTTGGGGAAATATCACAGCGGTCGTATTTCCCGAAATTAGCTAAATACCCGTCCCGGAACTTCAGAAAGCAACCCTCTTTCGTTCTCTGTAACCTTCACTAATATTCGCAGTTTGATGGCGAAACTAGAACTTCAATCTAGCGTAGTCAAGTCATGTAACAGAAATATGCTGATACTAACCGAAAATCTGGCTTGCCAACGATATCGCTAATGCTGAAGTTGTTGCCAACTTGCCAAATTTTTCAGTTCATCGAAACGATTGCACATGTTCTCGAGGGGGGCGGCGTATTGATTGCTGCTTGTCCGGAATTATTATGTTCACCCATCAGCATCACATCCGACTTGATACTGTGGCTTTTGTGCCATACGTCACCGCCTTCCATTCTAATTGTGCGTGTGTTATAGGCCTCCGCACGCTAATTCAATAATTTCCCATGAGCTTAACAACATGCTAAATGAACTTACATCGTTCCCGAACACACATTCTTCTCTTCGGTGATTTTAGCTATACCCAAGAATAAATTGGCATAACTGATCTCTTTCACAATTAATGAGCGCATAATCAAGGGATTTTCTCGATGTCTGTTTGAACCCAAACCTTAATCATCTAGCTGCCAGCCCAATACGCATCATAGGCAACTCCAGCAACATTTTAGACTTAATACTGAGCTCCCATTCTGACAGTTTGTCATCCTTTACGTACTTAGAGCCCATTAGCGACCATTAAATTAGTCAAGCAGATTTTTCATTCCGCACCGAGCACCATGAAACACGAAAGGAAACAATCACTTTGCATGACAAAGATAATTATATATAAGACGCCATTAATAGCGAATTGAGCAACTTCTTCCCACTCTTTGAAGCCAATTTTAACCAAAGATCGGCTAACGACAATTGGTTGATATTTAAGAATAAACTACAGGACCTAACACAAAGATTTATCCCCAAAGTAACGTTTCGTGAAGATCGTTCTATACCTTGGTTTTCCAAGACACGCACACACAAAAAAAACTCAAAAATAAAAATAACCGGTTTTATCGCGCTACTAAGCTAAAAGGGGAACCTTAAGGCGGGAAAAAAATACTACTCAGCCGAAAAATAACATTTGCCCACTCAACAACCCTGCACCAACGCCCTCGATCGGTTTCGCTCATGCATTGGGTGAATCAGTCTACATCGTATAGACTGCACTAACATCTTCAATACCGCATTTTCAACAACCTTCACACAAGATCGCAACCCGCCTTCATGGATGCAACCTACTAATACCACGTGACCGATGGATGCGATAAACTTTTCTTCAAACGGTATCTCGTCCTTAATTTAGAAAGTGAAACTTTCCTTGTCATGCGCCATAGACGAAATCAGACCAAAACGACTACAAAGTACGAAGTGTAATGCTGTAGTGTATTTAAAATTGTTGTTCTCACAGTCACTTTCTGTGGGTCTCATTCCAAAAGACTGGCAAATTGGGAAGGCCGTTCTGCACTACAACTCAGGTGATAAAAAATTATCGACTAAACAACCGCCCCGTATCTCTAACTGACGTCCCTTGCAATAGCATGGAGCATGTCATATACTCTCACATTATGGACTTTTTAGACGCTAACAATATCTTCCATCCATCCCAGCACGGGTTCCGCATAGGGGTATTCACGCGAAACACAACTAGCCATGTTCCTCAATGATTTACATGCTGACCTGGACACTAACCTTCAGGTTGACGATATGTTTCTGGATTACGCTGAGGCAGTTGCTAAAATTTCACATTATCTGTCAATACAACAGCTCTCACGGTTAAACCTACATCCTAACGCACTAAAGTGTATCAAAGCATTCTTAACAAGTCATTCTCAATCAGTGATCATAAATAACCAGTCCTCCAATCCTCTTCCTGTAACATCAGGCGTCCCACAAGGCTCCGTCCTCGTCCCTCTTTTGTTTTTTATATATATAAGCGAACTCCCGCTGCATGTGCCTCGCCAAATTAGAATGTTTGCTGACGACGGCGTTATCTACTGCCGGGTAACTAACACTACTGATCAAGAAGCCGTTCAACAGGATGCTAACCACATCCAACAATGGTGTGAAAAGTTGACATGTGATCCTTAACCCTAGCATATGTAAGCTCCTTTCCGTAAGCCGTCGACACAAGATTCATGCCTTTCAATACAAAATCACTCACGAGTCCCTAGAATCCGTATCGTTTCTCAAATGCTTAAGCATTGCATTATGTAATGATCTAACATGGAATGCACACATCGCTGACGTGATACCATGAGCTAACAAAAAAAAAAGAAAAAACACTGGGATCTCTTAAACGCCATCTTCGCCTCGCCCTACATCACTGGAACTTGCCCCCTTACAAGTCAGTCGTTCGACCTAAACTAGAATGTGCATCCGCTATATGAAACCCGCATCATGTTAACCTCATGAGCGATCTAGAAGTAGTCCAAGATCGCACTACGAGGTTCATTTATTCTTAGTCGTGTGAGGTCAGGGTTTGAGCTCTCAAAACTAAATCTACATTATCGCCTCTCTCGGTTCGCCGTCGCACAGCCGCTCTGTTACTGTACCACAAGTTGTATTACTCATCACTCAACCGTGCGCCTTACATCATGCCAGCATCGTGCATTTCTCCCCGCACAAACCACACCCTTCGAGATTTTCGTCCACGTGCCTGAACTGTTACTTTTTCAGCTTCCCTCTTTCCACCTGCAGCTAAAGATTGGAGTGGCCTTTCCCGACACATAGTTGACATCACCTGTGCATCATCATTCGCTGAAAATTTAAATAACTTTTTTTGTATATAAACCCATGTGACATTGTTATTCATGTTTTTTCCTTCCTTTTTTGCTGATTCCACCCCTTATGTAATACCCCCTCGTGGGGTATTTAAGGAAATAAATAAAATGAAATGAAAATGTGATAATAGATTCTTGACAGCCTCAAGCCCGAGGCTAGCTAATTCTTTATGAATAGGGAATGGTTAGATTGCGCAATAAAATAAGCAGAGGCTCAAACATCCTAACTGCTGGAAGACTTTCCAGCACAAAAGTTGCCCGAAGTAGTCGAAAATATTGTGAAATTAATTATTTCAGACACGCGGTGACTTGGGAGCAAAATTAAAAAAAAATGAGAGATCTACGTCTTTCATGTCCTTTCTTTCTTTTCTTTTTTTTAAGCCAACAACCAACCTTATTCAATCAACAATCAACCTTAAAGGAGCAAATACTGCTTTGAAATAATACTCATCCAGTCTAATCTGTTCATAATTGGTACCAGCGTGCACAAATTTTGCGAGCTTCGTTTACGTGTTGCGTGGGGCTCTTGCAGTCTCCTGCAAGCAGAAAGAAAAGTAAGCTAATCAGCGTCAGTTTGGCTCAAACGAGAAAACGTGGAAGTATCGACATCATGGCGAATTTCGGAAGACTTCTCTGCCCAACTTTGTGGATGTAGGCAGTTTCCCAGAAGAGCACCCGAGACTCTAAGAAGGGAGTGGCGACAAGTGCTGAATTTGCGATAGCAGTGGCAAATCGAATCAGTGAGGGAATAAAAGGAACGAAACATCACAAAGGGACGTACCTGGCGTATTTCACGAGTAATGTTAATGGTACACTCCGGCTTCTGGGCTCGCGCGACGTGAGTGTTCAGGGAGAGGTTGGCGCTTCTCAGCAAGGCAGACTCGCCAAAATTCGCTCTGTACGAGTTCTTTTCTCAGACCCAATGCGCCTCCTTTCTCCTTTGCATGCCGGGTACGTGTAGATTAGCACCGCCTACATACACACACACACAGTCACGTGGAAAGCAGTTCATTGTGGGATGCGCATGGCTTTTGAAGACAAGGTCAAGGGAAGAGTGAAGGCGTGAGCGAGTGAATGCACACCGAATGCAGTCCGCTGCCCTTCTTGGCCGTACGTGGAAGAACCGTCGACTCCGCGTTTTAGGAATCTGCATTCGCTTCGGCTCCCGTTTAATAATAGCCACCTCAATTGCGCGCCTTTTAAAAAGATGCCGAGAAAAGAAACGATGGGGCGCTGTGCTTGGTATAGAACCGCGTCGTTATACTGGTTCTAGAGTAGTACTCGCATGAAGTTGTTTGGCTATGGGAACGACGCCGCTGGGGACTTTTTCAAGCTGGATTAAGGCAGGGATCTTCTTGACCGGGTAACATACCTGGCTTCCTGGTACCCCCCCCCCCTCTCTCTCTCTCTCTCTCTCTCTCTCTCTCTCTCTCTCTCTCTCTCTGTCAGTGTCAGTGTCCGCGAAGCGCTGGCGTCGGCGGAGAACATGGGCTTGTGTACGACACAAGCCCACGTCAAGTTACTCCGCCAACGCCAGCCCTTGTCATTCCTCTACCGGAGCAAGCCGAACTTTCACGGGTGGTCGCGCCCGTCTCCTACGCTTATCGCTCCGTTAAGCTGCGACCCGCTCGCGGTGCACGTGGCCGCCTCTTTATTCGGTTCACTTGAAAAGATCAACACCGGTTGAAGGAGGGACGTCTCTCGAGTCAGCGTTTCAACAATGGCGCTTGTCATCGTCGAGACAACAAATGACGCGGATGCCCAAAGTAAACACGCAGCCGTGAAAATGCTAGGCGTACGTGTTGTAGAGCATGATGACAGTAGTCGGAATGTTAAAAACGAGAGCGTGTTAGCCACAGAAGGGGAGGGGAGGAAGGAGGTGGAGCGGGGAGGTGCAGCTGATTCTCTCAAGTGGTCGTGAGAACGCGAAATAGACGAGAGTCCTCGCATGTAAGCAGGGCCTGTCAATCCCAGGGGCTTCCCAGGCGCGAGAGCAGGGAGTAGAGATACATTGTTTTGACAATTAAACAGACGAGCAATACAAAATTTAAGGAAAAGGTTAACAGAAAGTGAGTTGTATCAATAGACACATATTGCAGATCATTGCTTTCATTTCACATTTGCTCTGCTTGCTCAATCCACTCGGTGGCTATATCGCATTATACGCTGCTTAGCACGAGGCCCTGGATTCGTTTCCCGTTCACGGCGACTGCATACCGAGAGATTTAATGAAAAAAGAAAATCCTCGGGGGCCGTTTTGGAGTGTGCAGTCAAGAACACCAGATGGCGAAAATAAATGAGGAGGCCTCCACCACGGTGTCCCTCATAGTCCACTTTTCAGCTTCTGGACGCTGTTAACCCCGCAGTTTAACATGACTAAACATTTTTCACACTGCTGTGCACTGGAAGAACAACACAGCGTTATGTATGTTCGTCACATGCGGGATAACAGAGGGAAACAGCGTAAATGATCTGCTCAGTTTGCGTACGTATCGCAAAAAAAAATGCAGCATAAAGAGTGAGAATTAAATCCCAGCCTACCGGCTCAGAAGCACGGAATGTAGATTCAACAGGACACGCAGACTCGCGAGAGTGAACATAAGCTAATACTGACTCGCATTTCATTTAGAAGCATGAAATTACTATAAGTGTTCATGCTCGTCTTCATTTAAGCCACGACCGAAACCATTTAATTATCAGTCTCGTCCTGTGTTCCTCCCTTGTCCGTGTTTATTTTGCGCTGTCTTTCACCTATGGATTCGTACCAGCTAGCTCGCATTCATACCCTTTAAAAGAAAAAAAGAAATTACCTCGTGCTAACGATTAATTATTTTGCTGGTAAATTTCTGTATGAGAACGTATTTTGCTTTAGAGACACTTAATATCTGCTGCAGGCAGGAGAGAAAAGATAAAGCTTGACGCAGACGCACATCTCCTTCGCATTAGCACTTCATTTTTTTCATGGCTTTCTTTCGCGCCGTTGATTTAACGATGCAGGGCTAGCTATATATGCTTCCGCGACGCTTCAACGGTGAAAATAATTCTTTGAGATTGATGCAGATCAGATGGTGCCGATCTCCTTCGACACGAAGAACTTGTGGCAAATCATCGCCGTAAAGTTTACGCACGTGATTCGCCGGTGCAGGGAAACGGAGGACAACGCGCTGTACCCCCGGCAGTCGTACATTTTTTTTGCGGTAGGTGGCGCCCGCAACTGGCACCGCAGAGCCCCCACGCGGCGCTGGGGTCGTCGAAGGAGCGCTGAGCGACAGAAGAGGAGGACATTTCGCCGTGACTGTATGCACGAGCACGTACTCTTGCAACGTCGTGCGCAACTTAGTGCTTGCGTGTTAACTTTAAACATGCCGGTGATCGAGACACCGTTCGAATTTTTTTTTTTTTTGGGCCTAAAGCGTGGCACGTTGTACTGCGGTTCGTGTCAACTTTGTTGTCTGCACACTTTGGGAACGAAAGGAGCACTGACGACACCTTTTCAGGGTTCATGGTTCAGGGTTCTGGTTCGTTGCTGCCGATCACTTTATTTCGAGTGGTCTCGAGGATTTCAGCGACGAGACCACGGAAATAGTTGCGCTGTGCGTGAAAACGTCCGGCTGGCCCACCGAGCCGCATAGGAGTGTTTTTTTAAAGAGCGAGACGGAAGTTAAAGAATGGAACTGTTTGTGCGTATAGCGGGCCTCTCGGAAAGGTGTAAGCGCTTGTTCGCGACGTCAATCGAGCTGCTGCAGTTACGATACTTGGCCGTTTTCGACCTTCGTGGGCAACTCCGCACTCCGACTCGTGCCGCAGTATGCCATATAGCATCCCGCAATAATGTATGCCGTGCTTTCATTAGCTAAATACGGATATTGCGCGCCAACAGAACGAGGCTAAAAACTGTAATGTTGCCCGGTCTTACGATAAAAACAAATGAGAGTTGGTTTGTGAGTCGGGGGTGTACCTTTCTCTTTATAGCTAGCTGATCCCTGCGATGAGGCCATCCGCGTCCGATGACAGGCGTTTGCTCGTGCTCGCAGCGTACGCAGGGTTCGAGGTATACGGCCCGGGTTTGGGGATGCAGGAGACACGGCTGCCGCTCTTAGGAATTCTCAAACTCCGGTGAAACGTGAGAAGTGAATAACAACCGATCGGACCAAGCTGAGTTTTCTCCAACAGGTTTCCAAAATATTGCGAGGGTTTTCTTTCAAGCAAAGTCACTTGTATTAGCGTCAGTGCGTGACTTGGAAATGAACTGAACCAGTTGTAATGGAATTTAGCTCCGTACAAAGAGCTAAATTCCAAAGCAAACTAGCGGTGCTGTGAGCAGCAAGACCCCTTTATCTATGCAACGCGGGGCTTTAGTGCGCAGGTAGAATGCTCCAAAGCTGGAACGAGCGCTGTTTGCAGTTACTTTTAAGTTTCTTGCGAGAAAATAAACTGCCACCTCATCGCGTTGATTGAGAAAGCGGCACATTCTACTCACACTGCTAATCTAAAGCATGCATGCCATCAAAACGATATGTCGCCTAGCGGCATAACAGGTGTCACGATCAACTTCAGACCTTCCGAGCTACAGTTATAATTCCTGCTGCCGTGCCTGCCTACAAAAGTAAATTTAGCGAGAATATTCCTGCGTGCTAAAGCATTAGTAACGCTAATGCCGACGCATGTAACTACAGTATAACAAAACCAAATGAAGCTTAAGCGTGCGTCATTCTGCTTTATTAATGCGTCATGCCTAAACAAAGTACACTCCGCCATTTGAAACGAGGCAAGATATGTAAAATATAGCTGAAAAGAAAGCAATGGTCTACTCGCAAGGAAAAAAGAAGTCGTGTAAATAGAAATGTGTAAATCGAATACAAGAAGCGATGTGCGTAGAGCAGGCATCAGCGACAACAAACTCCGAGGCAGCCGCGTTGGCAGGCGCAACTCAGCCTGCCTTTATCGGCCGCACTGTTATCACAACAGTGCACTCAGGCCAGCTCACCCAGCAGCTGGCGAGCGTTACATGGCTTCCAGGAGGGACAGGCTGCCCCGGTGAAGCCAGCACTAATTATTCGCGATACACGAAACGCACAACCGACGCGTACTCAACGTGGACGCAGGTACACAAATCAACCGGCGAAACCCCTGCTCCCTTCCAAAACGTTTCCAACGGCGTGCGGCAGAGGGCAGCGTAGGAAAATGAAAAAGACGGATTACAAAGCTTACGACCCATCCTCTTGCAGTGATTCACTTTAAACAATAAATAACAACAGCAAACAACATCACGATTGACCTGCTGTCGCGTGCTTCCGTACTTATTGACACCAGCTGTCGCCAGAGCAACAGAGACCGGTAATTGCAGCGCCGTTTGAAGAAGCCACGCAGCTTTGATACCGCCCACCCACTTTACCCCGAAAGGCGGGTCATGTAGCGAACACTAATTAAAAGCCACTTCAATAACGTCCCCCTAGCGCGTGCGCTCCAAACAAAAACAGTTTATGCTGGAGAGGAAGGAATTTGGGACGCCGACGACGACGACGACCATGTTTTAAGCAGAACGTGCGGACTCAACGGGACCGAGTAGTTGCGCATAGCTTCATTCACTTATAATCACCGCACTACCGCTTCCTTCAGACATACGTCTCGCGTTACCCTTGCGTCTGTTTGCAAGCCGCACATTTCTACGTATACTCTGTACAAATCGCTCCTCTCCTGCCACTTACCGTCCTCGCGGCCCTTCAGCGCTGGGCCTGCTCGTACCCGTATGTCCTTACAGGAGTTCAGCACGCAACCGCTCGTTTGTTAACAGACAAGCTTCCAAGACGTGCGGGCTCGTCCGTTTAAAAGGTGAAGCGACAACAGGAAAAGCAGAAATCCCCACTCTTCGTTTCTCCCGCTCCCACTTTCTTAATTCAGTCTCGCTTTCGGAATAGTGCTGCAGTTATTCTTTTTTTAGTTTTCTCGCTTTTGGCGCGAGCCGAAGCAAACAGGCTCTTTTCGAGCCCGCTGGAATCTCTTAAGCCCCGCGGCGTCGCGCTCGGAAAAGCTTAGCGTCGTGTCCTGTCGCGCTGGTGCCATGGAGGCGTCAACATGACCGGCGCAAGGCGCCTTGTCTCAGCAGCCTTTTCGGCCGCCCGTCAGAGTGCCTTCCTACGCGCACAGTTTCTCGACGATTTCGTGGAGCCGGGAATGACACTGCGACACGCCACGACGTCACCTCGGGAAACGGCTTGAGCGCGGAACGTTGCGAACTGCCTCTGCTGCCGCACCTGTGCGATACGTTTGTTTTTGGCTTTTCGTGTGCAATGTATTTCTTGTTCAAGTACAATGCCTCCTTGAAAACTGGAAGGTCATACAGCGTAAGGATCACTGAAGGAAATAAATATGAGAGCAATTCTATCCACATTTTCCCCGGTCGGGTCCTTAGTTGAAAATGTCGCAGCTAGTTTCGCCGGAAAGGCGAAACATTGATTGCGATAGCAATTACTATACCGCTATACGAAGTAAGGCTAGTAGCTTTGTTGGTCATATAAATTTGTAAACATTCGCTTACTAACTAAATTAACAAGCATGGTGCACGCTCTCACAACCAACATGAAACACATCTCACTCGATGACCGCGCACACTCGCTATCAAAACGTAGGCGTGAGGAAGCACGGCAGAAGCAGCGAGCGAATAGACCTTCGTGCCGCCTTTTGCTTCAACACAAAGTAAGCGGGGAGAACACAGTGCACACGAAGCTATCAGCACTCGGCGCACTCTGTCATTGCAGATCGCTTTTAAGATAGGGCCGCGCCATACGCAGCCGCCGTCGGAATAGAGCGCCCTCCCTCCCGGCATTCCGGAGCCTTGCGCGCGATGGAAGAAGCGCTACCTCCCCTTTCCGCCCTTGCCCGCTCGAAATTAAGCCACCGTCGTCGGCTCACACTCGCACGCTTTCACTCACACATACAGCATAGGGCGCGCGGCGACGATGTTATCGCGCTTGGGTTTTATACGGAACATCACGGCGACACCGACGGCGGAAATGCGCGTGGAGTGTCTATGTAATTGATATTGCAATAAAGAAAGTGGATGCGGTGCAACGTGCGGTAACGGGATAATACAAAAGGCCTGTGGATATGCTAATCTTTCCATACATTATTAAACTTTCTCTCTCTTTCTCGCACCTTCAAGCTGGGTCTGCATGAACTCGACGCGAGCGAGTCTGGTCAGAAGTTGAGTTGACTCCCCTCGACCCGATCGCGTTTACATGCAACTTGCTAAGTGGGTAGGTCGAGCCAATACCTCCCTTGCAGGCAGAATGACCCAACTTGCCTCGACGACCGCTCGTCCGCACCCGCTAGCGTTTACATGAACACGACAATCGGATTCGGCGACAATCGGCGACAAACAAGCCGACTTAACCCTAATAGGTGGGCTTAAAGCCTGACGACCATGACATGTTTCAACTGCGCACGAAGTTCTGGTGCTTGCAGCCTTCCTTCAAGATTGGTTTTTGTTACTCGGAGGCAACCATCGTTGGGGCGTGGTTTTGGACACCACCTGCTTATCGGGTTTATGTAAGTGTAGCTGCACTTTGGCTATGAGGTTCCTCAGAAGTGAATCGTCAATCACATCGCATGACGTCATCAACAACGGATCGACTAAACGAGCAGCGCGACAACGATTTCCTGTCAGGATATGGTGCGTGTGTGTCGAATAACATCGCCAAGGATCTGCTTACGCGTACGCAAATTGGTCACTGCTTAAGTGTCGTTTGTTTTAGAAATGACGGCTAATTTTTTTCATTAGTACCATGCCTTGGCAGATGCTTCATTACTCTTTGCCAGTGTTTGTTCTGTGATTTCGATTATGTTGTCTGAGGACGCAGAGGAACACCCTGGGCTAACGAACGCTCAAATGCTGCAAGCGATTCTAGACAATCAGGCTGCATCATATCGTAAAATAGATACCATGAAGGAAGGAATCGCTCAATTGAACACCCGAACTGAACGATTAAGCGGTTATCTTACTGTAATCCAGGAAATGAACAAACGAATCGAAAACCTACAACATACGCTGCAGCAACAAGACGGAAAGCGTGCAGATTACGAAAACTAAAGTTGGCACAGTAGTCATTGCGTTTGTCATTCGTAAAAGCGATGGAGCCCCAGTTCTTGAGTTAGAGAAAGCCATGACATATAGATAACCTGTCTATAGAAACACTCGGCGTGAAAGCCAAGACGATTGAAAGAATTCACTGATTTGGCGGAGAAAAATCAAGAAGGGCTAGGCCCATAATGTGGAAGATTTATTTGTTTGTTTATCATCATACCCTCAAGGCCCAATGAGCGTTGTGGAGGGGGTGGGTACATGGCTTACAAACAATCGCTTCACCACACACTTCACAAACTACGTCAGATTCACCATGGTTTCCACAATTTTGGAAGGTGTTGAGTGCTGACGGGCAGCACTTTCACTTGCGAAGGGGTGGTGGTCTCGGCCCCAGTGAAATGGCATTTGCCCAACGTCACGTCTGACCTCGCTTGGGGCCTTCGTGATTGGCATTGAGGCGTGCGCTATCTCGGAGGCCACCTCCCACCGGTTTCCTGGAACGCCAAAACGAAGGGTGCCACCACAACTAGGGTGCTCTCTGTGCCGACAGAGAGGAACCGCAGTCCGTTCAACAGGATAAGGATCCACGCCGTCGCCTCCCACGTAAGCCACCGTAACGAAACGCCCGATTAGCGACTGAGACTCGCCAGGAGAACAGGTATATGACCTCTTGGTGTTGATGGTTTGACGACATCTCGACTGATAGGGAGGAAGCGTGTCGAAGGTAAGAAACAGCGAAGACGTCCGAACGACCCGCGGGTACGCAGGATTCACCGTCTCCCTCTTTTCCTCTTTCCATTCCCGCTTTTTCCTTTTTTACTTCCAGTGTAGCGTAGCAAACTGGACGCTCGTCCAACCCGCCTGTTTCATGGCGCGACGGCGCATGCGCTCTGCCCTAGCGGATGAGTCGCGAAACATCTGGAAAGGGTCGCGCACGTCGGCGCGCACCGGTAAGTCCTCCGAAAAAAAAAAAGAGTGCTCGGACGCGCGTTGCTGCATACACACGTGCCGTGTACCGCGTTGAAACTCGACGTTGGTGCGGTGCCGAAAACGTGCGCAGCGTAAGACTGCAACTCCACTTTAAAACAGAAAGCGGCTATGCCTTCGTCCTGGTGGTCTGGACTGCACCGTGAGCCATGTAGTTGCCGCCTTTCATTGGTAGCTAGCAATTTTAACGAAGAACCCGTGCTTTACGCTTGGGCAACTTAAAATCGTCACGTTGCTGACGAAGTCTTCTTACAGTGTGGGCCCTCACTTGGTGGTGATGGCAGCGCGTGCCTGACTTCACGTACTCGTTTAAGGCGCAGTAACACTGGGTCGATACGTGACCGACAAGACGCTCACGCCAACGATTGACCGACTATTCAGCACAGTGCGTCACTGAAACCAACATACGAGGCTGTCGACGACGCAACCATGTACACCGTAACCGACGAGCGCGAGTTGTCGTACGGTCGACGGCACTGACAAAATCAGCGTGCCGACCATCGTTCGACCGAACCCCGCACGATCGGCCGTCGAACCGACAACACCATAGCGACAGCGTCTTCGTTTGTATATATAATTATTCGTGCTCAAAAGGAGTCAAAAATGCCTACCCAGTTGAAATCCACAAGCTTCAACCCTCTCAAGCCGCGCATGTGAAGGTTGAGCCAATGTTGATACTGTTCAGCGAAGGTTAAGCCTGGCGCGGTGGAGTGCGTGCGCCCGCTACCGGCGGTCCTGAACTGAAATGTAAGCAGTTAGAACGAAGGAAACTACTTTTATAGTTCAGTTCTGCCTTTGGCGATTTGAAATCAACTACACTTGGCACTGCGCGTACACAATAAGCGGCAAGCGGCGACATAGCGCTGTGCCAACAGGCGCCGAAAAAAGTGGTATACTCCACGCAGCAAAAGCCGGAGCAGCGGCACACTGCATCGCGACGCCATCTACAGGCGGCATCTGGGATCGAGACAGCCAATGGGTGCCCTTTATTATCGGCAGACATGATCCCAGATGCTGCCTGTAGATGGCGTTGCGATGCAGTTTGCCGTTGCTCCGGCTCCCGCTGCGTGGACTGTGGGGAGTATACCACTGTTGTCGGCGCCTGTACGTCACCGTTCCCTGCTTCCGGTCGCATTCGCTACATCGATGAGTGGGTCTGTGCGTGTTGTTATGCTGACACATTTCTTAATTCCAGATATTCACTGTTTATTTCTGCGTCAAACGAGAAACAAGAGACGGTACATTCGCTATACAGCATCATAAGCTACCATCTCGCTCAGTTATACCAGTGGTGTCAGTGATGGCATCCGCGTTTACGCGAGAGAACTATACGGCCTATAAATGAGGGTTTATGCCGAGCACAGTTTGATGCAATAATGCTTTATGGCACGCGCAAACTGCAGGTATGATGAAATTAAAGAAAAGCTAGAATCAGTAATAAATTAACAGTGTATGTATCTGGATCACAGTTGCCGTTGTTTAAGTGGTTCGGCCGTTCATATTGACTCGTCTCAGGGTGGAACAACATGTCGCATATGCGCAGATACGTATTCTTTGCTACGTTTTGAGATTATTTCACATGAACCACGTATCTTTTTCACAATATTTGATGCTAAATACCATCTGTGGCTGTAGATGTCAATGTAAACAAGTGCACCGCTTTGGTGAATCCGAAGTGGAAGGCTGCGCTCGAAGACTTCTTGAATATACGAAATGTCTGAATGATGTGTAAAAAGAATACAAAAAGCGAGCTCCAAGTGCAGAAATCACCGACAACAAACTCCAAGGCAGCCATGTCGGCAAACGGAACTCGGCATGCCTTAATCGGCCGCACTGTTTGCCCAACAGCGCACTCGGGTCTACTGACTCAGTAGTCGGCGGGTGCTACATGGCTTCCAGGAACGTCATGATGCCCCGGAAAAAGCCATTAATAATTAGTCGAGACCCACGAAACTTACAACTGATGCGCACTGGACGCGTGCGCAGGTACACAAATCAACCGACGAAAGCCTCGGGACCCTTACAATATGTTTCCAGCGGCGTGCGGCAGAGGGCAGCACAGGAAAATGAAAAAAAAAGGCGGATTAACCTCCCTGCCTTTACTCCCCTTGCTTTCTCTCTATCTATCTCTTAGCCAAAGGGCCAGGTCTTTTCAGTCTGCACTTCAATAACCACACAGTGCAAGCTCGTGTGTTGGCAAATCAATCAATTTTCGAACATGTACTGTAGCAGCACTGATGCACTGGACGGAGCACCGTCCAGTGCATCCAGAGCACTGATGCATTGGAGCCCCGGACGGAGGGCTCCACATTCGAAGTACAACTGATCTTCGCGATCTTGCGATAAAGTTTATTCAATCGATCATTCAGTCGTTCAACTACGAGCCATTTTGCTCTGTTCAGGTTTGCGATCTAGTGGAGAATAATAATGGAGGAAGTCGCCATCAGCAACGGTGAAGAAACATATGTCCACGCGGAAAGGAATCGTCTGTGATGCACATCGCTTGAACATTTCTTTCTCCACTCAATAGACCGCGTCCAAAAATATACACTTCCGCATAAGCTTCCACATCACTGTCTCACTGACTTCGCCTGAACGCCGCATTAACCAATAGCTACTTGTGTCGCTAGAATAGAACTGGCAGAACTTTCGAAGTTAATCAACAAGCGTAAGACAGCTGACACAAGGAAGTATAATATGGATAGGATTGAACATGCTCTCAGGAAAGGAGGAAGCCTAAAAGCAGTGAAGAAGAAACTAGGAATTGGCAAGAATCAGATGTATGCGTTAAGAGACAAAGCCGGCAATATCATTACTAATATGGATGAGATAGTTCAAGTGGCTGAGGAGTTCTATAGAGATTTATACAGCACCAGTGGCACCCACGACGATAATGGAAGAGAGAATAGTCTAGAGGAATTCGAAATCCCACAGGTAGCGCGGGAAGAAGTAAAGAAAGCCTTGGGAGCTATTCAAAGGGGGAAGGCAGCTGGGGAGGATCAGGTAACAGCAGATTTGTTGAATGATGGTGGGCAGATTGTTCTAGAAAAACTGGCCACCCTGTATACGCAATGCCTCATGACCTCGAGCGTACCGGAATCTTGGAAGAACGCTAACATAATCCTAATCCATAAAAAAGGGGACGCCAAAGACTTGAAAAATTACAGACCGATCAGCTTACTGTCAGTTGCCTACAAACTATTTACTAAGGTAATCGCAAATAGAATCAGGAACACCTTAGACTTCTGTCAAGCAAAGGACCAGGCAGGATTCCGTAAAGACTACTCAATAATAGACCATATTCACACTATCAATCAGGTGATAGAGAAATGTGCGGAATATAACCAACCTTTATATATAGCTTTCATTGATTACGAGAAAGCGTTTGATTCTGTCGAAACCTCAGTAGTCATGGAGGCATTAAGGAATCGGGGTGTAGACGAGCCGTATGTAAAAATACTGAAAGTTATCTATAGCGGCTCCACAGCCACCGTAATCCTCCATAAAGAAAGCAACAAAATCCCAATAAAGAAAGACGTCAGGCAGGGAGATACGATCTCTCCAATGCTATTCGCAGCGTGCTTACAGGAGGTATTCAGAGACCTGGATTGGGAAGAAATGGGGATAAATGTTAATGGAAAATACCTTAGTAACTTGCGATTCGCTGATGATATTGCCTTGCTTAGTAACTCAGGGGACGACTTGCAATGCATGCTCATTGACCTGGAGAGGCAAAGCAGAAGAGTGGGTCTAAAAATTAATCTGCAGAAAACTAAAGTAATGCTTAACAGTCTCGGTAGAGAACCGCAATTTACAATAGGTAGCGAGGCACTGGAAGTGGTAAGGGAATACATCTACTTAGGGCAGGTAATGACGGCGGATCCGGATCATGAGAAGAAAATAATCAGAAGAATAAGAATGGGCTAAGGTGCGTTTGGCAGGCATTCTCAGACCATGAACAGCAGGTTGCCATTATCCCTCAAGAGAAAAGTGTATAATAGCTGTGTCTTACCAGTACTCACTTACGGAGCAGAAACCTGGAGGCTTAGGAAAAGGGTTCTACTTAAATTGAGGACGACGCAACGAGCTATGGAAAGAAGAATTATGGGTGTAACGTTAAGGGATAAGAAAAGAGCAGATTGGGTGAGGAAACAAACGCGAGTTAATGACATCTTAGTTGAAATCAAGAAAGAGAAATGGGGCATGGGCAGGACATGTAATGAGGAGGGAAGATAACCGATGGTCATTAAGGGTTACGGACTGGATTCCAAGGGAAGGGAAGCGTAGCAGGGGGCGGCAGAAAGTTAGGTGGGCGGATGAGATTAAGAAGTTTGCAGGGACGACATGGCAACAATTAGTACATGACCGGGGTTGTTGGAGAAGTATGGGAGAAGCCTTTACCCTGCAGTGGGCGTAACCAGGCTGATGATGATGATGATGATGATGATGATGATGATGACTTGTGTCGCCTTGCGCACTGATCACCAACAGGCACTGTGATAACTATGGTGCGTTAGAAACTGCGGAACACATTTTGTTGGAAGGCCCAGGTTTCAGAGACGAGACAACTTGTTATTTCGCTAGATTAGGACTCCGTTTCCCGAGAAATACTATCCCCAAAGAAGAATGGTGCGAACGAACAGGGACGAGATAGAAAACACAGACAAGCGCAGACTAGCAACAATGGTTTATATTGAAAAACACCTCAAATATATATCCTGGCATAAACACGTGTGGCACTACCTTAAAAATTGGTGGTTAAAAAATCAAATTCTAGTTCGTGCAGACTCACTGATGCGCTCGCCACCCACATGTCACCGGACTTACGAATGCAGAATGCTTCAGCAATCTCCCTCGCTATCCTACCTTTGTTTCTTGACAGCACCTTGGTTTCTTTTAGCAACGGTTTGCACTTACATTTTTTTGCAATGTAGGCACAGATTAGACGATGGCTGCCCTTTCAAAGTAGCTCTGTGGCCCATTAATCGGTTATTCAAACACGGCCCTGCTTGACCGATGTACCATTTCCCACAAGACAGGGGAATGTGATACACCAAACCATTTCCACAGTCAACCGACCCGTCACGGCGTTTGACATCACAATCACTACACTTCCGTGTATTGTATTCAACCTTTCTTTCTACCGCTGTGCCGATGCGGCCTAACTTGCTTTTGCCGAGAAGACGACATTTATGCCGAATCTATTGGCAACCTTTTTCATACGGTGAGGCAAACAGAGAGAGAGAGAAAGGCAAAAGAAATACAGGAAGGTTAACCAGAGACAAGGTGTGCAGATATGGAATACTGTCGACTGGCCTCTCATTAGCGTTGACCTCTCTTGTCACGACACCTTTTACTTCCAATTTTAACTGCCTCAGTGATCATTCACTGAGCGAGGCTGAAGTACTTACTGGATGACTTCCAGTTGCTTCAAGACATCGACTTGATTGCCATCCTCTAGCCTGTTTACATGAATACCATCACCTTTGTCTCAGCTTGAAACGCCATTATCATAGTTTTTCTCGTTTTTTTTCTTCTCCCGCCCTCATCCTTCTAGGGCCTTTCTGAGCACTTTCTTAAGGAGAGTGACAAGTGGCCAGAATTCGTTGGGTGACTTTGATGGACGTTTAGTGACCATGGTTCGTAGGGATGGAATCCAAACGCCGTTCGCAATTTAAGCAGGGATTATAATTTTAAGTTGAAGAATAAAGTATGAAATTGCCAGTAAGTGGCACGAACTGACGGTAAAGCCTCGGTACTTCGGATGTCGTATATGAGGTTACTGTATACGTAAGCCGGCTGTCATTAAGTACCGCATACTTATTGCTTAAAATTGCGGTCCGTATATTATCGGGCCATTGCGCTTTATTCTATGTGCATACATTACGAAGTAAAAAGAAAGTCCGCGCTAACTAGCGGCGCTCGCGTCTCACAATGCACGGCGGCGCGCATGATTGCTGTTGGGCGCGCGCGAGATTCTGAGCACGCATGCGAGCTGAAATCCTCCGTTCCAGGTCGCTCAGGTCTTCGAGAGAGGGCGTGCCTCGGAAATCAAAATCTCAAGCGTGGATAAGGCGATACGCTGAACGGCGCATCACGTGTAAAAGCGCCGTTTAACTTTAGAAAACGTGGGTTGGCAAACTTGGTTGGCATGACAAAAGCTGTTGGGCGGGAAATCACGAAAGCACGTAGCTATTATAGCAAGAATAACGTAACACTTCGGAAAACACGGATCGCAGGAACACCGGCTTGATAAACAAAATGTTACTTTCTCACAGCTGCGACCGCGTGCATTATTCTGCCTCCCACCAATATGCCGCGGCGTGAAATCGCTATCACGCTCAACTACCACTGTTTCCAGCATGCTTGCTGCTAATCACTATCTCCTCCCCGCACATAAGGAAATTCTGGTAAAACATGTTCTACGGCGTTTCCCGCGTTACCGTACTGCACGATTTAACACTCTGATAGGTAAGCTCTCCATTGCAGTATAAAAATATCGGGTGCCATAAAAATTGGTTGTCTGTCCCTTCGCCCGTCTTCGTGGTGGCTTGACCGTAGGGCTTTCACTGCTGATACAAAGGCGCCGGCAAATGGCTTTTGTTATCGCGGTATCATACAGGGTGTTTCGCTTCACTTGAACCAAGCCTTAAAAATATGAAAATGCAACGTAGCTGAGTATGTCCGTCGCTCGGACGTACTCAGAGTATTTTTTGCATTCTCCAACGTCATTAGAATGGCCACAAGTCGCAAATGGAAAATTTGTGGGTGCCTCAGAGACGATAGCGCACGTTTTGTGCAAGTCTCGTCGTTTCAATGCACAAGAAGACGCCCTCAATGACCGTGCTCGGCAAGATTTACAACCTTGCCCTAGGCCTTACGGAATACAGAATTCTTGGACTCTGGTCGCAGCCGGCGTCGGACTGAACTGCCTTAAAACGCTAGCGTTCTTTTTTTTTTTAAGCTGGACTGATAGGAAAACTATAGTGTGCGAGAAATAATGCGCTCGTCTTCTTGTTTTTCTTTTGTCTATCGTCTCTTGCTTTATCATCTTTCCTGCCCTTACCCCATCCCCCTGCAGAGTAGCGAAGCGAACACTTAAGCTGGTCAACCTCTCTGCCTTTCACTTCTTCTTTTCTCTCTCTCTTCTGGGAACGTTCGACGGTGTCGTAACGTAAGAAACCCTTGCGCGTATGATTGCGGTTACTTGATGCCGCGATGCTCGCGCGTGGTCCTCTGTGTGAAGTGCCACGCTTCATTGTTGCGGGGGCCAGGAGAAGGTCCTCCCGGTAAGGCCAAATAAAGGATAAAAAGAATCGCCGGAAAGATAATTGAATTACAGTGAGCGCCATACTGTGCGAAAAAAAGAACGTAAATGGTCAAATACAACGCTACCAAAAAATGTCATTGAATAAAAGTGATTAATTACGTACAATTCGGCACATGCAAGTCTGATCCCAATGATGAGAATCGGATGGCTCAGATGGCCAGTGCATTGTTCATGCTATAGGTTCTTTACTGCAAGACTGCGAGCTGCACAGACCACCGATATATATATATATATATATATATATATATATATATATATATATATATATATATATATATATATATATATATATATAGATAGATATATATATATATAGTTATCTTTATTGGAAAGTCCGTACGCGGAATCGTGGGCGAAGAAATCTTTGCTGAACCTGTATACGCGCGTGGTCCATCTCTGGAGGCCATGACGCAGTCCTTCTCGCTCGGATGAAAGAACCGGGAGTGTTGACAATAACGGGAACGGCGCGAAAGCGTGCTTTTCCAACTGCAGTAGCTCGCACACAAGCGTATTTGCGCGAGACCTGTCCGTTCGCCATGACGGCGACCCAAGCGAATCCTTACGCACGCAGGCGCCGAAGGGGAGACCGTTGAGCGTTGACCCTGATCGCCGGCGTCGAACGCACCGGGAAACGCTCGCTTACATCGGCGCGGCGCGGGAGTGCATGTGGGCTCGCTGGCGTATAACGGGGAGGACAAGTAAACAAATAGAAAAAGAAAGAAAGAAGAAGGAAAGAAGAGGGAAAGGTTACATGGTTGCGGATGCGAAGAGCCCGATCCGAGGTCGCTAGCCGCTTCCCCCCCGATACGACGACATCCTTGGCGCAATAGCCGTGTGGCGACGTTTGTTTAATTACAGCCGTGCGCGATGTCTTTTCGGGCCTCGCATTTGCGTCAACTCAGCAGCTCGGTGGAGGTACCGCGAGGACGCCGTTTCGGTTTCAGTCTTCCAGGGAGCCGGGACGGGCGGCACGAGTTGTCCTCAACCAACTCTGTGAGAGATTTTCACAAAAGTCGAAGGTGAAGGCTAAAAACCGGGGTAGCATTACGTGGTTATGAAGAGGGGTTAGGAGGGTGTTTCGGTGCCACATTTCTTCGCGCGGGTGGAAGCAACTATAGTACAGCGCGTATCAGTATGGCGGTTGGGCGGTTCAGCATGTATTTATCAGGCAATAAATACACGCCTTTTTCGCAAAACTTACGAGCTCTACTAAGTGGTGTTAGTCGCAGGTGTATCACTTCTCCCTTTAGGTCAGGTATCGTTATTTCGCACGCCGCGGCCATGATGGGTGACATCGGTAATCTTTAAAATGCGCCTATACAGATTGGACAGGTTTTATACCTGTCGAGGCTTACTGTAGACGCAGGGACGACACACAAAGAGGGGCGAGGGAGGCGGGGAGAGGGGTGGGGATTAGTAGGCGTAGTGGCTGATCCCCCAACGCGGAGCCCCAGCGCGGTGCAGGGTCACGTGCATTCAAGTGATTGCGTTTGGGATTGGCTGGCACCACCAGCTGTTGTTTAGAAACCATAGAAGCACTGCTGTGGAGCAGAACCTAGTAACATATTTCCTTGAGCTAGAGATAAACGAGATGTGAAAGGCGGTGATTTCAACTTGAAAAGAAACACCTCGTTTGCTATACCTTATACCGGGGAAGGGGCAAGACGAGAGAGAAAGTTGGAAATAAAACAGAGAAAGGATATCCAGCATGCACGAAATAAAGCGCGGGAGTGTCAGAGTACGCATTTATATCAGTTCAGGGTAGAAAGGAGGAGGAGGACGAACGAAAGAGAGAAGGCAGGAACGTTAACCAGGAATGCGTTTGGTTGGCTACCCTATGCTCTGGGGGGACGGGAAAGTCGTCAATAGAAAGATCTGATAGAGAGAGAAGGGGAGGGAAGATGCGGTGAGCTCGCGCACGCACTTGGAGTGCCTGAGAAAGTCAAAGGCGTTCACGTAGGCCAGTCGCCGTCAGGAAAGACAAAAGTGCCTTCACAGCTTTGTGGGCCAACGAGCGATGGGGACGGTCTTCAAGTAGCACCTGCACGGACAATGGCCGATCGTCCAGTCGTCGCAACGCGATAGATAATGTTTGTCTTTCCGACTGAAATCGATGGCAGGGGCGCAATAAATGTTCGATGTTCTCTTCGACGCCGCGGTGGTCGCACGCAGTACTGCCGGTCATTCCGATCAAAGTAGTACACGCCTCTCCCAAGCACAGCCGGTACAGAAGCGATGCCTAAGCGTCGGTGAAGCCCGGGTGGAGGTCGGAGTTGGAGCGCAGGATTCACTTCGTGCAACCTGGTGCGCCTTATATTTGGAGCGTTCCACTCTGTTAAAGAGAGCTTGCGTGCCAGGTGACGAAGCTGCCTTGCAGCGTCTGTCCTGGAATAAGGAATGGGAACGTTGTTTTGTTCTTGATGTGACTCTCGGCCAGCTTTGTCTGCGTGATCATTTCCACTGATCTCGCAATGGCCAGGCAGCCATTGGAAAATAATTTCGTGGCCTTTCTGTTTGACGTCGTGGTGATGTTTGACAACTTCTTACGTTAGCTGTTCTTGAGATCGGAGAATTGACTGCATGTTGTGTAAAGCCCATTTCGAGTCGGAACACACGACTCACGTGCCATGCAGGACTCTCTGCGTCAATAAATTGAAGCGCAGTGCGCAGAGTCAAGAGTTCTGCAGCCGTGCACGTCGTGACATCTGACCTTTTGAATCGCAAGGTTATTCCTCTCGACGGTATGAACACAGCACTACCACAAGTGGTCAATGTAGTCGATCCGCCATGTAGATGTTTACGTGCCTACTGTATCTCTCGTACAACAGAGGTAAGCTCAATTGTTTCAGTGCAGACGGTGGTAGATCTTACTTTGTTCTGAAGTCCTGGAATTCTTAGGTGTACCTCAAGACGGCACAAATACCATGGACGAGACACCAGCCTGGTCGCAGGCGTGTGCTTCGATGTAAGCGAGGCTCGATACGCACTAACGGTTGTGCTAAATTACGTGCGGGGTCTTTCCAAGGTGAGTGCGGCGAGGTGGTGGGAAAGAGTCTGGGCAATGTGCCCGACATGTGCGCGCATTATCTTGACGGCGATGTGCGTCGTGATTGAATAATCTTGAAGCAATGGCAATAGCTTCAGCCGTTGACGCAATGCGTGGTAATCTAAAGCATATCCCCAGAGCTTGGGCATGAATGCCCTAAATTGTACGCAAATTCGTTTTGCAGGGGTTGGATATAGCAGGTAGGCTGTACCGGAACTAGGAACCCAACAAACAACGCCCTGTGCAGCTGTAACATGTATTGTGTGTACACCCCCCAATTATTTCCTGCGAGGAACTTGAACAGATGGCAAACAGCAATCAGTCGCTTTTTCACGTGGTTCACGTGAGGAGTCCATGGACAGGTCAATGTCAATCACAAGCCCCAAGAACCTGTGGCTTTTGCTGGACGATATCACTTACCCGTTGATTGAATTGCGGCATGCAGACTTTGGCTTCCAGTTGAATGCCACTACTGCGTAGAGTAGCAGTCCATTGATCACCTTCTTTTGTGACAAGTGTATAGAGGCCATCGTCAGCCTCGAACGCGGCCAGCGGCCGAGACGAGCAAGCACGGTTGCGATCGAGCGACCGCCGCTTTGCGCTGTCTCCTTCGGGCAACTTCGGGAGTATGCTAGCGAGCAGCTAGTGTGTCAGTGCGAAGCGGAATCTCGATTCCACAGCTATCACTATGCACTCTATAGAAATCTATTCGATGTAAGCGCGAGGGCATACTCGCGGACACTCGAGCCCTCTCGCAGTAAGCAATGTTACTACATACAGTGTAACCGACGCATTGCTGGCGCAACCTAGAATGTATGTAATGAGAAAGACGTGTTGTCACACTTTCCAGGATCCAGGAAGAAGGATTCGGCGGGTATTCAGTCAGCCGTTACGTACGCGGGCAAAGAGTGACGCGCAACTCCGGAGACGTCGGAAGGTCGAGGTGTCGCAAGGCCGCAACGCGAGGCGCAATATTTGTCGCAGGTATATGTCCGTCCGAGTATGCGTATACATTTGCGACCGGCTCTTCCCACAGGCGCATTTAAGTGGTCGTTTCTCGGCGCGCAGGCTACGGTGTCCTGCAGTGCATTGCATGCTCGCCGCGAGATGACAGGGAAATCAAACAGTACATTGCCTACGCTAAGCTGTAAACATCTGGCGAAACTGGTTCCGTACTCTATGACACGGGGGAATTGTTAGAGCATCAAAAGAGACAATAACATCTTGGCTCTTGCCGGAAGGAGACTCCTCAGCGGGATAGCCTTTTAATACGTTGCCTTTGTCTTTCCTATCGCACCCGACTTCCGTGTTGCGGCTTCAGCTATAGTCCCGGACAACGTTCGTGGCTTCACTGCCAAGTCCAGTCAGCCATTTTTTTTCGTGAGCGAAGGAAGCCGTCGCTATGGTTGACTGATAATAGCGTTATGCTACTCCGTGCGAGGTCGTGGGTTCGATTTCCTCCACGGCGGTTGCCTTCTGGTGGGGGCAGAATGCGTAAACGCTAATCTACGGGGGTTGTTCAATAAAGACTAATGCATGATGCTCTGAAATATTTATTTCTGAAAATTGTTTATCGACGCTTTTATGCCTTGCTTTATGTTCCTCAGTAAGTGAAATTCCCACGTCCAGCCGTTTCTCTCTCTCTCTCTCTCTTTCTCTCTCTCTCTCTCTCTCTATATATATATATATATATATATATATATATATATACACCAAGCCTAGATAACATCAGTCAATCCATCTTTTGCCACTGTCTTAAAAATCGTCTCCTATGTTTTAACTACGCCTTGTTCCATCTCAAAGCGCTGTCATTTTTTTTGTCGTTGGGTGAATAAAAAAAGAGTATGCCGCATCAGGAATGTGTATGGAGCGAATGAGGCAATCGCGTTGGGAAAGGTAAAGGGGATTGACGCAGAAACCTTTCTAGGAATCGTCTAAGTATGCGTGAGCATTGTGCCACTTGCTCAACCCCACGCATCCAGGTGTCATTATCAGTGTTATCAAACTTGATCCGACCAGTATAAACGACGGCGCTGCGGCGACATGTACTGCGCGTACTGCAGCGGACGGTGGCGAAAGTTGAATTGATGACGCAAGCAAACCACTGCAGGGGGCGGTGCCAGCGCGCAGAGGACGTTCCGATCGTTAGAAGCCATTATCGCTCTTTATGGCCTTATCCATCCGCGTCGAAGCATTATCAACCGCACTCTGGCGGCGGTTGCGTACGGCGCTGTTGCGCGGGCGCTATCTTGGAAGTGATCTGCGAAGGGGACAGAATGCGCCGAGTGCTGATAGCTTCGTGTGCGCTGTGCTCTCGCCGAGTAGTTCGCGTTGAAGGAGAGGCAGCACGAAGGTGAATTCGTTCACTGCTCGCCTGCAGGTTCGGGACTTGGCATCTCATTGCAAGATTGCGGCTGCTAACCCGCACTCACAAAAAACAGAGCTTGTGTGCAACCAACTCTAGGGAAGATTTAGCAGTAATAGAAACCGACCAGTGGAAGGACACGTATATCAGCTGCCCCTGAGTATAATATTCAGAAAGAGCGTGCCATACATGTGCGTTTTATTCCATCTTGAGCGCACGCGGTGGTAATCATCTTCGTCCATTTGTTAATGTTTTGTTCCTCTTATCCTCGCCATGCTGCCGTCACAGCGCGTGCGCTGTTCAAAGCGCTTACTAAAGAAAGCCGCGTCTTTGAGCAATTAATCGACAGTTGCAGTTCAGCGCCCGCGTATGTCCTCATCTTTCCTGTCTGCGGGAACGTCTTTTTCCTATAGTGCGCTGCCCCATCACAATAGGCGCTGACTGCCCTGTCTGTCGGTCGGACACCTCAGCGTGTGCGTGTTTAGAAACTCGTCGGAGCGCGTCTGGTGTCCGCACGTGTTGCGGAAGCGTTCACACGGCGAATACGTCTACTTCGCCTAGGTCGACGCTGCCGCGCGTGTAGAGGAAAGGGAAGTGCAGGGCGGCGTCGTCAACGTTGGCAGAGCACTGTGTGAGCTGTCGGTTAACCATTCCGCGTCGCGCCGGCAACGGCATAACGAAGCCTTTGCAGGTTTGTTTGTCCATCGAGGGAACACACACACACGCACGCACACGCGCGCACATATATGTATGTATGTATGTATGTATGTATGTATGTATGTATGTATGTATGTATGTATGTATGTATGTATGTATGTATGTATGTATGTATGTATGTATGTATGTATGTATGTATGTATGTATGTATGTATGTATGTATGTATGTATGACACCTTTAGGACCTTTCTCTTTACTGCAAGGAAAGATCAGCCCGCGCAAGACAGCGTCCTGAGGTTGTATGGCGCATGCGCGAAGTTGCTACGCACCGCTCCAATGCTATGCTCGGGGGAAGTTAGTTTTTTTTTATGTTGACGCACAATTTAAGGCGCCGGCTACTTCTTAGCTCTTAAATGGGTCTAGCCTATAACATACAGGGTTCAAGATTGCATATCAAATAACCTTTTCATACAAGCATCAGAGCTTGTCAAGCGACGTTTTCACACTAACACTATGACGTAAGAAATACATGATACATACAGTATAGATGTTAAATGACTGCACAGTTCTGTAGAAAGAAGTCTGAAAAATACAAATGATACTTTCGCCTAATAATACACTCTCTAGTCAGCGGGTGGTGCATACATCGTGTAAATGCATTATCACATATAAGCGCAACTGAACAGTCAACATAACATAATCCACAAACACATACATATATACTTGAAACGAAAGGAACATTAAAAGAATTAATAACGGCCAACAATGCCGCTTTCTTCGAAAAAAATTTTTACTGCCAAGGCGTTGTTGGCCAAGGACCCAAAGGTTTCTTTAAACTGAAAGGTATGCGGTCTAATGTAATAAGGGTTGATTTAAGTCGGCGTCTTGGTGTGTCGTGATATGGACAATCTAGAGGGAGGTGATGTATATCTTCATCTACAAATCCACAATCACATTCGGGGTTTTCGCACGGCCAATTCCATGTAAGAAATGTTTTGTGTATACAGTGCCTAGCCTTAATCGATGAATAAGCGTTTCCATATTCTTGTCTAATGACAATAGAAATTTGAATTCAATAAATGAATAAATATAAACGGATGCCGACTTTTCTTTTTTTTGCTTAACTGAACATTTTTGTATCTCAATTTTCTGTGTTTACCTCTGTTTACCGAAATGTTGCTGTCTGATGTATGATTATATAGGAGCTCTCACTCTCAGTATTGCGACTTTGAGACCTCCTTCTGTATTTGTCATATGCAATGTATTACATGCACTTGGATAATAAAAATGTTGAATCTTGAATATGATGCATATCCTAGCTTTTAGAATTCCGGTCAAACCATGTACTTCTACACATTTCGACAGACGCTACCCTTATAATGCAACGTAACTCCTTCTTTGATATTGGGAGCGGAACCACGTCATCTTTGAGGTATGGTGGTCGTGCTGCATCATCGGCTGCTGTGTTGCCAGGAATGTTACAATGCCCTGGCATTCACTGGAATGCTATTTCATGCTTCGCTTGGCTTGCCTTTGGGAGGTCCTTAAGTGTTACGTATATTATACTATCACTGATTGTTTTTCCTGTTGTGCTGCAGTGTCGATGGTGTCAGGGCCGCCTGTGAATGGCTGAAAATTACCAATTTTTGCGCATATCTTACTGACGTTATAAATTTTATCACACATAGGATTGCGAATAGTTCAGCCGTTGTGGAGGAAGTCGCACGAGATAACTTAAATGATTGTTGTTTATTGAGGTGCGGTATAATGAATGCTGAAGTTGAAGAGGTTGCTGTACTGGAGTCAACCGTATAGGCGTGTCTGTATCCTGAATACCGCATATATATCTGGAAAAATGCTATAGTTGTTGAGCAGCTTGAATGAACATGTTTCTTTTTCTGAATATCCAGTCTACTGACAAATCGATTTTTGGAAGTGTAAGCAACCATGGAGGATATTGGACATCTTAGTTCCAATATTCATTTCTTGGCAATATATGAAGATTTTCTCGAATTTCTTTATGAACAGAACTTCTATCTCGTTTCATTATGTTTAGAACCAATAGGTGGCTTTTATGTTGTGTTTGAAGACGGAAATAATGTCGGCATGTTTCTATAGTTCTCATAACTGTAAACGGCGATTGGTGAGCCTCAGCTATAACAAGACAGCCAGATGTCGCTCGTGGAACTCCTCGACATATGCGTAGTCCTCTAGCTTAAAGTCTTTAATGTCTCTCTTCTGACGTGGGGGAAAGTCCGTGTAAGATGGGCGTGGAGTATGCAATCTTTTGTCGTATAGACGCATTGGAAACAGCAGCATAGACGATACTGATCCACCCGATGATAATGCATGGAAACTTTAGGCAAACGGCCCTGACGCGATTTCTGCGGCACGCTGTCTCCTCACATGTCTGTACCATGGATTTTTCTAGTAATTCGTTCTTTAAGCGGACCTCTAATATAGAGCTTCCCATTTCGTGCTCGCGCTGTAGCTCGGGACATGTGTGAGATAATAGTTGCAGATGAATTTTGCGACCTTATTTCTGGACCTGCTTTTCATCACAATGTGCAGAATTTGATAATTCAGTGGTGTTAGCTAAGCAGACATCTACTGCTTGCTATTGGGCACCACATCGTCAATTAGATCATGTTTTCACATTAAGCGAACTTCAATGTGCAATTGCATCATATCGCCAAAGGTCCGCTGCTGAGCCGGACGGCATTACGTACAATATGCTAAGAAACCTCGGGATGACAGTTACAAACGCTCTCTTAGACATCTATAATAATCTATGGATAGAAGAAACTGTACCTGACTCATGGGAAGTCTCTCGAATCATCCCTATTTCAAAAACCGGGTAAGACGCCTTTGTGGCTTGAATCCTCCCGCCCAGTTAGTTTGAGAAGTTGTTTATGCAAAGTATTGGAGAAAATGATTGACGCGTGACTTAATTAATGATGTAATAAAAAGGAAATGTTGGCCGACTACTTAGCAGGTTTTAGAAAACAGAGATGCACAATGTATGCAATATTGGATATAGTAAGATGTGTAGAACGCGAACGTCCACGTGGAAACTTGACGATAGCAGTATTCCTAGACATCAAGAGGGCATTTGACACTGTTAGTCCCGTTCATGATCTGCTAAGTGTGTTAGAACTCTGAATGTCTGGCAGGTCCTGGCAATGGATTCCTGAATTTTTATCAGGTCGTAAAATATTTGTTCAGACGGGTGAAGGAAAGAGTGCTGAACATGTTGTCAAACAGGGAGTACCACAGGGAAGCGTACTCAGCCCTTTTCTTTTTAACTGCGTCATGGCTGATTTAACAAGAAGATTGCCATCACAGTTAAGATTTCCACTGTATGCAGATGATGTGTGTATCTGTACATCTGGGTCTAAGGTTCAGTTACTTCAGATTGCATTGTAAAACGGCATAAATATCATTAACCAATTTTCGAGAGAGAAACGAATGATTCTATCACACGCAAAGACAGCTGTATTGCCATTCACTCGAAGACAGTTAAAAAGTTTCACTCTTAATCTGGAAGGACACGCTCTAATGATGGTCACACAGCATCGATTTCTTGGTACAATGCTTGATAGACAGCTATCCTGGGCACCCTAAATAAAAAAAAAGGAAACTCGAAAACGAGGTCAATGCTATAGTGACGGTACTTCGCAGACTTGCAGGAAGTTAGTTTCCTAAAGGAATACATTCGTTAAGAATGAACAATCATGGAAAATGTGAATCTATCTTTCAGAAGTGCTCGTACGGGACTTTTTCTTTTTATGAACACCTTGTATCGCTTTTGTGTGCTCTTTTAAGCTATCGTACACGTTCGAGGCATTCGTAATTATAGACGGACGAAGTAAAGGTGAGAGGGTGGCTAACCGTATTAGGAAACCCTATTTGCTATAATTGCACTGAGGAACGGGAAATGGGGATCTATAGAAAGATACGATGAAATTAGGGAGAGATATACCAGGGGATCATTTCCAAGTTTTACAGAATTCTTAGAAATCGCCAGTGGCTTGACCATGCTTAACTTCTTTATTTATTTTATGATATTGGAGGTGTGGCCAACTTTGCTGTGGAAGCTGTGGAAGCTCCTCTAATAGCGAGGTTTCACCTCCCAAACCTATGCTGACGGGGAGAGAGACGCCACGAAATGGAGAGCTGGGGATTATTTTTGACCAGTCGGTGTTCGTCATCCTGAACTTATGTCGAAACATGCGGAGAGTCTTGTACTACGTCCACATCGGAATGAGGACGCTGGGGTCGGGAATCCAACCACCAACTTCTTGCTCAGGAGGAGAGCGCTGTAGGCTCTGAGCCTCATCGTAGCCTCTTTCCTCTGAAAGAGAAGTAAAGAAACGTGGACGATGCGTAGACAAGCTGAAAAAACAAAACAAAACTAGGCCCACTTAAACTCATGGCACCACTAGCTTTCTAAGACTGTGATCTCTCGCGACATCTCCGCGCGCGTGCGTCCTTGCGCACTCGTCATTTACATACCTTGCTACTCTTACAAAATTGCTAATACGTGCACACTTCAGGATGACATGCTCGCAAACGCACCTCGTCTTTTTGGTTAGATACCTCCAAAGCCGGTGCAGTTCGTTTATAACGCCATAAAGAAACGCGTGTATGTTGGTCGCATAGAAGGTCTGCTTTCTAGCACAACAGCCAAGTGCTCTAACCATTAGGCCACGCTCGCGCGCATACATCTTTCGTGCCGAAGTCGCTCTTTGAAACGTGTGGTGCATGTGCCACGTGAAAGTTCTCTCTTTCTTCACTCGTGGCAGCTACAGTGCTTTGAGACGTTGCGCCAGATTCCGTTGCCTTCGGGATACAGTACTCCCTCTGGAATCAGACCATGCTTTTTCTCAGGTACCTCCGATGGGGATGAAGTTCGCCTATATAATGATATGGCGCATACAGGAGAAAGACAAACTTCACGGGCGCAGATTTTTCTCAAAAGACAAGATTAACACGTGCCCTCGGTTACGTTTTCAAAAGTCACTGACAAAGATAATACAGAGTTTTAGAATAGTGGCCCCAAACGTGCTGAGGCCCTATAGAAATAGCGTCGAAGGCACTGCGCATGCGCGAGACGCAAACTGCGTTTTTGTTTTGCGTCGGGCAATATATACCCCTGATTTAGTGGGAGCCCCAAAAGCTTTGCGTCAACAAACATGGCAGCAGCCATCGAAGCGACGGCTCTAACCTAGCACCAAACTGGGCTCAATTCGTGTGAAGTGCGTAAGCTACAGGAGAAGTGACTGCGGTTATCGCTTTCTCTCAACTAACGTGCGTAATGAAGACTGATTCATTGGACGCCGCTGATTCCGAATTCGATTGTGGATTTCATGGCTAGTACGTAGGCCTAACAAGGCTTAACTTGGCTACTGAAGGCATGTAAAGTTTACTACTCATAACTAAGCGCAACAAATTGCTTGCTGCTAGTAGAATAACCTCTAAAGTGTTATCAAACACGAAATTAAAAATTACTATTCTTATCATAAAATGGTATATCTTATTTAATCATTTATAATAGATTTTTTTGACGCCGCAGTGGCGCTGCAAGCCAAAGACGCTATCCGCAAACGCAAAGCCCTATTCTAAAACTCTTCACTCCTGCGTGCCCCAACGCTAGCACCCGCAAGGCTCTTTGGGGCCCCAAACTTTTGAGGCCCCTGTTCCAAAACTCTCCAATAGCTTAGAGCGGTGAACATAGAGCGAAGCACTTGCTCTTCTTGCCTGCACAGAATTGAGTTGAATTCTGGGGTTTTACGTGTCGAAATCACGATTTGATTATGAGGCGCATGCCGTAGTGGTGGACTCCGGATTCATTTCGACCACCAGGGTATCTTCAACGTGCCCCCAATGCACTGGACACGGTGCCTGCAGTGTGCGTCACTATTTTTTTTGTTTACAAACGTGTAGCTCGTTCATAAACCGTCAAAAAGACACTTAATATACGAAGAACGAAAAAAAAGACGGTACTTAAGGGAAAGCTATGGGGCTGGCGGTGGCCAACCTAGAGCACCCTCGCACTTATTCGCCGAGCTTTTACACTGCAGAACACCTACTGTAGATTCAAGAGCACACAGCATGGCAAAGCTGAGGCTGAACATGGCTAAGTATATATGGTTACGTTGACGCTGGACATTCTTGTCGGCTGTCCCTATAAAGGGAGACTGAAAACAAAAGTATCAGTTGAGCTGCCCTAGTAACTTACCCATCTACGATGAAAATAAAATCCCTCGTATACCTTGAGAGGATGCTTGATAAGCCGCAAAAGGGGAAAGAATGAAATACACGCGTGTGGCGAAGCCGCCTTGAAGTTCCGGCACCAGCTCGCAGCGACATCGCGAACTTTGACGGCACCTGCTGGAGCCTAGCTAACGTTTCAACGGTAGGGATGGACAAACATTGTATTCCAAATGAGCCAACGACTTAACTGAGCAAGTTTTGAGAACTCTCACTGAGCCATGCACAATGGCATAAATACGAAAAAAAATAACTTCAAAATATGCTTCAATATCTGTGACTCCACACTTACGTATACCACCGACCCATGGGCTCCTGATCCGAAAAAAGAAAAAAAATCTTTGGCTGGCATTTTCACTTCAAATCATCAACTTATCGCAGCAAAATTAACAGTAATAGTGTCCTGAAATAATACTTTATCAGTATAAGCTGATCTAGCATTTCTGTTTAGTGTCCTTTTAAAATTTTAGAATCTTTGACCCAAACGCGTAAGAGGTGTGTACAGCTTTTGTCGAGAGCATACGGGCCGGGCCATTCCGGTACATTGCGGCTGCGCGCGGGCTGCGCTTTCAGCGGTTCTCGCGACACATTAGACTTCTGGGTTCGTATTCACGACAATAAACTCTTAAATTATGGGGTTTTACGTGCCAAAACCACTTTGTGATTATGAGGCACGCCGTAGTGGAGGAATCCGGAAATTTCGACCACCCTGAAGAAACTCTTACGCTAGAACTGTTCGTGAGAGCACATGCTAGCCAATCCTGATGCTGGGCATACTATTAGCGGAGGAGGCCGGCCAATGAGAAAGATCACTTGCGGACGAACAGCTTTGTGAATTTTACCCTTGGGTGGTGAGTATACGAGAGTTGCATTCATTCGTCAGGCGTTGGAACTTTTGGTCCACCACAGGAAATCCTTACAGCCTGTAGTCAGCATGGCACTTGCAGGCAACGTAGCCCGTATACTTTTCACAAAGGCTGCACAGAGCACCACTGCGCCCAAACCGTGAACCGCCAGCGCCAAGAGAAGCCAATTATGCGCACTGAGCCAGTAATGGGGAAAGCGCATCCTTCTGCTGTATACTCGTTGTGGGAAACTGACACGAATAGCCTCGCGAATCGAAAGCTTTTGCATTCCGGCCACGTCCGGATCTCCGAGCTGAGGAACAACCCACCAACCACGGACGGCGGCTGTTCACGACAGCGCGCGACCTTGGCCTTGAGAAGCGCATGCGTGTTCTCTGATGCGAGAAAGTTGCCGATGCCGTTGGGGAATGTTTGATGTCTTCCTGGGTGTCGCACTCACGAAATAGCTAGCGCGTACAAGGTGCAGCACCAATTTTGTATTTGCATTTTGTGAATAAATTAAATTGCTGCGTTTCTCTCATTGATCTGTCCATCTGTACCTCGCGCGCTTTGCGTAAACTACGTAGCAGTTTTCTTTCTTTATTTGATTAAGACATGCCGTCTGAAGACCGCCCTGTCTCTCCCTCTCTTTCGTGCGTTCGTTTTTTTTCTTCCTTTCATTCTTTCTTTCTTTGTGTGTCTGTGCAAAATAAAATGATACGTTTCGACTTGGCTTCCCAGTATTGCGTGATGCTTAACTGCAGCCGTCGCTTTTGTTATGACGCAATTGTCTGTCTGGGAAACCGTCACTGGGCATAGCTGCAGTTGCGCTGTGTACAGGGTGATTCGCGCAAGCTGACTTTCCCACGAAAGCAACCAAGTCCAGTGAGGCTTAGGGAGGAAGAGAGATACGGATCGCGCGTCGGCTTCCAAGGGCGAGACGCGCGCGTCCCGCGACTGCCTCGCAGACCGCAACCCGTCTCGCCCCGCGGCCGAGGCACGCTGGCGAAGTGGCGTCACAGAACACCTATACAAACTTAGAGAAGGGAAACTGTACCTTCCACAGTGCTACGGAAATAAGCGTAGCGGTGGCGTCGTGAACTAAAGTATGCGACCACTGGTGGCGCTGTACAACAGGAAACGGAAACGGGGTTTTGCACAGTTTACCAGGTGTTCTGTGGCTTTACTGGGTTTCTGGCTGCTGCGCCTTGATCGTGCTCCCGCGAGTTTAGTTGCTGTGTGGCAAACGTAACGCCTACATATGTATGTAGGCGATACGTTTGCCACACAGCAACCAAACTGGCGGGAGCACGATCGAGGCGCAGCAGAATACATGTAGCACTGAGTCATATCGAGTTAAGGCACACCCTCAACTGACTTTTAAGGGCATCCCGAGCGGTTTTTCGTTTATTACGCCGCCGTTACCCCGAGTTGTGCCGCCGCGCTCCAGCTGTTGCATTTCGTGTAGGGCTACTGACAGAATGCGGTTTCCAGGTGGCACGATGGCCTCGACTGGAATAAACGCTCACGACACCAAAGATTGAGTAAGCCTGAAAATATTTTATTTGCAGTTTACAATTACAACAAAAAGCACACGTCTACGCATCCACACAAACGCGGTTACATAGTCAAGAACATAGTCAAGAAATGGCTCATTAATAAGGGTAGCACAAACGCACAAGAAAGAAGACCTAAGCTACAAAACGTATGGTCGGCTGCTAAGTATAATAATTTCCCTGTCACCGCGTGTCACTTTTATACAGCATCTTTACAGCACTACCAGGCCGGGTAGTTTGGCGGAAAGAACGCAACAGCTTACAGCCGTCAGCTGCCTCTTCCTTACGGGTGTCATAATTATCCTAATCTCCGCATCAACGTCGTGCAAGTCCGCATACAGGTATCTGTATCTGAACCATATGTGCCAGCTTAATAGATGTGAAGTGAAATTATGATAACCACTGCGTCTTATCAAAGGTATTGGTTTTGCAAATGCGCATTACAGCTGACGGAACGACATACTGTAAGTGAAGCACAAGCGAACAAGGACAAAAGGAGAATACAACACTTGAAGAAGAAATGAAGAATTAGTAGGCGTACAGCAAACAAGCGATGACGGAGAACACACAATGATGCATCGAGTGTTCTGTGACATCGGTTTGCGTACTTACGGTGTTATGGAGATCAACGGCATAAAAACGTACCTTCAAGCGCACTCCCACAACCTCCGCCGCATTCATTATGATAATCAACGCCTAAACAAAATGAGGCACTATTTTTTGCCAAGAGTAGACCTCTTTACAGCAAGTCTATGTAGTGACTCGCAGACGAAACCAGCATGCTTTCGAAAATGTTTTACCGCCGTAGTATTCGAACGCCAACGGCCAGGAAAACACATCGATACCAATAGGCTGTCGGCTGTCGGTGGTTAATCAAGTACAAAAACCTTGACGCTATGACTAAAAAGCAGCTTCAACAATCAAATTAAAAAAAAATCAACTGCCTATTTGCCTGAGGTAAAAAAGCATCCTTAGACACCTCGATTGTTTATGTCAATGGTTTGTGTAAAGTAAAAAATTCAGCATGTTCAGCGCCCCTAGCAGAGAAAGCACAAATTAAAGTATTCGACCAAATTACAGTAGCTCCACTTGCGCGCTTACGCTGAAACGCGCCTCGATTGATTTTTCGCCCTCTGTGGCCATTTGTTGAACTCGAGAGTGTGCGGGGCCTGGTGGCGTCGCGGCGACGACCTCTCCCCTCACTCGACACCGTTTCGCCCTCTCGCTTCCGTCGAGGCGCGCTCTTGACGTGGCCTCGCAGCCAATGGGAATTTAGGCGCCGTCCCGCTTCCACAGACGCCGGCATTTAGTGCGAAATCACTGCTAGACTGCAACGATTGTAATGGCATCATTGGAATCGGACATATGCTGGCGGAGTGTCCCTAGACTATCCCCAACATGATTAAAGAATGGACACAGTGGGAAAAAAAGGCTTCAAAGCCCATTGTTTCGAGACCAACTAAGCGCCGCCCAGAGGGCCCATGATGTCGCTGAAAGGCTTGGCCTGACAGTCAGTGCAAACGTGGGAGTGGCCCGCCTCGGCTTAATAAGTTGAGCCTCTGGACCTTATTTCAATAAAAAGATTTCACACACGCACACTGCCAGCCTACGAACCTGAATTTTGCCTCTGCCTGTGTGAAACCCCTTCATGAGCGAATTTCTTCACGCGCGTTTCGTGTGCACAGCCTCTTCTTCTTCTTTTCTACACGTACGCCCGCAAGCGTATGTGTGAGGAAGAGGAGGAGGAGGAAAAAAGTTTATTCAGATCCTGCACAAGGTGTTGCCACCTGCCTGGCTAGTCCCATGTTTGGACGGGGCGGTCAAGCCTCCTAGCCCTATCACAGGCGTACTGGACAGCCAGGACTTGAGGGATGTGATCGTGCGATTTAATCATTCCTGGAAACCAATTCTGGAAAATACCAAGGGCGAGCGACCCACACTCCTAGAGCATATGTTCAAGCGTGAATATCTCCTTTTTGTATGCTTTGCATATAATATTCATGTCTGCAATGTCATACCATTCCTTCATTTGCGCAGGTGAATAATATGGCTGTGCTTATAATTGCCTAAGTGTAACTGCTTATGCTATGTTTAGCCTATAGTGAGGGAGTGCAAACTCCCTCCTTCCCATGTAGTAATGTTTTGTAATTTCATTGTATGTCATGAGCGTATCTCTCTGTAGGTTCTGGAATCCAGGGCCGCTCGCTATCTTGTACACGTTCGAAAAGCCGACGTTCGATTTCGTCTCGCGCGATTGTCCAGGCTGCGCCGTTATCGCGGCCTAGGCCAATATAGTCCAATCGCGTGAGGCGAACTCGAACGTCGGCTTTTCGAACGTGTACAAGATAGCGGCCCAGCAGAATCAAAGCCATATGTGAAAGCGGCCCGGTCTGCAAGTTCGCGGGCGACGCTGTTGGCCGATTGAATTGGATTGACGGGAATGTCATCAAGTGAACCAAGGTGCGCCGGGAACCAGTAAATGTAATGTGTAACTTTTCTTTGTCTTATGTTAATTATTCTTACACCCTGTGAGGCAATCTTGCCCCTATTGAAATATCTAATAGCCGTTTTCGAATCACTATATATTTCTGTGTATCTATCGTCTGTTAGTGCCAATGCTATGGCAACTTGTTCAGCGACTTCAGGTTTGCTAGTGTAGACCGTGGCGCAGTTGGTGCGTTTGCCCTGGTGATTCACTACCGCCGCCGCGAACTTAGTTCGATCCTTGTAGGCAGCCGAATCAGCAAAGCAAGCTCCTCTGCCCCCTTATCCATTATCTTGATTAACGCGCTGCCTCGTGCAACTCTCCTGTTGATGTTATGTGTTGGGTGCATATTCCTGGATAGCGGTGCGACAATTTTGTCTGCGAATTCGTGATGAACTTTAGTGTATTGTGCTGGATCCATGATGGGGTTGATCATGATCTTGTCAAGGGTTGATCTTCCCTCGCTGGTTGTAGATTGTCTCGTTATTTGTGCTATTTCTTGAGCCTCCGCGATCTCTATGGTCGTGTTGTGTATTCCCAACTTGAGCCATTTTTCAGTGCTGGTTCGAATTTTGAGCCCCAATGCGCTTTTAAGAACTTCCTTGACCGCTGCGTCAAGCCTCATAACTTGAACCTGCGTCCAGTTGTACACGACAGTGGCGTATAAAATATGACAGAGTACGAAAGCGTTGATTAACCTAATGAGGTTATCTTCTTTCATGCCCTTGTGTCTTCCTTCCAGGGGTCTGATCATCCTGTACGCGTTATCCGCTTTAATGGTAATTTTCTTGAGCTCCGTATGGTATCCACCGTTTGCATCAATGAAAAAGCCTAGTACCCCGATAACGTTGACTCTGGGTATATTGACGCCATTTTCTGTACGTAGGTGTATATCGCTTTCCGATAGAGGTTTCTAGCCCTTAGACCTGCCCCATTTTTCACGTGTATAGATTAGCAACTGATTTACCTCGGGAGCACCTGAGCCCAGTGAGTTTCAGGTATTCCTTCACCGTCCTGATCGCTTCAGTCAGCGCGTCCTGTACGTGCCCTTCACTGCCACCAGCACATCATACAGTGAGATCATCAGCATATATGGTATCGTCAATGTCTTAATGTTGCCCAGCTTTCTGGACAGGCCACTCATGCACAGATTGAAAAGAACGGGAGAGATCACCGATCCTTGGGGGGGTTCCTCGATCTCCGAGCTGAACCACTTCTGAGTTTGTCTCCGACCTTTATACTCGCCGTGCGTGCTTCGAGAAAGGCTTTGATGTAGCTAAACATCCTCAACCCAAGTCCAATGCCTTCAATTGTTTTGAGGATGTACTCATGCTTAATGTTGTCGAGCGCTTTTTCCAAGTGTAATCCAAGTATGGCCTTGGTATTTCTAGAATATCCGCCGAGTATGTGGTGTTTTATTTGCTTCATTACATCCTGCGTGGAAAGTGCGGACATAAAACCCAGCATGTTGTATATTATTGTCCTCTAAGTGGTCTTTTAGCCTATTAAGAATTGCGTGTTCAGCGACCTTTCCCATGCTTGATGTAAGTAATATTGGCCGTAAGTTGTCCAAGCTTGGGGGTTTACCCGGTTTCGGTATTAGAATAACTTGTGAGGTTTTCCATTCTTCTGGGACTTCGCCTGAGCTCCATACTGCATTGATGAAGTCTGTTAGCGATTCAACTGAAGGCTCATCGAGATTGCTGAGTGATCTGTTTGTTACTCCATCAGGACCAGGCGTTGACTTTCGATTTAGTTCACTTAACACCCTCCGGATTTGCGATGTGGTGTTGGTCGAGTTCAGGTTGAGGGGCTCCCCTGTATTCTGGTGGAAGTGGTTGGTCCTGCTCACTCCTAACTGGTAGGTATTTGTCGATTAGTTGTTTGGTGAGTGTTTCGATGGGCTGATCCTTAAGGGCTATGTGTATAGCTCGGGCAAGGCTGTGTCTCTGGTTGGCTTTAGTGCCTTCCTCCTCCAGCGGATGCTTGATGAGTTTCCAGGCCTTGCCGTTCCTTATTTGCCCATCGATTGACTCACAAAACTCATTCCACTGTTGTTGGCAGGGGATGTTACAGTGTTGTTCGATTTGTTTGTCAATTCTGCGGTTCTTTTTCTCAGCCCACGATTTGGCGTTGGGCCCGCCATCTTCAGGTTATGGCTTCCTTGGCCTCTATTAAGTGGGCAAGTTTCGAGTCCATTACCTCCACATTAGTGTCTGTAACACAAAGTATGGCACTTACCGGATCGGTACGCGCGTCGTCGACCCAGAAAAGTCTCGTTTTATTGGCGTCCCGGTGAGGCGGCGTCTTGTCCATTATTGCGGGTCCATTGACTTTGTCGGCCCACGTGGAACCGTTGCTTCCTTCGCCGGGTTTCGACACAGCCGGTTGACTCCGATCTCTTGATCCAGGTCACGCCCTGGATTGGGATCTGGATCTAGGTCGGGATCTGGACACGCTCCTTTCCCTGGAACGTGAGCGACTGCGGGACCTGGAACTGCCGCGGAACCTTGATCTTGGCTGCGAGTCGTTATTGTCCTTGTTGACGTTGGTTGCTATTGCTCTTTCGTTTCTCCGTTTTCTGACCGCGTATGGAGTCGTATAGCGCTCTTTACACATTTTGTCCGCCGTTGGGTGTGGGCCACCGCACAGTTCACACCTGCGTTGGCACTTATGTTCCTCCATCGGACTCACTGCACCATAGCCTCTGCATATTCTCCCTTCTGAAGACGGGCACACGTCAGCTCTGTGACCGAGACGACCGCAAGCGTAGCATACGTCCACTTGTTTCTTGTATAAAGAACATCTTGCAAGGACTGGGCTGTATCTAACGAAATTCGGAACCTTGTGTCCATCAAAGGCGATGATCACCATACCGGTAATCTTGATTCTTTTAACGGCGAGCGCCAAAGGGTTTCTTGGATTGACTTTCGCCTCCAGATCCGCCGGACCATCTGCTACTTCAATGTTCCTTATTACTCATTTGCACGTGTTGTGTGGTGTAGCCTCATATGCATGGATCTCGAAGCTGCATCCATCCAGGTTAATTGACCTTATTCTCACATATTTCTCAGCATTCTCTCGTTCCGGCGTACTCGCCACAATTATGTTTTGGTTGACGTTCGGGCATATGATATCTGACGCAATGTGGTCCGAACTCAGACCGGCTGCTTCAACGATGGCTTTACCTATCTTGGTGGAGCCGATCTTGCTAATATTGAGTCCGCCGCGTGGCCGGAGTATGATTTTAAAGTGATCTTTGGGCATGTATGGCATGTGGCACGCCCTGGCAACCCTGTTCTTCACTCGACTGCCGTTCTCGAATGTTCTAAGCGACGTAGCCATATGAGGCCTCGCTCCTGCTGAATTCCCGCCAACACCGGATCTGGTCGAAATTCGCCTAGAAACTGGTGCCTGCCATGCCTACTCTTCGGTGAACTCGTCGGGAGATAGTTCGTCCCCTTCTTTCATGACTCGTATGCCTGACTCGCCTCCAATCGTCACACTCAAGCACCACGTGGCCTAGAGCGGCGGTGGCGTGGGCGGCTCGAAGAAGCCTCTTAAAAAGTCGAAAAGCCCACCCACCGTAGAAATCCTGGTGTCGCCGTGATGCTCTGGATGTTATGCGTCGATTAATGCATCTAATCAAGGGTGCACTATGATTAACTGGTTGAAACCGATATTGAGACCGGGAACCGATCTTTCTCAGTGTTCTTCCATGCTTCTTCTTCTTCCACCGCGTATGTGTGAAATAAATATGGAAAGTGAATCGAGATCGCAGTCGGAAATGTCCAAAGACGATTCTTCGCGCCAAGCGTCGCGAGAAACAACGAGCTCAGCGACGGAAGCAGCTTGAGTCGACCGACGAAAAAGCTGGGGCCAAGCGACTGCGACTGCAGCAACAAGAAAGACAATTCATGGCGTTGAAACGTGCTAACGAAACTGCAGAAGAACGACAGAAGCGATTGGAGAACTACATATTGTACAAGCATGCCAAAAGCACTGCCGAAACGGATGGACAGCCCGACTAGCTGCGGAGAGAGGAGAGATAAAGAGAAAATTAATTTGCAGAGAACTTCAATTTGCAGGAGTGGTTCCCTCTTCACGGGAATCCATACGACCGCGTTCTCAAGTTACACGATCAGGTCCGAGAGGCGGGACCTGAACATCAGCGTCTCCCACTGCTCCTGGGAATGTCGGGGGGGGGGGGGGGGCTAGGAGGCAGAGGAGGCAAGTCTGGAGTTTTTTTACAATGTGCCGAAGTGTTCGTAGCTGCTCGCAGTATTGCCATTGTTCGGCATATTGAGTTGGGAACGGGAGATGTAGCCTAGCTGGGTGTGGGAACGTGTTGGATTGCAACAATCGGAGCTGTCTCTTGCGCGCTTGTGAACTGTGGGTGCGGTGATGGGAGTGTTCTGCGACTGAGTCTGTAGTGTTGAGTGATATTGTGGTATTTTGTCAATGAAGTGAGGTCTCTGATGTCCTCCGTGGCCTGGTGGATAAGTTCTCGGGCCTTGCAGTGGGCGAGTTCGTTGCCCTCCAAGGAGGCGTGAGCTGGTGTCCAAACTATTTTCAACAATTCTTTCTGGCAATTTGGCTCTTACTATGCGGTCAGTCATCGGTATCACCCAGCCCGACGTAAAGCTCCTGCACACTTCTTGAGAATCAGTTATAATGACTGTTGCCTTAGTCTGTGTGAGGGCCAATGCTACGGCTAGTTCTTCTGCTTCCTGAGTTATTGCGTCTGGTATGGTGGCGCCGACGATCTTTCTCCGATATTAGCATTAGATTGAGGTTGAGGTGGCAAACCGTTCGTAGCATGGCGGCGCAGATGAAGGACAGATTTTCGGAGAAGTCGTGCTATTAAAAAATATTTAATGGTAGTGAGTTGTGTTGGCCCCTCACCTGCCACCGAGATCCGCGAATCCCAATATCGAATAAGGCTCGGAGCCAGCCGTAGACTGCTTTTCTCTCGAGAGACTCGACCATCTTGCAACTAAGCCCACAACCACACCGATAGGGTACTCATTCTCAGCCACAAAGTTCACGTGACTCCGTCCAACGGGGCCCACGCTTTAACCTGCCTAGAGCGAATCCCACCACCTCCCAGAAGCCAGGGCGCGAGCATTCGCCACACGACCAGTCTTGTGGTGATTGCAGTGGTATGATTGGAGGCTAAGTACGGGCAAGTAGTGTGAGGCAAAGAAAAGGAATTGCCATAGAACCGTATCTCACGATGCCTGTCGAGGGTAATGCGTGTAGCATTGAATCAATAATCCAACGCATCGTATTTCCACCTTCGAAACGATTTATGCATGAGGCATGTACTGCAGAGGGACACGTTTCTTGCCCAACGATAAAAACACTCAGCGCCATCTAGCGCCGTCACCGCGAAGCCTGCTCGCGGCCTCCGAAAGGCATGTCGCGCTGGTGCGCGGCGAACGCTGAGAATGGTTCCCTCGCTTGCCGCACGTTCAGTGGCACCAACTCAGGGGCCCAATTTAGGGAGAAGTTCGTTGAAAAGCGGCACATACACAGTGCATTCATGGCAAAGCTCGCTTAACAGTTACATCGAAAGACATTCGTTGAAAGTGGCCTACACACACTGCATTTGTGGCGCATCTTGCTAATGCATCGTTTTGCTGCCCTTGATGAAGCCTTCTTATACCCCAGTCACACGAGCATGCCAAAGGTCCTTTGAAGTTAACGAGCATTAAGCTTTCAAAGGCACATTAGTTCAAGGGATATGTATCGGTGCTACACGGTCTCGAAGCTTTTAACATGCAGAAACGGCAACGTATCCTTAGCGCTGCCATCGCCTCGAAAGTAATAAAAAAATGTGGCCCAAATGCGTCTTATAAATTTGTCATATTTTTTTCAGTAATATTTACTTTTCCGAATACATAGGAACATCAAAACAAAATGCACGTGTAGTAAAGGCATTACTTTACCAAATACAGGTCTATTTATTGTGATGATGGCCACTACGTGTACCGCTTCGTACACCGCATGTGGGCGTCGATCATTGCCCTTGCTTCAGCTGCTTTGTTTCATTCCTTGTGGCTAGGCAGCGGTAGGTACGCGTAAACGCAGTAAAATAAAGAACTACGAAACAAAATTGACGAGGGAAGAAGACGCGCAGAAAAAAGCCGAGGAGAATGGGATGCTAGTAGCCACTAACCAAATAACCAAATCGCACATGGCACCCGTGTTGAGTTCATGTTGCTGCTGACGACAGGCCGTGCCGGCGCTGCTGTACCGACGCGTTCATGATGAGATTGCGGGTGTCCCGAAAGTGTTTAGTACTTTAGTAATAGTATTGAGTACTTATAAGCTTGTTCTGAAGAGGTAAAAATTTAACTTCCACATTTTTAGATAATTTTTTTTCTGCTGTCGGACGTCCTCTAGGCTCGAGAGTATTCCCTTGAGGTTTCAAAGGACAAACGCGCACTCCTTTGACTCAAAACTCCCTTCCAGTAGGGCTCCTTTGCTGTGCCTGTGTGACAGTGCGCATTCTCCCTTGAAGTAAAGGATCTTCGGTTCAAAGAACTTTGAAAGTACCCGTGTGACTGGGGTATTATGTGGATTAGCTTCCGCTCCCTATGAGAGAAATGTAAGGGATCTTTTTCGTCATTACAGGGCGGCACACTCCCCGTGGCATTGTTATGGTTTGGATAGCCTAGGTTAATGCGGCCGTGTTTGTGTAAGAGAATATTTACACTTGCTTGGTTCGACTTACTCTGACCACCCTTGAGGCGAATGTAAAGTGGGGAAAAGAAACAACGAAGCCGACTGTCAAATAAATATGAACGTACAATTAAAACAAATCGCCACACACACACACCAACTAAGCAAGATTGCAAGACTAATATAGACGTTCTTGCCGCTCTAAATGTTCTGATGCAAGCAAATAATTATACAAAAAAAGCGAACGTCCGTGACCAGTCACCATTACTTGACATGCGTCTGTGCAGCTGCAGGGCGTCGGTCACGTGAGGGTAAGTTGCTGCTTGCTTCTTGAAGGCTAGCCGCCGCTCGACCATGGTGTTGCAGGAGAGGACAGCGAATTGTTGACTTCAGCCTTATTTTTTGAGCACTAGCGAGGAACACAGGCTGGATGTAGATTGAGGCTGGATTGCCGCTGAAGTAGTGAAGCTCTGGCCCGCAGCCCGACATCCTCGCTTCTTCGACTCAGCACAGCGGCCGTAATTTTATTTCACAATACTGCCGCTCTCAGCCGAGAGCCTAGCAGACGGGCGTGAACACTTTCTTTTCCCGACATAAATACATGTGTGAGCTACACAAAGAATGAAAAAGCAACAATATTCAACAAAATACAAAGGAAAAGGTAGATAAGCTATACAATAGAACACTAAACAAAGCAGAATAAAATGAACAACAACCGGGCATATCATAGTCAAATCGAAAACGTGAAGTATTTGGAAACAAACAAGTGTATACATTTTTTTTTTCTAAGCACTGTTAGTTTAACATAAAGAGAACAGGGAACAAACATGAGAAATCGTTAATAATCTCTTGTGATGAGCTCCAGTTGTGAAGCGAACAGGGATAAAGAATTTGTCGCTGTTAATGACGAGTTAAGTTGATTCCATTCTCTGATTACTCGAGGAAAGAATGAGTACCTTAATGCGTCATTAGAAAAGGAATACTCGGTTAGGGTATGTTCGTGTTGATGCCGTGTTATTCTAGATTGCGAATATGAAATGTACCGGGTGATATCAATTTTATACTGACGGTGCAGCATTTGAAACAGAAATTTTAGTCGACCTTGTTTCGCTCTCGTCGATAATGTGTTTAGGCCTGAGGAAGCTAAGAGACGTGAAGGTGAGTCAGTGGAACGATATTTGCTATGAATGAACCTTGCGGCTTTTCTTTGTACAGCTTCAAGTTTAGCTATGTTAGTTGCTGTGTAAGGAAACCAAATTGTATTAGCGTATTCTAAAATAGGTCTCACAAATGTTTTGTAGGCCAGAAGCTTAATGTTCGTTGGAGCGATCTTTAGGCGTCTTTTTAGATAAAATAGCTTTCGTAGTGCAGTAGTTGTAATATTAGTTATGTGTGTTTCCCAATTGAGGTTTGATGTCAGCGTTATTCCTAAATATTTCTGTTGGTCAACCATGGAAAGAGGCGTGCCATTAACGATATAGGTGAAATGAGAGGGTTGCTTTTTTCTTGTTATTGTCATTGCCACTGATTTATTGACGTTAATAGACATTTGCCACTGGGAACACCAGTCGGCTAGCGTGTTAAGGGAATCGGAAAGATCGTGATGGTCGTTATGGCTGTTAATTTCTTTATATATCACGCAGTCATCCGCGAAGAGTTTGGTTTTGCACCCTATATTATTGGTTATATCGTTAATAAAGATCAGAAATAACAGTGGCCCGAGTACCGAGCCTTGTGGTACTCCAGATGTGACAGGAACGACATCAGATGGCATGTGGTAATACATAATAAATTGTGAGCGGTGTGTTAGAAAAGCTGTTATCCAAGCAGAAACTTCTCCTTTCCCGATGGCATGTTCCACTTTTGCAATTAGCTTAGTGTGACTCACGCAATCAAAAGCTTTAGCTAAGTCAAGTAAAATCATGTCTATTTGAGAACGATTATTAATGCTAAGAGCAAGGTCGTGAACTACCTCTGTTAGTTGAGTGATGGTTGCTAAGCCAGATCGAAAACCATGCTGGTGAGGCGTTAGGATGTTTTCACGTTCTAGAAATAGTGTCATGTGTTTTAGAATGATGTGTTCTAGTATTTTGCACGAAGTGCTGGTGAGAGATATGGGTCTGAAATTGGCAACATTATTTTTGTCTCCTTTCTTGTGGATCGGTATTACTTTAGCCTTTTTCCAGTCATGTGGTAGATTAGAAGTTGCTAGTGATTTACGAGCACAATTCACAAGCGTTGCATTTCTCTGGCTCTTCTAGCAACCGCATGTTTTCGTAACTGGCTGTTGGGCGAGGTGCCGCGTACTTCGAGCTCGCGCCGAATCCCACTATTCGTTTACTTCTTGTAGAGTCACTTGCCGTCAGACCTAGTTACCCAAGTTGGCGCCAAAGGCGTTCATCAAAGAGCGGCGCATGCGCACCTACTGGCGCATGCCCAGGGATCCAAGCTGGCATCAAAAGGATACATTGAAGTCCAGCACAGGCCCAGTGGCACATAAACAGCGCTCCAAGTCAGCGTCAGAGTTTCATTGAACAGCGGTATCGACCCAGTCCCGCATCTGCAGAGACCCATGTCGATGGGAAGGAGGTTCACTGAAAAGCGGCACGGATGTACACATCGTCGCGAAGTCGTGGTGTCGACGGTTAAGATCTTTGTCGTTACCACTTTGGCTCTCGTGCCACGGTCTTCCGTCAACGAGGCGTGGTATTACGACATGCGGAGAGCAGCCAACCACTTCATTCTTCCTGTATCAATCACGTTTAAAAGCGACAGACTTCTGGCCACCAGTTGCAGTCAGGCGGAGTGCATCGGGCTGAGCTAACGAGTTTTGATTTGCCTGTCTATAGTCGGGTACAAATTTAGAAAAAAGGAGAGGCCCCGCTCAGATGACCGAAGCGCGACAGCCGATTGCCTCCGATACTAAAATAGTCCCGCTAAAAAATCGTGCTTCTGAAACGCGCAGTTCTCTGTGTAAATGAAGACTTTTTTATTTTTATGACTTCTTTAGTAGACCTCTCATGTGCTACAGTACATGCCGGATCGCGAGAGAAAAATAACCCTGTGGCTTCTACAACGCTGTCCGTCGTCTGCTCTTTAGCTTCATTGCAAGTGACAAAAATGGAAAAAGCAGCTCTGCTTGGTTTTTGCGCTGGTTTATATGTACACGGCACACTTACTACTCATTTTCCGAGCTAAAGTGAATCCGCTGCGATTGAACAAGTACTTATAAAAAACAATGCATTTATCGCAACCATTACAAACCTGGGGCGAGAATACGATCGAGGCAGGAAAGGTACAAAAATGCTTCATTCACCATTTTAAATAAATATTCTTGGTTTTAAATAGCATAAAAATGTATATTTTTTGGTTTTGTGTTTCAAGACTGTGACAGGCTTTTTTCAAGACTGTGACAGGCTTTTTTTCCCTTTTCACGTTTTCTCTTTTTTCTTTTTTTTCTTTTTTGCAAGCCTGCAACCTCGCCACTTCGCGCAAGGCATTCCGTGCGAGTTTTCCGCCATGGAGCCGCAGCAGTAGTAGCAGCAGCCGAAGCGAAATTGACCGCCAATGTTGGCAGCCTAGCTGCATGTCGAAAGAAAAAACAATAGCTGTCGTGTTGTAGCCATTTTCAAGCTTTACATGCCCACAAAGGCCGATACAGGGAGATAACAAAAACACACCGTCGGCGTGGCTTAGTCCACTGCACAGTCATTGTGAATTCCATTAAGGCACTTGAACAAATAAGAGCAATGCAAACAGAATGACATGCCTCTGTTAAGCGGCCTGCTTCCAGGCAGTTGCGCTGCCCCATACTGTTCTTTCCAGCCTGTTGAGATGAATAATGCCAATGGGAGAAGGCCCAAAATACTCTATTGGACAGCCACCATCGAGCATGACGGGCCCTGTGGTGAAATAGTAGTAGTCGGGGCACACTTTAAAGGCACCTTTAGCAGTCTGCATTTCAAAGTGCAGTCATACATAGCCATTGTAGGTGAAACAGCAGTAGTCAGCGCGGAATTGAGAGCTTGCATGCCAACGCATAACTATGTGGTTGCATTGTTTAATTTGATTGTCAGGCTCAGGGAAGTAATGCGAATAAGAGAACAATTATTATACATCAGTAGCTTAGTGAGGCCCAAAATACTCAGTCGAGTAGCTATTAATAGCAGTAGTCGAGAGTGCACGCTTGAAAGGCACCGTTAGCAGCCTGCACTTCAAATCGCAGTCATGCTGAAGCCATTGTTTAATTTGTCTATCGGACTGGGCAAGTAATACGAATGCAAGCATAATTATTCACTCTGAATAGCTCTGCTAGCATTGTTCGTACTAAAAAATGCTCAGTAAAATTGAACGTGTTTTATGGAGGAAATTTTTTAATTCACAAGCCATCGGCATAGCGACGGCCAGATTCAGACAATAACATTGGTGAAGTAATAAATGGTGAAAGTTGCAAAAGCTCTCAGTGCACATTTTTTGCTGGTCTCCATTCACTGAAATATGTCCTTGTAATGATGAAAGCGTTAGGAAATGACACCCGACTGCACAATGTTATTCGTGTTGAAAATTTCTACCAGCACACGTGAGGAGGAGCGAAACCGTCTGTTTACTAAGACTGGAAGCGTGAAAAATGCAACAACATAGCAAGGTTCTGTTTCACAATATGGTACCCTTTTATGTGCACTTCTGGCGAGCTGCCGCATGCACTGATGCATAAACATGAACAGGGGTAAGAGGCAAAGTTACTCTGCAAAACACGCGAGGCTTTTAGGAAAATGTATCTGTAAACCTTTCTGTTTTCATAGCTGATTGAAATTTGTTTTCTGCAAGTCACATTGCTGCAACAACACAAGGAGCAAGGACAAAAAAATTGGCTGGGGCTTAGCTAAGGTTAAGCCTGGATATCTCGAAGCGAAAAGGTTCGGCGAGGCTTATGGTTTAGCTTATGGTTATGCTTTATGATTAAGCCTATGAATATCTCTCGGCTGACATGGCCGAACGTCGCTGTTCAGCTTACTTTTCACGCCGTTTAGCGAGACGTGCCTTCTGGCGTTGCAGACTCGGCTTTGCTGCGTCGTTTAGCGAGACCTTCTTCTCGTTGTTCGGGTGTCTCGGACGCTCGTTGAGCTTTCAGCCTTTCATTTCTTCGCTCCTTCTCAGCCAACTCCCGTGGTAGCACTTCTGTTATCGGTAGTATCACTCTCTTCTCCCTCCATGTTGAACGCGCACGCCTATTCTCTGGCAAGCGGTTATGTAGTCGGCCTCCGCGATAAACACGCGCATGCGCAGTGGCCAACTGCGCCGCGCGTGACGTCACTCGTGTTCTGACATACGCCGGCTCGCGCGAAGCGCGGTGTTCACTAGCGTAGTGAAACTTTTCGCTTCAAAAACACAGTGAGCAGGCAGATTGAGAAGACGACGTAGACCAGTGAGAAAGGCTTTAATGAGATGGAAGAGGCCAGCCCTGCTGTTTACAGGACTTGGTGCTTTGAATGAGATGGGGTTAATGAAAATATGTAAAATGAATTTGCTGAAAGAAAACTTGCAATAACAAACGCTAATATAAAGTAAAAGGACAGAAATAAGAGTAAGCGCATACATGTATGGAAGCAGGCACACATTCACACACAAACACGAAAACTAAGAAAATCTCAAATATAAAGAAATGGGGGAAATTAAATAATTTGACCGCCCAAACGCAAGAAAACATACACACGGAAGATTGTTGCAGATGTTACTATTGGGGAATTGTACGCAACATTTTTGAGAATGTTTTTTTATAATTCGGTCTACCCTGCATCTCCAACAATCCGAGCAAAAGCCAAAGACTGTAATGCCATACCTCAACACACTGTAACCTAGTGCATGTGCTATAATCTTTTTTGCAGATAAGGGTGTAATACTTTTGATATTGAACAACAGCCAAGCTACTGACCTCAGTTTAGAATAAATAAGTGATAAGTGATGTTGCCACGATAAATTACTATCGAAATAGATTGCGAGATATTTCACACAATCCACGTATGGAATAGGCGCGCATTTACAATGAACACAGTCCGACTCATGTAAGTAGAGAGGCATGTTAATAACAGTAGTCTTAAGTGGGGAGAGAAAACAAACAAGTTGTGTTTTTAGGCATTTACAATAATTCCATTATCAGAGAACCAAAGCATTGCCTTGTACACGTCATTTTGCAACATTTCGGTGGACGTTTTATAAGATAGGTGTTTCGCCAATAATACAGTGTCGTGAGCATATTGGAATACTGAACATTTCGAAATTGCCAAAGGGAAGTCGTTAACGAAGATATTAAACAACAATGGCGACAAAATGGACCCCTGAGGAACTCCAGCTTTTACTAGCTTTTTTTTGCAGCTCCAGCTTTTATTTTAATAATAATAATAATAATAATAATAATAATAATAATAATAATAATAATAATAATAATAATAATATTAATAATAATTACAAACATGAGGCTGTCCGTTCCTCTTCCGTAGAAGCCCATGTACTGACAGCAGACGGGAATTTTGTAACGTTTACAGCTTCACTGTGAACTATTTATGACAAGTAAATGAAACTCGGTGTAACAATATAGTCGTCTCAGGGGCCAATTTAGGTATGATCTTTTTCCAAGGTACCTACGTCACATTGAGAGCTACACAGCATTCGCAAGAAACTGGAAACTAAAATCATTTCGTGTCGACGCGACGCGAAGACGGATGGACATCGACCGTCGCCGGAGGGCAGGTTTATCAGCTTCGCTGTAAAAAGACACGGCTCTAGAAGAGTTAATGGCAAAGTGTGCTCGTCTATCGATGGTGAAACAGGACAGGAATAGGCTAGAGCTGTACTCTAGGGATATTGAAATAGAAATACATGGTGTTGAGGATAATGTGCATGAAGACTTAAGAAGAGTCTTGCGGTATATGGCTGAGAAACTCGACCTTTCTGCGCCAAGAGATGAGGACATTGAAACACTTCAGAAAATTAGAACTATCAGCCCAAGCACTCCGTACGGATGATTAACCAGCGAAGCTGAAACGCGTGGTCCCGGTGTTCATCACTGGGCAATTCCCGACGGTTCATGAAAGTATTTCTCAGTTATCGGTTACCTCCTTGTGTTTCTTATTGAGGTTACACACACGTTCGGCCGCGACGGAGAGAACGACGTCAGTGAAGGTATGCCCGCAGTCCACCGTTGTCGCTTGCGTTCGATGTCTCGAGTTTGCTCGCTGGCGTGGTTAGCAGCATCCGGACGGCATCGCCGCTTGCGATTACTCAAAATTTAATTGCCTGAAAATTGCCGCTTAAGCAATGGCCATATACTTCGTAAATGCGGCCTCCCAATTACGACGTCAGAAGAGAAGTGAAATTCTGCGCTAGAATGACGAGCGGGGATAGAGCCAGCTGTGGAAGAAGACGACGACTCTCGAGCCGTTGTTGCTGATGATAGCTTTTTTCTACACGGGGACACGATAGCGTGGAATGTAGCTCTTAACAGTTTCGCTGGAAAAATCAAATCAAACACTGCAGCTCCAATCCTAGTACGCTTTGCTAGGAGGGAAGTGAGAGATAAATGAATTGATAAAAGGTACAGTCTAAGGGAAGAAGATGTTTTTATCAACGAAAAATGTTATACGGCACATACGCAGAAACTGCTCTAAATAACTAAACAGGGCGCAAAAGAGGAGCAATATCGCCTTGTCTGGGATCGCAATGAGCGGGTATTTGTGAGAAAGCAAGATGGTCATTCCTTCATTCGAACAGACAATGAAGAAGCTTTAACCAAATTGGTGTGAAGTGACTGAGAACGCTAACTCTGTAAGTGATTCGGTGAAAAGAAAGCAGGAATGGGTGAGTGAAAAATCTAATGATCTCGTCCTTGATCTAATAGATGTCATTGTGAGGAGTTGACGAAAAAAATTTGGACATGCTACAGGCACGCACTCTTAAACAAAATTACACCCTTTGGGTCGTATTTTGCCACACAACAATAGTTGTCATCTGTCTTGTCCGCATTTACTTTCTTTAACGCTGCGAGCCCGTTTTTTTTATTGAAATGAAAATTAGGAGAGGTTGGCGCCTTTATGGAGGCACGAGCTACTCCTTGGCACTTAGCAAAAAAAAAATACGTAAAAAGGGAGAATAATGACGCAAAATATGGCACTCAGTAGAACATCAGATGAATAAAAATGCACTCTAACAGTGCATGAATCGCAAAGTTTTGTGCATGAGTTCAGTACACATTCGCATATCTAAAGACAGATATTTTGAATATCCAAATACACGACACATGTAGTTACACTGCAAGCACAGAACACAATTACACATTGCCTAAAAATTACGATCACCACGTATATCAATTTTTAACCCAGAACAACACGTATATAACTCATTTAGCTTATTAGGATCAGCTGAAACTTAATATTTCCCCGAAATGTTGGTGTCCTCGAAAAAATTCTTCAAAGCAAGAATGGCTCTTGTCTGAAGGCCCGCAGTTGGCCATGGACCAAGTATCTTATTTAGAGTGAATAGTCTTCTGTCTAAATGCTTGCAATACCCTTCGTTGTGAATCGTATTTAGTGCACTCGAGGAGGAGATGATACACATCTTCGCCTGGATGGCCACAAGAACACTGCGGACTAGAGGCACGTTTTATCCTGTACAAGAAGTGTCTCGTAAATGCAGTACCAAGCCGCAGGTGGTGCACCAATGTTTCAAGTTTTCTGTTTTCTCTTAGGTTTTCTGGAATCGATAGGTTTATGCATGGGTCTATAAAATATAACTCCGAGTTCTTAGATTGCTTATCAAACAAGTTAGTTTCGCTGAGACGACAGGAAATCTGTCTCAGGAGCAGACGGGCTTCACTACGCAAAAGGGGAAGATTGATTGTCTCTGCGTTATTGTGCGCCCGATTCGCAGCTGCGTCCGCTGCAGTATTACCAGGAATATTGCAGTGCCCGGGTATTCACTGAAATGCAATTACGTAATTCATTTTGCTTGCTTTTGTATGTTCTTGGAGCGTCTCATACAATAGCAAAGTGTTCAAAGAATTTTTCTTATTGCTTTGTAGTAATGTAAAAGCGGCTTGCGAAACGCTAAAAATAACCAATTTTTGGGAATCCTTTTCTGATGGTATGAAACTCAAAACACACAGGATTGCTAACAGTTCTGCCATGGCGGAAGATGTCTCTCTGGATAATTTAAATGTTTGCTCTAGCGCCAAATGTGGAATGACCGATGCTGAAGTCGAGGAATTTTTATGACACGAGCCGTCTGTATATACGTGGATGTATTGGGGATATAATGAGCAAATTTGGAACAGTGCCAGTTGCTGTGCGGCTGCCACGAACATGTTTCTCTTAGATATAATCCCGTCGACCGATAATGCTAATTTAGGGCTTGTTAACATCTAGGGAGGGCCCACTTCCACGTCCACATCCACTTTGCATAATTCAAACCTTGGTAATTATGCTTTATTATGGTCTTGAAAACATCACAAATTTTGCTTTTGTTTCGTTCGCTAAGCGCGAGGTTTAATGGATGTTTCTCGTGTTGGGTTAAGATGCGATAAATATGACGGAATCTTTCAACCATTCGTATGAGTGGAAATGGCGGGTGACGATCTTCAGCAATTACTAGAGAACTCGAGGTAGCCTGCGGAACCCCAAGACACGCTCGCAGCCCCCTTGACACTAAACGTTCAAGACGTTCCTCAGAAGTTTGCGATAAACCATGGAGAATAGGTGCCGAATAAGCAATTTTTTTTTGTTCTATGAAAACGATATGAACTTGTAACAGTGAAGGGACTGATCCCCCCCACGTTGTGCCAGCGAGCCGCCGAAGTACGTTTATTACTGCATTGGTCTGCTTTTCAATTGCGCGGATGTATGAAGCCCATGTTAGCTGGCGGTCAAGAATAACTCCAAAAAATGTATGCTCTTTCACGAACATCAAAGTTTGCCTATTAAGCGGAAGTTGGAAATTATTCACCTGTCATCTAGTGAAACGAAGTATGGCTGTCTGCGTATGGGAGACTCATGCCTCTTTCTTTTAAAAACGTGTCGATACTATCAAGACCCTCTTGCAGCGTTGTTTGAATGTCTTGTATATGAGATCCAAAAGCCCATATGCAGATGTCATCTACGTACAGAGAATACTGTAGACCAGACGGTAGTTCTTGTGGTAAGGCCGCCTTGGCACAGTTGAATAAAAACGGACTGAGAACACTGCCCTGCGTGATGCTGTGATAATTACTCTCTTCTTTAATTGTTTCCATAAGTATTTTTATTTCATTCAAGAAATTTGATATCCATCGCAGTGTTCGACCAAGCTCTAACATACCAGCAAGGACGTGCATGTGACTTACAGTGTCGACTGCTCTTTGAATGTCTAAAAATGCTGCTATCGTCACATTTCCAGACATTCGTTCCTGTTCGACGCACGTGGCAGTGTCTAATACTGCATCCATTGCACACTGATTTTGCCAAAACCGGCCATGTAATGCAAAAGGATAGAAAGTCGGGCGAGTTGGTACTGTAACATGATCTTGGATAGTAGCTCTCGTGCTGTCTGCTTCTAGTCTGTGTCCGTGTCACTTCGCGCTACAATCCAAGATCATGTTACCGGTCATGTAGTTGGAAAACAAATTTGTGGGTTCATACCACCATTGCAGTCGACTGCCTACCATCTTCTCCATTAGTTTGCAAAAACAGCCTGTGAGGTCGTTAGGAGTCAAGACAAAGGGAGTCTTTCCTGCCTAAAGTACTGGAATTAGCCAAGCTAATTTTAAAGAATCTGGAAGAGTCTCTTTTATCCACATATCATTAAATATCACCAAAAGAAGCTATTCTTCCTGCGGGACCGAGGTAGTTTAACATCACATCCTTAACACCGCCTGGGCCTGCGGTTGTCTTTGCACTACATGACGTAAGAGCGCATTTCAATTAATCTAAACTGAACTCACAGTCAAGTTGAGGGTGCTGTAACATAAAGCACGCACGAACCTTCTGTTCTGCTAGTGTTGTAGAACTTGTAAATTGTAAGAAAGTAAACGGAAATACTGGTCTGGATACAGAATTCGTCAGAAACCGATGTTTCCGGTGTGCTTTGAGCAACGGCAAGGGCTCGGTAAAGGATGGTTCTGGGTAACTGGAGCACTAAAAGGTCGGACAACTGACCATATTCTGGGAACTGGAGCGAAAGGAGACCGGTACGAGCCCGGTACTTCCAAGTCACGAACGGCATGCGCGTTATCCGCACGACAGATCATTCTTGACAGGAAAGTAGCAAGCGCAGCGTTTTCAAGAAACGAAACGCAAGCAAGACAGATGAAGATTATTGTTGTGTGGCAAATATACATCCTAAAGGGTGTACATTTGTTTAAGATTGCACTTGCAAAAATCTCTGTCATCCCTGCAGATACTTATCTTCACGGAAGTTGATGTTATTGAGCCAGAATGCTCGCATTTCTCACTAACGGGCTTTCAGTAATTTCCACTATGTAGGAAAAGCCAACGAGGTGGTGGTGTGCTCGTGTGTGTAAATAAGTATTTGTTATGCGTGCAGGTACATGTAGATTTCATTGAAGCAGAAGTAATTGCTCTAAATATTAGATAAGGTGATGAAGAATGATTAGACCGATAAGAAAAAGCATGGGTGTTTTTCCGGAAGATCTCTCACGCTTCCTAGATGCCCAAAGGTCAGAATAACATGTCATACTACCTGGTGAGTTTAATTAGATGTCTCTAATGTAAGCAAAACGGGAGTAACACAATACCTAACATTATTAGCAAGCTTCGGACTGGTAAATCTTATTCAAAGTCACGCGTGAAGAAATCTTACGCCGTCGTTTTTAACACAAAGCTGTATTGACCACATTATTACAAAATTGTGTAGGGACGGTTCCTTTGGGTGTGTAACCGAGGAAAAATTAACAGACCACTATTTTGTTGCCGTAGTCACTTTGGGAGATGCGAACCAATCTTGGCCAACAGTTCTCCTAAAAGTTGACTTTGAACAACGCTTATGTTGATAAACAAATAAGGTTTTTTGACTAGGACAAGCTCATATCTGCTGACCATGTACAAAGCTATGGGCTATTGGTACATAGCTTTTCTAATATTTACCGCGAATACCAATGGAAAATTAGGTTCAAGCGTGAAAACCTCCGTAGCCCCTGGATTTATAAAAATACCCTCGAACTCTGCTACATTAAAAGCAAACTTTAGAAAAAGCTGCAGGAAAAACTCTATGATAAGAGTAAAAAAGAACAATTTAGATGAATTAGAAATAAAATTACAGCGAAAATAAGAGTAGCTAAGAAATGTTACTACCTGCAGAAAGTCTTTGCATCCCGCTACGATTCCAGAAAAACCTTTAGTATAGTCAACACGGTTCTAGGAAGGTCACCTAGGCGTACGATTGACAGTGCAATAAAACAAGCTTTCTCGAATATGGAAAGCAGAAAACTCGCTGAGGATTTTGATGAGCACTTAATTGACTGGGTGATGAAGTTACTTACGTCCAGTGCCTCCGGTTGCGCGCATAACACAACAAATAACTGAAACATTCATCCTGCTTACTTACCTTCTATCTCAGAAATTAAACTGTGGAATATAGTCAGGAAATTAAAAATCACGAAATCACCTGGCTACGACGGCAATAAAATAAGGGATATCATTGTGCATTTTGAGAAATTAAAAGCAGTGTTACTTCAAATCATTAACGAAGCGCTAAAGACAGGCCACATTAACAAGAAACTGAAAATCAGCGCACTAAACCCCCTTTTTAATTAAAGGTTAAGGAAATTTGTACCGCTGCAGATCAGCAGCTATCCTTTCCTCTATTGCTTCTATTCTTGAAAAAGCTGTTCTTGTCGTTATGATGTCATTCTGTCAAATGTATGATTTATTAAGCCAAGCTGGCAATATAGTTTTTGCCCTGGATAAAGCACAATTCACCTCTTAGAAGACTTTAATGACTTTATTTGTGCTGAAATTGATCGGATTGAAATTGTTCGAGCACTTTTTATTGACCTTCAGAACGCATTCAATCCAATCAATCATGAACTTAACTCCACTGCTTAAAATAGGTCATTTTGGTTTCAGTGGACCATACCGGTCACTCTTTCATAATTATTTCAAAGAACGAAAACAGTGCGTAAAAATAGATTATTATTACAGTACGTTGTTAGGTATTAAATCATGAGTGCCTCAAGGGTGCGTCCTAAGACCACTCCTATTAAATATTTATATTCATGAACTAGCCAGTTCACCTCTCAAACCCAACCTGTACTCATACCGTACTGCCCTCATACTGTACTCATAGCGTACTCATACAGTACTGCCCTTGTACTGCCTGGGACATCTTATGGCAGACTCGGCGATACACTTCAAACAGATTTTCTTGGTTCTCTGGTAATACAATAGTCATTAACAAAGCCAAAACAAACCTCATATGTTTTCACAATCCACATAAAATAGAAATAAGTTGCAAGCCAACTTACTTGCACCGACATGCTCTGGGAATTGTTCATGTATCCCAGTGAAGTTAGTAGATAGGGCAAAATATTCAGGAATGACATTCGACAAAATATTGTCTTGAAATATCCATATCGCGGAAGCCGCAAAAAGGTTAGTAACGGTTTGTGCTTACTTACATTCCGTGAGGTCGTTATGTGATGCACCTATAATAAAAAATGTTGATAAGAGCTTAGGCGAGTCGATGATAAGATATGGTCTTAGCTTACACGGTTCCCCATCTCTTCACAAATAAATGTGTTAAATAGTATTCTAAAAAAAAAAATGCCTCTAGCCTGTCATACGGAAAACAAGTTCATGGTGAAAATATATTACCCAGCATGAATAGTTGTGACATATTATTCATAGAGAAGCAGTTACTATTTGAAATTTAGCATAAACGTCATTTCTTTGGTTATTTCAAATCGAAAAACATAAATACACAGAATTTGCACAAGACGGAAAAGTTTATTATTCCTCGCGTGTACACTCATTACGGAAAGAGAACTCCTAACTTTTATGTACCTTCAAATTTTAACAAATTTGAAATCGACACTATACACTAGCCTCTGTTCGACAAATTAAGCAATTCATACGGTCATTCGTGCGGTCAGTTGTATGAATTCATATGGTCTGCTATACTGTGCAGTCTATAAAAAGTTAATCGTGTGTAAAAAGTATTTTCTGTTGTTTTTATGTACGAGGTGTAAAAAATATATATTCTCGCGTTCATGTTCTGTCTCTGTGTAATACCTAGTCTCTTTGGTCGCTCTTTGGCGACAAGCAAATGTACTGCTTCCTAACCTGTGCTTCTTTGCGATGTGAGTGATATGTGCTTCTTATGTTTAATTTATGCACGCCTCTGCACTGATGCAACGCTCTACTGCCCAGCCGCGCTCACAAGCATTGATGCTTAAGCGGGCTGGCTATTACAATGTATGTCTACCTGGCAATAAACATTATTATTATTATTATTATTATTATTATTATTATTATTATTATTATTATTATTATTATTATTATTATTATTATTATTATTATTATTATCATCATCATCATCATCATCATCATCATCATCATCATCATCATCATCATCATCATCATCATCATCATCATCATCATCATCAGTGTAGACCACCTTCTGGACGGACCCGTGATTAAGTTTTGCGCAGGGCCTTGGCTCGTGCTTCGCGCCACCCTTGGTGATGGGCAGGGTTCATATTTTTCGGTAAGGGATGGAGCATGATGTGTCGTCTCCACTCTTCTGGGAGTTGTCTGGGTGGTGTAGCATCTGTAGCGGTGTTCTACTTGATTTGCTTAAGAACTTTCTGACATGTTTGGGTCATGGCCAGGCGCATTTTCTGACTGGAGAGGTGGCCCTCTATTAGCTGTTCAACCGTGTAATACGAAACCCACGCGGAGAAGCCTGCCTGTGAAAGTGCTCATAGACCGACCAAGGGCTTGCTTTGTGGCTTTTCGAGTGATGTTGTTTAGTTTGTCTTTGCCGGTTTTCGTCAATACCCCGTAGTGCGCTACATACGTCACCCTACAGGAGATGAAGGCTTGAGCGAGGCGGATGGCGTGGTTCTCTTTCATGGCTCGGCGTCTGCTTGCTATTCTTCTAATCATGTGTAATACCTCATCCATCGTCCTAGAGAGGCGCTGGAACATCTGGTCGCATTTTGCATTAGCTTGCATGAGGAGTCCCAGGATTCTGAGGGTCTTGCAGGGCTTTAGAACGTGTTCCTATAGGATGACCTGTATACTATTATCACCGTTCTCCGGACCACAAGAAGCTCTGATTTCTGAGGCGAGCAGACAACGGCGATCTCCTTTGCATATTGGTTCAGCGTGTCCGCTGTCAATTACAGGGTGCCTTGCAGGTCCCCGAGCGAGCTCGTACCCATCCAAAGGCGCATATCATCTGCGTATTAGACTTGTCAAGCTGCCCTGGTGTAGCTTTTTTCTGCAACCCCTCCATCTGTATTGTAAGGTGGGAAAATAAAATTGAAATTGAAGTTGAAAGAGTGCATGGCGTAGGTCTGTTCTACTTGTTGCATGCCAGCGTCGCGAATCCGAGGAACGTCTGTCCTTGGCAACGGCTGGGACGGCCATCTTCAAGCGGGGCTTCATCCACAACCCATTTGGCTTCGCGTGTTCTTTGTGTGACAGACTGTGGCACAAGAAGGACTTGCCCAGCTTCACGGCCCCCATGTACGCGACCTTGTCTTTGGCCTTTTCCGACTTTGAAGAATTCTCTTCGTTTACGGTGTGTAGGACATGTAAGCCTTGACTGGCTCAAACTAAGATGCCCTTGTACTCTGTGAGCTATGGGTATAAATATCCCTCCAAGCCTGCCCGCCTCCCTCCACTCAACTGTATGACGGAGCGCATGATATTCCCTCGCATACCCTTCATGCAAGTGCTCAGGCTACTCTACAACACTGGTCAGTATACGGCGTGAAACCACAAAACAGTACTTGTGCAAGTCTGCAATCCTACTCCTCCTGTGTGCACCGAGTAACGCTGTATGCATTATGCAACCTAGTGCGCATGACTATGCGTATCATGTGCGCAGTAAAACAACAGTTTAACAACGACATCGCGGCTGCAAGGGATTTAATTAGCAACAGGTCAACAATTCGGCCCAGCAATGCCTAACTTGGTGAAAGAAAATGTGCTTTCGCGCGATATTCCATGGTTGGCGCAGCGAAACCGTCTGTGCTCAATGACTCAATGGAATATTTGATGCTTTCGCATCAAAATAAACAAGAAAAAGTTTGCGCAAACTAACGCGATGCATCGCACTACAACTTTAGAGTCGGTCACACAGTTTGTAAGTCCTTAAAAAAGAACTGACGCAAATATTTGGCGCTTTTTTATTTGCTTTGTAAGATAGCCGTTAAGTCCGTAATCATGGTACGACGCCTCAATTCCTCAATCGTGCAACAAATCATGAATTATATTATCTTTTAACGGGACAAATTGAAGAAGCGCACCTAGTTTCTTGGCATGTATATGGCATGCATAGGGTTTGTTTACAAGAGCGATTAAGCTCTACGCCACGAAAATTTGGGTGTGTGCATAAGGGGGGTGGGGGGGGGGGGGAAGGAGGGGCTGTCATGTGGTGCTGCTGACGCGTAAGGTGTAAAATTGGTCGAGTTGGGTGATTTCGATTATAACCGCAGCGCAAATGGGACGGCGACACAGAGAAAAGAAGCAGACGGAACAAGCGCTGGTATTGTCGGCGCGGGTTCTGTGAGGTTCTCTTCTCCGTGTCACCCCCCCCCCCCCGTTTGCGTTGCCGTTATAATGAACAGTTTTAGCTTAGCGTGTTTAGCGTAATAGCGGGCTTAGCGGACTAGCGAGATCGAAATGCGCATGTGCAGAACGCTAAACGACCCATAGCATTTAGCATAGTCACGCTATTACTCAGATTAAACGTTACCTTCTTTGCACGGTTTACATAGTTTACGTAAAACATGGAAGCAGTTCCGGCCGGCCTCTTCGAACCATGGAGGAAGGAAAGAAATAGAGGAGAGGTGCTGCCCCCCTGCGCGTTGGGAGAAATCTGTGGAGGAAGTCACGCGGTATTTTTCGCTGTAGTACGTGGCCATGTTGTCGGGGCGCAATGTCGGTTTGTGTGCGCTAACACGTGTTGCTCCATGGGTTTAGCACCGTGAAAAAGGCGCCGTGTGTGCAGGATTATGCTAGTCTCTGTGTTTTGTGCCGCTGTGTCATCTAGACCGTGCTCTCCCAGCTGTTGTTTTGACGAGGTAGGGCTCACAGATGTAAAAAAGCGTGAAATGAGCTCGCGTGCAACGCTTGACAACACTTGAAAGCCCTGCTTGGTGCCGCAGTGCCGGACGTACACAACGGAGCCCGGTGTAAGTCTTCACACGTACACCCAGGCCAAGAAGCTGCCTGAAGATTGGATCGCGAAACTTAGAACAGGCAGGGAGGCAGTGGCGTAGCTAGGTCGTCTGGCACCCGGGGCCCATAGGTCTTCTGTCACCCCCCTCTCCGGGTGTAGCCGGCGGAAAGAGGGGTGTCTTCAGACGTATATGACACCCCCCCCCCCCCCCCCCCTCACTGGCCCCTTGCACCCAGGGCCCACGGCCCCCCGGCTCCCCCTGTTGCTACGCCACTGCAGGCAGGCATCGGCTACAACTCGGGTGCGCCGCAAGCAATTTCGCGAGGAAGATTTCTGATACGGCGTTGGGGCTCCGATGTTCATTGACTAACAGAAAGCGCACAGTGAGGCGCTCGCCAGAGCGCGCTGCCTGACTAATGTAATGAAGCTTCGGGGTAAGAACTTGTCGATGCTAGATACTGGCAAGTTCACTGGATTGGAAAGGGAGCTGTAAGAAGTACACTAAAAGAAAACATGGCATATGTTCAGGCTTTTGTAGCACCAAACAATGAAATGTACTGGATTAGGAAAAAGAAGCAGCGGGTAATTGCCTGCCGAGAACGATAAACACATAGTGCGACGCAACTTTAGAAACTGAAGAAAAAAAAAGGATGAAACGTCGCGATAGGACAACACAAGTCGCCGTCTAGGCGTCGAAGTCCCTAGCTATAACGAAAATATTTCTGAACATCTCTAATAGTGTCCACGCAACAATGGTTGCTTGTGTACTGGCAAATGCTCACATGGCCCGGCCTAAATTTCACGGCACGGTGAGAAAACATGCTCGCAGCGAAAGCGAAACTGTGCGGGGACATGCATGCAGACGCGCAGTTAGTCACCGCGAAGCCGTGCAATCGCTGCATCGAGGCTTCATTCTGTTATGCTCCATTTTGCGATGCAGACAGCCCACCATAAAAACATATTTCGCGTAGTGCACTCTCGGTGATTGCCTACCTTTCACACAAGAAGCCGGTTCGGGTAACTCCATCGCCGCGACTGCGAGCAGTGGGCGTTCACTGTACATATTCGGTAATGAGATAGTGTCTGCAAACCATTCTGCGCTTTCTGTTTCTTCAAGATTCTTGTTTGGACAGTAAAAAACTTTCTTAGTTCAGAGTGTACCTACCAAAATTGCCCAGGAGGGCTCTTGCGTGGTGTTTTTGTTGATCCCGCGTTGTGTTCTTATTGAGCGTGGACAGCCAAACCTATGAGGAGCCCGCCGCATTATCCCTCGTATACTACGCAAGCGAGGCGCTTCCGACAGCTGGCGACTCAATAAGTGGTCGCGCCCAATACCAAAACTCGCTTTCTGCAAAGTTCGTTTGCCGAACGGTAACTCGCAGGTACTTCCCTTATCCCAGCTATTACGTTAACGTTAAAAATGTCTAAGCGTGGGTAGGTGCAGTAGTCAAGCCGCATTTTGTGATCGCCTTGTCAAAAGCTTCAGGCGACGGGCCAATAGGGGAAAGAAGATGATAAGCCAAAGGGCGTTGCGCGTTCTAACAGGAGGGACAGCTCGAAACTAAGATTAATTATTATCCCCTGTGGAATAGGCGAGAAGCGTAGAGCGAAATAGGAAAGAATGGTTTATGCGGCGTGCGACACCAGGCTGAGCGGTGCATGAGTCAGCGACTTGTGACCGCTACTCCAGTTTTTCATAGCCATGCCGAGATATATCCTGTAAGTAATCCATAGCCAAGACGCCGCGCTCAATTTGGGGCGCATTTCGAAATGGTCACCTTAAAAGAGGACATAATTGCTAATCTTTTTTTTTTTTTGGCACGTTCAAGGAATTCTGGCACAATACTCTATAGCTGCGTGGTCGATAGCTAACTGATAAATAAACAAAGCGGGGCACACATTTCGGAGGACGCTTAAGTTTCGCCTTTAAGAGTGGAACGCGATAGAATTCAAAGATCCATTACTGCTTCTCACGCTTCCCGGCAAATGCAGCGTATGTAACCGTAATGTTTACCGGGAGACACTCGCGGCGAAGGCCATGCACGAAGGCGGGCTTTCTGGTCGAAGCACGGCATGGGCCGCGACGCGGCAGTGTTCCTTGGAGGGGAGCGCCATCTGGAAGTATTTCAAGGAAGCGGGTGCTGCGTGGACTCTTCGATATTTACGCGCCGGCGTGCGCAAATGCCGCTCGCCGTCTCCGGTCTGTGCATCGTAGAAACGCTGAAAGGGAGGTTTGTTTGAGTTTTCGGGTAACATAATTACGTTTCCTCGTATATTCAAATTACAATCCAAGAGCTATCATGTCTGAAGGCTGTGTGTAAGTCGTAGTTTACGATTTCTCTACGTATTTTAGCTCGAAAAATTCAATTAGTTCAGTGAATTTCTTGCGTCACATGAACGGCATGGGTATGTGTGGTTCTTAAATATTCTCGCCGACGTCTGACGGCGGACGCTGGCGCCTGATTTTCTGCGGCACAGACTCCGTAACGCTATCGCGTTAACATGGTTGTGCCAGTACCGCTCTGATTAAGTATCGGAACAACGGGTTCAATACCTTCTGTGTTGACCTCGGTCCTGACTAGTGCCCTACGATTCTTTCCTCCACGAAAGGGCGATTGTCGCATTTGTCAAGCGCAGTCGAAAAGGAGCGCAGTTGTAGAGGAGGCGTCTGATCGTCTCCTTGCAGGGCAGTGATCGCAAGCCCGGCTATCGACCATTCCAATGCGGAAGAAAGAGGCATTCGTGAATGCTACGCCAAGCAACAAGCTGGATTTGTTTAACTAAATCACAGACTGTTGAGCGTCCCAAAGCAACACTGCAACTACGGCAGACGCTGTATCTGCAGGGTTCCAAATTAATTTTGTCCAGCTGGGGTTCTTTAACGCGCATGCACCTCAATATAAGTACACGAGCGGTTCTTTCTGTTTCGCCTCCTCGAAATGCCGCCGCTTGCGTGTGTGTTTCACTTTGAATCACGTTTAACCACGAGAGCATTACTTGGCTTAGTGTGCGACCCCGCCGTCATCAGAAAGCCGTTGCAGAAAAACGCCTCACGAATTACTTCATCTTCGCCTGACTTGACGCAGAAAAGCGGCCACGGTGAGGATTCCATCCTCTGGCCCACCGCCGCTGCTACCGCTCCGTAGCCGAGGGTACAAACCCCTACGCAACCGTCCATTGCGCTAGCGATGCAACAGGCGACACTGCGATGAATATGTTCAAGCTTGTGCACGTGGCTTGGCTCTGCCTGGCACAGCACTCAGCGACAAGTGATACTCATTTACATATCACAAAAATTGCTTAAGCGGCCCCATAGTTTTTTTTTTGTTGTTGTATTGCAAACCTTCGTAAGTTTTTTAGTACTCTTATTTTTTTTTTCTTTTGAAGCTGTGAAGTGTCTCAGAGCAATCAAACACTGTTTTCTAGCAGTCTGTGCGTCAGACTGATAGATGACGATGATATGGGGCGTATATATTATTTTTCACCTATTCTTTTTTTTTATCTTTATTGCCGACGACTGCTCCGCGCTTGACTGCCAACTCTATATAGGGTAAATGCTTCCCTTCACCATTCATTCATTGAACAACTTAATGTTGGAGAAAAGTTGGCGACATGCAGTGCTTGTTGTCAAAACTTTCGATCCGAAATAAGTCAATCACTCAAATCAATCAATTGATCCCACAACACGTCAAGCTCAGCAGTAGGACGCCCTAGCTATGGCAGCGAATGTAGAGGCAGCGAACACCGCGTGCCCTAGGTGCGAAAACAAGGGAGCGTTACTTCAGCGCTTTCTACGGTTGCTTCGCAAATGCGCATATTTCAGAACACCTTTTGACGTTCCGCGTTTGGGGAAAGAAGACGCATTTCCATGTTTCCGAACACTTTCCGAACACTGATCGGAGACATATGGTAACGAGGCTTGGAACTCACCACGTTAGCATTCGCGCTTTCCTCAGCATGTTAGCGTGCCCGAGAAGCTTGCGCCCGAGGGCAACAAGAAAGAAAGCGAACTTGCGTCGAAGAGAGAGAGAGAGAGAGAGAGAGAGAGAGAGAGAGAGAGAAGGCGTACAAGAAATATGATATGCGCATTCAGGCTGAAGGCTATGCGTATACTGCCAAGCAGTTCTTTAAGAAAGGAGGTAGCAGGACAACAACGTACGTCATAAACGCGTAAAAAAATAACAAGCGCGGGCAACGTCCTTTCAAGAAAAACAGTTTCTTCAGCGTCAACTCTCGTTCGAGCCGCCTTCGTGGATGGAGGTGGCGCTCCCTGGCCGTGGAAAGGGTCTGGAGACGTGGTCTGTTCTTGCGATTCTTTTGCTAACCTATCCTTTCCTGTCTCACGTTTCGCTTCTTGCCGTTGGCTTCGTTAAAATTTCTGCCGCATCGGTGCTGCTTTATAGGTGAGCTGCAGAAGGTGGCGTCAGGCAGACATAGCGCGTCAGCCGCTCATATACGGCATAATAGCAGCTGGCGGTGCGACCGCGCTCTCCGAGTGTAATATGGTATACAGGACACAGCAGGATATATGGCTGTGTTACAGTGTGACTGCTCCCGCAACTTGTCAGAGAGACAGTCTTTGAAGGCGGCACTGTACACCTGCAACGGGACTGGGAACTGCGGCGCATTCTCGGCCCATGGCACCACCTGTGCGTTACATACGCGCCGAAAAAAACGCTGCTGATGTTCCTGAGAGCCACAAGGCTTAAGGAAAATTTTAATTCGTTAGCATTATTTAGCGAGTACCCCAGCAAAATCTGTCCGTCACGCGAAAAGAGTAGTTCCTGGTAAAGGATGCGCAGTTCACGAAGTTAAGGCATTGATTCCTTATAATAGGGTAAATGTAAATTGGTAGCCTTACAAATGATAAGGAACAAATGAATAAAAATACACCAACCTTTACGATACTCCCTATTGATAAAATACGTAGTGAATATTTCTATTGTGTATGTGCATGTGTGTGACTGCGACTGTATATGTGTTTGTGTGCTCACTGTGTACATCATAATTATCACCCAGCACCTTATCTGGAGCAGCATGCCAGGTGATCAGCCACCAGACATCTGCGGCATATATCGCTAAAGCTAAAACTTCTCTCTTTATTTCGATTAAGACGTGCGGATAGTTTCCGCTATGCTGCGGAGGTATTCTGTATAAGTCCACCTGGACATGCACAATTCGTCTGCTCCTGAAGTACCGATTGGCTGTGGCGTCTGCACCCCAGTCAACTGGAATTTCGACAGTAGACGAAATGGCCACGGGCCTCCCGAGCCACTCAACAAGTCCGGCCCGCAGGCATTTCACTCCCTCAAACCTTGCGCTATTGCAATACTTCCTCGTAGCTGGCTTCGCTGCAATTACAAGATCGAGCCCCGACGTCAACTCGTGCGCCTGATGCGACCATCGCGTGAGGAGCACGTGGCGCTCTGATAGGCTGGCACCGGTCAACGCGTCAGAATACGTAACGAAGCATTCTCAACTTCACCTTGGCGTGCTGGGCCCAGAGAGCTTTAGTCAGCATTTCGCCCTCGGAAGTACAGCCTATAAGCAGTCGTACACAATACAAAATCCTTTCTTCAGTCCGCAGCATACATCAAGCTTCAGTACACAGCATGCGCGCTACGGTAACCGGGGAGGACATATTTGAAGAATTCGAAAAGACTGCGTCCGCATAGAGATTGTAGTGTGGCGAACTAAGATTGGTCACAGTTGATTCATGGGGACAAACGTATGCCCGGAGTTTAAAGAAAAAGAAGCTGCTGAAGTTGGCGGATACTCAAAGCCAATGTTCTTGCACTGCTTGATTCACGAACGGGCCCTTTGCGGGACATACGTGAACATGTCCTGCGTTGGAAACCAGTTGTTTCCGCTCCTAATGTTATGAGGTCGTGTGGGCGCAATCACCGCCTGTTCCATAAGTTTTTAAAGGCGACGGAACCTGAGCTCGGAATTTCCTGATAGTACAGTAGATATCGCATATACTGTACGTTGTAATCACCGGCTATCATCTTTCTTAGTCGAAAATGTAACACCTTCCTAAGTATCTTCAATTTTCTTTCCGGCCTAAACCGTATTGGGTTTCAGCGTTGTCACACGTTTTCGTTGCCGCCCATGTGCCATTTCTATTCATCTCCTGTTCTCTGTAAATATTGTGAGGTTCCTACGCACTCTAGAAGGCCTTTAATTATGTTCGATCTGTTCTGTGTCCCAACAATGCAATGGGGCTAATATTTAAATTGGGAGTTCTCGTGCAGGCAAATCACTTGTAACCGCGGGCCTCAGGCTGTTAAGTTTTTTAGCCCCACTTGAAAACCTGCGGTCAGAGGCTTACTTTTTTAAGGCTTGAAAACTTGGTTTATTAACCATCTAGCAATTGATTAGTGGCTCAGTCGCGCTTATTGTTCATTCGAGATACATAGTTGGTTGTCAGTAGTATGCCGGTGAGATAATAATTCCCGAACTTTGCAGAGAAATGCATTGGCGTTCCGGTTACTTTTGTGATTCAATGCATAAAATGACGTTTTGCTACGAAAGTAAGTGGAACGACAGTGCACATTTACGGCAAGTTTGACGGCCCATATGTCTCGTAAAGGGCGTCATCCACACAATTCTTTTCAACTGGATATACCCTGCAGTCTCAACCGCTAGAATTTGTAAATTGCAATATGGGCCATAAGGTAACTAGATAAAAACGTATTTGGTTATTTTGTAATGATTTGTCGAGTATGCATTTTAATTATTTGCGCAAGTAAGGCCCGCCTCTTCGCGTAGACCACCTCACGGACAAGAATTGTGCTATCTACCACAGGCCATTAAAAAAATAAATTGAAAGTGTTCGCTGAAACACCCTGTAGAACACACTACAACTGATAATGATAAACTGCAACTACAACTGATAAATTAAAAGAAACGCAAAATCTTTAAACCAATTTGAGAGAGAACTAGAATTACACTCTTTTTGGACAGACTAAAGAGAAGGTTTATTGTACGGACCTTTTTGTTTTAATGAGTGCTGTTATCACAATACGAATAAATTAACTCTTTTTTATCATATACATATAATTTTTCTGTTATGCTGTGATATGCCGTGCCGCCGGGAGATATCCTCAAACCTCGTTATTCTTTGTAATCCATATTGTGTTTTGTTTCATTAACGTCTTTTCTTTTCTCTTGCGTATTAGGAGTACATTATTGATGCGCTACTTTTGATTTGAGTTGTGAACTAGCATAAATGTTTTTTCACAGGAGTTCCAGATGCAGCCTCTGACTAGGGGACCTCCTTCTGTGTACTTAATTTCTATAATATGACCGAACATTTAATAATAAATATTGATTCTGATTCCGAATACATTGGTGCTGTTTTTACGACCAGCAAATCATCATGAGCGACTCTAGCACTGAAACGGATAAACTGTTATCCTGTGCTGCAGTGGGAAAACCGCAGTGATTGTGTGAATGCGCTCTGATTCTCTCTCTCTCTTGTTTCTTTTTATCTTTCTACACCCCTTCCCTCTCCCCCAGTGCAAGGTAGCAAACAGGACTGCTCTTCTGGTTAACGTCCCTACCTTTCCTTTCTTTCATTATTCTCTCGCTTTCCATTCGGACAAATGTTAATTCGACCACTCCTGCAGGGAGCAGGAACCACGAGCTTGTGCTGAGGGATGCCGTATACGAGAACACTGGGCTATAAACAGCGGATGCTGCTTTAACTCAGGATAATCTACGCCGACGTGTGCGCGGTCTTCTCGTACACGTCAGCCGGCCTTGATGGTTGACAACACTAAGAGCTCTAAAGACCCATTGCAGCTCCCGCTTATACCTCGTGAAAGGAGGGTCCGTGTAACGATGCTCAGCGAACTCAGGATTGAACGAGCACCGAGAGAGTTCTACGAGCGGTCGTTTCGTACACAGCCACAGCCTCAGGGAACTTCCCCGCAGCGCAGCTGTGTAGTGGTGCACGGATGCATGCGATTTTGGCTGGTCACAAACACGTGGCCATATTATACGTCTTCGCTGGAGTTCTCGAGCGGCTAAAGTTAATGTCGATCGTTACAGAAGGCAGAATACGTCAGGGCATAATTCACATTACGCGTGCTTCGCAGGAAGCCGTGTAACTGCCGCAGATTCTGCAACGAGTGAAGTTTGCGTGCCCTCGGGCCAAGCTGGTGAGATTAGTCGGTGCTTCTTTCTTTCTTTATTTTTTGTTAGTTTCTTCACGACACCTATAAAATAATTGGGAGTGCTGTTCGTCCAAGTCTTTTGAGACAGCCTGCCCAAATGGGCGTGCAGGTCGTACCGATTTAATTAACGAATGTTCGGGGCATCGTAATGGTGTCTTCGTAACAGTGTGCACGCTTGTTGAAACGCAGCAATATCACGAAGAAAATAAAAAGGGTGCAACGCCAGCGCTTGCGCCATTTCCGCAGAACCTTAGATTAAGGAGGTAGGGCGACATGGTCCCGCGTTAGAGGAGCTGGCATATATAGTAACAAACGTCACAGGGATAAAAACTGTGCCGGGTTTTAAAAGGGGCTTGACTAATCGCTTTCAGTTCCCCTGACAAAGGTGTATCTCTTCCAGTAACCTAAAATCCTTAAGCCGAGCCGGGACTTCTGCGTCTCCTCTTTTCTTCAAAGATGATATCATTTCTTTTTGTGGGACAGTTGAAGGCCACTGCTCAATATGCGTAATAGGCCGATGCAAGAAGTTCACAGAGAGACAAGACAGATGAGAGTAATGTACTGGCACTCTATACATTGGCTACTGATTTATTGAGAAACGACAACAACAACAGCAACAACGACGACGACGACGACGACGACAAGAACATCAACAACAAAAGGTTGCTACAAGGCGTTCAAAAACAAAACTCGGCATGCTGTTTGTCGCACGCAAAATAATTTAACAAAAGTCAAAAACTTTTCCAGGGGCCCATCTCTCCTTTCAGTGCAAGGCTCACCGTCGAAAAGGAAAAAAAAACAAGAAAGAAATTGTATTTTTACTACATATTTTTTAATGTGAAATACAGATATCTCGTCCATGAAACAAATACTTTGTTGTTTACGCTGAAGATGGTTTTTAACGCGAGAGCGTTAAGGGCCCCGTGTCGTAGAAAATGGAGTTTCGGTGTCGGTGTCATCGCCAGAGTCGGCGGAGTTGTCCGTGAGCGAAAACTGCCATATATATATTTAGGTATATGTACGTACCACACCTTACAATATGACATGCGGCACATGCAGTTTACATTGCCGCGCCATTCTATCACTGAAGTTGCGCATAACTTGTCTCACATTCTCTCCAAAGTTATTCCTCGGAATTTGGAGAATGACAGCGCACAGAATGACAACCCACAGCCCACATGCCATGAAACAAGACACCCACAGCGCATGCCTTTTATGTTAAATATTCTCAGACTTAAATAATAAAAGTCCTAAACAGTAAGATAAACCCGAAAGTGGTGCAACTTTTTTTGGCGCGACGGTGCACAATCTGTTCCGTTCGATTCTTCGCGTTCCACTCTTAAAGGCGAAACTTAAGCGTTCTCCAGTATTTCTTCCTTTAACAGATTTGCTCCTCATGCGGTAAAGCGAAAATTTTGCCATGAAAGCTGTGAGCGAAATTAGTTGTGTTCGTTTTCTTTATTATCCTCGATTAACATTTGTGTGCAGCTTCACCACCAGCGTAAGTGTAGTCAGACAGATGTCTCATGCTCGAGCAAGGTTTAGTCTTAATTTTGCGCTGCTTAGCCCGAGGGCGCGGTATCAGATCGCGGCTGCCGTGGTCACATTTCGATGGGGGCGAAATGCAAAAACGCCCGTTTAACGCGCATTGTGTGCACCTTAAACAAAACCATGGGCTCAGAATTAACCCGGAGTCCCCCACTTCAGCGTGCCTCCTAATGATATCCTGGTTCTGGCACATGAAATGCCAGAATTTCTTTTTCTTTTTGTTTTTACGCGAGAATTTGTTCGCAAGAGAGAACTATACAGTCAATCCCGGTGCGGGGCGTATCATTAGCGAAGGCACCAGCTAGGTTAATGGCAAATATCACTTGTGAACGAAAACCTCTGTGAATTCAGCCCCAGCCTTTTCTCGCTCAATCGAGATCATTCGCTGCCATATTTTGTTCTGACACAACATTCAGTAGTAGGAACGGCTTGGCACTTGACGCTCGCTGAAGCGAATGCTATGCGCTGCCGTTTACAGGTTCAAACAGACAGCACACTTAGTTTTCTCGTGAACTCGTAGCATTCCTAACGCTTTGAGACGTCAATAATTTCTGCCCATAGAAAATTTAGTTTCATCACATTTCTTGTGCCTTCAGAATTATGAAAACCGCGCAGCTTCAGAAACAATTATAAATTTTTGATTCGCGGGTTAGTTTTGTCAAGTTTACATAATGCAGACTCACTGTGGGACCCCTTTACAGGAACATCAGATGTGATAATCTCCGCTATTACATTTCTGGCATATTTGGACAGCTCCTATACAGGCACTTGAAGTATAAGCGTGATGTGAAAGATTGCGAAAACAACTGAAGAAGTGAACCCGCTACAGGACGAAAAACAGAAAACGAGTAAAAAAAATTAGTTTCACCATAAGGGCGAACCAATAGACGCGATAGCAACATGTTAGAATATTACACTAAGTGGAAGGCTCGTAGCTGTAGCGGCAGCATGAGTTGGTGGAAACGTAAGCTAACTAAATGAAAACGAGCTGTTTTGCTAGGGGCCGTTTTTGAACCCTGTCATCGGAAAATGTAATTTATGTTTATTAATTAAAGCCGTCATCTTTCTTGACGACTTTACCACCATTTTTCCGTATCTGGTATGTTTCGAAACTTTTTCCTGTGCCGATCACGGAGGTAGTGCGCCAGTCGCGCCAATAAAATTATATCATTTTCATGTTGCAGCTCTGTTATCGTTTAGCACTTTCAATATTTAAGTCTCAAAAGATTTCAGATCAAAGGCTTGCGGTGACCGTGTTTTGTTTCATGAAATTTGTTTGTGGGCTGCCATTCTCAAAATTATGAGGAATAATTTTATCAGCAATGTTACGCCTTGGACGAGTAACTTTAGAGATAGAATGGTGTGCCAATAGCATATAGAGCGTGCCATATAGCATGGCTTGACATTTAAATATCATAATTTTAATTAGTGCTCTTGATTTTGACGCAATATCTTCGGCGTGCACAATTTTGCTATTGCGCCTGAAGGGGTTGAAGTACACCTGGATTAAAGAACAGGAACGTTCTTGAAATATGTACCAATAGCAACACGGCAAGCTGCAGCGGTTGAGATCCTACCCACAATTGGAGCCCACACCCCTGTACTTGGCCGCAGAAAGCCACGTAGCCATCAAGCAAGCGCAGCTCAGCAATGACTATCCATATCTGCACCGCCGCATGCGTTTTTTATAACTCAGTATAGAAGCTTCGGGCGTTTTATGCGATAAACGCGTGTACTCTTGAGGCAAGACCACTTTCAAAGGTACAGCACGTATAGGTTATTCGAGCGCGTTGCTTCGATCTTGTAAAGTGAAGGCTACGCGGGAAGTCCCTACAGCACTGTTTCTTCGTGCTTTTTTTACGGAAATAGGAAAAGACGGTAGTCTACACTTCTAATCTCAAAACACATCTCAGTAAAAAGTTCGCGTACATGACCATATGCACGTGTACATTTGTGGTTGTAAACATCCTATTCAGTTACACTCGATTATAAAATCTCACGAAAGGAAGTCAAAGGGATGCGACTTGGCAGGGGTCTTGTGTGACCGACGGACCGAATTTCAGTGACGATAAACCGCACCGCTTCATGCACGGCGTGTAGCTATAGGTGCGTATAAATCTAATTCTACGCTGGGCTCTTTATCTCGTGTCCCGCGTCATTAGATATTCACAAAAAATGGCTTCTCGGTGTCTATTGCCAGCTCTTTGGCCACTGAAGGCACTGGTTGAGTCCAGCCCCTGAATGTTCCGCGCAGTCAATGCTGCGCGCTGCATAACTTGCCGAATGCGTTCCCAGTGGCGCGCGAAAACTCTGCGTTTCACTGCCGGTATTTACGTAAGTAGCCAGACGAAGATACTTAGGTCCTGTCGTGGTCCCGGCCTTGCAAGAAGGAGACCGGCACTTCTCACATATCTCTTATCCCCTTCAGTCAGTGTGTTAACGTTTGTGGACGCGAGTTCTTATGGCTTATTCTGCCTTCACAGTTGCCCCGAAACTGAGTGGAAAAAAAAAAGGAAAATGGCGGCGCACACATACCTTGGAGATGATTTAGTGATGGTAAAGTGGTTAGCAATTCTTTTTAATGATGAGTGGGTAATTGGAGGTAACATGTTGTTCCAAACTGTTCAAAAAAACAAGCAAGATTAACAAATCATGATGCAAGATAAGGGGTGAAGACCTACGGAGTTTGGTCATCAGACCTGTGGCGACCGACACCTTAGGTCTTATAATTGTATCTTGTACCAAGGTCTTCTAATCTTTATTGGAATAGCTTGGCTAACGTTAGCTTGGACACTCTATATGTTATGATGATTATTGCATCCCGATTCCACGTCCCCAACTGCCATCCGTGAATGACAAATCCTTAGGACAACAGACACACGAAGTGGCAATCTCGCTGTCACCAACAATGCCTGTTGATACCAAGGGGGGGTATTCTGCAAGACTCCACCTAGTGGACTGTCCATTTCGGCCGCTGCTGATTGGATACAGCTGTACGAGCGAGGAGGAGACGAGCGGCTCGAGCCAATCAGCAGCTGCCGAAATGGACAGCCCACTAGGTGGACTCCACAGGGCACGATATATATCTTGTCGCAAACACTGCACCCCAGTTGAAGCTGCCTAGCAACCCACACTAACCGTGGCATCCTGGCTGCAACTTCGTTGCAATGGCTGCACGTGAACCTACGGCGCTCGACGGAAAGGTGTCTGCTGCAGAAGGGACGCTATTACTTTAATATATTTAAGGCTACATAACCCTTGTGTCACCTTGGCACATCGGTTCTAGGGGATTGGCCAAGAATGGGCACCTGTCAGTATCACATACGCAGCGCCGTAGTTTTGTGGTTGGACACATGCCCGGTGGCCCATATTGTCTGATCGGCAAGACAGCAGTATGCACATGCCTGTGGCCCAAGCTAACTGGAAACTTCGGTCATTGCGCGAAAGAGGTTAGATACCTACGAAAAAAAAACTTGAAAGTGGGTAAAGTTCCCAAAGAATTCTAATCGCATTGAAATTACCTCCGAACAGAAAAACTAAGCTGCGGGACAGTTGGTAACTATGTTTAACCGATGTCACTGCAGTTCGCTTCAGACTGCAGAGTACTGCTGCACATAAATAATTTGCTAAATTATTACGCTGCCGTGTTTGACAGTATTTTGCCGCGTGCCGTCATCAATGCGGAATTATAGTAGTTTGTGCCCCGTTTCTCGTTAGGTTTTCAACCAATAACTAACTTGTACATGTGGTTTGGGCTAGTGATTAAAATATTTTTAAGGGAAAAATTCCGCATTACTGACCACTATACTAAGTCGACATTTAATTACGCTCTAATTTTGAGGACTCATTAGAAGATGCAGCAAGGAATTTTCCTACCGCTCTGTTTTTTTTTTCAGGACAATTTATTGAAAGAGTATCGTAAGTCCTCATTGAAGGGTTTATACAAATTTTATATATTTTTGCCAGTGCCCTGATACGTGTCTTGCACGAGGTGTGCTGCTGTCGAAAAGAGGTCGCGCAAGTATAACAATTTATTCCGAAAGAAATCTAGTCAAATATTTGCTCAACTCGGACAGCAGCAAGGGCTTCGCGACTGAGAAGATTGGTCATCCCTAAACGTGAACAGTGCAAGGATGTGCAAACGCCGACTCAGCGCATTCGCCGCACCACGAGAGCATGTGCACGTGTCCAGCTTCCTCCCTGCACTCTATCTTGCGTATCTGTCTTGCAACGACGTCGTTTTCGCTTCTGTGTTGTCGCGATATCCCCAACAAATTCGCCAAAGAGTTATATTCTTTTTTCCGCTCATGAGATAATTACAGGCAAATGAAAAAAAAAGTTTTCTTTTGCGTGCGAAGCGTACGTTAACACGGGTGACCTAGCTCAGCGGCGAGATTATATAGTTTTTTTATTAAGAAATGACTAGAAAGTCGCAAGTTTCCCTCGAAACTCTGCCGATAGCTATAGGGTGATGACGACACCGCAAATGCGGGAGTGCTGGTAATATCCATATGACGCTGTAAAACAGCATGCGTTAATGCGACGGTCTTAACGTCATTTAGCTTCCGGTCCTCGTATCGTAGTTTTGATGTACGGCAATAAACACACATTCCGTATAGCGTATATGGTGTAACGTTACTGCATATGTATGGTCATGTAAACGTCACCACGGGAGGTTACGGCAACGTAACGTCATATGTCATAAAAGGGCATATGGCTTAAAACCAGGATGTTTATATGCAGTCGATCTTTCGATTTATATTTAGGTCATTGCACAGCGTGCTTCTTGAAAGTGCTCGCGGAGAACGAAAGTAAGCTTGCGCATGCAGTCAGCCCTATATTGCAGCCAGCTGTTGCAAAAAAAAAAAAGAAAAGAAAAAATGAAGGCCGCGTTTTGCGCGAACCGGATGCAACGATAACGTTACACGTGGCCGCGTGTGTTTATACTGGAAACGTGTGAGTGAAGCTTTATCTCCCGTGCGACTGTGGCTGCAGAGAAGGCTGACCTTGTCATCAGTACAGACAGCTCGACGGGCGGATCGTTTCCTCGGCATGCGTGTTTTGGTGCGAGTGCGGGATTTCCCTTCTAGATGATATGATCGCTCGTGAAATTAAAGCGGTCTACAAGTTAGTATGTTGCTTAGGTAGGTAAAATTATAAATAAAATACATGGTTCTTTGCGCTACTGGCGTGAATGAAAGACTTGCGTTGGTCAGGAAATACCGACGCTGTGACGACAACTCGGCAACATTTTTACAAATATTTCTTGACTATCTGACGGCAGCTGCTTGATTATGTGACAAAAAAACCTACGAGAAAAAAGGGGGTTAACCGAAGGGCCCGATTTTTATTAATCTTTTCATAAGAAGCCAACACACGAAGACACCAAGGGCAACATGGGGGAAATTGCTTGCAATAGTAATTTCCCATATGTTTTTCCACCCTGCTGGCGCTGAGCCGTGGTCCCGCATGGGTTGCAGAAAATAGCGCTAGCCTTTTCTCCTTCCCCACAAGAACCAAGAACCACTTCTCTCTCTATCTTCCCATATGTTGTCCTTGGTGTCGTTTGTTGCCGTCTTACGATATGAACACATAACCTAAGCAAGTCTTGAAGTGATTAGCTGCATTCGAACAGGGAAAGTCTCTGAAGCCAACGTTTGGCTCTGGCGACGACAACTACCCCTGTCGACACGCTAGTTACCGCGACATTCCTTGTTAGGCTGCTACTCGTCTCTACACGACACACGACAGTGCGTATGCCTCATTTGCTGATAAAAACTTTTGAGGGCGGTTTGTACGAGTTCTCGCGATACTCGCTTGACACATTTCTCATCCACTTCGCGTTGCCACGTTTCATAACCATTCGGTCTCTTCTAACTCGTTGCAACTGCTTATTTACTTTCTTTCCTTCTTTTCTTTTCTTATACATACAGTTGTAAAATTTAGCACAGCGGCCTCCAGAACGTCTCATTTCTGATGAAGCGACACTTTGTATAAAAGTATAGGGGAGCGATGTTTCGTGAGTGGCCGAGCAGCAATATATTATAATTCAATCTATATAATGTCACAACGCATCGTAATGTTACTTGCCAAGGCGTCTGAAATTGGGCTGTGAAACTATACGTGCCTACATTTAGGGCATAATGAGATATGCTACTACTGTGACAGCGAGAGTTATCGAGTGGTGGATGAGCCAAGGTCGCCCGCCTAAAGGTGTACCAAGAACTAAGTCCCACTACAGTGAGGTCTCATAATGTTCTGCGGCACTAACGACAAAATAATTATAAGTATCAGCTGTGCAACTGCCTCTGAGAATGCAGTAAGGGGCAAGAGCAGTGGGGAGCAGTGGGGTGAACAAATTAATTCATACAGCAGATGCGCGCATATACATATATATATATATATATATGTATATATATATATATATATATATATGTATATGTATATGGAGCTCAAACCTCCGATGTGGTGCCCGATAGTACCGGTGTGTAGTACCAGAATACTACAACAACAACAACTATAATAGGCCGTGTCAGACTTGCTACATATAATATTGTCCTCGCGTCACCTCTATACGCATTATGGACGAAACAGCAACTTGCACCACATATATTTTAAGAGACAACGTGAAACGTTGAAATAAGTCTTAAAGAACGTTAGTACTGGCCGGTAAATATAGCCACCAGTTATTTACAGTTTAGAATAGGGGGACTCCCCCCCCCCCTCTCCTCTCAGAAGAAAAAAAAAAAAGCGCGCTAGCTTAACGGAGCCCTCTGTTATTGTATTGCTCTGTTTCGCGGGTGTGGGTGGACACTTCACAAGTCGGTGGCCAAGCGGTCGCCTCTGTAGAATGTCATCAGGGCTTGTGGCGACAATATTTTTATTTCTCATTGAAAAACGAAAAGGAAAATGAAGTACCACTTCAAATGCTTCAACCAACACTGATTCAGGAGGTACTGAGTCTTAGACAAGATTTTTTTAGTGGTTTGGGCGATTCCAAGAGCAGAAATTAGCGTTAAAGACCATCGTCATTTCGGCCGACCTTCCAACTTCAATTAACCGTACCCATACAAAATTGTCAATACAATTCCACAAAATAAAATGAGCGAAAAAAAAACGACAGCGACATTCGTCGTTACAAAATTGACAAGATTTAAGAAGGTGCTGGAATTAGCTGGAGCTCTTGTGAGTGCATCTTGAGCGTGAAATTAGCCATGAGACGCTTTGCCGCGAGGCTTGTTCTCCGCCTGCTCACAGAGGACAGAAAGATAAAACAAAGAACATTCATTTGACATTGTTCCAGGATGTTGAAGATCACGTCAAAAGTAACAAAGCCTACCAAGACCTTCTTTTGAAGGTTATCATAGGCTACGAAAGCTGTTGCCCTATGAGTATAACCCATAAAGTGAGCAAATTTCGAGCATCTTGAAGACTCCTTCACGAAGATAAAAAAAATATAAAAAAGAATAGAAAAATGCGACAATTAAGTGCGATCGTGTCAAGACGGTCGATGATCACCGTTCCTTTTTCTTTCTTTCTTGTCCTTCTTCGACGTTTTTGACATTTTGCAGCGGCAATTTATTTCACTCTGGTGAGGCTGTCAATCAGCAATTTTACTAGGATGTACTAAGGCGATTAAGAAAGGATGCGCGAAGGAAACATGCAAAAAAAAGATCATGGTGTTTTACGTTCCAAAACCACTTTCTGATTATGAGGCACGCCGTAGTGGAGGACTTCGGAAATTCTGACCACCTGGGGTTCTTTAACGTGCACCTTAATCTAAGTACGCGGGTGTTTTCGCATTTCACCCCCGTCGAAATGCGGCCGCCGTGGCCGGAAAGAAACATGCAAAATTGTGGAATGCGGACGATTGGTTTCTCCATCACGAAGGCGCCGTAGTTCAGAGAGAGAGATGCAAACGAGAGAAAGGCAGGTGCGTTAACCAGAGTTAAAGCCTCCGGTTTGCTACCCTGCCCTAGGGGAAGGGAAAGGATAAGCCGCAGTTCAACATACTTAAGCATACTTACGTGGTAGTTAGCAGGGTGTGCAACCGAAATGTTTTCGGGTTCGTATTCCCGCTTTTCGATTCGGGTTCCTGGCTTTCGATTCCGAAGCGAAAAGAATAATGGTTCGAACCAGTTCAAAGCATCCTGAACCGGTTCATTCAGGGTTAAGCGGGTTCGAAGAGAAAAACAAACAATCGAGTGCCTCCGCTTAAAAAACGCGCTGTGCCTTTACAGAAATGGTTCACTTGACTGCAAGCGGTGTAAGACTATTATAGTTTGCATGGACATTACCTTTAAATATCGTTCGCACAAATGTCGCAGTTTCGCGAAGCATCGATTGCGATAGCAAATTAGCAGAAAGTTATACGAAGTAAGGATAGTAGTTTTATCGGTCGTATAAACTTGGAAACGTTCGCTTATAACTAACTGAATTAACAATCATGGTGTCAGCGAGCACAGGCAAACATGAACACATCACGCTCGATGACCGCGGACTCTCTCTGTCAAAACGCTGGCGTGAGCAAGCGCGGCAGCAGCAGCGAGCGAAGTGACCTTAGTGCTGTCTATCACTTCAACACAAACAGCGGCGGGAAAACAGCACACACAAAACGTACGAGCAGTCTGCAGATCATTTTCAACCTACGGCGCACGCGACCGTAAAGTACGCAGTGGCATGGCTGGCGGAGTAGAAGTCGCTGCTTCCGCCCCCCTTCTCCCTTCCGTATTCGCATGGCTTATGGGAAAGTATAGGAAGCATATTTTTTCTGTGCTGAAGGGGACGTTTGCACGACTCGCCCATCCGGAGGTAACGCGAGTCCATTGCACGCGTGCCCTTGATTCTTGAAAGGAGTTGTTCATTGCGGAAATTGCAACCTGTCGTCGGCGTATGTCTGTGTTTACACGCCGGGCGGCAAGTAAAGATTTAAAAGGCTATGAGTAATAATATCCGGTAGTAGAGGACTTCTTGGTGAGCCCTCAGGATTTACAATTGAAGGTGAGGTCGACGCCTCGCTGGCGAGCAGTAAACGACAGTTCGGCGTTTGAGGAAACATTTTGTTAACTGATGGCAAAGGTTTTTAGAGCAGTTATCAGATCTGAAAAAACTGTAATACTGTGGCACGTAAAATGCTATCGAAGGCACCTCTGAAATCAGGAGATATGGGTGAAGCGTGTAGCTTTTTACCTCCAATTTCACCGAGTGTTTTACGGATCACGTGTAATGCAAGGGGGGCATATTTTCCATGCGTAAAACCGAATTGTTTGGGATGGAGTAAACTATTAGAGTGTAGGAAACAATATCTGCGGAAATTTAGAGGTCGTTATAAAATTTTACCGGAAATGAAATTCATCAGATTACAGGCCTGTATAGTGAGAATGGATCGAGTGGTCGGCTAGATTATGATAAAAAAATAATGCTGCCTTTTCACCCACAAGTAGGAAAGTGCGTTAGTTTTAAACAGGAATCAAATATGAATGAAAAGTTGCGTTGCTTATGAAAAATAATTTTCAACATGAGAAGGGTGAGCCCGGCTGGCACCTGAGCAGAAAGGGTCTCACCCAAACTTGCTCGATTTAAGCAATATGGTGAAATGCACGTGGTTAGTTGGATAGTGGTCGGCCAATATTTGCCGAAGCCGAGTGTAAAAAGTTTCGTGGTTGAACCTAAAAAAATAAAAGAAAGAAAAAGAAGATTCGTGGGATTAACAACTTAGCGGAGTGTAAAACACTTGTTATGAAACCACCGTCCGGAAGTGTAGCGATGGAAGTTGTTGCGCGGCGTGTCGTTTTCTTAATGATATTTGTAATGGGAAGCCGAATATATTCCACTGTCCTAAGGTTGTGCAAGGTCGCTTTGAAGCGGATGTTTTAGCAATATCCATGCACGCTATACGCGTAGCAAAGCACCGTAGTATTGAAATTTGTAGATTAGTCCCCGAGTTTGGGGTTCTGTTAATTTTTGAAACCGAACGCCTAGGCACTGGCATGATGCATTTACATTCAATCCTCAAATATGGCGTCCACCAGGAATTGCTCCCGCCTGGTCGCGAAACAACTGGTCGTAAATGAGTTTTACGCAGGTGTTTGAAGTTATGTGGAAGTTAACAGTAAAAATAATCTAGAGCTTCTTCTGAATGAAGGGGAGTTCGTTGCACCATTTGCAAACAATTATAACTGCTGAGAGATTCCAGAATTTCTTGTGTTCCAAATTTTCTAAGGCATTTTAGTTGGGGCTCGTGTCGGCACGGTACGTAGAAAGAATTGAATGGTTCGACGGCAAGAGTTTCAGAGCTGCTAATGAACCAGTCGTAGCCGTGCTAGGCGACAGCAAGAGATGCTATGACGTGTCACCAATGCAGCTGTGAGCAACGTGTGATTGAAATGTAGTTTGGGGTTGAGGGTTATTGAGTACAACAGGAGGAGCAGGAGGAGGAGGAGGAGGAGGAGGAGGAGTAACATTTATTTTTTAAAAAAAGGAAAGGACAAGGAGGTGTCTTTCTGCTTTGTGCGGGAGGCGCCCTTAGTCCAGGGCTCCTGCGGCTCTTGCGGTCTCCCGGGCCCGCCGCACCAGTTGCTACTGGTTACGAGGGTCCGAACTCACGGCCTCCCATTGCTCGGGTGTGGGGTTGGGTAATTGCGGGGCTGCCTTTACATTGGGGCACGCCCATGTGGTGTGATATAGGGAGGCGTAATCGTTACAAAGGGGACATTTGTATAAATATAGTGTAGGGTGTATTGCGTGTAGTCTGCTTAAATGGGGGCATGTATTGGTTTGTAGTTGCCGCCATGTTACGGCGTCTTCACGTGAGAGGGTCTTGTGTGGAGGTGGGTGTTGTCGTCTGTTTAATCTGTGGTGTTGTAGTATGGCGTTGTATTGTGAAGGTACACGGGCTCCATAGATGCGGCCGTATTCCTCTCTTCTGGCGCCTGCGAGGCATGAGCTAGGGCTACAGCGCGCGCACGCTGATTTCCACGGAGGTACTCGTGTCCTGGAGTCCACACTATTTCAACGTCCGGGAATTGGGAGGCTTGTTTGAGGAGTCGGTGGGCGATTGAAGATATTCTGCCTCTCGCGTAGCTACGGCAAGCTGCCTGGCAATCAGTAATAATTGTGACGTACTCGTTGGTAAGACTAGAGGTGATGGCCAAGGCGATGGCTGTGTCCTCCGCTACGAGGGAGCTGGCAGTGCGGACCGTCATCGAGACCACCTCTTGAAGGTTATAGTCGACAACGCTGCCCGTCATGGCTGCTTTTTGGGGGTACTGTGCGGCATCCGTGTATAGTGTGGTGGGGAGACTCTCATATTTTGTCTGTAGAGGTTTTGCGCGAGCTTGGCGACGATCGGCATGATATTCCGGGTGCATGCTTCTGGGGATAGGGGCTACCTTGATGTGCTCCCGGAAGCTGGGGACCAGATGGATTGCTTGTCCGTGGCCTTTGCCATGTGTGGGGTAGCCTAGGCGCGCTAGCACTGTTCTTCCTGTTGGTGCGAGGGCTAGGCGTTCTCGTTGGCTTGTGAGGTGGGCGTCTATAATTTCTCTTATAGTATTATGGACTCCTAGGGCTTCAAGTTTGAGTGTCGCTGTTCCCGGTGGTAGGCCGAGCGCTTACTTGTATGCTTTCCGAAGAAGTACGTCTAATTGATCTATCTCCTTGGGAGTGAGGGGTAAGTGCGGGGCAGCATAGGCAATGCGGCTGATTATCAGGGCCTGGACGAGCTGTATTATGTCGTCTTCTTTCAGTCCGTATTGCTTAGGGGTGATGCGGCTGACCATTCGCATGATTTTGAAGATGGTCTGCTTGAGACGTTGGATGGTGTATGCGCCTCCGCCATCCTGTTGTATGTGGAGGCCGAGAATGCGGACGCGGTTTACTGTGGGCATTTCTCTGTCGTCGAGGGTGAGTGTGATGTGGGATAGTTCATTGAGTTTTCTTCGTGATTTCTGTCGAACGACTAATAGTTGTGACTTCTCGGGGGAGCACCAGAGACCACTTGTTTTTGCATATTGCTGGACGACGTCGGTCGCTTGTTGAAGGGCGTCTTGTTTCTCGCCTTCGGAACCACTGGTGGTCTAGATAGTTATGTCATCGCCGTATATTACATGCCTGATTCCTGGTATTGCGTTGAGTTTGTCAGGTAATTTCATCATAGCAATATTGAAAAGGGTGGGTGATAGAACAGCACCTTGTGGGGTTCCTTTGATCCGGGTTGGTAACGTCGATGTTCCGAGTGAGCCAATGCCTATCGTGGCCGTGCGGTTGCTTAGAAAGGCGCGTATATAATTGTAAGTATTACGACCACAGTTCGTGAGATTTAGGTTTGTAAGGATGGTATGGCGAGCCACATTGTCGAAAGCGCCTTTGAGATCGTGTGCTAGAATCGCTCCGGTGTTGTGTGGCGAGATGTGTTCAAGGACTTGTTCCTTTAGCTGAAGAAGGATGTCGTGGGTAGAAAGGTGGGGCCGGAATCCGAACATTGTTTCAGAAAAGAGGTCGCTGGATTCTAGGTAAGGTTGAAGCCGGTTCAAAATGACATGTTCCAGAAGCTTGCCTAGGCATCAAGTCAGTGAGATTGGTCTCATATTTTCTAAGCTGGAGAGTTTGCCTGGCTTCGGAATGAGTATGATGTCCGCGTCCTTCCGGTCTGCTGGTAGCGTACCCGCTACCCAGTGATGATTAAAGAGGTCAGCAAGAGATTGAATGATGCCATCATCCAGATTGCGCAGTAGCTTGTTATTTATTTTGTTCTTGCCTGGGGTGGTGTTTCGTGTGAGTGCATAGAGTGCTTGTTGCACCTCAGTGATAGTGATCGGCCTGTCGAGGTCGTAATTGTCGCTCCCACTGTAGGTTGGAGGTTGTCCTTGCGCAGGTTCGAAATCGCCTATGTACCGCACCCGCAACTCCTCAAGGATTTCGTCATCAGAACCCGGATTGTTGTGGAAGACACGTTGGATTGTTTGCTGGCTAATTGCCTTGCTTTGTGTGGGGTCAAGAAGATGGCGTAGCAGCGACCATGTATTGGCCGTGCTAAGACTGCCCTACAACTCGTTGCATAGTTGTCGCCAGTTGTGACGGATGAGCTCCCCGGCATAAAATTCCGCAGTTGCCGTGAGTTTCGCTATACGTAGTTTCAGTTTACGATTATGTTTTTGGCGCTTCCATCTCCTAACAAGGCCTCGACGTGCTTCCCAGAGGTGAAGAAGGTGCGGGTCTACGGCCAGTAGGTCTGTGGTGAGTGTGATCTGTTTTGAATGTCTGTCTACGTCTTATTGCAGCTGTCGTCCCACTGCTCGAGATCCGTAATACCCGTTGCGGAGTCATCCGCTCGCTCTTTGCCAAAAGCTGTCCAATCTGTGAGTGTTGTCTTTTTTATCGGGCGGGCATGCGTAACGTTCAATGTGGTGGCAAGTATGCAGTGGTCACTGTCATGTTGGACGAGCGTATTGACCTTGTTAGAGATTTGTTTGAAAGAAACTAAGTTCTGTTTATCCTAAATGATTTTTTTCTTTTGGGGACAGCTAGGTTTTCTTTCTCCTTTCATTTTTATTATGGGGGGGGGGTCCCTCCTGTCTTTTATTAATTGATTATAGAATAGGCAAGAGTTATAGAGTTACTGCACTGAGCGCACGAATACTACCGGATAAAAATGAGGTCCTAAACATAATGTTCAATTGAGATCGAAAAAAAAAAAGACGCACCATCCCGCTGCAGATAGGGGTCAAATAAGCATGTCTAGTAGAACATTGGGGCTTGATGCACTACTATTTCAGCGGGAAAGCTAATCGCAGCCTTAGAACACGTCCGTCACAAAAATTCTGAAAATATTTTTTGTGTGTTCATCTGAACAACCCTCTTTAACGATTTCTTTCATTTTTTTTTCCTTCGACAGCTCACTTGAAACGATAGACTGCCGTTTCCTACTGGCATGCATATAGTTCCCAACCCTGACGTGCTATGACGTCAGGCGCTACCTGCGTGGCCGCCACGCAGGATGCCCCGCATTTGTCGAGTGCCGTATATACGTGAGTGTACGTTACGAACCTGACGGTCCCCGCAGACGTCACGGCAAGATGCTCCATGGCCAAGTACGAAAGGTCGTGTTTGCAGACTACAGGAGGAGGAAGTTCAACGCGAAACAATAGTTCGGGCAGCAAAAGATGAGAAGCCGAGGGGCGAAAAAATAGAAGAAAGCGCTTAGAAACCAAAGCGAGAAATGAAGCGTTGGTGGAAGAACTCGGCTCGACGCGGAAAACTGCAGCCGGTCGAAAAGCCTGCGTAAGCCGGAAGCCAGAAGAAGCGTACACGCGTGCATATGTCGGGTGACAGCCTCGAGAAACTACAAAGGCGAGTCAGCCTTTTCGAAGGGTATTGTTGAGCAGAAAAACACTGCGCCTATTGTACATTTTCTGTTCCTTTGGCGCGGCAGCTGGGACCGACGGCCGCGCAATACAGTATGCCGTCTAATACGGAGAATAAACGTGCGCGTACGTATATTAGCTCTATCGATTAGGTTACGCATTTCCTGCCAAGGCAAAGAAAAAGAGCAGAACAGACCGGAGCAGTTATATTGTTGACCAGCAGAATAAAGCATATGAACGTTTTACTGTTGAACAGAGGGGTCCGGCAAACTGTGTAACAAAATTCGCGTAAAGAAAATGGGTATAAGTTTTGTATTTATTTATTTATTTATTTTATTTATTTATTTATTTATTTATTTATTTATTTATTTATTTTTACCTACTGCAGCCCCATTGCGGCTGTTGCAGGAGTGTTGATAATATGGAATATGAATTGCAGATAAAAAAAACAGTTAATGGTAACGAACGGACACCTCCAGGCAAAGCATTTCGATGTTAAATTGTTATGCGAAAAATAATTGTCCGTTGTAGGTTGAAACGTTAACAGATTGAAGCAGTAACCATTCTAAATGATTATATTGGCGCAATATAAGGAAACAGTCGGAAAATAAAAAGATACGAAATTTTGGACGTTTAAGAAATATACTTAGGAAAGCGTAACAGTATAGAATGTTGCGGTTTCGATACTGCTAGCGTCCCTTCGCTCGATACAAGGTTGCAGGTTGTGTTTTGTATTGTGTCTAAAGAAGGTATTTAGCTGATTATTATTAACTGGTACCTTAAACGGACACTAAGGCGCAACATAGGCCCACTTTGAATACGACAACTAGTCTTCTAAAACTCCAATTTTCATCCTTTGGTGGAAAGAGAGAGACAGAAATAGAAGAGCGGACAGGCAGGAGTCACACGTCCGGTTTGTTACCCTGCACTGGGGGAAGGGTATGTAGGGATGAAGAGAGAGAGAGAAAGATGGCGAAAAGAGAGAGAGCACAGCGCGAAGAAAAGACATTATTACTATGAAAAAAAGTCGACGAAAAACGTATCTATTCAAAATTTTTAAAGGTTGACGGTTCTGTTTAATTAGAATGCAATCTAATATTTCTTTTTTCTTCATTTTGTTTAATTTGATTATTCATTTTTATCAAGGAACGCTTGGTCTGGCAGTAAGAGAGCCTGTAAAAAATTACCCATCACGGTAGCCCAGTGCCTATGGCGTTGCGCTGCTCAACTAGAGGTTGCTGGTTCGATCACCGCGGCAGCGGCCGCATTTCGATGTGGGCGGAATAAAAAAAGGCCGATCAAGTTAAAGAACCCCGAGTGGTCAGAAATTATTCAGGAATGCGTAAGCCGAGAAAGTCACCCCTTTTATTGGGCGAACTTATGAGCTCAGAAACGCCAGCAGCACTCTAATCGCAATGACAGTGGCGAGCGCAGTCGTCCGTAGTCGGATCTAATCGCACGGGTTAAGAGGAAGCTTTAGCTCGACGGTTTCTATCTAAACATGTGGGAAAGGAAAGATCGTTTTTCTCGGCAACCACTGCACTGAATTTGATGAGGATTGTTGCGCCTAAAAGAAAAAATAAACGTTAAAATATAGTGACTGTTGTCACCGGACTTTTGCTTTGGACCGTCGATTTTTTAATAATATTATTGCAAATTGCAGATTTTCAGAAAACTAGACTGTCAAGTTCAGAACTGTTTAATTCAATAATGAAAAAAGGATATCACAATTGTGCAAATTGGGCCTAGCAATACATCGACAGCGGACGAAACTAATGTATTACGCGTGGCTCTCAAGTACACCACTAACGTGTAAGTAGGACTTTTGCAAAACCCCTTTAAACACCCTAACAAATTCACGTAAAATATAAATTATATCAATTTTTTACGCTTTGGAGGTGCTAATGAATGCAGTTTACAGAACTGCGATAGCTGTTTTTGGTGCGGGGTTATATATTTGTAAACTCTGTGCTTCAATTTGTTTTCAATCTTGAACATTTCCGGCAATATTTCTAACAAAAGGTTTAGAACCTAAGTCGAACTTTTGCTTCCAACAATCTCTAGAATTCAACTTTCTCTCTCAAGTGCAATACATTTCAGTAAATCGGCCAGGAGTTATCTTAGGAAAAAAACATTTCTTCGTTTTACATGTATTTGAACAGGCGACATCGCAGTTGGGTCCGAGCTAAAGCTTCCTGTTAAATACGTCCACTATATATACATAAAGTGTGAGAAGAGATGGCCCACGTTTACGGCGCTTCCAGGCTATTTACTGTACAAAGTGGAGCCTTAATGTTCCCAATGAAAATTAAACAAAGACTGTCGTCACTTGAGCGAAGACATTCTTGGTTCACGGACTGGCACTGCCTGTGAATCTCACGCAACGGAAGCACTCTTGTTTCCTTAGAGACACTTCAGTAAAGTGATGAGCGTTTGTTTTGTGCATGTTGTGTACCTTTGTTGTGAGCTTTGTACATCATTTTATTTTTCATACTAACCATCCAGAGAAGCATGCTAAGCATGTCGCCGGAGAAACGTCTCCAGGATTCATTAAACAGCCTTACTCTCTCTCTCTGTGTATGTATGTATGTATGTATGTATGTATGTATGTATGTATGTATGTATGTATGTATGTATGTATGTATGTATGTATGTATGTATGTATGTATGTATGTACGTACATACATACATACATCAACCATACATACATACATACATACATACATACATACATACATACATACATACATACATACATACATACATACATACATACATACATCAACCATACATACATACATACATACATACATACATACATACATACATACATACATACATACATACATACATACATACATACATACATACATACATACATACATACATCAACCATACATACATACATACATACATACATACATACATACATACATACATACATACATACATACATACATACACACATACATACATGTATCACGGTATGCTGCAGAGTGATCGCTGGTCCTAATTTACGTTTGATAATTTACGTAGGCAACGCTACTCGCAGCGCGTGCAGTGTCTGATAAAACACACCTCCTTTGGTATAGCATTGGCGACAGCGTTTATATTTTCAGTGTATTTTCGATACTGCGAAGCATATTTTCAGATACTGCGGTCAGGCGCGTCTTGCTCCTAACGACTACTGTTACATACCGGCAAAAACGAACACCGGCGAAAAAAATCATAACAAATGCGCCCGGCGATATAATAGTTATCTTTAGTATTCCTTAAAATATTTATTTTTAACGCCCTCTTATGTAAACACTTAAACACAGTACTGGAGACACCCTGGTGAGAGAATGACAGAATTGCACGTGTTTAACTCCGTACACATTCGAGTGTTCTCGTACAGATTACCTTTACTCCACTTTGGCACGAGTAGGCTGAACGTTCTTCATTTAAAAAAATATAACTTTTTAATATAGGGTTTGAAATGTAAGTCATAGAGTTACCCGACAATAAGAGCTAGCACTGCTTCTTTTCTTTTCAGTTCGGAATGAAAAGACAGTAGATCGTTGTCGCGTGCATGAAATGCGATTGTTTGCATGATGCTCGTATAGTGTTTATTTTTTCTTTAGGAAACGTTTTACGTGTACGTATAGTACCAAGTCCTTATGTAAACATGCATGTAGCACTTAACATTGCACCAGCCCACAGCCGAATCAAGGAGATCATCAAAAAGAGGAAAGGTTCTGCCGAAAGCTATCGATCTTTTTCGTACCAGCTTCTTTGCCGATTTTGTCGCGCAAGTGGGCAAATTTTTCCGAACACTTACTTTCCTTCGATTATTCGTTTTCTAGGACTCGCTTGATTCCTTTCTATTTTATTTTCGGTCTCATGCTGGCTCTTTCATTTTTTTCTTTTATTTTTTTTTACAAGGGAACATACATCATGAAATGAGCAGTTTGATTTGTCTTTCTGTTTGCTCATACGAAGCCACGCCCTCGATATCGCCAGCATCTGTCACGCATCGGCAAAGACGATAAGAAATAAATAGAAAATCAAAGTATGTTCATCAGTACCGTGCTATCTAGAGGAATATTCATTACAGCAACAGCGCGACTAAAGAGAAGAACTATGAAAAGGAGGGGAACCGCACGGCGCCGCTGTTCCCTGTTGCGTCCCTTCCTTCTCTTAGTTCTCAATTGCCTTTAGTCTTAATTGTCTGATTTCTCTTTTAGAACGCTTTATTGAAAAATGGGGAGTGGGTGACGGGTGAGGGGAGGGGCATTCTTTCTTGAAGTGTGGGTGTCTGTGCGTGTGATTGCGTGGGTACATATGTGTGTCCTTTCGCGCTCGATCAGAAGCAACACACTAAGAGGAATTGCCAGCTATAGCTCAGGCTACAAGTTCTTCGATTTCGCTAGTCGAGCTCTTGAAGGCGTGAACGTGCACACACTCGCCCGATTCTCCGTCACTGTAAGGAAACAATTCGCCGCCACATTCCCTCACTCTGGATGCCGGCAATAGCGGAACAACGAAGTCACGCTATACTGCACAGAATTCTAGGCAGGAACAGCTCAATCCGCGAGCCCATTCGAGACCGAACCCGTTAAGTCTGCCCTCAGCCCAGGCTGCGTTGAAATATACGACTCAGAGTACTATGCATCTGGCAACGGCGACGGTTCAATGCGGAAGGGAATACTTGGCGAAGTAAAGAGAAGATGATTCCTCCTCAGGCATGTGTGCGAGATTTATAGTGTTTTTCTGTCTCCCCTTACCCCTTCCCCAGCGCAGGATAGCAAAGTGGGTATCTATCTTCCGGTTAACCGCCCTGCCTTTCACATTTCTCTCTCTCTCTCTCTATTCCTAGTGTTTTCGGAAAGGGCCGCGCGAAGTCCGAAAGGAAATGTTTCGTGATCGTCCAGCGTCTCTAGCAGACCGGCGTAGTAGCGCGATTTGTGCTCTGGAGAGGCAGCGTCCGGGTGGAGAAACTGCTGGCACTGACTGCGAGGCAAATTGCGGCACTTGCAGCAACGATGCCACCAGTGCCACAGCCACCCATTATATAGAGCCCAATGAAAAGAAGCTTAGCTAAATACGAACCCCCAAGCGTCTTTATGGCCTCGTCTGCCACCAGCTTGCTAAGAGGGTTGTAGATCGCACGCCTGAACGTTTTGCCGCCGCACTTCTTTTGCGAATTAGCGGGAGGAAAACGCCGACGGCGGCGCTGTTTGCGCTGCTGTTGGCGTTTGACGATGTTGACACTGCTGTAAAAGTAGAATGTGATTGGCGTGCACGACACTTGGCGAGGACAAGTACAGTGTGGCAAAGTTTGCTCTACTACGATAATCCTTAAGCCAGCTGATAAGAGTCATCAGGCCCATGAAGCTAGGTTGAGCGAAGCGTCACGGATGTCACAACCAGCTCTGTTTCCACACCGGTGGATTACATATATATATATATATATATATATATATATATATATATATATATATATATATATATATATATATATATATATATATATATATATATATATATATATATATATATATATATATATCGTTAGACCTCTGACGACCGAACACCATAGATTCTAAAATCGTCTCTTGCAGTGTGCTTGTTCAATCTTTTTTTTTTCCTTGGAGAGCTTGGCTAACGTTAGATGGGACACACTATACACGTCTTCCTGAACATTTTCCGGGATCCGCTAGTTTGACAAGCACTTACGGAATGTAGAGGCACGAACCAAAAACGAAGTTTTTTTTCATTTCGAACATTTCGGCCTATCCGGGTTCCGCTAGAGCATGGGATATATATACGCCTATATATATAATGTTTCGGCCGGTGTTCCGATATATGGGCCGTGAAACTGGCGGTACAAATGCACTTTTGTTCCACTTTTAACAAAACGCCGTTTTAAGGCGAAGCTTTGCTTCTCCTTCCGACTTTCCGGGCGCAATTGCTTGTGTGGTTTGGTTCGCGCGCTCCTCTGTTTCTTGCAACGGGACCAGATGGCGCTCACCTGCGCGCATCCCGGAATTCAGAAGGAATTCATGATAAGTTGCCAGAAATAGTCATTGACGAGGAAGGGTATAGCAGCATAGGGAGTGACCATAAACGCATCATTTTGAAACTGGGATATGCAGTTAGGAAAAATAGCAAGGAGCACAAGATGGTCAGTCTAAATTTGAACGCTCAGCAAATAACAAATATAGTGATAACAGTTGGGGAAGAACTTGGCAAATGGCCAAACAAAGAGTGAGATTATGGTGAACTTCCAAGTGTAACAACGACAGAAACATGGAAAGAGAAGCAACATGCTCGTTAGAAATAAAAAAGAAACCGAAAAGCTGGTGGAACAGGGAGATACGAGAAGCGGTCGCCGAGCGGCAGAAAGCCTTTCGAGAGCACAGGCAGACAAAAAAGGCGCAGTTGTGGCAGGATGAAGTAGCCGGAAAATGGGAAATATGCCAGGAGAATAAAGCTATGGTTCAAATGCTGGTTCAAGAAAAGATAAAAGGTGAAAGTGAACGTTGGTTGTCAGAAATGCGTGAGAAAAAGAAGGCCGCCCCTAGAATACTTTGGAACCACATAAGCTTATTAGGCAGGAAGTCTCGAACAATACAACAACATATCCTAGACGAAGATGGAAACGAACTGGCAGGGGACGCGGCATTAAATTGCATCAGATAAATAACTGCCGAATCTTTCCAAGGCAATGACGAGGTTGTACTTGAAGAAAAAGAGAGCATGAAAGGGAACCAGATAGAAAATTATCTGGTGTTGACAAATTGCAACTGGAAGAAAGCCGAAGAGAAAATTCCGAAGCGCACAGCCACAGGGCTAGACGAGGTTCCCATTAGGCTGATTAATGATCTAGGTCCAAGAAGTAAGGAAGCTCTGTTGAAAGCGGTAGAAAAAGAAGTTTAAAAGATAGACGAATACCAGACAGTTGGCGACAAAGTAAAATGAATTTAATTTATAAAGGTAAGGGGGGGAAAGATAGAATTCACTGATATAGACCGTTGACCATTACATCAGTAATATACAGGTTAGCAAGCAGGCAATTAAGTTAAAGCTGCAAGGCTGAAATAATCTCATGGGTGGCGGTAATGGAAAAGAAACCTGCCATGAGTAACTACTTAAGAGGGAAAAAAACGAAATCAGGAAAGAAACAAGTTATGATAACTCAAAGGGAAGAGTTCATTACTTCTCGAAGCGAGATCAGTATGGCTTAAATCACGCACCTAAAAAGCGAGATATAAGAAAGGAGAAGAAGCATGTGCTTACTGCGGTAAAGCTAGAGAAACGATGGAGCATGCTTTATTAGAATGTGAAGGTATCTTCCCAGTGGTCGATTTAGGCATCTTTGGCCTCCTTGAAGCCCCTGCGTTCAGCGAGAGCATGGGGAAAGTAAATGTGTCAGCAGTAGAGTTTAATAAGCGGCGATTGAAAGACTGGTGGAAGAAAAGTAGGGAAACGACGAACAACGAAGGCGTGTCAAAGCAAAGTTCACAATAGGGGTTCAGAAAGTTTGGTTCTGGGAGTTCATGGTTTTTTTTCCTTTTCCCCCTTTTTTTAACGCAGGTAGGACGTTAGGCAATTAACAAGAGGTTGGTGGTGTAACCCACCGCCAAGTTCCAAAGGGGACGCTCATCCACCCATCCATCCATCCGTTCGTCCATCCGTCCATCAATTCATACATCCATACATCCGTCCATCAATTCATACATCCATACATCCAACCATCCATTCATCCATCCGTCCGTCCGTCCGTCCGTCCATCCATCCATCCATCCATCCATCCATCCATCCATCCATCCATCCATCCATCCATCCATCCATCCATCCATCCATCCATCCATCCATCCATCCATCCAGCCGTCCGTCCGTACATCCATCCATCCATCCATCCATCCATCCATCCATCCATCCATCCATCCATCCATCCATCCATCCATCCATCCATCCATGCATCCGTCCGTCCGTGCCAGTCGGCACCGCCGCGGGATAGTTTTTGCGTGTGTCACGTGCTCTGCTTGCTTTCCTAGGTGACAAAAATGAAGTGGGGCCGTGGCGATCACGTGTACATGATAGCGTAAGCATTACAGTCTTCCACAGCCTGTAGAGAGCGCTTGGAGCTGTCGTCTCAACAGCTTGCTGGTCACGTATGCAGAACGAGCATGGAACCAAGCGCCAGCACAATGGCTCCAAAGCGTGCACTCAGCGTCTAGGACACCCAGGCTTGTAAGAAGCGTCACGCGAAACAGGAACGTCTTCACTACGCAGCGAAACGTGGTGCAGACCGCGCATGTATGTATACAATGTATACATACAATTATAATAATTAATTGAATTGCGTACAGCCTCATAATTCAATTAAAGCTTAACACTTCTGCAACGATGCGATGTCCCATGCGAGGCAATGATAATGGATAATGGATAATCCCTCTCAGGGATTATGAAGAATGATGCACAACAACGCCTCAAGCAAAGACGTCTCCCTGTATGTTCTGCAGGCTACGCAGACAAACAGCAGTGACGCACGTAAGGTAACGTTTAGCATCAACTCACCACTTTCGTATTGGATTAAAGGCTAAAGAAATTACACATTCGCAGCCAAGATCACCGCTAGTTATCGTCAATCAAAGCAAACAGCATACAAAGCTTCGCTTACACCGATTCCCACAGTGCGTGGGATTCGCAGGTTTTATGCAAATAAAGCACAGAAGGAACAGGAAGACCCATGTATTTCTCCGTCACTCCGGTTTCCCATTTTTCTCCCTTTCTGGTTTACAAAAACTTACATTTCGTTATTATAGAAGCTTTCTTCTTCAATCTAGCTCGAATTAATAGTTTTGTTTGGTGTCTCTTTACTGAACATGGTAATCGTAACAATTTCAGGCGGAAGTTCACTATGGCTTCAAGCTCTTTAATAGCGTGTTCCTTACGCCATTCCATTGTCACGTCTGGACAAGCTCTTTACTACAGCGAATACTGGAACCGTCCCTAGACAGAGAATATCAACAGTCACTGCAGATTCATAAAGTATTTTACAGTGTATACACTCTAACACGTTCCAGTTCCTTTCCCGCATTTTTCCTGCAAAAATTACGGCAATATGCCTGTACTCAGAGAAAACGGCGAAATCCCATTTATAAAGTTTGTGTCTTCGTCAGCCAAGCAGCTACTGATGTGTGACTATACTTTAAGTTTGATGACGTTTTGAGAGTGGCGCTTATTTTAGAAACTTCGGCGCAAGTGAAGTTAGAAGCGGTACTTTGCCTTTGTAGTTCAGCGCACGTGCTCGCCGAACTGGGTGTTGGTTTTGCGTGCCCCGAGCACATGTAGGCAGTGATGCGGCATATCGTTGGCGTTATCTGACTGCTATGCTATCGTTTTGATTGTTCGCGTAGAATAGCGCAAATGTTTAGCATTATATTATTTCTTTTAGTTCTGTCAAACTGCACCAATATGTGTCTTCGCGCCCATTTCATTGTTTTGTGCAGCGCTGTGCGTAAATCCGAGCATGCTTCAATGATTTCTTGTATTTGCGCTTTATGTCACGCAGGGGAACTTTGTGTGTGAGAATTTGCAAGTTTCAAGCAGCCACACTTGTGGGGCTATATGCTCGTCAGTTCGATAACGAGAGCAGTTCCACGAAAATATTTTGCATTTTTGCATTCATCTGCTCTCGCGAAAGTGTGGCTTATGCGCTGCAGGGGCGCGGTCATATTTTTGACATTTACAAAAACGAAGTTCACGAATGCAGTTGTTCAGGCTTGGCCATGTCTGATCGAGTGTGGTAATAATGATAAAGCGCCTATGTTATCGAAATTTTTTTCAGCAGAAGGGAGTTTCGAATTTTGTTCGTCTCATATGAGAAATCTCAACTTCTCTGCACCAATGGGAGGTAAACTAGGCCCCTCACTGTAGCTTTAGCAACAGTTCAGCGTAAGTGTATTTAGCGCAAATGCAGAGGACATTGCAATCTTCACAGCATCAGCTGTCTGTCTTTTTTCCGACGAAGCGTTGTTTCTTTCCTGCGCATTGTTCTCTTTCGTTGGGCTTGCTACAAAGAGCTGAAATATTAACATGTTGCGGCGTATATAACAAATTTAAGAGCTTTGGCTTCAAGATTCTTTTCTGTTTCGTTTAACTCCTGGCAGAGCACTTCTTGGCATCAACCCAGGTCGTGGAACAATATCAACAGCAGAAGGCACCTGGTCGCAAAAAGCTGCTAAACCTTCAGCATAGAATCTTAGAAATTACTTGGACATTTTGGTACGATATATTTTTTCGATATCAAGCATCATTGTTCGAGTGTCAGAACTCAAGTGCGTCGTGAGGTAGTGAGAGCTCACTGCGCAAAAATAATTTTCGTTAGCGAGAACGTAAAGCCTGTGTTCATTTTCTGCCCCACAGCTCAAGCATCCTCTCATTCTCCGGGGTGCATTTCACCAGTATTGAAACTGCAGCCTTAAAAGCGCTTCTTTCCTCAGCATTTCCAGCAAGCTGTTTTGTGCACTAAACCAGTTACTCTCTACCTTCTCACTAAATTCATGTCGTATTTCATGTCAACAGCCTTTCTGCTGATGCAAACGTCACTCTTCAGTATTCCAGAATTAACTGCTTGTTCATCCTTTGTTCATGTCCATGATTCCTGCATACCAAGCTTGCTGTCTACCTTTATTCTAGTCTATATTATAGGGTATTAAACATCTAGAATTACTGCCAAGAAAGACCAGTAAAGTAAGGCGTTTTGTATTACGTGGTTTTGGTGCGTATACAGACACATTAACCAGCGTTCTAAGTGCATACTCGAACATAGTTTGCCAAGCAGAGGTATTAGTATTTATTAGTTCACAGTAGCCTCTCACTGGACAATAGCACTTGTTCAATATTTTTTCAATAGATTTGCTTTGTTTATTTGTTTACGTGGCTTCCTGTCTTCTTCTTTGAGCTACAATGACTTCTATGTACTTGAAATAAGGGCTAATATGCATTCATGTTGAAATCAGCTATGGCGTTGGTTTTCATGCCAGCCACTTTTTTCCGGGTGCTTTCAATTTTTCTTGCTTCATATGAAATGTATAACTAGTATGCTACAAAGTACCTTGTAATACAGGAGGACTCTGCAGCAAGGCCAATAAAGGAAACTGTTCGAGTAAACGTAATACTCAAATAATGATGAATGTGGCAGGTCCGTTCTTTATCGAATAGAACAGTACGAGAATTTGCACATCTGCTGAAAGTGGCCTAAATATGGCGGCATGTTATCGTGACACCGTGCAATTAAATTACAGAGGCCCGTATTTTTAACGGGAAATTGATGTAAATATGACGGCCTGTTATTGCGGTGTCATAGAACGAAATTACGGACGTTTGTATGTTTTACGGGAAACAGTTGGCAGCCGATGCCGCTAGGAAAAGCCCAATAAAAACAACAGCGTATTTTCTGCAGTGCATCTGAATACAGTTTCAAGTTGCACATTGTTCATCATGCTTGCGGCACATCCGCGCTTGTGAACGGAGAAGATTTCACCAATGCGGGACAAGTATTTAACCTGACAGGGTCCGGTCTCGGGACTTCTGCATGATATTCGGGACAGCCTTTGAACAATCTCAGAAGGCTTCATCATCAGATAGACAGAATGGATGGAATTCTCGTACAGTGGCCATATTCAGTGCTGGCGCTATTCACATATTAATGAAGTTCTTAGAGTATACACCAGCTTCAGCGACGATTTGTATAATCCTGCTGTGCGTCCTCTTGCGTGATCGCAGTGTCCGTTCTCTCCCACTTTTCTGCTTCCCTTTTCCCTTTTCTTTTGCCCCCTTGTAGGGTTTCAGACCGGGCGCTTAGTTGTCTGGTTGATCTCATCGTCGTTGCGTTCCACGCTTTCTTTCTCTCCCTCTAAACAGTCTCGCGAACTCCAGAACGGTTGGCGAAACCCTTGGGCCGGTGGCGATCGAAGAAAAGTCGGCAGACATGGAAAGAATATGGAAGGCGCCCAAAAAACGGTAGTGAAAGCACGCCTATGACGTTCACGTTGGATGTGACATTTAAATGAAGGCACCAAATTTTCTACGCTGTGCCTTGATAATCCGACGCTGTCAGCCGGCATCCATGGTGAAGTAAAGTGATGGCCGTGCGGCGTACGCGTGACGCACTTAATAACACTTGACATTCTGGACAGAAACCACGCCGCCAATATTTTTCAAAAAAAAAAAAAAGAAAAAGAAAACCGCACGTTCCGTTTACACTCGGAAACTTCTTTCTCGTAGCACCGCTCCCACACCTGTTACGCTGTATACGTATACAAGACCGCGGTAACTTTTTTCACCAGTCTGCAATCGCAACCAAGTGCACGCATCGATGTGGCCCAGCCAGGTCGCCATATCGACTCGATCTAGAGTACGCAAGCTTCCGTCGCCCACCGCGTGGTTCAAACTTGCTTCAAGCGCACCCCGTTAATAATCAATGCAGCATCAATCGGCGCCGGTAATAGCCGTCTCCTTTAATGAAGGTGCACGCAGGGAATGGAGAATCCTGTCAGGTATACCCGGACGCTTGCATATTATTCCGCGTACACCTGGTACACACGCATGCAGCAAACCGCAGCTCCCTCCCGCCGCACCGTGTGCATCGGTTCATCCTTGCTCGCATCCCGACCCGCGCTTCCCTAATCCCGACGGTTTCATTAGCGCTCTCGTGCCGCAGGTGCCCAGCGCGCGCTCCAGCGCTTGCGTGTATTTTGATTGCCACCTCGGAGATACGTGCTGCACTAACCGCGCCAAGCGGCAGCCGCTTTGCATCTAAGCGGCTCGCACGTGGCTGAGCCGGGGCATTTGAGGAAACGATGCCCTCGGGGAGGTGGGGGGGGGTGCACCTGAGCGCAACCACGGGAACCAGCTAATTATTTCTGAGCTTGGAAGGGACCACGTTGCTTTGCTTTGTGCATATATGCATGCTTCATATGAAGTGTACACTTTCCCCATGTCTCTTGGGGTTTGGCTTACTGAAGAAAGCAGCGAAGTTTACTTCCAACGAGATCCATATGCTACAGACGATTCTGGAAAGGATGGCAACTATACTGATTCTTCTGAGCGAAAAAAAAAAACAATAAACTGAATCTAGCACTTTACATGCTAGAGAGAGAGAGAGAGAAAAAAAATAATGCAGAGAAAGGCAGGGAGGTTAACCAGAGGTAGTTCCGGTTGGCTACCCTGCGCAGGGGGAAGGGTTAAGGGGGATAAAAAGAGAAACAGAGTGGAAGGGGGAGATAGAAAGGAAGACAAGCACGCACAAAGCGCGTACACTACAGATCGGTAGGGGGCGGCATTCTTAGAGTCTGTCGTGAAGCCCCGTAGACCGCAAGAACCTTAATAGCGCGAGTAAGGCCTTCAACGCGGATGTTCTTTCGGAGCATTTGCCTAAAGCTTTTAGTTCTGAAAGTGGACGATTGTCCAACTGGTCCAGCACTCTGCACATCACTTGACTCTGAGCACTGTATCGCGGGCAGACACAGATAATATGTGCGAGCGTCTCGTCGATGTTACATGTGTCGCACGCGGGGCTGTTGGCCATTCCAATGAGGAAAGCATATGAGTTCGTAAAGGCAACGCCGAGCTACCGACGGTAGAGCATGGTCTGTTCACGTCGTGGTAACCCAGGCGGGAGGTGAATCCGTATGTCCGGAGACAACGAACCCAACCGACACATGGTGAAAACATTTGAGTCCCATAGGGGCAAAGTACAGTCACGGGACATCAATCGCAGCCACGATCTGGTTATGAGGCACGCCGTAGTGAGGGATTCACGATTAAGTTTAAGAACCTGGCTTTCTTTAACGTGCAGCTAAATAAAAGTGCACGAGTGTTTTTGTTTTTCTTTTCACCCCCTTCAGAGCCTCGAACTGAGCACTCTTTTAAATGTGTAGGCGAAGTTCAATTGACTATCACGACGTGATCGTCTTGGCTGGCATAATCGGCAGTGTGTGCTTGCACAACTGTCGCTATGCGCACTATGAATTAGTTACAGCTATTACGCAAAGAAAAAAAGTGCAGGGAGAGAAAGAAAGAATTTATAAGCTTAACGTTCTTGAAAGGTTAAAGCTGGCAATGAATAATTGCATTTTTATGGCGTAGCGGCCGTGAAGGCCCTTATTAATCTTGGTGCAGGTTATAACGGGGACGAACACTCTTTATATGTGATAACGGCGAATCGCCCTCCGCGAGACATGAACCAGGTGTCTCAGGTGGGAGTAAAGTCACTTTGGGCTATGGGTTTCACACACGTAATGCTCTCAGACGTACGCGAAATTAAAACCGTCTCTGACATTTTAACGGTCTCGGTTGCTCTGTGTTCATGTGCCTCCGACCAAATAAATAAATAAATAAATAAATAAATAAATAAATAAATAAATAAATAAATAAATAAATAAAGGATGGAAGGAGGACGACAATCTAAGCGGACGTAGTCTCATCGTTTGTATTATCCCTACGCCCACCAACCGTCATAGGCCAGTGATTCAGCCAATACCAGTGTTCTCAAACCGGGCATTTGCTTAAAGCATGTTGTATTCGTCTGTATCACCGTAATACTGGTTCCAAATCAGCTGGCGGCAGCGACGCGAACGTTTAGCTGTTTGTCTAAATCACTGATGATGCGTCCATTTGTTTAATTAATGCGCACAGCAGTCATGAGTCTGGACGTGGGCTGAACATGTCGAAGAAAATACATATGTTTGGAAATAGGTTCACGGCAAGCACTGACAGACCGTAGTTTTCGCAATTTATCGAGCAGCGAAGGTTAGGTGTGCATATGCCGCCACGCCGAAGCTCGTCACCTTCGGGGTTTGCTCCACGTCTACGACATTGCCCTGTACCGCGTCTTCGCTGCATCATTGCACGCTCTGCAGTGAACACGTAAAACGAAGCAAGTTTGGATAGCCGACAGCGAAGAGCCCGTTACAAGAACCCAATTGAGTGGACCTGTCCACTATATCGTCCCTTAGCAGCAATAGTCCCTTTTGACACGGCACTGAGGCTTCTCACGTCGGAGGCGTGCCGTCTGGTGCAAAAAAAAAAGAAGTTTTTCTCTTGGTTTAGGACGATGAGTCTTAAATATAATCCGCAGCTAGTCTTCAGAGATTCCTTCGACTCTGAACTTCCGAAGGAATCGCTGAAACCGTAGGAATCTGAGGGATTTCTTCCTCTCAGGGCAAGGTTTCGCTCTTGGGAAAGTTCTTAGTTGGTCATTGCTAAGCTGTTGGTCTCGAGCTGTCGCTTGAGGCATCAAATGAGTGACGGGTCCGAGGCGATCTGGACCTGAAATAAAATGTTCTGAACATGCGCATTATGAAACCGATGGTACGAAATCTATCCGGTTTACGCTGCGAACCTCAATGTCACCGTTGGTCTTCATACGTTAGAAATAAGGCCAGCTGAAAGTGCTTGAACCGACAGAAATTATTTGCAACTAAGAAGGAGGAGGAGGAGAAGGATGATGCAAGCTCCGAGTGGATCTGGCCTTGCAGAGGCACTCCGGGAATTTCTCCATGTGAGCCTCTCCTGTTACCGTGCGCGCATAAGTATGCACATGAGCGCGCAGTTCACCGCAGCGTACACTTCACTCCGTGTCCAATGAGGCTATCAACTGCATTGCGCGATTGGTAAAGCTTAGCGTTAATTGGTAAGCTTCACAATTAGTTGAATAAGGTGGTGTCCGTAAAAAACTTTAGGAGGTGAAAGACCTCTCTCCCGTAAATCCGGTATCCTTGCTGGAAGACCAATTCATCCGCGGTAGCCTGCGGTTACACTTTATGTTTCATTACGTCAAGTAGAGTCTAGCGCTTTTGCAGGAATTCTGGGAATTCTATCAAAAAATGTTTCTTCATCACCATGGACGTGGCAGAACGAACACATTGGTGCGGGCGACATGCTATCTTGTGTCGCCACGCCGGCGTTCTTGCTGACCGCGTGCGAAAGACAGTTTAGTAAGGACGAATCCGATAGGCTAAGTCAAGCATGAATGATATGGTGGGTACCCTAATGTGTGAAAGGGTGGAAGAGGAAGACGACGCTGTTCGAGCTGTTGTCACCTCAGCTCTGTAATTTTTGCATAGGTTTTGCTATTGATTAAGTGAGTTATTTATATCCTTGGAAGACGGCCGCATTCTTAAGGCGGTACTGTCCCTGTGGGAAGGGTACGGCTGCACCAGCGCCGGCATCTTTAAAGGGACAGCGCCATCCGAAGGAAGCCAGCGTGGCAGAGGCGGCCATGGCCTCGCAAGGTGTGGAGCTGCCAGACATCAGGGACGATAAGCAGTCCAGTGCGTCATCATCGCTCAGTGGGGACGACACAACTATCGTAGGCCCTGACGAGGAAGTGGCTGATATGGCGGAAGTGGACAGCGACGGCTTCAAGGTGGTCAGTCATCAGAAGCAAAGAAAGGTCGGAATCCCAGTGATAGTTTTGCCAACAGAGAAAGGTGTTGATTTGAGAGAGCGGAGCCCTATCAGGCTCTTCGAAGCCATTAAAGTACTGCTGGGATCTGCCCCGATTCGTAGCCGCTTCACAACGCAAGGTGCTCTTTATTTAGATATCGCAACGGAAGAGCAAGTTGACATTCTTCTCCGGTGCTCTCAGATTGGTGACATAGGAGTTAAAGCCCGGCTGCCCCACTCCTACATGGCTAACACATGTGTTATTAGGGGAGTACCAGTGTGGTATTCGGAAAGCGACCTTCTTGACTACTTGAAACCGCAAGGTGTTCTGCACGTGAAACGTCTGATGCGCCGGGTGGAGACTCAAGAAAAAGAATGGGCAGCGAAACCTACTAACTCTGTTGTGGTAACGTTTGCTCCCAACACCGAGCGCCCCGAAAAAATTGACCTCGGTTTTACCAAGCATGCAGTTAAAGAGTTCGTTGAACCTCCTCCCCAATGCTTTAGGTGCCAACGCTTTGGGCATGTGGCAAAAGTTTGCATCAAAGATCAACGTTGCAAACGATGCGGTGGCGCCCACGATTACAAAGCCTGCAAGGCTGATTTTGCTTGCGCTAATTGTGGTGGTGACCATCCAGCGAGTTTCGGTGGCTGCCCCTTCCGTGTAAGCGCCTTACACCCCGTCGATTGTCCTTCATTAGTGGTCCCAAACCACAACCTACTGAGAAGCGGATACCTGGAAGTGACGAGTTCCCGGTGTTAGATTCGGAAGTTGAGTTCCCTGCGTTAGAGTCGGAAGTTCGTAGCGTGGTAACAAGCAACGTCAGTGAGCGACCTGAGCCTAGCAAGACGGTAACGTCCTCTGTGGGTGAGTCGGTTGTTCGATCTGCTGCAGCAAAAAGTGTCCAAGATTCTCAGCGACCAGATCACAGCCAGACTCGACAACATGGAGGACATTCCCTCGCCTCAAAAGTGAAGAAGAAACCAGCTGCAGTGGCCAAGAGTGGATCCCAGTCCGCAACTTTTGTTGAAGTCGTGAGACAGTGTGTACAGCAAAATAAGGAGCTCAAAAATCAGGACCTGTCCGACCTTCTGCGAGTTTCTTTTTTTGAAGTCCTGCGTTCATATGTTCAAGCGATGCAGACTGGCACCCTGAAAAACTTTCTACAGCTCGTTCTTTCCTTTGAGTCCATGATTACCACCTTCGCAGCGACCTTTACCTTATAATATGGCCACTCCTCTTCAACCTCGCGCAACTAAATATCACCGAAAAGTGCCGTTTATTATGCAATAGAACTGCGCTGGGATTATAAGTCGATTAGCAGAACTTAAGTTATTGCTGAAAGATACGCGTGTTCCAGTATTGGCCCTCTCGGAAGCTGGCCTACCAAGCGGGAGATCTTTGACTGGATATGTCGCCCATAAGAATTGCAACATAAAGTCATTTCCCGCGGGAAGTGCCGCCCTTTACGTACGAAGAGAGATTCCTCATGTGGCTTTGAACGTCACCGATCTTTGCACCGAGAGTATTGAGGTAGCGGCTGTGAGGATACGGCTTGGCTTCCGAACACTTCCTGTTGCATCCGTATACGTGGCTCCACGGTAGAAGGTAGCAATGTACTTGTTTCTCCAGCAGCTTTGTGACCGTTGCCCAGCGCCCCGAATTATCTGCGGGGACTTCAACGCCCATCACTCTGTCTGGGGTGACAGGAACACAGATTCCCGCGGACGCAAGCTTGTAGAAGTTATCGACAGTTTTGGCCTGTGCGTGGCCAATGACGGAAGTACGATTTTCTTCCGGCCCCCAGCCTCAGCCACATCTATAGACCTAACCTTGCATTCACCTGACGTCCGCGAGAAGTGGTCAACTGCACCTGACCGCATGGGAAGTGATCACTATCCAATTTTAGTGTTTACTGCCGACTTCCATATATGCGCGGTTCTAAAATTAGCCATGTTGTTAATTGGGACAAATACAGGGAGCAACTTGCATGAGTTTCTGGTGATGCGATAGACAAAATATTTTGACAAAAAAACTTGACCGCTGCTACCACAGCGGTCAAGTTGCCTAATCATTTTCCGACTCCGGATTTAAAACTCAGGAACCTTTGTGCAGCACGCAGAAGGGCGGAGCGACAACTGATGCCGAAGAAGGACGACAGATCCTTGAAAACGACCTTCAACAGGCTTAACTCTGCCATTCGACGCCATACGAACAAGCTCTGTAGGTCGCAGTGGGCGTTCTTCTGCGCTAGCTTGACGGTTTTCTCACCGATGACGAGAATTTGGCGAGTCATTGGCAGTCTTGCTGGTGATTCTCGTCCTAGTAAACATTTCGAAGCGCTTGCACTGCGCAAGCAGAACCTCTCGTCTGCTTGGCAGAGGAATTTACAGATGCATTTGTAAGTGCGAGTTCAGGAGTTCATCCCTACGCTCTGCCTGCAACATCTACGTCTGTGATGGACGCCCCGTTTACACTTCGAGAGCTAGACAGCACTCATCAGCCTGCGGCGTCGATGTGCACCAGGTCCTGACGGCATCACCAACCAGATGATGCAGAATCTACCTCTGGAACACCGGAAGGTGCTCCTGAGCTATCTCAATCGAGTGTGGGAGACTGGCGACGTTCCTCCTTCATGGAAGGTGGCTTGTGTTGTCCCACTGCTGAAGCCCGGCAAAGAAATGACAGACTTAGCCTCGTATCGTCCTGTATCACTGATGTCGTGCGTGGCTAAGCTCATGGAGAAGCTGGCAAGTAAGCGTTATTTTGGTGGCTCGAAGATAGAAGGGCTCTGCCAACATGCATGACTGGATTCCGAACAGTTTTAAGCGCGCAAGATAGCATCTTGGACTTGATAAGCCATATTGAACATCATAGAGCTTTCGGCCTTTCAACACTAGTTATTTTCCTCGACGTATCAAAGACTTCCTTCATAGCGTCCTTCAGAGCTCAATACTAAATAGTTTGCAGGCCATGGGCGTACAGGGCTATCTTCTGCGATTCATTCACTCACTTATCAGTGATCGTAAAATTCAAGTGCGGTTAGGAAGTACCATAAGCACCGAAAGGGCGGTATCGAGATGTGTGCCTCAGGGAAGTGTTCTTTCCCCGAAGCTGTTTAATGTTGTAATGGCTGGTCTTCCCGCTGAAGTGCAAAAACACTGCAGGCATGTCCATATGTCGATATACATGGACGACATTTGTCTTTGGTTAACCAAATATCAACACAAGCGTTTAGCTCTGATTGCTCGACAGGGATTACTTTCAGTTCAAAATTACCTTCAAGGTGTTGGGTTGACTCTCTCGGAAGAAAAATCTGGCTTCATCATGTTTCCAGGTAGAGGAAGAAGGTATGCGCGGCTGAAGATAGACCTTGATCAATCTTGCCTTCAACAATTGAAACACAAGCGCTTTTTGGGCGTCATTATTGACTACCGCCTACAGTGGCGACAAGCTGTGGACTCGGTTGTGGCATCGATATCTTCGCGCCTCAATGTGATCCGTAGAGTTGCAAGTGAGCAATGGGGAAATCACCCGTTTTCAATGATCAGGTTGCACGATGCACTAGTGACGAGTCGAATAATGTATCAGCTCCCTTTAATTTCCCCCTCGATATCACAGCTGGAACGACTTGAGGTTCTGCACAGTAAGGGCCTAAGAAGGGCTCTTGGCGTTCCGCAGTCTGCTCCTAACAATGCAGTACTTTATGAATTTCTATCGAGACCTCTTAGCCTAGTCGCTTCACAAAGGTTATTGGTGCGAATTGGCCGCCTCAAACAGACGGCAGCCGGCCGAGCTCTTCTACAGCGCCTTCGAAAGAGATCTGAGTCCCGAGCGTACTTGGCACTAAATGCTCTTGGTTACATGGGTCTTGACGCTAGAGGTCGAACTAAGAGGTTGAAACCACCTTGGTCATTCGCGAGCCTCAATTGTTCGTTGACAATTCCTCACGTACGCGCTAAGCGGAGTTCTCCTCTGGCGGCAACGCGTTCGCTGGTACTGGAAAATCTCGAGACTGAATATGCACTTCATCTTCAAATCTTTACTGATTGCTCTGTGGACAAGGTCAAATGATCTAGTGCAGCTGCTTTTCACATTCTCTCTTTGAAGTATGATTTTTCTGTTCGTTTCAATGCAGTCGTGTCCTCCACAACAGCCGAAAGCGTTGCCATTGAGGCAGCTCTAAAGAAACTACGGTTTTGTACGCCTCAACCCGTTGTCATTCTTACAGATTCAAAATCTGTCCTTCAACGGTTAGAGCACGGGCTCCCTACTGATGCCTTATGTCTTAGCTCCCTACGCTCGGTGCACAATCTCCATACCAAAGGCTTCTCCATACGATCCCAATGGGTGCCCTCGCACATAGGTATCATAGGCAACGAGATGGCGGACAGCCTCGACCATAGAGCGCTGTCCGGGAATCCATTGAGAAGAGTGCCTCAAGAGGACAACAGACTCTTCAGAGAACCGGTGTTGTGTCACTTCAGTTCTTTGTGGAGCTCACCTCACTAGCCATCAAGGGTCTCAAAAGAAACCAAGCCACCTTACTGCTCCGCATTCGCACGGGCTCTGCTCGTACCCCTGCGTGGATGTATGAGACTAGCCTGGCGTTATCACCATTATGTTCAACGTGTGGTGTGTGCGGTGACAGAACATTACCTAATGTGCTGTACTGTGCATAACGCGGAAAAGAGGGTGTTATTCGGGTCCCTCAAGAAGACAGGAGTATCTGACAGTTCTCTTCAGGACATTGCTTTCCCGCGCGGGAACCGGTTGTGTAAGAAGGAGGTCTCTCGCCTTCTTTTAAATTACCTACAGGACACGGATTTGGCCTCCACATGGTGAACTGAGGAGTGACCATTTGTAATTGTGAGGTCTGTGGCTGGTCATGTGATTTATTTATTTTAAATGTCGCTACGGTGGAGCAATTACCGGCGGCAACTGCAAGGCTAATCCCACCAGTAGCCTACAACAACTCAACTCAACTCAACTCAGCAACAACCCCTAAGGTGTGAAAGTGGTTCAAAATGATCAACACAGCTAGTTGGGTCGATTGTTTCAGCCTTGTAGGCATGTAGGCACTTAAATGCGCCTAACAGACAAGTATAGTGAAAAAAGAAAAGACAACACACACTTAGAGCATCGGCTCACAACGGTCGCCTTTGATACCCGCTGGATTTCTTGTGATACTCTCACCGTCAGTCTGTACGTGTGTGCCTTGCGTGAAAGACCGTCAGCATGTTCATTTCCGGATACGCCTATGTGCGATAGAAGCCACTGAAAGTCCAGGTGAAATCCTAAACTGCGTAGGTGCTTGATGTTGCGTAAAGTCCGCTGTGCGGAAGTCCTCGCTGGAACAGCTGGAACCATAAACAACATACTGGCATAAACTGTCGAACTCTAGTTGCCTGAAGCCTTGGAAACTGGAGGAATAAATCGCCAGAACGACGGCAAGTCACAAAAGCACCATTGGCGCTCACAGCTGACGCTGGAAAACAACGTCTGCGCGCACACGCCACATGGAGGAGAAGTGTGGCATGCCGGGCTATGATTCTTCGAGTTCAATTAAGTATATACTCTTCTCACGGCGAAAACCGCCCTGACGTTTCGTGTTTGCCAATTTTGATAAACTCGCGCATAAGATGCGCACTCATAACCTGAGCGCATCTAGAGTCAATATTTTTATTTCGGTGCAAAGATCCAGTTAGATTACGTTCACGCATTATGCAAAAGTGTAGCGTGATTGCCATCGCAGTGATATTAAGACAGCATTCGTTATTCATTAGACTTTCCCAAGCATAGTGCTTCAAGTTCCTTGGTTATGCATCGGCAGTTACAACAGACTAAAAATTTCGAAATCTCTTAATTTTTCTCCTCTAAGGGAATCCGCAGTAAAAGAAAAAAAATGAAAATGAGCGACTTAAAGAGCGGTCTCTGCCGCGATGAACCGCAGATGTTGGAAAGTATAGTAGACATATAGGGAAAAAAAATGAAAGCCGTTTAACGGCTTTAGTGAACAACATGACGTATACGCGCCGTTTGCGAATTTGTGGGCGAGAAAATTACCGTTGCTCAATGCACGCAACGTGTGAAAAAGCAAGCTCCGGGGAGCACCGCACTCATCTTTTCTACTACGTCCATAGCTCAAAAACTTGGCCAGCCTTCCGCAGGGCGTTGATGAGCATGACCACACTAGGGTGGGAAGATGCTCCCACTCGTTGGCTGCCGTAGCGATGGCGCACATGCGTTGGCAGACAACGCGCATTACCGAGCTCGAAATCCAGCAAACGCACGCACCGCGGCGTCGGATTTGGCGAAAGTAGGGGCGGAAACACCGCGCGCAAATGGATGGCGCTTTCGAAATTGATTTGATGGCGTTCCAAATGCCGTGCGTCTCTTAAATGTCCATCTAATCTGCTGTATATTAAGCGTTTCTTTTTTTCAGTTTTGTTTAACACTTACGAATACCTGAGGCCAAATATACCTTAAAACTATTTCATTATGTTTTTATTCCAATCTCCTGACGTCAAATTTGCGTAACCGCCGACGCAAGCATCGGGCGGTGACCCCCAGGGTTGTCTGAACAGACCAGTCAAACGCTGTCCTAGTTTATGGATGTCACTTATGTTTGGTTTAAAATGAATAACATTGCCTACACTGAGAGGCTTGTCTTATCTAATGGGCTGACAAGGCGATGAGCACGCTCAAGTGGAGAGGCATTCGATGGGGCTGAGCCAGCGCACTGAAAATCGATAACCAGATGAAGAGGGTGATGCCGACGTCTGCGATTAGTCCGCTTTCCCTTACTTAGCTTGCGGTGGCTGGTCGAAAATCGCGGCGGCATGCAACGGAAGTTAAGAAGGCCGCCAAAAAGGATCCTCAGTAAAGAAGAGTTGGCAGAGCGAGATCCTAAACGTGCTGAAAGTGCTCGAAAATGCTACACTGCCACGCAGAAAGTTTTAATGTACGTGAATAAAGCCCAAGCTCTCCGGCAGGTGCGAGTAGCCAGTGCCTGAGTGATTGGCGGCAGCAATCTCTTATTCCTTTCAGAACGGGGCAGCCTGCGGCTATTCAGAAAAAAATTCAGTTTTGTTCGGCATATTAGCGCATCTTTAACACGTACACGTAACTTTGACGTGGTGAGTTTTCGCGCTTTTGTGACGTCGCGCGACAGGCAGGTGAAGTGGGTGCAGCCCGAAATCTTTTGACCAATAGCCGAGGGCTAATGGCGAAGAGGCGTCGAATCAGAAATAACTATTTTTCTTTCGTTCGGTCCAGTCAAGCATAATCAGTCTGGACACATCATATCAGATGGGGAACTATCGTGGTTTTCGTGACGTAGCGTGACCGACAGGCGAAGTGGGGGTGGTCCAAAAAAGTTTTCACCAATCGCGCAGGGCTGATTGCAGAATTGAAATAGAAAAGTTTGGAATAGCTTTATGTTATAGGCGCCCCTGTTAACATTTGACAGCTACACGGCTTTCTGATCACCGTGTTCCGACACTCTGTGCCTGCGTTACGATATGTCATGCACTGCGGCCACCGCATTTGGATAGAGGCGAAAAGGAAACGCACTCGTGCACTTTACTTATATTTGGACGCACGATACGGAACCCCTGGTGGTCAAAATTTAATACGGATTGCCGCACTATATATCGTGCCTCACAACCAGATCGCGCTGCTGAGCACAAGGTCGCGGGATCGAATCCCGGCCACGGCGGCCGCATTTCGATGGGGGCGAAATGCGAAAATACCCGTGTGCTTAGATTTAGGTGCACGTTAAAGAACCCCAGGTGGTCAAAATTTCCGGAGACCTCCACTACGGCGTGCCTCATAATCAGAAAGTGGTTTTGGCACGTAAAACCCCAAATATTATTATTATTACAACCAGATCGCGGTTCTGGCGCGTAAAATTCGTGAATTTAAACAAATAATTTAGCGATAAATTGGAGATTGGCGCCGGTGAGTTGCCTGAGCGGCCTGATGGATCCGCAGGATACGATTATATACAAGGTTACACACAGGTGGTGCAAGCGAATTTCATCGCGCAAATTATTCTAATTTCTCCTTGCTGAAACCTTCGATGTGCACTCCAATAATTCCGTATGCTTTCCATACGATTGTTATGAAAATCAATAAGAATTATGCAATAATTACACGAAGGTCATACTGAACTATTGGAATGGCATACGGAACGTTATATTAGGACAATTGGTCAATTTCCTACCAATACCGAAGAGAGAGAGAGGGAGAGAGAGAAAGAGAAACCTTTTTGACAAGCACGAAATGGTGTGTGCAGATCGACAAGAGCGTTATATTTTGGCACTGCATGAATACATTTTCCAACATGGATTTCAGCGGGGGTCTCAGCAGGTTGTCTCGCGCCAACACTGGCTCAGTTCGCACGTGATGCATTCGAAGTGGTCCATGTTACCAGATATCAGGGAAGAGTACTATAAGGTACGCTTCTGTGTATACCATCGCATCCCGCTGGGGTAGAGAGAGAGATAGCAAAGAGAGGAAAGGCAGGGAGGTCAACCAGACGAGCGTCCAGTTTGCTACCCGACACTGGGGGTGAGGGAGGAGGAATAGAAAGAAGAAAAGAGGAAGTGATAACTGTGTGCAATGAAGCACCGTCACACCAAAGTGGTGTTCCATAGGTGGTGATCTGCGCTGCTGACATCTGGGACGACCAAAGGGCCAGTGGTCGTTGCGCGAATAGGAGGCTACGGGTGAGCTATGGCGCTTACTCGATAGTTGCAAGCACTGGATTAAGAGCATCCAGTACTTGCACTGCACTTCCCGCTGACGGAGTACGCAACTTGCTGAAAAGTACACGAGCGGTATTTATGAGGGACCGAAGCATCACAACCACTTGCTGGTCTTCTTCGGACAATTTATCGGGAGTTGGCGCTGTGGACTCTACCGCCGTGCGCTATATCTCTTGATGCCATCGGAGCCACGACTGATGCCACAGCCGATGCCACAGCCGATGCCACAGCCGATGCCACAGCCGGTACCACAGCCGGAGCCACAGCGGGAGTCACAGCCACTGCGGTACGTATTCGGAAAAAGAACCTGCTAATAATGCTCCTGCGATTTCAGCACGAACCTTGACTTCTCTGTCAATACCGTACGTGTGCAAATTCCGTGAGGCTCGGTTACTTATATGGCACCACCCGCAACGCCTCACACCCGTAAACAGAAATTTCTGGACATTGCCACGAAAGAACGCTAGAGTTCAAGGTGCTCGCATCGGGTGCGGTAATGCGCCACATGCATCGCCAGCACCGGCAAGGTACTTCGGGTTTCGCTTGTGGGTTCTGCAGTGAAAACCTTGAGCACGCGCTTTTGAAATCCTCGCTTTCGGCATGTCATCGCTTTGCAGTGCTTTGTAAGCTCGAAGAACTTGGCCTGACACGACCTTCATCCCATTTCTATTTCCAAAAGATTGAGGCTTAGGTTATACAGGGTATCCCTACTGTCGTGCACAAAGAGTTAAAAATATGCATATGCCACGTAGCTGGACAAAAGAGGGCTAATGTTGTTTGCCTTCGCCTGGAGATACGGTGTTTTCCCATTCCGCCTATTTACATAATTAGTCTGAATTAATTCATTAATTTCTCAAATATTTTAATTCAAAGAAAAGTGTCAATGAGAAACTTCTAGAGCAACATGAAAAACTCCCGGTACACCTTTCTGTTGCTCAGTACGGGCTACATAAAAGTGTTTTCCGAGTGTGAAAAAAGTCCGCGAGTACACGCAAAGCGCCTGTAGCGGCCAGTTGCACGGCAATCTTGCGTGTATTGGCGGCCTTCTCTCTTTATGCCTTGCTAGGTTGAGTGATTGATGAAGCTGAACTTGCCGCTGTGCTTCCCAGAATTGGTGGGGACGCTGGAATTGGCGGACCTTTAGTGTTAAGCTCAGTTGTCACTCTGGCTGATATCGTGTTCGATGGCTGCAAAGTCGAAGACTGTTTCACAGCAACCCTTGTGGGTGTAACAGATTGCGGGGCCTTTGAGGCATCCCCTAGCGTGCTCTTTCTGGCATATTTAGTGCTGTTGCTAGACGCACTTGGAAGCGCAGTACCAGCTGTAGCAGACGGTACCGCACGCTTCTGGAGACCCAGCAAGCGCTGTTGACGTCGCACAAACTTTGCGCTGTCAAAGTGCCGAAAAAACACACGAGGGCTGGCAGGACGGTTTCTTTCGAGGTCAATGGGGACCTCCTCGGTCCACAGCCGACGAGTCTCGTCGTCCTGGGGAATCGGAAACAACAACAGGCCGTCCAGATTACTCAGGCCCCGCGACGCACAGTTCCGTACACAGCAGATGTACCTGGACCCGTGAGTGGTGGGCGTGTGCTGTGTTATGTTTGAATCTTCCATCAAACTGAAGCCTGGCTTCACCACCGTGTTTATGGTCCCCGAATATGGTTTTCCAGCTTGTTTGAGTGGGACAGCAGCCTTCTTTGGTGGTTTGGCTGATAAGTCGGAATCATTAGACGTGCTTGAGCTGCCTGAAGAAGGCCGACGTAATCTCTTAGTCGGTGTGCGCTGTGGCTTGTGGTGACTCTAAGGCTTCAACATGGAGTCAGGGTCATCAGGGTCATCCATGCTGTCGGAAAGGTCATCCAACATGCCACTGATGGCCTCTTGGGAGAGTCGCCGCACTGAAACAAGATCAGCGCATTTCCGGTGTGGCCTTGAGGACGCATTTCCTTCCTCCATGGTATCCATGGCAAAACGCACTAAAAGGGCACCTGCACAACCCGCACACAAAAAGCGCGCACTAGCGCGCACTCTCATGCTTGGAAAAACAATTTTACTTAGCACGTATTGAGCAACAGAAAACTTTCCTACTTTTCAAGCGGGCGGGTGTGGTGCCCTTTGGAGGCAGCAGTTGTCAGCTTGCTTCTCCCTTTTTCGTGGTGTTTGTATGTTAACACTAACGCCACATCTCTCAGATGTTGTAAAAGCCAGGTGAGCTGCCCTTCAATGTGTTCGCGAAAATACCACTTCCCGATATTTCCCTAGTATTAGCTTCATCCCCTTCTCTCTTGAGCTTATATTAGCTAGAACTTGTATTCTCTTGAGCGTGCAAGTACCAGCAGGCAGTAAGCCAGTCTGCGAGTATTGTCGCAGTTGCAGCAAGAGGTCCTTGAGCTGTAGTACATAGAACTGTGCGCTGTCAGTAAAAGAAAGGAATATATTTCTTGCGAGTTTTTGCTGCCATGTATGTGTATATTATAAGCGCCGAAAAACAAACTGAAATAATCTAGTCGAACATAACGCCCCATCTTGTACATCAATGGTACGATTTCTTCTTCACTGAATATATTCCAATAACAAAACCGTTAGCTGACCCGACTACTACGATGACGTCAGCTCATGGCTCCACAGGATCAATCCGGTGCATTCTTTGTTGCAGTGTTATTTAGATGGCATTTGACGTTGCCACAGGAAACATTATTTAAAGCTATTATTTCTTTCTTTCTTTTGGTTCAGCGTGCAGCGACGTACACGTCTAAAGTTGGAAGGGAACGTAAGTGCTACCACTGTGATGAAAAACGTCGTTCATTCTCCATAACAGGGTTATAAAATCGAAATAAGGATGATTTGATGGAAGTGCTCCGTGGGGAGCGGGGGGGGGGGGGGGAGGGGTAGAGGAGAACGTGACTGTGTTACAGGCGGAGTTCATGCCGGCGCAACGAGATGCGAGTGGTAGCCTTTATATATGTGGTACGTTGCGCACGAAACTTGTCGCTTTATATTTCTTGGGATAGAATGAGAAAGCTCCTCCTTTATTTTTTTAATCTTTGAACACAGTGATGTATTTTTATAAATATTTATGTAAGCGTCAATGGGCGCTATAGCGTAAAGCGATTCCAAACTGCTTTTATATCATTTATCTAATCAGCCCTCCACGATTGGTCAAAACTTTTTCGGGCTACCTCCGCCGCGCGCCTGTCTGTCACACGACGGCACCAAAACCGCGCAAGCTGCCAATCTCATATGACGTGCTCACACTGATTATGCATGATCCGGCCAAACAACACAAAATATTTCTTTTTGATTCGAAACTTTTTTTGGCCGTTATCCAATTCTTGCCAAAATTTTCGGGAAGCTCCCACTTGACTTTTCTGTCAGCGACATCACAACACCGCAATAACTCACCGCGTCAAGGTGACTTGCACGCATTAAAGATGTATTAATATGCCGAACAAAACTGAGGATTAGCCGGAGACTGTCCCGTTGCGAAAGGAAATAGAAGACGTTTGCCTACCAAACGCTCTGAAACTGGCTGGTCGGAGCTCCTGGAGAGAAAGTATTTATGTGCGTATATTATTTTTTTACGTTGCCGTTATAAGGTTGTCGAGCCCTTTCGACAGGTACACAACGCCACTCTGTTAACTATTCTACTCCGAGGAACCGTTTTAGCGACATTTTTACAACGAAGCTGTTAGTCTCTAGTTGGTCGGGATTTTTCGCGGCGTCTTCCTCCGGAAAAAGAAAGACCTTCAGCAGTTGAAGCGAAATATGCATACATTCTTTGAGATCACGTGTTCAGCATACAGAACATCATTCGTTTCAATAAAGAACAAGCAGAAAACAAGCACTGAACCACATAATTGATGATAAGGTGCTCCTGTTAACACTGCGAAGCACGTAGCGCTCCCAGCATACGTTTCCCGGTAAAGATTACGGTAGTGTAAGCTGCCGCGGCGACGGCTGCTTGCGACTTGAGGGGTGACGTCACTAGCCATTCATATATAAAATAACCAGCCTAGCAACTGATTTCATTGTGCTGCATCATCGCTTTGGGTAGGCAACGCATACTTAGGACTCCCGAGGAGCAGCGTGAGTACGAGAAGCGACAAAGGGAAAATAAATGGCAATACGAGGAACAGTGGCGTGCTGCCGCTGGTCGTTTTGTCGTGGAATTTCAGCACAGGGGAGTACTGCCCGACCATATTCTCCTGTAGGTGAATAATGCGCCGGAGGAGGAATTGAGCAATAAAGCATTGCATACCCTCCGGAACAGTTGTAGTGGTAGTTTTCAACAGCTTCGCTGGACACCCACTTTTTAACCTTCCGTTGCACGCCGCCAAAATTTTCGAGCAGCCACCGCAAGCTAAACAAGGGGAAGCGGACCAATCCCAGACGCCGGCACCACCTTCCTCATCTGGTTATCCGCTTTCCCTGCGCTCGCTCGACCCCACCGAAACCCTCTCCCTTTCTGCGTGCTCCTCGCCTTTTGTCAGTCAATTAGATAAGAAAAATCTATAAAAGGTGGCAATGCTATTGGCTTTAAAATAAAACGAAGGTGACCTGTTGTAAACGAGAAGAGCGGTAATATTATTGGTTGGTTCAAACAACGTGCCGAGTCAGCGCACAATACTTACGTTGCCGGTTACGCAATTATGACTTCAGGAGATGGGAGTAGCTTTACGTTAAGGGGCTCATTTACAGAGTGGAACGGTGCACTGCGAAAACTTTAATGAATTTTTTCCAAGTAGCTAACTTTTGTGATTGCTTATTTCTTAGTTGGCCACAAATATGACTCCCGAAATGAAAATTCTAAGTAGCCGGGCTTAATCACAAGACATCCACTGGAGAGATGATAGATAGGCCATTTAGAAGCTGCAAAGAATTCGTTCCTGTAGAACACTCGAGCACTCATTTTAAAAATGAGGTAGACATTCAGCGAGGTCATATTACAAGCTCCGCATTCAAGTTATTAGCCTGTTAGAGCACATTGGTTTTCACTTCGTGTAAGTATGGGGCTATTTCGGGGAGATGAAACATTTCCAAGAAGTATGAGTTGCTTAAACAAATAGTTATTATCTGGCCCTTGCGCCATTAAATACTATACATCATTATCAGAAAGAGTACTTCTCGCGTTTTCTCCCAGGTAAATTGAAAATTTAGAAAAAAAGTTAGGAGCCTGACAAAACCTGCATACACCTCATGTATTCGTGTGCTCCAACGACACGAATAGTTCAGCAGACTTCAGTGCTTCATTTCGCACTGAACTTGTTGACGGCGACAGCAGCAGCCGCTCGAGAAGAACTTGTCGAGAACAACTTATTCGCGACGCACACAGCCTCGTGCTATCCCTCTATGGCATCGAGTGTTATGGCCCCCAAATACATGTGGAGACACCATCACTCTCATAGGCCGCGTCGGACTCAAGACTTTGCACAAATTCTCAAGTACAAATGTCGCATGGTAGCGCATTAGTTAGCGCGCTCATTACCGCAGGCCAATGACGACAACCGTCATCGATCACGCCAACTCGTTGCCCTCGTCAGCGTAACGGAAAGCTTTGATGGACGGCGGAGGGCAACAGCTTCAAGCTTATAACTTCTGTCCATCTTCGTAGCCCGAAAATCTCTTCTCCGACGGAACGTGCATGGGCTATAATCTGCCTTCCCCCCCCCTCACCTCCCATGTGTCTTCTCCCTTCCACGTGATCTAACTAGGGTGGAGGAAGTCTGTCTCAAGAGATATCGGGCTGCTAGGGGCCCTTACTTCTTCCGTAACCTGTGCCTGGGGCCCATCACCTGAAGACCCTGTGAAGTGTAGTGCCTCAAGTGTCCTTTGCCAGCGTCTGCAGCAGATGTTCGACATCAGCTGTGATTCTGTCCGGGGACGAAGGCCACAAGAGAGAGTGCTTAAGGGTGCCGGGATACGGACAGACCAGCCAAGAGACTACGAACAGTTACTTGCGGACCATATAAGCTACACAGGCTACTTATGAAGCTTCTTCACGAAGGATTGCACTTATTTATTTGCCGCTTGTAATCCTTATGGGCAACAGTGAGATTAAATTGAAACTTCTTTCGCAGTAAGATAAATCGACACCAGTAAGGATGCCAAATTAGTGCATGGAATGAATGGCTGGTTCTGTCGCAACAAACAAAATAAATGTGGAAATTATCCAAGAAATAACTTCGTATCGCATTCGTCGTCACTTGATGGGGCAAGACGGCCAGAAGCGTTGGTTGAAGCCGTCTCAACATTCATGTGCACGTTACATGGCACATATCTGGCCTTCGTAGTCGCTCACCTGAGGCCCTGTTGAGCAGCTTTGAATGTTTATTTCCGAATTCAGAACAGTTCAGTAAACTGGCAGATGATGGCGATACTACTTGCGGTAGCCGACATGCCTAAGGTAGGGGCGGTTCACTGGAGCAAGAGCCTCGCCAGCAGATCGATGCTGGGACATGCGTTGCCAAGTCCCCCATATTACATTCCTGGACTATATTCGTGTGAAGTTTGGTCCGGTACAGAACTATGGGAAATAATCATAAAACTTAAATAGGCTGGTTCTAAAACGCAACAAAAATTTTGTCACCGATCATTCGCATATCCCGTCCGCGTATCGTTAACGTTAGCGTAATGCGTTGGTGCCCACCAGTATTTGGGAGTCCATTCTTAGGCCGGCGCGCCTTACAACTACACTCTAAGAAACGTTTACACCCTTTGGAGTGTATATTTGCCACACAGCAATAATCGTCATCTGTCTTGCCCGCATTTCCTTTCTTGAAAACGCTGTGCTCGTTGCTTTCCTGTCGGGAATGCTATGTCATGCTGATAACGCGCATGCCGTTCGTTACTGGAAAGTACCGGGCTCGCCGCATTAAAGAAAGCAAATGCGGACGAGACAGATGGCGATTATTGTTGTGCGGCCTGCATACACCCCAAAGGGTGCAACTGTTTTTATAGTGTAGGTATTAAACAAATGCAGCATAACTATGTCTACTATTTCCGTGTATTTCAGCTAGTACATGCCGCGTTAAGCTTTTCTGATAAGTGGTGACGACAGCAGTATGCCAAAACTATTCGTTCAGAAACTGGCGCGGCGCGCTGCTTGGTGCCAGAGGCCGTACACAACTGTTGCGCATGCAGAGCTTCGCCGTAGTGTTATAACGTCGACCCGTGCTTGGTAAACAAAAAGTGATTGTTTGCGTGCAGCTTTTAAATTACTTTAGTACTATGCCCAAGCCTGGCACTAAAGCAACAGATGCACCAAGCAAGAGCTGAGCTGAGCAAGAGCTGTACCAACTTTTTTGTTGCTCCTTTTGAGTGCTACGTGCCATTGGCTTCCTTTACTTGAGAGAACAGTTGCTCAGAGGTCCAGATGGCAACAAAATCAGTCTATAAAACTTTAAAATTGCATCAGAAAATTGCGAATATTTTTTTTGTTTTTATTGTTTACTGCAAAAAAAATTGTTCTTTTGAAATCTTTTCTTCTTTTTTTGCATGTCTACATGTAGTGACCAACTTTGGTGTACGTAAAAACTGCGCACTTGATGAGCTCTCTCAAACCACCTCGTGCCTGCTGCCACTGGTAGCACAAAGACCACAAGCAGACGCCTTGAAGAATGGGTGTTCTTTGATTTTAACCAACATCACGTAGGTCACAAAACAGGTACACATACGATGAATCGCTATACATAATATTATATCGCGTGTCGTTCCAACAACCAAACGCACCGACACGCACATACATCGTGTTCAAGCGTGCCTCACAACATGGCAAGACGTTTATCACGGCCAATTAAAGCTCGGCTCCCGGAAGGAAGCAAAGCAGTGCCTTCTTTTCTATTATTTTTTTTTTTTGGGGGGGGGGGCTTTAAGACCTAAGCCCACCAAGAAAAGGGAACGGATTCATGCCCCGTAGCGTGATGCGCTAAGGCATTTTTTGGCTTGGTCAGTGTCAGACGCGAGAATTCTCCGCAAATTCGCACTCCCGGTACGCTCGAAAGACATAAAGTAATACCACGCACGCACGCACGCACGCACGCAAACACAGCATGTGTTTCACGAATTCAGACGACAGCAGTCGAGGCAGCTGTACTCCAGGAACGGTATTTCTCAGGAGGCACCACAAAAGTTCACCACGCTTCCACAAGGGTACACAGATGTCGGCCGGTGTGACTTCGTCTGTCACCAGTGTTTTATTTTTGGCATCCTGTAACATCGGACGGTAGTCACCGCCCAGCGTTTTCTGATACGGCCTCGGCCAAGAACTTCTAAGTATTTGAAGAAGCTTCACGTTCCACGGTCAACCTTTGCATTTCATCTTGATAGTGCCGCGCATTCTGGAAGGCCCTCTTGTCAGTTTTGGTTTCCTCTGGCATCTTACAGTATATTATTTACTCCAAATGAACGTGGCATTTCAGACCAACAAGGTCGCAGTTGTGCAACAGGTGTGTCACGACAATGGAGAGGCGTACAGCAGACCTCTTTGCGGGAGAATCTTGAGACCTATTTATTTTTATGCCTGTAGTTTGGCTTAAACTCTTCTAGCTCACCGGAGGATTGCTGCCTTCTATAAGCACTTCGTGGTCAGCTGTTTCCTCCATTTGGATATTTAATGCCCACGGCCATATCCTCATCTCCCACTTCCCACATAAGTGGCTGTAACGGTGAATGGTAAGTCTTTGATACTGACAACGACGCATCAATGAAAATCAAACGTTTACCGACGGTCCAGACCGGTGTTGCAGTCTGGAAAGAACCCTAAATGTTCGTGAGGCACAAGTCACCTGCGCTGCAGTTTTGTTTCATCAATGACTTTCCTGGCTTTGTTCGTGGTACACTAAGCAGATCGCTTTGTTCAATAGGGCTCGTCAGGGTTTCCTTTAAGTTGATCACTTTCACCTGGTAGCCACTGGCGTTCATTCATTCTTTTCTTGACAGATTGTACACGTTGCGGCATAATTGTCTTCGCTATACTGCTATGCTAGGTAGGTATGGTCCAAAAGAAGCAAGTGTATGCGACACCGAGTGAATATTTCAAAATATGGATCCGCTGAGTTTACTGAAACTTCTTTGGTCTCTGAAAGAACGTGTGGAACATTCACCATGCACCTAAGGATGCAGGTTCGAAATTTCTCGCGACCTGCTTAATAGTTAGCATGAAACATCAAGTTGTGCCTTCTTTCTGTGTTAAGAAAACCTGACTTTGCCCGTCAAGTTAAATATCTTTTCTGAAGACCCCAGGAATCATGCAGCATGCCGTACTTCAAGTTAATGCGCGAGTCGGACTAGCGTTTAGCCTCATGGACGCTGAATAATTTTGCCTAATAACTCAGTCAAACTTCTGCAGCCGCGTCTGCGAGGACGCGGAGCCAGGCAGTTACTTCCCGTTCACAAAAGTGAAGCCGGATTCGCAACGGCACGCAACTTTCGAAAAACTTGATTAGCAGGTGGTGTTGACCTTTCAGCATTATGTCAGTAATCACCTCGCCTTAGAGAACGGCTACGCGTCTGATGCTAGCTGAGAAGCGAAACTATAACCCGCACAACCAGCATGACCGCGTCGAGAAGGAACAGGAACACCAGAATACCCAAATGGATCGTCAAGCCTCAGAGCCGCTGGGAAAAATGTAATGTACATAGCATCTAGAAATCTATTAACAAGCCTCAACAGGCGAGCTTAGGGAGGATGGCACCCGTAGCTAGCATCCTCCTCTTCCTCCTTTAGGCGAGTTTGATCGATGCGGTGATGCATTATATATACTAAAGAACCTAATACGCTGACAGAAAAATAATTTGTTGCACAAGACATACAAGCTGGCTAAAGATGCTTCCCAAACTGGCCGCTGTATTTATGTGCATCTCCGCCAAACAGCTCGAAAACGGAAGCTCGCTGAAAAACAGGTCAATGATGGCTTCCCTTATTCTGTCCGAACAGCGTCTAGATGTGGACCCATGATAGCGTGGGTAAGCGCGACTGAACGAGAACGCAGAAAGAAGTGGATACACAGAGACAGTGCTGTAATCTGTTTCTTTCTACGTCCTCGTTCAGTCGCACTTACACACTCTATCATAGATTCAAACCAAGTAGCCCGCCAACGTGTTTTAGATGTGGACCGTTAGTCAATGAACCGTACGAACTCCCCCTGTGCTTTCTGCCCGGCTTCGTAAACGCCAGCACTTAGCAGCTGTAGGTGTCAGCCATCTGCCGTAGCATGCTAGTCATGACAAGAAAGACTCTCCTCCCCACTTCGATATGGATTACGACGCAGCAAACGCTCTCAGGCTGCCTTTGCTGGCTGCTTGTTGTTGTAGGCGCCGCGGTAGAAGCGCACAAACATGCCGAAAAACAACACAGACTCGGAGAGCACGATGAACGTGTGCGGTCGCGGGTATCCGCAGTCCTTGAATAGCGGTATGGTGCTGTGCACAAAGATGGCAATGAACTGCGCCAGCTGCAGCTGTGTCAGGTAGCGCTTCCACCAGAGGTGCTTCTGGACGCGTGGACCCAACAGTGACAGGAAGTAGTAGGTATACATGATGACGTGCACGAAGCTGTTCAGGCAGATGCAGAACATCACCTGACCGTCAGGCCCGTACGAGAGGCCGAACCAGCCGTTGAAGACCACCAGGACGTGGTGGACAACGTGCAGGAAGGAGACGTGCGAGTCCTTCTTGCGCAGCACGAAGAACACGGTGTCTAGGAAGTCGGCGATGCGCACCAGCAGGTACCACCAGCACAGCGACACCAACTCGAGGGTGCGAGGGTCGGCGTCGAAGCGAATGCCCTGGCAGAGCACGTTGTAGCCGCCGCCCAAGTACGAACGCGACAAAAAGTTGACCACGAAGTAGGCGTTGAGGAGAACCATGGTCGCGTTGTAAAGGAGGATGACGCGGCGCAAGTTGTACGGCTTGCGGTCGCGCATGAAACGCGGCCCGCCCACCTTGACGAGGTACACGTAGCTCAGCAGGAGGGCGCCGATGAGCGGCGGGTTGCCGGCGAGCGGCCATCTTGCGGTGCGCGGGTCCCGGGCCAAGGTGGCGTTGGAGAGGGCGCCGGCATTTGCCGGGGCGGTGGCCGCCACGGCTCTACTCGGTGCACCGGTCAGCAGGTCGACGGCGGCTTCCATTTTCGTTGGCGGGCGCTGGTGTGCCCGGCACTGTGCGCTGCCGGCAGCGGAACGCAGCAGCCGCCGCCTCAGCGAACCTCTCGGAGCTGGCTGCTCGTAGCGGCAACGCTGGCGGTGTATATCGAGTCTGTCGCGACGGCGCACTCTGCCTCCCTTTTCTTTTTTCGTACGAACCGGGACGACTTCATTGATCGAACGCCGCCGCCGGCAACCGTTGCTGCCTTCTCTCCCGTTAGGGAGAGGGAAAAGGAAATCGTGGCCAGTCAGCTCGCTGTTCGGACATGGAAAGAGGCTTTTTCGATTGCAGGAGGGAGTGAGGAACGTGAAGGAGGGAAATAAGGTGGAATTGTCGGTCAGAGGGAAAGCCCCTTGGGAGGGCCGAGGAAAGAGAAGGGAAGCGGCCTCTCACTATTTGTGAACCACCGACGAAGGTTGCATATTCGTGGTGAAGGGAAAGCAGGCGAAATATGCGGGAGGAAGCACTCGCAGCCGCCGAGGCCGTTGTCGTCCGAGGGTGGAGCAGGGAAGAGCGAGACGGTAACGGGAAAGGGTAGCCGCCGTTCTTCGCCACAAGCGCCAGAGCGCGCTGGCGTCTGAGCTCCGGGCCGGTTGGGGTCCACCGGCTCGATCTGCGAGCAAACCCTGTTTCACCATCCTTTCCCACTCCCGAACACTTCGCCGCTCCCTGCTTATACTTTCTGCCCGTTCGATCATTTTCCTGTCCGTGGTGGCGGGAACACCGAGACGACGTCGGCATGCGTGACGTGCCCATCGTCTCGTGTTGCTTACGTTCGCCAGTGGCAACAGCGGGTGGCTTTGCGTGCACAGCGTCGGTTACAGTGGTACATGCATTGATATGTTTCTTTATTTTCTTTATCTACATTAAAGTGGAGGGACGACGCAATGAGCGTGTGGGGTGGTTGGAGGTGTCTAAGGCTTTGGCGAGCCCACCGGCTAGAAAAGCGGAAATTGCGAAGTGGGCGATGTGTGGTTTATTCTAGACGACATTGTCGCTCTCTCTCCTTGTCTCTCTCTCTCTTCGCGCCCCCTGGCGTAGCTGCCGCTGTCCCTGATTAATTGCAATGAGAGACGGCGCCGTGGTTCTGTCTATAGTGCGGCGGGCGTGAGTGGTTTCAAGGCCACGTGCCCACCGATCCTAGCGTTGAGAGACTGGCGGGCTCGGAAACCTGGCGGCACGTCGGAAAGAAACGAAGGAGAAAGAAAGAAAAAAAATTACCGACGATTACGTTACTTCCTAATGCGAAATTTGAGCGCAGCAAATAAGCTGTTTCACCTTTTCGATAGATTGAGGCAAAGAAATCGAGCAACACATGTATGCGCTATCACAGAATTTTTTTTTTATTTTTCACACGTATTCCTTTAACAAAGACTCCACTAACAGTTCTTGACAGTCATGAAGGAAGCTTTGTGGTCGGAGAAATAGACTGATATATGTTCGACTTGGTACACCAATGCTTGATTCTCAAAGACGAGGTCTATACAAGTGCCTCGCGAGGTTGTCACAGCCGTGGGACGCGTTACGAGCGAGAGGAACGGGATGTTCTCCCGCATAAGTGTTAGGAAATTGCTGTTTGTCTTTATGTCAAGCCGCCACCGATCTGGCTCTCTGATTGCCACCGCACAGGGCGAACGGCAGCGGCAATTTCGGCTCGGGCGGTGCACATATACAGATCCGCCGCCACCGATCTGGCTCTCTGATTGCCACCGCACAGGGGTTGCATTGGAGGAGGAGCGAAGAAAGGAATTAAGTTCGAGCCGGCGCTTTGACAACCGGAGACTCGCAGGAAGAGGGGGGAGGGGGGCGGCGTGTATACCCAGCGGCAAACGATGGGGGCAGAAGCGCGCGCAGCAAGCGGACAACACGATAAAGGGAGGAGGGAAGGGATAGCAGCGACTGACTGATGCAACTGAAGAGCACCCTATCCGCCACACAAGAACAGGGGGGGGGGACCCTTTCCTCCTCTTTCTGCATGGCGGCGACGGTGTTCTATGCAGTCACGTTATCTTGACTCTCTAGCGGCGACAGCGGCATCCAGCGGTATCAGTCGGTCGCTGCTAGCGCTGGGGGGATGAAAGGGGGGCGGAGCTGGTTACGAGGCCGACGCCGACGACGACGCGAAACCCAGGAACGGACGCCAAAGAGCTACGCTCTAAAACAACAACAAGGCATGAGAGACATTGATGGCAGCCCGTTCTTCTACGAAAATTAGATGAACCGGAAGCTGAGTTGTGACTAGTGAAGAAAAAGCAAGGCATAATTCACGAGAGTATAGATGCATGCTTAAAATGGAATGAGAAGCACTCATAATGACCATTGTTATGCACATCTATATAGCCTCATTTTAGCCCTGCTTTGTTCATTATTTCATGATGAATCGAAGAGTGAGTGAGTGAGTGAGTGAGTGAGTGAGTGAGTGAGTGAGTGAGTGAGTGAGTGAGTGAGTGAGTGAGTGAGTGAGTGAGTGAGTGAGTGAGTGAGTGAGTGAGTGAGTGAGTGAGTGAGTTTTAATAACAAAGCGAGGAAGTTCGCCACTTGGCCTTATGAGAAACGCTGGCTGCTATCTACCTGTTAGTTGGAAGGACTAAAGGCAAGAATCTAAGAGAAATACGGCTTCGCGATTAGCTGGTGCTTTTTGGCGCAGAAAAATGCTTTTGCAAGAAAATTAGATCGGGTATAAGTATGCAAATAGCTTTAGCATAGGCTGCTGTTAATCGGCAGGCAGTTTGAAGTAGTTTATTTTTCTCCTTCTTTTCTCGCCAGGGAAGGGCTACGTTATTGTGCCAAGTGTTATCTGCATGGTCGCTCATCAACTGCTTTGCGTCTTCAGAAGCGACATTTCCTAGATAAGAAAATATGCGCTGTACCGAAGAAGGCATGCGCGCGCATTGGGCGTATTGTCAACACTTCCCTTGAGAACAGAGCTCACGCGCTCGCTGTTTGACACTAGATCAACATGCCTTGCCTGCGTATGTTCTGGCCCTTGGTTCTGGCATGGTAATTAAACCGTGTTACATACTTGATGGAGGTTGCTAGGCTTTCCCCAACCCTGGAACTCCCCAGTTGGAAGGTGCCGCCCATCATGCCTGACGTCAAACACCACAGCCGGCCTCGCCCACACTTCCATGTTCCGACTCGCTGCTTCAGCGGGATCTAGCTATCTTCAGGGGGTCCGGCCAAACGGCGTCGAAGATTGGCTCTCATCCTACGAACGGGCAAGTGGCCACAACAGATTGGACGATGCTCATCATTTGAAGAACGCGGCCTTCTATACCTCGCAGGTGTCGTGAACGTGTGGTTCCGCAACCAGGAATCTGACTTCCGCACCTAGTCCGACTTCGCGACGAGCTCCACGAAAGTTTGCGGTCGCTCCGCAGTGCGAAGACTTGCCGAAGAGCACTTGCGCAACCGTTCCCCACAGCCCGGTGAGAACTTCACCAACTGCATATAGAAGACGTCGTCGACATTAGCAAGCGCGCCAATGCGTCGATGACCGAATCCGATAACAACCATCATATCTTGAAGTGCATCGAAAATGACGCCTTTCAAATGTTCCTGTATTGAAAAACCCACAAACCTTCGTCAAAGTCACTGACCTTAGTCAGAGTTATGATCAATTCTGCAGACAACGTCTCCTAAGATGCGTCCGTTTCGGTCTTGACCGCTGTTGCCGAACATGACCCTGTGCTTGGCGAGGTCAAGAAGTTCATTCGTGCCGAAGTCGCTCGGCATCTGTCTTTACTCATTGCCGTTCCGAGCCCTACGCCAGGTGGTACAGGAGCAAGTATCTGAGGCTCTTCCGACCACGCGTGCACTGCCGCCGGTGCTTGCCCGGAATTACGCCAAGGTGTTAGCGCGGACCCTGCCGCCGATGTTCTCGCCACCACTGCCCGCTGTACCATTCCGTCCACTTCCTCCCGTGTTTCACGCGAGGTTTGGAACATTGCCCACGCCCGACAATCGCACATTATACTTCTACTGGGGCATCCCTGGTGATGTGGTACGCTTCTGTCGAAGTCGCTTATGGCTTCACCGAGCTGACCAACCTGCACCCTCCTACGCCCTTCCAGTTCCCTCCTTCTCGTCGCCTCCTGAATCACATCCGACTTTCCACACACCCCCAATCCTTCTGCCCAAGATTGCCGCTCGCTATCTCCATGACGCCGTTCGCTTTCCCCAATGCGTCGTCGTCCCACTGCGACCGAAGAAGAAAACTAGTCGCCGCAGTTCCCGAGACAAGAACTGCGTCTGTGTCAAGCGGCACAAGGCACCGCTCTTCTCCGACAAACGTTATCGAAGTATTTGTAGACGGAATTGTTGCACTTGCACTAGTCGACACAGGGGCCGCAGTTTCTGTAATTACGAAGAACTTTCTCGCTCACTCAGAAAAGTAATCCCGCCCTTGTCTGCGATGTCGCTCTGTACAGCAAGCGCACAGCTCATTACCCCTGTTACTTCATGCACTACCCGCATCACCATTCAAAGACTCAAGTACACAATGAATGAATGTGTGGTGTTTACTGGCGCAAGGGCCAGGTATGGCCAAAGAGCGCCAAGACGCTCAAGTACACAGTCGAATTTGTTGTTCTGTATTCCTTCTCAGAGGACATCATCTTGGAGTCGGACTTCCTTGCTGATCACAAGGCCGTCATTGACCGTCCTCGCAGAGAAGTCGAATTTTCGCCGCTTCCTGATGTCCAATTATATGATGATGATGGTTGCGGTGAAAAACTGCTCGTTGCTGATGGCACTACGATACCTCCGCACTCATCTGGGATTGCGACTGCCTGCTCCAACTGTGTTAGAGATACCATTACCATTTTTACGCCGCCGCATATTTTTCTTCATCCATGATGTTATCTTCTCTTCTCCGCCATCACTGTCAACGGTAGCTTCACTCACATCGTCATCTGCAACGATTATTCCTCGCCCCTCACTTTACATCGCGTTGAGTGCCTTGGACGTCTTGAGCCAATCCATTCGACGACCATCCATTCGACAACCACCTGCTCCGAGTTCAGCACATTGGCTTGTTGCCCTACTTGCTCCCTGTCTGCGCCGGACATTTCGGACAGCGCTATGAATTCCTTCCTCAGCCATACACAACGTTGCCAGCTCGTCAACCTGCTTCGCAAGTACTCTTCTACATTCGATTGTCAACAAGCGACATTGAACCGTACATTGACGGTGTATTATGCCCCAACCACTGGTACGCGTCGGAAAGCTTCGGCACGCGCCGAAGCGTCAAAAGCATAGGTCGGAAACACGGCGAAGCGTGACGACGCGCAGCGATTATGTCTACTGCCGATGCTCGAAGTTTGCCGATGCGAAGCGGAGCTTCGCCGGCGTGCACCAATGAGAGGCTGCGACGCGTCGCAGGCGTCAACCAATCGGAGGCTGCGAAGCCTCCGGCTGCTATGCCTATGATGGCCGCCTATGCGAAGGCGCCGGCACCAACGATCGTCCGAGTTCTTTGGACGCACGACGTGCGCGACAGTGTTCCTTAATAGACAGTGTTGTACGAGAAGGCCAACAACGACACCAACGACGACCGTGGGTTGTGGCAGTGTGACGTGGATCCGAAGCGACTTCGAACGATGCCGACTAATCCAACCTGCCCACTGGGTTCCGCCGGGCTCAGTGCGATCGCCTGCTAAAACAGCCAACCGAATCACGGTTGCCGCAACGTCTCTGCTTTTGTATGTGTATTTTGTTGTGCTCAAAATAAATGGAAACATGTTTACGAGCTTCGAAGTCTGGATAATCAGCACTCGCCTATCGCCGATGTTGTTTACGTTACGTGTAGGCCTAGCGCGTCCATCGAGTTCGTAACTGGCGAGTGAACGAGCCCAGCTGAGACACTGTGTCGAAGGAAAGGAATTTTCAGTTCCGTTAGGTGCTGCAGTGATTTAAAATATGGCACTCCTGACTTCGTGTGATGTGTGATGGGGTGAATGAACCGTGTGGAACTTGAGGTGGTCAACCACGGCGTGTTTCGTGTGGTGTCGGGTTACTCAAGTTTAACGGGCAAGCTCTGCGCTGTTTCCAGGGGCAAAGATAATTTTAGAAAGCGAAAGACACTAGTAGCCCAACTATAGGAAGTACTTACATAATCAGCCATGCCGCCCGTTTCAGCTGACAGTGCGCTCTTCTATTAGACATGTGAAACCAGTTCAGTACAAGTTTACTGCATTCCTTCACTCACTCCTTTCAAGTGCATCCGTTTTTTGGGCTAGTTGGGGATAAATCGCTCGTGCAGCACTCAAGAACACTGACGCACTGAAGCATACGTGACAGCGCAGTCATGGGGCCGTATAACGTAAAACTATTCCAATTTTATTTTAATACCGAACTCCTGATGTCAAATTTGCGTAACCACCGACGCAAGTATCGGGCGGAGATTCGCAGCGTTGTCTGAACAAACCAATCAAATGCTCCCCTCGTTCATAGGAGGTCACGTTTGTTTGCTTGAAAAACGAATAACATTGCCTGCACTGAGCGGATTGTTTTATCTAATTGGCTCACAAGAGGCGAGGAGCACGATCAAGTGAAGAGGGATGCTATGGGGCCGAGCCACTGCACTGAATATCGATAACCGGATTAAGAGGGTGGTGCTGGTGTCTGCGATTGGTCCGCTTTCTCTTACTTAGCTTGCGGTGGCTCGTCGACAATCGCGGCGGCATGCAACGGAAGCTTAAGAATGACGCTAAAACGGATCCTCAGCAAAAAAGGAGTTGGTAGAACGAGGTCGTAAACGTGCCAAAACTTCTCGAAAACGTTACACGGCCACGCAAAAAGTTTTATTACACGCAAATAAACCCATGCTCTCCGGCAGGGGCGAGTAGCCAGTGCCTGAGTGACCGGCGGCAGCCATCTTTTATTCCTTTTGGAACGGGGCAGCCTGCGGCTATTCAGAAGAAAATTCACTTTTGTTCGGCATATTAATGCATCTTTAATGCGTACACGTCACTTTGACGCGGTAAGTTTTCGCGGTTTTGGGACGTCGCGTGAGAGGCAGGTGAAGTGGGTGCAGCCCGAAAGCTTTTCACCAATAGCCGACGGCTAATGGCGAAAAGGCGACGAATCAGAAATAACTATTTTTGTTTTGTTCGGTCAAAGTATGCATAATCAGTGTGTACACGTCACATCTGATGGGGAGGTTGTAATGGTTTAGCAGCATGGGTCGTGCTTTCTACCCAAGATTGCCGAGCTCCGCTCAAGCAACGCCGTCCGGCCCAGGTGACGAAGTGCGTCTGCAAGTCGCCAGTGCCACTTCAAGCTCCTCCACCGAAAACATTGCATTCATGCGGGAATCCCGTGGCACAGGAGTGGCACATGGTGTAAGTGCGCATTGGGGCTGCAAGCTGGCAAGTCTTGAGCAAAATTCTTCAGCAAATGTCAATTTCTCTGCGGCCTTCGTGCAAAATTAAGCGAGAGATTTGAAAGGAACACACTGTTGCGGTGATACGAGAAGTCCACGCACGGTTCTCCATATCAGAGATAAGCGCTGACGTGGATCCAACGGCTCATAGAAACGTTTCCATCTTTGAGATTGTAGTGCATCAATGCGGCGTTGAATCTTCTTTTGCATCCGCCTTGCCTCTCTGAGATCGTGGATGGATTTAGTTCTCTTGTATCTTCTTTCAGCCCGCCGGCGAATCGTTCGTAGTCGCTGCAGTTCGGCTTCAAGTTCTTCATATTTCGGGAAAGGCTGAAAACCGCGCGTAGCCTCTTGCATGGCTTTTTGAATTTCGTGTTCCAAACTTGAATGGTTCTCTTGCTGACATACTTTCTCCTTGTGTGACCTAAACGCCGTCCAATCAATTCGCCGGAGGGTCGTGGAGGAGTAGTTAAATAGTCCCTTGATCTTCAGGTATGTGAGAATATGCTCGCTTCCATGTGATTCGATGTCTGGGAACCATGGCACATTTCTTTCAAGACGCCGAGAAACGACGGTAAAGCCTAGGCAGCTGCTGTATTAAGCCCCCGTAAATATGTCGGGCTACCATCGTTGTGGCAGTAAAGGTCGTGCTGTGTGGAAAGGGATGCTAGTCTCCTTCCCCTGGAGTCCATCTTCAACCTCCCCCGAAGCGGATGGTGAGCATTAAAATTTTTGGTGAGAATCGTAGGGCCGAGTGTTGCTGAGAGCACGTCGTGCAGCCGTTTAGAGTCGAAGCAACTTGAAGGAGCAATGTAAAGAGCGACAACAGTGAACGTAAGCTTCTTCGTTTATATAGTTAAACATACGTGCTGGTTGTCGTCGTGAGGTGGGACTGGGTGCAACACGTATGTCAGATCACATCTAATATATGCATGACTTGATGAAGCATGAATGGCATTGCCGATTTTTTCTTTGACATTCGTGCTCTTAGTGGAGACAGATCGAACAGGAGGCGGCGTTACCGGACGAGACATCTCCCTTGAACCCGAAGAGCATTTCGTACACTTTTGTTTCCGGAGCGATGTCGCCTTATCGCAGCAGCAGCATCTCTGTGTGATGATCAGTCTCTAACCATATTTCTCAAGATTTTTTGCTCTTTCTTTAGGCGTGGACAGTCTTTTGAGGATGCAGCGTGCGAGCCTTGACAATTTGGACACTTGAGTTCTGTTGCACGGCAAGTATCAGTGTCGTGTTGTTCGGAGCGTCGTGGACATATTGTTGTATTTCGGCAGACAGCACTCACGTGTCCAATTATTTGACAACTTCTGCCCTGAAGTGGTTTGGATGATACAAAAGGCCGTACCCCATGCCGAAAGTGTCCGACCTTTACATTTGATGGTAGGCAGTAACCTTTAAACACGAACCTTACACAGGTCGACTTGCCAAGGCGCCGAGCTTGCAGTAAGGCAAAATCATCTGTCGCAGGTTTGGTTAAAATTGTAGGTCGCTGCCGCTAATCGATGTGGCAATATCATAACACCTGCCATGGTTTCGTTGTCCTGCGGAATGAGGTAGTGGGCACTGATGTTGTCCA